>NC_030814.1:41383333-42031944 GCF_001704415.2 Capra hircus | reverse complement strand
TCTCAGGAGGCAGGTAAGGTGGTCTGGTATTCCCATCACTTTAAGAATTTTCCATTTTGTTGTGATCTACACAGTCAAAAGCTTTGGTGTAACCAATGAAGGAGAAGTAGATGTTTTTCTGGAATTCTCTTGCTTTTCTGTGATCCAATGGATGTTGGCAATTTGATCTCTGGTTTCTCTGCCTTTTCTAAATCCAGCTTGAACATCTGGAATTTCTCCATTCATGTACTGTTGCAGCCAAGCTTGGAGGATTTTGAATATTACCTTGCTAGCATGTGAAATTAGTGCAAATGTATGAAAACTCATCTTTTCCAGTTCTGTGGCCAATGCTAAGTTTTCCAAATTTGCTGGAAATGGGAGTAGGGGGTCATGTAAAGGACATGATGCCAGAGGGTCTCTGGTCCCGGGTCTCATGGTCTTGAAGAGATGAGAGTTTAGATTTACCAGCAACTGTGGCTATGTTTTCAGGGACAGAGACCAGGTATCAGAATTGAACCTTTAAGGTATAGTACAAATATACTACAAATATGGCCTCCTTCCTCCCTTTTAAGATATATTCTGAGACACAAACAAGAAAGAGAAAGGCAAAGTCCTGGACAGACTCCAGACTAGAAAATCCAGTCTGGTCTTCCTCCCTGGCCTTGTCGCACCCTGCCTCTTATCTCTGCTCTCCACTGGGTTATCTCTTGCTTCTGCTCTGTTCTCTTTCCCAACCCAGGCCTCCTTTCCCTCTGAGATGCCTTCAGTGTCTTATCTGCCTTCAGCAGCACCATCAACAAAGTCCTGTCATTTTTTTCCCTCGTGATTCAGGATGCCTCGGCATCATTTTAATCTATTCCTCTGAACTTTGGTTTTCAATCTCTTCCTAAACTTAATCTCAGACCCTTCTTCACTGAGATTTAAAAAAGAAAGAGAGAGAGAGAGAGATTATGTAACCTGATAATACCTCTGGCTGGAGGATCAAGAAAAGACAGCAGTGTCTTGCTTCCCCATTAATGCCTTGGGCTTGTTGTGAAAAACATTTTTTTCCATTAACAAAAGACTCACCATCAACTAATACTGCAACCTCCTCTTTGACCTCCCACCTTTTTCTTCCCCCAGCTTTTAAAAACGATGTCTGAAACATTTTGTAACACCTTGGTGTATGCAAAGAATCTTGGAGTCAAACTGGCCCAGAACCTGAAGCTGCTCCAGCCTGGCCAGGAGGCCCAGGATACACTGCTTTGCTTCTGTTAGTCTCAGCTTCATCATCTATAAATTGGGACTGATCATGGACTCTCCTCATAAGTAAGCATTAAATATAGCAATGCCAGGAAAGCATGGCACAGGGTGGGTGCTCCATGCACTAGTAAGCGCTAGTAGGCGCTGCTGTCATAGCTCTCTCTCCAGCCCTACAAGCTCAGAGTCTGTGTTTATCAAAACTTGCTGGCAGCACCTGCATGCCGCCAATGAAGATTGATCCTATGGGCTAATGTTGAACCTAGGGACTGGTGGTCTATCTGAGAAGCTGTGGGAATGTCCCCTTATCTACATTTCTCATACTCTAAGGACCCTCAGAATCATCTGGGAACATATTAAAAATGCATATAGCTGGTTCCAACCTCCAGGAGATGCAGAGTGTATGAATATGGAATTGGGTCCTGTTACTTGTGTTTTTTATAACCTCCCTAGGTGGATTTCTGCAACGACTTCACTTTCACTTTCCACTTGCATGCATTGGAGAAGGAAATGGCAACCCATTCCAGTGTTCTTGCCTGAAGAAGCCCAGGGACGGGGGAGCTGGTGGGCTGCCGTCTATGGGGTCGCACAGAGTCGGACACAACTGCAGGACAGACCTGCAGCAGCAGGTGGAGTTCTGAAGCAGGGGGCAACAGATAATCTAGGGTGGCTGAGATGCCCATGTTCCACAGGTCTCCTATTACCCATCCCAACTCCTGACCCCTCTGCGTCACCGGCCTCTTCTGAACTCTGACCCTGCTTTACCTTTGTTTATCTTTGGGCCGGTGCTTGGCCCTGACTTTGCTCTTCTGTGGTCTAACATGGTCAACCCCAGGGCGTTGCCCACTTTTTCTGTGGTTCTTCCTCTCAGCTATCACTCCTGGTTCACAGCCAATTTTCTTGAACACTGAGATTTGGCTTTTGGCTTCATTCTGTTTTTCATCATAAATTACTCTAAGGTGATGCTGGCACTCTGTGGCTTCTGTGCATCTGCTGATGGTTATCATCTGCTGTCCTTTCCTGCCTCTCATTTATGTCTTTGGTACCAGCCACCTCTTTGGATTTCCAGTACGATGGAGAATCTTGGACCACGGTAAGGGCACCATTTTGAAACTGAATCATGATTTTAGAACATCAGGAATGTGCAATGTAGACAATACATTGAATGTTTATATTAATATTAACTGGGCTATTTTCTATTTGAATTTTAAATCCATCTTGTATATCTTAGTTTATTTATAGTGGGGGATTTCCACCTCCACCAAATGATGAAGCCTCTGTGAAAAATGCTCTGGTTTCTACCTGGATTCTAACTTTTTAAAAAATGCCATAGTAGATATATAACATAAAATTTGCCATTTTAACCATGTTAATGTATAATTCAATGGTATAATTACATTCACAGTGTTGTACAACAATATGTACATTATCTATTTCCAAACTCTTTTCATCATCCCAGACATAAACTTGGTAACTGTTAGGCAATAACTCCCCATTCCCCCTTCCCTCAGCCCCTGGCAACCACCATTCTACTTTCTGTGTCTTTGAATTTGCCTATTCTAGATATTTCATACAAGTGAAATCATATGATATTTGTCCTTTTACATATGGCTTATTTCATGTAGTGTAATGTTTTAAGTTTCATGCATGTTGTAGCATGTATCAGAACTCCATTCCTTTCTTTGAATGAATAACATTCCTTTTTATGTACACAGCATGTTTTATTTATCCATTCATCTGTTGAATAACACTTGGGTTTTTTCCCACTCTTTGGGTATTGTGGATAATGCTGAAATGAACCCTGGTGTACAGTATCTGTTAAAGTCCCTGCTTAAGAATTTTAGAGTTTTACACCAAAGATGAAATTGTCGGGTCATAGGACATCCTATGTTTAGCTTTTTGAGGAACTACCATGCAACTTTCCTCGGTGGGTGCACCATTCTATATTCCCACCGCCAGTGTACAAGGGTGCCAGTTGTTCTACATCCCCACCAACACTTGCTACTTTCCTTAAAGAAAAATAGCCATTCTAGTAGGTGCGAAGTGATATCTCTTGGTTTTGATTTGTATTTCACTGTGGAAAATTGTGAAAGAGATGGGAATACCAGACCACCTGACCTGCCTCTTGAGAAACCTATATGCAGGTCAGGAAGCAACAGTTAGAACTGGACATGGAACAACAGACTGGTTCCAAATAGGAAAAGGAGTACATCAAGGCTGTATATTGTCACCCTGCTTATTTAACTTATATACAGAGTACGTCATGAGAAACACTGGGCTAGAAGAAGCACAAGCTGGAATCAAAGTTGCCGGGAGAAATATCAATAACCTCAGATATGCAGATGATACCACCCTTATGGCAGAAAGTGAAGAGGAACTAAAAAGCCTCTTGATGAAAGTAAAAGAGGAGAGTAAAAAAGTTGGCTTAAAGCTCAACATTCAGAAAACGAAGATCATGGCATCCGGTCCTATCACTTCATGGGAAATAGATGGGGAAACAGTGGAAACAGTGTCAGACTTTATTTTTTGGGCTCAAAAATCACTGCAGACGGTGACTGCAGCCATGAAATTAAAAGACGCTTACTCCTTGGGAGAAAAGTTATGACCAACCTAGATAGCATATTCAAAAGCAGAGACATTACTTTGCCGACTAAAGTCTGTGTAGTCAAGGCTATGGTTTTTCCTGTAGTCATGTATGGATGTGAGAGTTGGACTGTGAAGAAGGCTGAGTGCTGAAGAATTGATGCTTTTGAACCATGGTGTTGGAGAAGACTCTTGAGAGTCCCTTGGACTGCAAGGAGGTCCAACCAGTCCATTCTGAAGGAGATCAGCCCTGGGATTTCTTTGGAGGGAATGATGCTCAAGCTGAAACTCCAGTACTTTGGCCACCTCATGCGAAGAGTTGACTCATTGGAAAAGACTCTGATGCTGGGAGGGATTGGGGGCAGGAGGAAAAGGGGACGACAGAGGATGAGATGGCTGGATGGCATCATGGACTCGATGGACGTGAGTCTGAGTGAACTCCAGGAGATGGTGATGGACAGGGAGGCATGGTGTGCTGCAATTCATGGGGTCGCAAAGAGTCGAACACGACTGAGCGAGTGAACTGAACTGAACTATTTAAGTCCCGTTCATAGATAAGGAAAAATGAGCAGCCAGTACATTTCACCTATTAGACTGGAAAAAAATTTAGAACATTGATATAGCAAGTATTGGCCTGACAGAGGTCTAGGAAATGACTTGGCCTCCTGGAGTGAAATGGGGTATGAATTAGTACAGCCATACTCTGGGGCAATTTGGCAGTTTTGGTTAATTGACATGCACATGACCTAGCTAAGCCAGAGCAATTTTATGATTTGTTGTCTTTTCTAGAAAAGCAGACGTGCACAAGGAAACATGTTTGCAAATGTTACCAGCAGTGTCATTTGTGTGGGAATGGAATGAATATGTGTATATGGGGAGTGCTTACCTATGGCACAGTCCTTCCAAGGAACCGCATGTACAAGGATAAGAGAATTAGACAGATTTGTATCCATTGGTGTGAAAACTCCAAGCCTTATTGGAAACAGGAGACTTCAAAATATCACATAGAGAGGGAGACTTCAAAATATCACCTAAAATACAAAACCATTAAAAGAAAAATAAACTAGTTTTCAGGATTTGCAGGCACAGACATATAAAAGTAAATGTATAGAAAAGTGGCTGACGGGACATACACTCAATTCACTGTGTCAGCATCTCCTGATCAGAGGAAAGAGACTAGCCTTGAGGGTAGTAGTCAAAGAGGATTTTAGCTTTATAACATTTTAATTGTTCTACCAAGCTTGTTTCTGTATTAGTCATTTGATTAAAAATTAACGTTAAAAAAGGAAGCAAGTGTGGCAGAAAAAAAACCGTTACGCTTACAATGAAAACCTCATTCTGCCAGTTACTGCTTTTGTGGTCTCTCGAGGAAAGCCACAATAATCCTGACCTCATTATGTGGCAAAGCGGAGAGATCATGTTCGCCTCAGAAATAGTTCTCAGGTTCACATGAGGTAGAGTATTAAATGCCACATGAAACAAATAAGCTATTAGGACAAATAACCAAGCATATCAGAATTTAGAAATAGGAAAGTCTTCTTTTCAGCTGCAAAATTATCCTGGAGTGCAGGAATCAATGGTGTTAAATCAATTTCTCTTTTCAGGAATTACCCAGAATGGTGGCTACAGGCTGGGTTCTGGGGCCAGCTGGGTTCCTTATCTAGCTGGTGAACTTAACCAAGGCCTTTCCCCAATCTGGGTCTCAATTTCATCACCTACCTAGTGAAGGGTTTGATTTTGCAGCTTTTAAGAGCACATTTAGCTCTGGTCTTTGATAAGCCCGAGCAGTCACTACCTTCAGAAAAGGCACAAAAGAAAAGCAAACAGATTAGCCACCAGGCACAGCCTTCTTCAAGGAGGGTTGGAGAAGCCCGCTCAGTCAGTGTCCAACCATCACCAAACCTTTCCCAACACCTCCAGCCCACAGGAGAATATATAGGCCAGGGGAAAAAATGAGAAAGTGACAGGAACTGCTTTCATCCCATTAACTACCACAGGGTATCTGGGGAGAGAGGCAGTTCAATGAATAATTACCTCCGGGTGACAAGGTCTCTAATGGGGGATCTCCAGAGAGGACAGTCGACACACAGTAGACACACTTAGACCAGTTTGGCAGCTATAGGTGGACCGGAAAAGCCTGACTTACATGGAGACCTGAGGATGCATGGAGTTATAGAGGACAGAGAGCAACAAAGAGCAGCAGGACAAGGGCTTGTTTTTTGGAATACAGGTGTTTTCTCATGCAGCACATCTGAAAGACTCGTGTGCAGGAATTATGAACTGTTAACACTGCAAAGGACATTAGATACTGTGTAGTCCTAGAGTCATGGATTATTAAAACTGGTCCTCTCCATGTTCCTCCTTTCTTATCTGGAAGGGCCATAGGTGTCAGTGTCAAAAGATAATAACCAAGATGTGACTGCAGCTCAGTTCAGAGCATCTCACCCTATAGCATCAGCATGTGAAGGTCTATTCTGGTCCACATTGAGTGTATACATTCGCATCCTCCAAAGCCTGGAAATGATGTGCAGAAAAGGTAAACTTCACCTTGATGCCTGACCCCCAGCAAAAGAAAACGAACCAAGAAGCAAACAAAAACTCCTAAAATAAAGAGAAAAATAAGAATTATAATAAGAGCTCTTAGCCGAACAAATTCCCCTTGTTCTGACAGTGTTAGCAACACCTGCAAAGGCCATTTCTTTTTCCCATGTTATCCGAGCCCATATCTGTGTCTTTGATTCTCATTTCTGGTGTGAACATAAATATCCCCACCCTAAAACATCCTAACCAGTCTCGGGATAAACTCTGTATCACAAATAAAGGAAGAGACCCTCCAAGAAGAGAAGCTGAGTGGGTGCAGGAATGCATGGACTTCGGCTTTAGAGATCAGCCATGGAAATTCATCACAGGGTGCCAAGCCTCCTGGGACTCCTGGATGGAAAGACTGAGAACTCTTACTCAGGTAAACCCACCCAAGTTCAGTTACCAGCTAGATAATTAGAAGCCCTTTGAACATTTTAGCTATTGGCAGATGTCAGGAGTGTATCTGTCTGTCCAAATTCATTTCTTACACTCCAGTTAATGCTGACAGGGCAGAACCTCTAGGTTTCATTTCTCTTTCTGCCTCATAATCTTCCCTTTCTTTCTCCTGAATGGCCTCCCTCAGTCTGAGATGTATGACCAAATGTGCTGAGCACTTTCCTCCTGGCCATTAGTGTGTGTGCAGACATGTGGAGTGATGGTGTGGGCATGCATGGACACTGCTGTCCACGCATGTAGGGGGTTTCCCGCACATACATGAGCACCTATGCTGAGTGTATGCTTGCTCGTAAACCATGCATCAGCCATGGTCCTCCTGGCTACTGTGCAATTCACACTCGAACGCAATTAACTCTCCCTGCTGGCGGTAGTTTACACACAGACTCCTCATGGAGCCAAAGGGAAATTAGGCAGGAATTTGGCTCTGCTCCCATTCTGGATTTTCCCTTACCCAGCCCCTTGGCCTCCTTGCCCTGATAATGGAGAAATAAAAGCAGGGCTGCCATCAACCATCCCATAAGCCAAAAATACCATTAGAGTTTATCGGGCAAGGAAAGAGGAGGTTCTTTCCACCATAGAGGAAGCATATGGTGATAGTTACCAGACAGGCTCAGGTAACAAACAGACCAAGGTCTGGGCCCAATTCCACCACTTTAGTGAAACCACCTGATGGGGAAGAACACCCAAGACAATTCATGGACCAGATTTCAGGGCCTGATCTAGGTGATATTTATGGCTCTTCTGGACTCTATGGATTCAACAACATATCCAGGACCGCAGAATCAGAGGAGGAACCAAATCAATGTTCATCAACCAGATGTGTTTTCTTAAACAGATTTATCTCATCATCATTAGTCATTGAAGGCTTAACTTTATGTCAGGCACTCTGCTATGTGATATAGATGTATTATTTAATTCTTACAACCCTAAGAAATTAATATAATTATTTTTCCCATTTAACAGATGAGGGAACTGAAGCTTGAGGAAACTGAAACTTAAGGGAACCAAGTAAAGATATTCACAGCAAAAATGTAGAAACAGAGCTGAGCCAAGATTTTCTGATGCCAAAGCCCTTGATCTTAACCACTGCACACTCCTTTGATCTGTGACCTTCAGGGCAATGCACCCGCAGTGGCTAACTCCTATCTATACCCAGAGGGGGAATTTAAGGATGCACAAATGTTTTAGATTTAAAAAAATTTTTTTTCAGTTGATAGTAACCAGCCAAATGAGCCCTTAAATTTTCAAATTTCTCACACTGAAGTATGCATGAAAATGCAAACCTTGGGTGAGGCTCTGGACTCAGAGAAGCCAGAAACAGTGGGGAAGGGATGGAAACAAAGGGATTCAGAGAAAATGTTTGCACTGAATGCTCAATAAACTGTGGAATCCTTTTCCCACCCCACTCCCAGGAACCTGGGGGGTGTAATCTCTGAGAAAACTGAATGGCCCAAATAAAACACTCAAAGATACTGAGATTTGTGACTCCCCACAACAATATACCCAATCCCCTTTCAATAAAGTCATCAGATTAAGAGTCTCAGTCACGTATGCACCCCTCATACTAGTGTTTAGGCCATCACTTTGAGATATGAAAGGAGGACTGAGGATCTCTGAGATCAGGAGAGTATATAGTGTGGAAAAGATATAAAGACAACAGAGAGAGCAGAAGAAAACAGACAAACAGAAAACAAACAAACAAACAAAAACTAGTATCTTCTAAGAAAAAAGAGAAGGAAGGGAGAAACCACACAAATAGGAAAACTCAGAGAAAAGGAAAGAGCTTTTAGAGTTTAAAAAGATTATAATTATCCCAAATTATTTTCTTTTAGAAGTTTAGTAGTTTAAGGTTTTAATTTTTAGCCTCTGGTCTATTTTAAATTAATTTCCTGTGTGGTATGAGGTGGAGACAATTTCTTTAAAAACAAAATAAGGTTTTTTCAGCACCATTTGTAGAAAAAAAAAGATTTGCTTTTCCCCATTCAAACTGCCTTGACACCCTTATCAAAAGTCAACTGAGGCTATATGTGTGCTGGCTATATATGCTTGAGTCCTTTTTTGGATTTACTACTTTGTGCTAACATTCAACATGTCAGTTCTTTTGCTAATAGTATACTATATGAATACTATACTGTCTTGATTCTGTAGCTTAAACTAAATTAGGTAGTATGAGCTCTTCAACATTCTTCCTTTTCTAGATTGTTTTGGCTTTTCTTACTTGTATTTTATATAAATTTCAGATATGTATCAATTTCCATAAATAAACAACAACAACAAACAACAAAAAGTCCTCTGTCATTTTGATTGTGATTGCATTAGAATCACAGATCAACTTGTAGAGAAATGCAGAAATAGCATTACAATAATATTAAAATTTCCAGTGCATGAATATGGTATATCTCTGTATTTAATTATGTCTTTTAAAATCTCTCTGCTAAAGAACAGTCTCACTTCTATCCCATGCAGGTCCTACTATGTTTGTCTATCATACTGACACTCAGCTTAGCAAGGGGTGAAAAGTCATTTATCTTATATCACCCAATTAATTCCCTCTCTGACGAATTTAAATTTGAAGAGCTGAATTTTCCAGATTCAGTATCCAGAAAATAAGGTTTAAGGTTTTAGTCTGAGCTCCCCAGAAATAATCCAGCTCCTACATTTCTGCAGACTTTTTGAGCTTTTCTTTTAACTTCAAAGTTACCAAATATGCTTCAAAACATTTCTTTAAGTAAGGTAAACTATTGCTTCCTACTTTAGGTTAGAAAATATAATGTAGCATTTAATATTACTACAGATGAGCATAATTTGAAACAAATTAATCCTTGTTATGTAAAACACATGATTATTTTCAGATACTCTATGTTGGTTCATGTTCAAATGTTTTAACACGATCCAAATTTGTAACTTCACAAAGAAATGGTTTTGAGAAAATTCAGAGCAAAAGAAATGATAGAAAGATCTGAAAATATCAGTCACTTTATCAATTGTATAGTATTCCTTCAAAGTTCATTAAAAACATAATCTGTGACATAATTCTTCAATTTTAATATTCTCAAATAATATCCCAGAAATGAGCTGAGAAGTTTGTGGTAAACATGCCACTATTTTCATATTTTCTCTTAGAAAGTGCTTGAGAGATAAGTGCATCTGAGTTTAGAGAAAGCTTGTTCACATCCAGAAAGACACCATTTCTCCATACAAGCTGATTTCTTTTCCCTAGCCTCTCAGCTCTCTAGGCTGGCTTGGAAGTATTGTATGTAATTTATAGGTAACTCCCTGGAAGAAGCTGATCACTTCAGAAAATGTACCTCTCTTTATGACCAGCATACTTCCTGAATTTATTAAGCCAATATGAACATGGGAGACTCCAAAACTAAGAGCATTAGAGAACTCCACTCGCCCTGCCATGTCTTTACTTCTCTGGATGTGTTTTTGTACAGCACTGATCTTCACAGCATCTCTCCTTGCAGCATGAGTCGAATACTCATTACTAGCAATAGCTAAGGGGCTTCCCAGGTGGCGCTACTGGTAAAGAATCTGCCTGCAATGCAGGAGGCAAAAGAGAAGCAGGTTCTATCTCTGGGTCTGGAATATTCCTGAGAGGAGGAAATGGCAACACACTCCAGTACTCTTGCTGAAAACTTCCATGAAGACAGGAGCCTGGCAGGCTACAGTCCACGGGGTCACAAAGATACTACTGAGCACCCACGCACTTAGGCAGCAATAGCTAATGGAATCAATCCTGTCTTTGCAGCTGCTTTGAACTGTGAGGACATGAGCCTGAAGCCAATGTTAGTCATCAAGCTACAAACGGGTGAAGCCTGCCTGATAAGAGAACCAGTCAGGCAGAAGGCAAGGGGACAGAAAGAGAAACCCTGGATCTCTGACATGGCTTGAGCCCCTGAAACAAGGCACATCAATGTGCCAGTAAATTCCCTTTGGGGCTTCAGGCAATTTCTGTTGAGTTTTCCTTCATTTGGAGTCAAAAGACCCATGTCTAAACCAAAAGGCCATCTACATAGTGGCATTTTGGCTGGACTACAAGTTTTTCCAGTTTTAAGGGTTTTTACTATTATATGGTCCAACTACCTGCTTCACCAAACACCTGCCTCACTCCGACTAGTGTTTGTCATCTCTTATACTCTAGGCATGTAGGAATTCTACATTCTGGGCTCAGGGAGTGAAGACAAATAAGACATAGATTTAACCGTAAGGACCTGATAGTTTCAAATCTTTAAGCAGAAGCAGTATTATGAGGTGCTATTTTAAAGACAAGGCCCTGGAGGCCACAGAGTACACAAGTCTTTTAAGTAATAGAAAGAAAATAGAATCCAAGTTTTCTGATAAAGGGCTCTTTGTGGTAGCCGGTAATTCCTTTCTGGTTAAATGTAATCCCACTCAATCATTTTCATTTGTTCTTTTGCTTATCAATTATAGTGGAGGGGCGATCAGCCCATGGACCACATCCAGCCCATCCTCCATTTTTGTAAATAAAGTTTTATTGCAATACGACCATACCCATGTATGGTCTACTTACTGTCTATGGTTGTTTTCACACGGCAATCACAGAGTTGAGTAAATGGAACAAATACTGTATGGTTCACATACCCAAAAATGTTTATAATCTTAATAGTAAAAACTGTCAATCTCTGAACCATATATTGAATTCTTGCTTTGTACCAAGCTGCAATGTCAGGCAGTCATTGTCCTCAATAAGCTCCCAGGCTAGTGCCTCCTAGAGGGAGATAATCAAGTTAACAAACACTTGAGCACATTGTGAAAAGATGTGACAGGGAAAGGACAAAACTCTATGGGAGTGTTAGGACAAGAAACCTACCCAGTGCGAAAGGTAGGAGAGAGTCAAAGGCACTCTCGTAAGTCTAGATCTGAAGGACATTGGAGAGGATTGGGGTGGGGTAGAAATAATTTCAGGCAGAGGGAGGAGCTTATCAGCAGTGATAGTTGCAAGGCACTTCAGGCTAACAGAAGAATTTCAGGTTCTCAAATGTTTATTACATTACTTAAACCACTTAAAGGTGTATATTGTAATTTTAAAAGTAGAACTTAAATGCTCTCTCAAAAAAAATTTTAAAATTCCCTGGTGGCTTGGCAGTAAAGATTCTGCCTGCAGTGCAGGAGCCAGAGGAGAAGCAGGTTTGATCCCTGGGTCAGGAAGAGCCGCTGGAGAAGGAAGTGGTAACCCACTCCAGTGCTTCTGCCTGGGAAATCCCAGGCAGAGGAGCCTGGAGAGGTACGTCCATAGAGTCACAAACAGTTGGTCACGACTGAAGTGGCTTAGCACACGTTTAGACTAATAAGGAAGCCATGTAATTATCCTAGGATTATGACTGATGTATATGTGCCTATATTTCACTGTAACTGGACTTGAAATCAGGAGGGAAGAAGTGGAAGTGCCAAGTGAGGAAGTTGGAATACGGGTTGAGTCAGATCACCAAGAGCCTGAAAAGCCACAGTAAAGGAGTACAGGCATTGTCATGAGAGTGAAGAGGTACTCATTTGTTTTTAATTGAAGAGTAGTTGATTTCTGTCATTTGTGTATGATCCTTGAACTTCAAGGAAAAACTTGTTTTAAAAAAAAGAACGTCATTTTCAAGAACTAACGAATTACAAGATCACTAAATCTCCTCCACCTGTACAGTATGACTCTTGAGATCAGGAAATGACTTTAACCTGAGAAGAGAGCTATTTTTATGGGCTCACTTAGTGAGAAGATAAGGGTAGCCTCTCCTGCTTATGAGGATCCCTCAGCAAGCTTCCTCTCATCTACGACCCATGCATCAGCTTCTGCAATTTCTGTGATTTTCTGTAGGAAATCCAGCTGGCCTGGATTCCATCTTGATTACATACCAGCTGTGTGGTTATGAGCAATTTACTTAACTTCTCTGTGCACAATTACCTGTTTATATAATATTATCTATTATATGATATTACCTAGATCTCCTATTGCTGTTAGTGCTAATTAAGATGGTCCATGGAAAGCATTTAGCAGAGTACCAGGCAAATAGTAAGCACCCAACAAATGTTACTTATTATCCAAGTAGCTATTATGCAGGTAGTGTTGCTGCTGCTGCTGCTAAGTCACTTCAGTCATGTCCGACTCTGTGTGACCCCATAGACGGCAGCCCACTAGGCTCCTCTGTCTCTGGGATTCTCCAGGCAAGAGTACTGGAGTGGGGTGCCATTGCCTTCTCCAGTGCATGAAAGTGAAAAGCAAAAGTGAATTCGCTCAGTCGTGCCGACTCTTAGCGACCCCATGGACTGCAGCCCACCAGGCTCCTCCGTCCATGGGATTTTCCAGGCACTAGTACTGGAGTGGGGTGCCATTGTTGGAGGAGCAAAACCGACAGTATGACCTGTTGCAGTATGTATCTTGTCATTGCTTTCTCGACAGCCTTCCTTTGTGGAACCATCCTTTCCTCAATCTGTGTGGATCCAGTCCAGTATCTGAGGGTGGGTAGAGTCAATCATTTAACCTATTCCTTTGTAGGGATCGGTACAAGGCAAACAAAATAGACTGATTTACTTGGAGAAGCTAGTCCAGAGATGTGGAGAATCATGACTCTTGGAAACAAAGTCAAAGGAAAGATCACTAATTTACCAACCTTCCAAGCTTGATACATGTGGTCAAGCCTTCGCTTGCATCTTTTTTCCAAGTAGTCCCTTCTAGCTCCACAGAGCCCTAGTTGTTAGGGAAATGAAAGGAAATCACATTCATGCAGCTGCCACTCTGTGCCAAGTACTGTGTTGTTCACATATAATCCCAACTACAAACATGTAAAGAAGTATTACCTTTTATACTATATAAGCAAGAAAGAAGGGTTGGAATTGTTAAAACTTTAACTCACAGTATAGCTTTTGTTTTCTAGTAGATTAGCTAGAGCTTCTATGAAAAGAAGGTCAGAGAGTCACTTATATGGACAACGAGTCACCCAGAAAAGAGGTGACTCCTGACAAGGGCTCTCGTGGTCAGGAATCACTACCCCACCAGATACTCCCAAGGCATGACTTGCTCTGCATTTCTCTCAGGTGTCTTCTCTCTTCTTGTCTCTGAACCTCTCCTCACGACCAAGCTCATCATGACTTCAGCTTGCTCCTGGTCCACATCATACACCCCAACCCCAAGTCCTCTCTGCCACCCCTAACTCAGCTCTCTGAGTTCAGTGACTCATTCTCTCCTTTATAAGTTCACGGCCCTGAAGGAAGACTCTAGTCCCTCCAGTTCTCATTTCCCATGGCAGACCTGACGTTACAGTTCACCAGCAGGTCTGTGGTTGGCACCCTAGGATCAGTCATCACCATGAGACGACAGACCCAGCTGGGCAAAATACAATCATTCCATTCATAGTTTGAGCAATGAGTGCTATGAATGGGGTACAGACCCTTGGGGTAAATCAGCTATGACTGAGAACTCTACCACAAATAAGACTTGTTTATGTATGTCACCAAAATGGTCAGTTGAAACCATTCAACTGTAATAGAGAATCCAATTCATAGAAGCCTAAACATACAAAGTGAAGTTAAAGGTGAAAGTGAAGTCGCTCAGTCATGTCCGACTCTGCGACCCCATGGACTGTAGCCTACCAGGCTCCTCTGTCCATGGGATTTTCCAGGCAATAGTACTGGAGTGGATTGCCATTTCCTTCTCCAGGGGATCTTCCCGACCCAGGGACTGAACCCGGGTCTCCCACATTGTAGACAGACACTTAACTGTCTGAGCCACCAGGGAAGTCCAAACATACAAAGTATTTGTTTTTCTTCTCATTAGAGACATCTGGATGTAGGCAACCTACAGATTAGAAAATATCAGGGACCCAGGCTCTTTTCTTTCTGTTCCATCTTACTGATTTGTGACAACACATGGTCACAGTAGGGCTGACATACTCCTGGACATCAAGTTCATCTGTGAGAAGGGGAAAGGAGAGTCAAAGTGCTTTCACATCATTGTTCCATGACTTTCACTGGGGAAGGGAAGACCTTCTCAGCAGACTGCCTCTTATAACTTATTATTCAGAACAAAACTACCAGTCAATTCTCTAATCCAATCAATGAGATGTCTATGACTGATTTAGGCCAATCAGTGACATCCCCTGAGCCTGGGGTAGGGATTTATGGTCTCAGAGATCAAGGGATGGAATATGCTGGTTTTCTGAGAAAGTACTATAGTTCAATTAGGAGAAGAAAAGGCTGTTAGTGGAGCAACAAACAGCACTTTCTTTAATAGAACACTCCTTCAAAATAAGAGACCCTGAATACGCTCCCCCTACAGCTGACTGAATGCTTCCAATAGATAATAACTACTTGTTGAGTAGGATAAGCAACTGAGTGAATGAAAGAATACCTTGACTCATTAAAGGGAGAAACTAATACAGAGTAGAAAGAAGACCAAAGTGGTTGTCAGTTCCGTTCAGTTGCTCAGTCGTATTCGACTCTTTGCGACCCCATGAACTGCAGCACGCCAGACATCCCTGTCCATCACCAACTCCCAGAGTCCACCCAAACCCAGGAGATACAAATATTTCAGAAATCTCATGAGATCAAGTCTCACATCTGTCAAACTCAATTTCTTCATCTGTAAAATAAGGTTGAATAATCCATTCATCATAAACTTGATTTAGGGATTAAATAAGACTACTTATATTCTTTGAGATCATAAAGAGTTAGGAAATATTGTTTTAATTTACAAGCAATGGAAACAAAGACAACAAAGACAGGAGGAAACCAGCATGAGTCAACAGGGCTTAGAAATACAAGGGAAGGGGGTGCTCCACAGACAGAAAGGCAGAAATGGAGCCTGGGCAGATACATATTCTGATTGGCTGAAAGAGTCATTGTTATGCTGATTTTATCTTCTGAAGATGAAAGATGGTTTCCTTCGGAATAATACAGGAAGTGCTGAAAGCTTGGAAACACAACTCATTATTCTGGGAAGTCCAGAACTTGGATTAAGAAATTGAAAGACATAAGATAGAAAAAGTAAAGCATCCAGCTCCCCTGGGGATATCCTACTTGGCCCAATATAATGAAATCACTACTTCCAGGTTACATTACATTGTAGAACCACAGATGAGTATAGCTGGCTGCCCGGAGCAACTGTTGTTCAGTCGTTCAGTCATGTCCAACTCTTTGAAACCCCATGGACTACAGCACACCAGGCTTCCCTGTCCTTCACCATCTCCCAGAGCTTGCTCAAACTCATGTCAATTGAGTTGGTGATGTCATCCAATCGAGCTCAGTTTGATTTCATAAAACTTAGTAACGGTCGTTTTTACAAATATTTTAGCTAAATTCAGGCACATGATAAAGGAATATTCCCCACCCCCATGATGTCAGACATGGCCACCAGGCTTGATCTGGCCTGTGCCTGTGGGCAGAAGCGTCATGGGTCACATGCAGGTAGAAGTATGGGAACTGGTGTGCAGTTCACTATTCTCCCTCCCCTGACAGAGGAACTGGCTCCAAACAGTGGAAACTCCACAAGCCTCAGTCCCAGGGTGAGGATGACAAGTGGGAACCCTTCCCTCCAGACCCTCCATGGAAGCAAACAGAAACACAAACAAAGCGTATTGTTCTAAACCACTAAACTGTCCCTGCAACATAATGCCATGTAACCTAATACCACTGCGGTCACATGGAAGCAGTAACAGGAGGAGCTAAAACATTCTTTGAAGTAAGACAGTCCAACATTATAGGCTCTGACACTTACCAACTGCATGTCCTACCATTCTGCACCCTTTGTCCTTTCTTGTGTTCATCTATCAGCCTAGATCTGTGGTTCTCAGATCTGGCTGCACCTTCAAATCATAAGAGGAACTTCAAATACACGCCCAGCTTCTACCTCAGACACTGTGATTTTATTGGTCTTGCATGGGGCCTGGGCATTAGCACTTTTAAAGCCTTATGTGCAGCTAGGTTTGAGAGCTACTTGTCTAGAATTCTTTAATGTTATTTAACTGGTTCACCCTTCAATACTCAGACCAAAATCTTCTCCAAAATGTTCTCCTGAATCCAAAGTTCCCCCTTGAACTTCAGTAGCAACCCGGTCACAGCTGATCTCTGTAATCGGAACATCACATAAGAGTTCCAAATCTACCTTCTAACTGAGTGTGATTTCCCAGAACACAGGGACTGTAACAAAATCTTCCTGTAGCACCAGCAGTAAATCCTGGCATCATGGTAAATATTAACATGTATAAACAATACATGCTTATTTATTTAAACAGAGGGAATGCCACTTGATTAAACTTAAGGAACCATTGGTGACCTCTGAGACAACAGCGGTTTTAATGGAAACTTAGAAGAAATGACAATTGTTCTAAATTGGGAAGTAAAAGTACATTACTTGAAGACATGGTCTTGACATGAGAAACAGAAAGGCAGATAATGATGATCAAGAGAATGGGTCATTTTCAGGATGGGGAAAAAGCCAGTTTTGTAGCTTCGGAAATGGTCATTCTAAGGGAAAAAAATGTGTTTCAGCATAAAAGTATAATTTTTGTTAGTCAAGGATTCAGAAATAGAAAAACGAGGTGGAGAAAAGAACATAGGTATACAAAACGTCACACACGGTTATTTCTGAAGTAAGGTTTGGGTGATACTCTTTTCCAGTAGGTGCTCAATAAGTATTTATTGAATGGATAAATGCTCTTGCTGTGGGTGAATGTGTGTATTTTTTCACAGGTGCAGAGTTGAGTTCATAGTGTAGCTTAAGGCGCAATGCAATCGCAGGTATGTTAAGCCGTCTCGTATTTCCCCTTGTAATGAACAGTTTCTCTTCAACGTGTTGTGCAAATGTCATTGGGTAGGTAAGTGTCCTTGAAAGATGCATAGCATTGCTTTGCATGCTGTTGTTCTTTAGTCACTAAGTCGTGTCTGACTCATCTGCAACCCCAGGACTGTAGCCCACCAGCCTCCTCTGCCCATGGGACCTCCCAGGCAAGAATACTGGAGCGGATTGCCATTTCTTTCTCCAGGGGATCTTCCTGACCTTGGGATCGAACCTGAGTCTTCTGCATTGGCACATGGATTCTTTATCAGGTAGCCACCAGGGAAGCTCATTGCTTTGCATACTCTATTTCAAACTGACAAAATATTTTGCTATACATCTCATTCTGCTTCATGTTTACTCTGCTGCATAATATATCATTGTAGGCATATTCCCTATTACGGTCAACCATTCTCCTAATGATGAGCATGTAGCTTACCTCCCTGCATGTGCTCAGTTGCTCTGTCATGTCTCTTTGTGACCCCATGGACTGTAAGCCTGCCAGGCTCTTCTGTCCATGGAATCCTCCTGGCAAGAATACTGGAGTGCCAGATACTTCTCCAGGGCATCTTCCCGACCCAGGGATTGAACGTGTGTCTCTTGCATCTCCTGCATTGGCAGGCAGATTCTTTACCACTAGCAGATTCTTTACCACTTTATTTCCTGGGGAAGCCCTAGGAAGCTCTCCCCACTAGTAAAAAAAATCATTTAAATGGACAACCTCACACACGTCCTGACATGGACTTGAGAAACAGTTTCTTAGGGATAAAAGGGATTGTTAAATTATAGGCTAGTCACTTACTTAATTTCAACAGGTACTGACAAAAGTCTCTCCAGAACAGCTGCACAGTTTTACTGGTACTAGCTGTGCTTGAGAGCTGCTTCCCCAGAGCAGCTCTAGAATCCCTCTTTCTATATGATCCCGCTAGAATTTTTGCCATGCTGACAAATGTTATATGCTACTGTGTTCCCTTTGAATTTCTCTGGCTACTGGTGAGGTCAATCATCTCTTCACTTACTGATCACATTATGGTCCCCCATTAATGAATTGGCTTCTCTTATCTTTGCCCATTTTTCTATTTATTTTCTTTTTCTCTCAGTCTCTATGTGTGTGTGTATAATCTCATCTCTGAACATTACAAGTAATTTCTTCTGCTCCATGTCTCTGCCAACTTTGTCCATTGAAAATTTCATTGAACTGAAATCCTTAATAATGATGTATTAAAATCCATCAAGCTTTGTTCTCATGGATTCTGCCTTGAAGATTTTATTTAAGAGTCCCATTTCTGTTCCAAAATTACTATAATATTTCCCTTTATTTTTTCTATTAAGTTTACAGTTTTATTTTTGAAATTGCTTTTTAATTCCTCTGGAGTTCACCGTACACATGGTATGAGGTAGGGATTGAACTTTATTTTTTCTGTATAGTAAGCTAATTTTCTCACTACTTTCTGCTACCAGTTCATTCTTTCTTCACTGATTGGTGATGCCATCTCTATCATATGCCATGTTGAATATTAGACAAGTAGATAAATTGTGTGAATATGAGTGTATTCTATTCTGTTTGTGATGTGCTGGAGTTTTTTGTTGTTCTTCTACAGAAATTAGTATAACAACTTTGCATCAAGCTTTAAAATTAAGAAGAATGACTCCAAACTCTCCCACTTTCTTTGGTCTTCTTAAAAAATTTTAAAACTATTTTATACTTTATATTTCCATGAAAATTCTAGATATAATTGTTGAGTACTTTAAAAGATTCTGTTAGGATGGGAGGTGGAAAAAATAGGTAAAGGTGGTTAGAAGGTCCAAACTTCCAGTTATAAAATAAATCAGTTCTCAGGATATAATGTACATCATGGTGAAAAAAGTTCATAATACTATATTGTATATCTGAAAGTTGCTAAGAGAGTAAATCTTAAAAGATCTCATCACAAGAGATAAGTTGTAACTATGTAAGCCTGGCGTGCTGCAATTCATGGGGTCACAAAGAGTCAGACACGACTGAGTGACTGAACTGAACTGAACTGAACTGAACTAAAGGTGATGATTGTTAATTTATTGTGGTAATCATTTCATAACACACACAAATAACTATCATCAAGTTGTACATTTAAAACTAGTACAATACTATGTGTTAATTATATCTCAATAAAATTGGAGGGAAAAAAGATCCTGTTAGATTTTTATTGAATTAGCTTGAATGATGATTTATTAAGGAGGAAATGACATCTTCATAAATGTTAAGTCATTCAGTCCATGAACTTAGTACATCAGTTTTCCTTATGTTCCATGACATTTTTCTTCGTAAAGGTTTTCTGCATCCTTGACTAGGTTAATTACTACATTATACTTCCTAAAGCTAATGTAATTAATTTTCTAGACAATTATTGCTGAGATAGAAACTGCAGTTGACATCTTAGCTACTTTTTTTTTCCCTGACAGTGTTGTATGGCTTGTGGGGTCTTATATACCTGACCAGGAATTCAACCCAGAACACAGGGATGAAAGTACCAAATCTTAACCGCTGGACCGCTAGGGTGTCTCCACTACTATTTTGTATTCAATTAACATGGATTACTTTGCTAAAAAAAACTATGAAACAAAATGGGGGGAAGAACACACACAAAAAGTTTGCTTTTGTAGGGATGAGGCTATTTCTTCCTCTACAACAGAAAGAGTGACACAAGAAAGGTCAAAGATGTAGGAAAATGTAGAAGATTACATGAGGGAAGTTAACAGTTCATTTTTCAAAATAGAAATAAGCCTGATGAGTTTCAACCTCATCCCTTGAAGAAAGAAAATGCTTTTCTATTAGAAAAAACTGATGTCAGACATTGTGAATCAAAGAATTACCAGGGCAACAACCCTTTACAAGATGATTTATATAATACAAAACTGAACAATTTAAACTCCAGAGCAAAAGAGAAAACAATGATCAGAATGAAATCTAAACAATATATTCTCTACCTACTTTCTCATCTATAAAATGAGGAGGCTGTACTAAATGATATCTAAACTTCCTTCTACCTCAAGTCTCTGAAAATATTCCTTTTAGGAAGTGAAAGAGTGGAAGTGGAAAAAAAATTTTAAGCGTAAATTAATCTCCTCTGAAAGAGATGAGAATACCAGACCACCTGACCTGCCTCCTGAGAAATCTGTATGCAGGTCAGGAAGCAACAGTTAGAACTGGACATGGAACAACAGACTGGTTCCAAATAGGAAAAGGAGTACGTCAAGGCTCTATATTGTCACTGTGCTTATTTAACTTATATGCAGAGTACATCATGAGAAACGCTGGGCTGCATGAAGCACAAGCTGGAATCAAGATTGCTGGGAGAAATACCATTAACTTCAGAGATGCAGATGAAACCACCCATATGGCAGAAAGTGAAGAAGAGCTAAAGAGCGTCTTGATGAAAGTGAAAGAGGAGAGTGAAAAAGTTGGCTTAAAACTCAACATTCAGAAAACTAACATCATGGCATCTGGTCCCATCACTTCATGGCACATAGATGGGGAAACAATGGAAACAGTGAGAGACTTTTTTTGCTCCAAAATCACTGCAGATGGTGACTGCAGCCATGAAATTAAAAAACGTTTACTCCTTGGAAGGAAAGTTATGACCAACCTAGATAGCATATTAAAAAGCAGAGACATTACTTTGCCAACAAAGGTCCATCTAGTCAAGGCTATGGTTTTTCCAGTAGTCATGTATGGATGTGAGATTTGGACTATAAGGAAAGCTGAGCACTGAAGAATATATGCTTTTGAACTGTGGTGTTTGAGAAGACTCTTGAGAGTTCTTTGAACCAAGAGATCCAACTAGTCCATCCTAAAGGAAATCAGTCCTGATTATTCATTGAAAGGACTGATGCTGAAGCTGAAACTCCAACACTTTGGCCAACTGATGCAAAGAGCTGACTCATTAGAAAAGACCCTGATGCTGGGAAAGATTGAAGGCAGGAGGAGAAGGGGATGACAGGATGAGATGGCTGAATGGCATCACTGACTCAGTAGACATGAGTTTGGGTAAACTCCGAGAGTTGGTGATGGACAGGGAGGCCTGGTGTGATGCAGTCCATGGGGTCGCAAAGAGTTGGACATGACAGTGATTGAACTGAACTGAATCTCCTCCATTGACTTTCCATTTCTCTTGGTTTTTCTAGTAAAGAGACTTTGAGAAGAATTATTCTTTCTGTGAATTCAAGAGGAGTAAGTTTAGTGCATATGACTTCACAGAGACCATTTGAGAAGGGCTCTTTGGAGAAGAATTGGATAATTTTTATTGCTGTCACTATGGCTGGTTACTGAACTGGCTTCTTCTCTGTCATCAGCTCTACTCCTACTCTATTATTGAAGATTTTTTCAACAGGGTCCATGTATTTTAAGAGTTTTCTAGCTTGGGAAGAGAAGAGGAAGAGGAAGTGAAACTTCTGGAGTTGCATTGCTAAAGAAAGTGCTTATTCTTTCAGACACTTTGCTATCAAATTCTTATTCAAAGTTCCTCTTTGGTGAGGTAAGACTTTCCCCACCCCCACCCCCACCCCCACCATATTCAAATTAAACAGTAGTGTGATAAAGTAAAAAGTCCATCACTGGAGTGTCTTGAAGAACAGATGTTTTTTGCACCTGGATCCATTTCTCCTTTCCTCCTTTCTATATCAGGTCCAGTTCCCTTTCCAAATTTCCAAGATAACTTGGAAAGACACCAAAGTTACACTTCTGAAGAACAGTAAAACTTACACCACGTGACTGTCTCAAAATGTAAAAATATGGTTTAGAAATAACTGGAGACACAAATAAATTATTATAAGTAAATATAAGGTTATTACAAATAATAACATAAAACTGAAAATAATCTGAGTGGCATGTGCCGTAAATGAAGGGTCAGACTGAATCGTCTGTATAAAGATTCATCAATAATTTATGAGGATTTTTACAAGTGTATCCTTACTGTTCTCCACAATAGAAGTGAGGAGGATGACTCATGGTTGAGTGTGACAATCCAGATACAAATGATCATGCACAATCTTAACCCGTTTTGTAAGAAGAAACCTACATAAACTCAAGCTTGAAGTAATATGAGAGATGTTAACAATAACCTCTTCTGAGCAGACGAAACAGGCGATTTGGGGTTCCTTTTTTCTTCAAAAATCCACATTTTAAATTTTTGTATAAAAATTATATTCTTGTATAAAGCAAAAGATTTAAAAAGGAAGAAAACAGAAAACCAACCAAAGACAAATGAATGTTAGAGATGCATGGCCCAGGCTTAGCATGGCACAAGTTAAAGAGTAGAAAAGTCTGAGTAAATCACCGAATTTTGTTCGTGCCTCAGTTCCCTTTCCTATAAAGTTGGAAGTAGTACTGCTTTCCTTTGGCACAGAGGCTTTTTGATATTGAAATATCTTCCCATGAACAACTTTGAAATGCATTCAGCTAATGATAATTTCCCTTGCATAAATGAGGGAGTGGGTGTACGTAAAGACAAAAATAAATTGCTCTCTGTTTCTTTGATTTCTTTTAGCTGTGTTGTTAAACTTTACATAATAGTTCAGGGAAAACATATACCCTCTAAATTGCTCTAATACTGTTCTCTGCTAAATACTTGAAAAGTAGGAGAAAGGAGAAAAAACTTCCTCAGTTTCAGCCCCAAATCCTACCATTGGAAACCCAGCAAAACAGTTGTATTAAATATTTGGAAAACCTTCAAGTCTACATTTTCTGTTTCTAATAAGACTTTGGAGAAAGAGTCTGAGGATTGTTAATTTCTTGCCCGAAGACACATAAAATAAGTCGCAGAGTCAGATTCTACTTTTAGGTTAGAGCTTGGACACTTGGTCACTAACGCACCCCACCTCAAACAAAAACTCCAAATAAATATACAGTAAGAACCAGTGAGAAGATGGTGAGGCGTCTAGGAGGAGGAAGTCCTTTGGAAATAAGAAGTAGAAAAAGTAGGGTGGCCACACAAGGAGAAGGAGCCCAAAGGGCAAAAGGCGAGGTGCCAGAAGTCAGGTCCTCCTTTCCCAGCTGTGTCCTGGCCCAGCCTCGGGTGCCCCTTACCATGGGCATGGGGGAGGGTGCCCACATGACATAGTCTGAACTGTGCCTAGGGTGACTGCCCAGAGTGTATCAGTCAGTGGGAGGACATTACTGTGCTGAGGGCTCCCTGAATCTCTGGATTGAAAAGAAGTGTCTAACAACCTTACTTGTTCAACTATAATGTTTACATGTTGTTTCTAATTTATCTTTTGCCTCCTTTCTCAGGTTTCTGGGCTTCTAATGTAAGAACATCGTGAAGCCAGCTAGGCATTCTATCTTTGAAGAAAGTGGTTTGGAGGAGCTGAAGAACCTGCAGAAAGTCAAAGTTTACACCCCGGAAAATCCCATGGACAGAGGAACCTGGCAGGCTACAGTCCATGGGGTCGCAAGAGTCGGATATGACTTAGCGACTAAGCCACCATCACACCCTGTTTAAAACATTCTATATTTCAGGATGCTTTCTAGAGATAGATTATGGTATTTTGCTAGGCAACCCTAGCAAACTAACATAGATATCAAGCAAACACTAATCTAAACTAATCAAAGTAAGTATGAGTGGCTATATTACCATCACGTAAAGCAGAATTCAGACAAAAGAAAATTACTGGACACAGAATTACCGGACCCATTATATAAAGATAAGAGGGCTAGCCCAGCAAGACATAGCAATCCTAAATCCATATGCATCAAACAACAGTGCTATAAAATATGTGAAGGAAAAATTGACTGAACAAAAAGAAGTGGAAAATTTGATAATTATAGTTGGAGACTTCAGCACTCCCTCTCAATGACTAAAAGAATAAGTAGCCATAAGATCATCAAGGATATAGAATTTTATGACACTATCAGACAACAGGATATAATCAACATTTACAAAATCCATAAATAGCAGAATACATTCTCCTCAAGTTACCACAAAATACATATCAAGATAGAGATCCCAAAACACATATCAAGACAGAGAACATCCCAAGCCATAAAACAAACTTCAACACATTTAAAAGAATTAAAATCATACACAGTATTTCTCTGTTCACAATGGAATCAAACCAGAAATCAATAATAAAAAGATTACAGGAAGTTCTTCAAGCACTTAAAAACTAAATAACACACTTCTAAATAATCCAAGGATGAAAGAAAAAGCCTGAAAGGAATTTTAAAAATACATTGAGCTGAATAAAAATTAGGTCACAATTTGTGGGACAAAGCTAAAGCAACATGGAGAGGGAAATTTATAACAATTTTATGCATACATTAGAAAAGAGGAAAAAAACTCAAATTAGTAATTAAGATAATCTCAAAAACCTAGAAAAAGATGAGCAGAAGAAACAAAGCAAACCCAAGCTAAAAGATGGAAGACAACAATAAAGATAGGAACTGAAATCAATGAAATTTAAAGTGAAAAACCAATGTAGGAAGTCAAGGAAACAAAGAGCTGGATTTTTAGAAAGGTCAATAAATTGATAAACTTCTAGCAAGACTAACTCTAAAAAGTAACAGAAAAGGCACAAATTGCTAACAACACAAATGAAACCAAGGATATCACTACAGGCCCTGTGACCCCCCCAAATAATAATAAGAAAATACTAAGAATAACTTTACACAGATAAACTAGTCATTAGATAAAATGGACCAATTCCTCAAAAACACTTTCACAGTTCACCCTAATTGGAATAGATAATATGAATAAACCCACAACTATTATGGAAATTGAAATAATAATATAAAAATGCCTCCAGAAGATCTGTAGGCATATATGATTTCACTGGAAAATTCTTTTTTTCTCTCTCTCTCTTTTTCTTAAACTTTACTTTCTGTCTCTTCAATGGAGAATTCTATCTTAGAAAAGCTAACATTAATCCTACATGATCTTTTCCAAAAAATGAAAGTAGAATATCTCCATTTTATGCAGTTGATATTACCCTGATACCAAAGCCAGATAAAGAGTACACAAAAGAATACACTCAAGATTATAGATATACAAATTCTTAATAAAATATTAGAAAATAGAATTCAGCTACATATAAAAGGAATTATGCACTATGACCAAATGGAGTTTATTTCAAGGGTGCAAGGCTGATTGAACATTAAAAAATCAATTGGTGTAATCCATCATATTAAAAGTCTAGAGAAGAAAAATCATAAAATCACATCAATTGATTCAGAAAAAACATTTGATAAAAGTCAACATCCATGTATAAATAAAGTTCTCAGACAGGTAGTAATAGAGGAGAACTTACTCAACCTAGTAAAAAACATGCACAAAGGAAAAAAAGTCCCTAAAAATAACATCACAGTAATAGGGAAAGAATAAATGTTCCCCACAAAGAGTGGGAAGGAGGGAAAGATGCCTGCTCTTCTGATTCCTATGCTACAGAGAGCTAAAGTTCTATCCAGGCAATAAAGCAAGACAAGGAAACAAACGATATACAGATCTGAAAGGAAGAATTAAAACTGTCCCTATTTGTAGATTACATGATTGATTGTCTATATAGAAAATCCCGAGGAATCTTTAAAAAAAAAAAAAAACCTCCTAGAACTCAGAAGTGAGTTCAGCAAAAATGCAAAACATAAGACACAAAATACAAAAATTTGTTTATTTCTATGTATTATTTTATTTCTATATACTATCAAGGAACACAGAGATACCAAAATTTAAAAGAAAACTACATTCAAAAATATAGATATACCAATACTTAATAAAATATTAGAAACTAGAATTCAGAAACATATAAAAAAATTATACATTATGACCAAACTGTACACTAGGATCAAATGGAGTTTATTTGAAGGGTGCAAGGGTGATTCAACACTAAAAATTAGTGTAATTCACCATATTAACTAGGCTAATGAAGAAAAATCATAAAATCACATCAATTGATCCAGAAAAAGCATCTGATAAAATTCAAACACCCATGGGTGAATAAAGCTCTCAGATAGGAAGAGAGGAGAACCTTCTCAACATAAGAAAAAGCATATACAAAAAAAAAAAAATTCCCCAAAATAGCATTATACTAAAGGGGAAATTGTGAGTGTTTCCCATGAAGATTGGGAAGAAGGGAAGGATGCCTGTTCTCCCTATACTTAGGCTCTGTGTTAATCGCCTAGTCCTGTCTGACTCTTTGTGACCCCAAGGACTGTGGCCTTCCAGGCTCTTCTGTTCATGGAATTCTCCAGACAAAAATACTGAAGTTGGTAGCCATTTCCTTTTCCAGGGGTTCTTCCCAACCCAGGAGTCAAACTCGGGTCTCCTACATTGCAGGCAGATTCCTTAGTCTGAGTCACCAGGGAAGTCCATTCTGAAGCTACATGGAGCTAACATTCTATCCAGGTCAATAAGACAAGACAAGGAAACAAATGATATACAGATTAGAAAGGAAGAATTAAAACTGTCCCAATTTTAGATAACATGATTTGCTGTCTATATAGAAAATCCCAAGGAATCTTAAAAAAAAACTAACTCCTAGAACTCATTAGTGAGATCAGCAATGATACAAAATACAAGATAAATATATAAAAATTGGTTTTATTCCTATACACCATTTTATTTCTGTGTACCACCAAGGAACACAGAGACACATATACATATATATGGGGCCTGTATGCTAAAAACTACAAAAATGCTGAGGAAACTAATCAAAGAAGATGTAAATATATTGAGAAACATATTGTGTTAATGAGTTGGACCACAGAGTAAAGATGCCATTTCTCTTTCCCCAGACTGATATATAGGTTTAATGCAATTCTTATCAAAATTTCAGCAATATTTTTGTAAAAAGGAAGATTATTCTAAAATCTATATAAAAAGACAAAGGAACTAGAATAGCTGAAATAATTTTAGAAAAGTAGAATAAAGTGGGAGGAATAAGTCTACTCAATATGAAGATTAATTACATAGGTACATTAATCAAGATTATGCAATGTTGATTTAAAATGGATAACCAACAAAGTCCAAATATATAGCACATGAAACTCTGCTCAATGTTATGTGACAGCTTGGATGGGAGGGGAGATTGTGAGAAAACAGATACACGTGTATATGTATGGCTGAGTCCCTTTGCTGTTCACCTGAAACTATTACAACATTGTTTGTTAATCAACTATACCCCAATACAAAATAAAAAGTTAAAAGAAATTAAGCATAAAAAAAGATTGTGCGGTGTTGAAAAAGGGATAGAAACACAGACCACTGGAACCAATGGAAAAAATAGATAACTTGATAAGGGGTTAATACTCAAAACATATAAAGAACATATAAAAATCAATAGCAAAAAACAAACTCAATTTTTAAATGGACAGAGGATCTGAACAGACATTTTTTTCAAGACATCCAAATGGCCAACAATGAAACATAAAAATAGGATTAACATTACTAATCATCAGGGTACTGCAAATCAAAACTGCAATGAGAGATCACCTCACACCTGTCAGAATGGCTATCATCAAAAAATAAGAAATAACAAGTGCTGGAGAGAGAAGGAAAACCTTGAGCACTGTTGGTGGGAATATAATTGTAGCTTGCCTGTGTGATATACTGGTGGAGAAGCCCAGCCAGCAGTTCACAACTGGGCCTACAACTCAGGAGAGTGATATGACTATAATAGATAAGATACCTGGGAATCTCCAGTAAAGAGGGAGATGACAAGAAAGAAGCAAGGAGTGGATTGAGTTCCAGGGACACTAGCACTTAGCCAGAGAGAGAAAGAGGATCCAGCCACAGGTAGTAAGAACAAATGTAGAAAGTTAGGAAGAAAATCAGGATAAATGGCACCACTTCCTGAGAGCACAAGGAAAGTGTCAAAGAGCAGTAGGAAAGGAAAGAGCAGTAGGAAGTATGGCTTGGTCAGTGGGGTCAAATGCTACAGGGAGGTCAGATGTGATAAAGACGGAGAAAGAGCCACTGCACTTTCATTGACTTTTGCTTCATGGCTTCCGTGGAGGAGTAGAGTCAGTTGCATTAGTTTCAGGAGTAAACTGGAGGAAAGGAAGTGGACATTTGGAGAGAAAATTTGACTCAGATGTAAAGGGAACGGGGAGGGGGTACCTAGAGATTGTTAAAGCATCAAATCATCAAGGGAAAGTTTTTAAGGGCATTTGTTTGTTATGCTCACAGGCAGAGGGGACAGTTCCAAAAAAAAAAAAAAAAAACCCCAGAAGGCTGGAGATGTACATGAGATCGGAATGTGCATATATGAAGATATATTATTTAAAGTTCTCATAGTCATGGCTTTTGTTCAAAGCCTGAACGAGGTGCTTTTCCATTAAGTTAAGAAACAAGGTAAGGTTATCTGCTCGCCTTTTCCACATCTTGCTTGACATCCTAGCTAATGCAGAAAAACAAATAAAGAAAATAAAAGGTATGCAGATTCAGATGAAAAGCAAAACTCTCTTTGTTCACATAATGACATGATAGCCCATATAGAAAATTCCAGAGAAATGACAAAATAATTCCTGAAACTAATGAATGATTAAATAAAAATTACAAGATACAAGGTTAATATCCAAAGTCTTGCTTTCCTATATAATAGCAATGAAAAATCAGGACTTGAAATTAAATATACAATACAATTTACATTAGCAAACACAAAAAATACTTAGGCATCAACCTAACAAAATATGTATAAGATCAATATAAAGAAAACTATAATACTCTGAGGAAAGAAATAAAATAATTCAATAAATGGAGAGCTATTCCATATTCAAGGATCAGGAAACTCAATATGTTAAGAAGACAGTTTCTCTCAAATTGATCTTAGACTCAATGTAATTTCAATAAAAAAAATCCCAGAAAGTTATTTAATTGATAATAACAAACTGATTCCACAGTGTATGTGGAAATACAAAAGACTCAGAATAGTCAAAACAATTTTGAAGAACAGAGTCCAAAGACGGGTACTCCCCAGCTTCAAGATATATTATAAAGCTACAGCAACCAAGACAGTATGCAACTGACCAGAGAATAGAAAAATATATCAAAGGAACAGAATAGAGGGCCAAGAAAGGGAACAACACAAATAAAGTCAAATTATCTTTGACAAAGGAGCAAAGGCAATTCAATGGAGAAATGACTGTGGTTGTTTTTTTTTTTTTTAATAAATGGTGCTGGAATAACTGGATATCTACATAAAAAAATGAATTTAGATACAGACCTTACACCTGCCACAAAAAACTCAAAATGGATCATATTCTCAAATGTAAAATACCAAACTATAAAACTCCTAGATTACAACATGGGAGAATATCTAGATAACCTTGTATATGGCAATGACTTTTTAAGTACAACACCAAAGACATGACCCATGAGAGGAAAAAAAAAAATTGGTAAGTTGAACTTCATTGTAATTAAAGACTTCTACTCTATGAAAGACACTTTTAATAGGATGAGAAGACAAGCTATGGGTCTGGAGAAAATACTTGCAAAAAACAAACCTCTTAAAGAACTATAATGTAAAATATACAAAGAAGTCTTAAAATTGACCAATAAGAAAATGAACAACCTAATTAAAAATTGTCAAAAGACCTAAATAGATACCTCACCAAGGAAGATATAGAGGTAGCAAATAAACATATGAAAACATGTTCAACATGATATGTTATCAGGGAATGTTAATTTAAAAAATGAACAGTTAAAGGAGGAGCAAGATGGCGGAGGAGTAGGTGGACATGGAGTACATCTCTCTTCACAGATACATCAGGAATACACCTTCAGACACAGAAGCGCATGCAGAACACCAGCTGAGAGCGGACAGGAGGACCTGACCAGAGGAAAGAAGTGTACAGAACCACGCAAAACTCAGTTGGACAAAGGAACTAGGGGAAAAAACAGGAGTGTTAGTAGGACTGGACCTACGCTTGCCCAGTGGGAGAACTGAAGCAGGGGTCTGATCCCCACAGTGGAGCCCTTGTCTGAGTCAGAGGAGAAACTTTTAAGGCTGAAACACCTGATCTATGGCAGCCTAAACAAAATGAGAATCAGACAATCCTTGCCACGGCCATACATATGCTGGGCAGGAATGTGGGTCTCCTGGAAGGGGCAGCAGCTGGGAGCTGGAGTTTAGGGACTGTGGAAAAATCCCAGCGCGAGGGTTGCTGTTGACTGTGGAGAGATGGATCGAGGAGATATGAGGGAGGAGATCATGAAGGGAAATGCCTGTGGAGCAAAGCCAGGCAGTCATGGAAGCAAGAGGATACCACTGAGTCACACATAGGAGGTAGAGCCATCACCATAGCCTCTTTCCCCACATACACCAGCACTGGCAGCTGAAAAATAGAGAGACTTGCCCATCAAACGCCTCACGCACTGAACTTCAGGGTAGGACCCCACCCAGGGTGCTCCTTTAAGTTCCTGATGTGCCAATCTGCAGAGCAGAACCCCAGCCAGGGGGACCTCTCTATGTGTCTGACGTGCCAAACAACAGAGAAGGACCCCAGGCAAGGGAGCCCTTTAAGTGCCTGAACAGGCAGAGCTACAGAGAAAGACTGGCCAAAGGGGCCTTCTGATTGCCAGCTACAAGAGGCTCAAAAACAGACTCTGATAGGGCCATAACTCCTGCCACGGAGGCAGTTTGTGTCCCTGAACACTTGGTGCCACCAGGGTCCCTGCAAGCCAAGCAGCTGTGCCACTTTCACACTCAACTTTCACTGGGGCAGAGCTGCCACAGGCAAAAAAAAAAAAAAAAAAAAAAGTCATGTGTTTATGTGCGCAGGGTCATTTAGGTCCTGTCCGATTCTGCGACCCTGTAGACTGTGGCCTGCCAGACTTCTCTGTCAGAGAGGGGGTTCTGTAGGCAAGAATACTGGAGCGTATTGGCCAATACTGGTTGCCATACCTTTCTAGAACACTGTATTTCCTGCTGCCATAGCTGCCAACCCCCCTGAGTACCTGGTGCTGCAAGAATCCCTGCAACCCAAGAAGCTACACCACCTCCACACCTGGCCCTCACAGGGGCAAACCCAAGCCCTCCAGGGCAGCCTCAGGAGCTAAACCCCAGTGGACGGCCCACATGTAAAGGTGGAACTAAAACCACAATTGAAACCCAGGGTCAGTGTGGCTAAGGAAGAAGACCCCAAAACTTTCCACCAGCTGTACAAGCTGCTTTTGACATGTGGTTAAATCCACATGATCAACTATGCAGACTCTGTGTCTGTGGAGTATATAAAAGGCCATTGAGAGCTCCCACAAAAGAAAAAGCACTAGCTCTGATAGCTGTGGACACTGGAGGCAAGAATATAGGACCAGATTAGAATCTGAGCAGCCCCCACAGCAGGTCCAGAGATCAGTATAGTGTTGGAGGGCATCCTAGGGAGGTAAGGTCAACTGAGATTCCCAGTGTGGGAAAGGACTCTGACAGCAGTGACTCAAGAAAAACTTTATTATTCTTATATTTTGACTTGTTCTGTAGATTCTTTTGGATTTTTTTTCTTTTTCTTTTTTCCTTCTCCCTCCCTCCCCCCCACCTCATTGTAGTTGTCAATTTTATTGGTACTATGAAATCCAATTAATCTTTTGAGCTTTTGTTTTCTTTTTCAGTCACATTTTTTATGGTTGTCATAAATGTCTACCTCTACGTTGGACTTTTGCAGTTCTGTGGAGTTTTCCTCTTTTTTTTTCTTTTCTCTTTAATTTTAATTTTTTTAACCTATTATTATTTTTCTACATTTATTCCTTTGTTTTATTTCCCTACTGTTCTTTCCCCCTTGCAGTTAAACTTTAAAGTATATAAATCTTCTTTATCTACGTCTATTTAATGTTGATATCTATTCTTTCTTTTCTTTCTCTCCTTTCCTCTCAATATTTGTTAGTTTTATTTTCAATGCTATATTTCCCAATTGACATCTTGCTTTAGTTTAGTTTTCCAGTTTGTGCTTTAATTAGTTTTGTTCTGGTAGATATAATTTTTGGTTTCCTTTGTTCCCCAGGTCAATCTATCGTAATTAATTTTGTTGGACTGTTTTGATTTTGCTTATGGGTGTATTTGTATATGTGTATATTCAGTCACAGTTTCTACTGTTTTTATAAACCTCTGTCTCTACATTGGGCTTTTGCAGTTCTGTGAAGTTTTCCTTTATTTCCCCCTTTTTTCTAACTTGTTCAGTTTTTTTTCTCTTTTCTCTTTTTTATAATTGTAATTTTTAATTTTTTAAACCTATTTTATTTCTTCTACATTTATTCCTCTGTTTGCCTTTCCAACTGTTCTTTCCCCCTTGCAGTTAATCTTTAATATATATAAATCTTCATCTATCTCTATTTAACTTTGCATATCTATTGTTTCTTTCTTTTCTTTCTTTTCTTTCCTCTCAACATATTTGTTAGTTTTGTTTTCATTGCTTTATTCCCCACTTGACACCTTGCTCTAGTTTTTTTTTTTTTTTAGTTTGTGCTTAAGTTAGCTTTGTTCTTAACTGGTAAATATAATTTTTGATTTCCTTTGTTTGCCAGATCAATCTACAGTACTTTATTTTTGTTGGACTGTTTTCACTTTGCTCATGGGTGTATATGTATATGTGTATACCATTATTTTAATTGTTATTTGCCTGATTTTCTAACTGCCATTTGGGGTTCATCTTTTTTTGGATATTTGTTTTACTCTCCCTTAATGCCATAACAAACCACTTGCGGAATCTTTGTTCCTGACCAGAGATCAAGCCCTGAGCCTTTGGAGTGGGAGCACTGACTAAGACCCTAGACTACCGGAGAACTAACCCTAGGGAGTATCAAATAGTGAGAACTCACACAAAGTAAACCACTTGAATACAAGACCCAGCATCACCCAACCACCAGTGCAGGATGCCTCATCTAAACAACAGACAAAACAAAAATACAAACCCAATCATCAACAGACAGGAGTACCACCTCACTAAGCCTTGCCCATCAGAAGAAAAACAAACAAGAAGACAAAAACTCAGCCCAAATCTCACCCTATATGAAGCTCACACAAACCACTGGATGAACCTTGGGAGGTCAGAAACCATAAGGAAGAAAGAATTCAATCTTTTTCAAGAAAACAATTCAACTTTCCTTGAAGCCTGGGAAAAGAAGCCCTCAAACACAATAACTTAAAAAAAAAAGAAAAGACAGAGAAATACTGCACAAATGAAGGAACAAACTAGAGACACAGAAGTCCAAATAAATGAAGAGGAAATAAGAAAATTACCTGAAAAAGAATTCAGAATAATGATAGTAAAAATGATCAAAAACCTCGAAAAATGGAGAAAATGCAAATCAATTGAAAAACGACCTAGAATAATTAAAGAATAAGCATGCAGAGACAAACAACACAATTACTGAAATTAAAAATACTCTAGAAGGAATCAGTAGCAGAATATCTGAAGCAGAAGAACGAATCAGTGAGCTGGAAGATAAAATGGTGGAAATAACTTCTGAAGAGCAGAATAAACTAAAAAGAATAAAAAGAGCTGAGGACAGCCTCAGAGACCTCTGGGACCATATCAAACACACCAACATTCAAATTATAGGGGTCCCAGAAGAAGAAGGGAAAAAGAAAGGGTATGAGAAAATTTTTGAAGAGATTATTGTTGAAAATTTTCCCGACATGGAAAAGGAAAGACTCAATCAAGTCCAAGAGGCACCAAGAGTCCCATACTGGATAAACTGAAGGAGAAACACACCAAGACACATACTAATCGTACCAGCAAAGACTAAACACAAAGAAAGAATATTAAAAGCAGCAAGGTAAAAGCAACAAGTAACATAAGGGAAACCCCGTACGCTTAATAGCTGATCTTTCACCAGAAACTCTGCAGGCCAGAAGGGAGTAGCAGGATATATTTAAAGTACTGAAAGGGAAAAATCTACAATCAAAATTGCTGTACCCAGCAAGGATCTTATTCAAAATTGATGGATAAATAAAAAGCTTTTCAGAAAAGCAAAAGGTAAGAGAACCCAGTGCCACCAAACCAGCATTACAACAAATGTTAAACAGACTTATATTGTCAAGAAATACAACAGAAGAAAAAAGATCTACAAAATCAACCCCAAACAATTAGAAAATGGTAATAGGAACATATGTATCAATAATTAATTTAAATGTAAATGGATTAAATGCTTCAACCAAAAGATACAGACTGGCTGAATGGATACAAAAACAAGACCCATATATATTCTGTCTACAAGAAACCCACTTCAGACATCAAGACACACGTAGACTGAAAGTGGGGATGGAAAATTATATTCCATGCAAATGGGAAGCAAAAGAAAGCTGAAGTAGCAATCCTCATATCAGACAAAATAGACCTTAAAATAAAGAAGATTACAAGAGGTAAGGTAGGACAGTACATAATGATCAAGGGATCATTCCAAGAGGAAGACACAACAATTGTAAATATCTCCCCACTCAATATAGGAGCATCTCAGTACATAAGACAAACACTAACAGACATAAAAGGAGAAATTGACGGTAACACAATAATAGTAGGAGACTTTAACACTCCATTCACACCAATGGACAGATCATCAAAACAGAAAACTAACAAGGAAACACAAATTTTAAATGATACTTTAGATGAACTGGATCTCATTGATATCTTCAGGACATTCTACCCAAATGCAGAATAGACCTTTTCAAATGCACATGGAACATTCTCCTAGATAGACCACATCTTGGGTCACAAATCAAACCTCAGTAAGTTTAAGAAAACTGAAATTTTATCAAGCATCTTCTCTGACTACAATGCTATAAGACTAGATAACAATTATAAGAAAAAACTGTAAGACACACAAACACATGGAGATTAAACAACACATTTCTAAATAACCAACACGTTACTGAAGAAATCAAAAAGAAAATCAAAAAATTTCTAGGAACAAATGACAATGAAAACACAACAACTCAAAACCTATGGGATGCAGCAAAGCAGTTTTAAGAGGGAAATTTATAGCTATACAACCTTACCTGAAGAAATAAGAAAACACCAAATAGACAACCTAACTTTACACCCAAAGCAACTTGAAAAAAAAGAAGAAAAAAACCCACCAAAATTAGTAGAAGGAAAGAAATCATAAAGATCTGAGCAGAAATAAATGAAAAAGAAATGAAAGAAACAATAGTAAAGGTTAATAAAACTAAAAGCTGGTTTGAGCCAGACTGATCAAGAAAAAAAAGAGAGAAGAATCAAATCAACAAAATTAGAAATGAAAAAGGAGAGGTTACAGCAGACAAAGCATAAATACAAAAGATTATAAGAGACTATTATGGAAAACTATATGGTAATAAAATAGATAACCTGGAAGAAATGGACAGATTCTTAGAAAAGTTCAGTCTTCCAAGACTGACCCAGGAAGAAATAGAAGTTATGAGAAATCCAATTACAAGCAGTGAAATGGAAACTGTGATCAAAAATCTCCCAAAAACCAAAAGCCCAGGACCAGATGGCTTCACAGGAGAATTCTGTCAAACATTTAGAGAAGAGTTAATGCCCATCCTTCTAAAAATCTTTCAAAAAAACCAAACGACAACACAAGAAAAGAATATCACTGATGAACATAGATACAAAATCCTCAACAAATTTTAGCAAACAGAAATCAGCAACACATCAAAAAGCTCATACACCATGACCAAGTTTGGGTTTATTCCAGGGATTCATCAACATACAGAAAGCAATCAATGTGATACACCATATTAACAAATTGAAAGATAAAAATCATATAATCATCTCATGGATGAAGCTGGAGCCGATTATACACAGTGAAGTAAGCCAGAAAGAGAAACACCAATACAGTATACTAACACATATATATGGAATTTAGAAAGCTGGCAATGATGACCCTGTATGCAAGACAGCAAAAAAGACACAGATGTGTATAGTGGACTTTTGGACTCAGAGGGAGAGGGAGAGGGTGGGATGATTTGGGAGAATGGCATTGAAACATGTATACTATCATGTAAGAATCGAATCACCAGTCTATGTCCGATGCAGGATACAGCATGCTTGGGGCTGGTGCATGGGGATGACCCAGAGGGATGTTGTGGGAGGGAGGTGGGAAGGGGGTTCATGTTTGGGATTGCATGCACACCCGTGGTGGATTCATGTTAATGTATGGCAAAACCAATACAATATTGTAAAGTAAAATAAAGTAAAAAATAAAATTAAAATTAAAAAAAATAAAGCATTAGCTTTTAGCATGTAGGAAGAAAAAAAGAAAAAACCATATAATCATCTCAATAGATGCAGAAAAAGGCTTTGACAAAATTCAGCACCTATTTATGATTAAAACTCTTCAAAAAATGGGCATAGAAGGAACCTACCTCAACATAGTAAAGGCCATATATAATAAGCCTATGGCAAACATTTTTCTAAATGATGAAAAACTTAAGCATTCCCCCCAAGATCAGGAATAAGACAAGGCTGTCCACTTTCACCACTATTATTCAACTTAGTTCTAGATGTCCTAGCTACAGCAATCAGAGAAGAAAAAGAAACAAAAGGAATCCAGATCAGAAAAGAAGTAAAGCTCTCACTGTTTGCAGATGACATGATACTGTACATAGAAAACCCTAAAGATAAGCATCATAAAATTACTAGAGCTAATCAGTGAATTTAGCAAAGTTGCAGGCTACAAAATCAATATGCAGAAATCACTTGCCTTTCTATATACTAACAATGAAAAATCAGAAAGAGAAATTAAGGAATCAATCCCATTCACCATTGCAACAAAAAGAATTAAATATCTAGGAATAAACTTACCTAAGAAGACAAAAGAACTGTAAACAGAAAATTATAAGACACTAATGAAAGAAATGAAAGATGGCATAAACAGATGGAAAGATATCCCATGTTCCTTGGTAGGAAGAATCAATATTGTGAAAATGACTATACTACCAAATGCAATCTACAGATTTAATACAATCCCTGTCAAATTACTAATGGCATTTTTCACAAAACTAGAACAAAAAATTTCACAATTCATAGGGAAACACAAAAGACCCGAAATAGCCAAAGCAGTCTTGAGAAAGAAGAATGGAGCTGGAGGAATCAAGCTTCCTGACTTCAGGTTATACTACAAAGTGACAGTCATCAAGTCATCAGTACAGTATGGTACTGACACAAAACAGAAATATAGACCAAGGGAACAAGATAGAAACCCCAGAAATAAACCCATGCACCTATGGGTACCTTATTTTTGACAACGGAGGCAAGAATATACAATGGGACAAAGACGGCCTCTTCAATAAATGTTGTTGGGAAAATTGGACAGCTACATGCAAAAGAGTGAAATTAGAAAACTTCCTAACACCATACACAAAGATAAACTCAAAATGGATTAAATACCTAAATGGAAGACCAGAAACTATAAAAACTCTTAGAGGAAAACAGAGGCAGAACACTCGATGACAAATCAAAGGAAAATCCTCTCTGACCCACCTCCTAGAGTAACAGAAATAAAAACAAAAGTAAACAAGTAGGACCTGATTGAACTTATAAGCTTTTGCACAGCAAAGGACACTATAAGCAAGGTGAAAAGACAACCTTCAGAATGGGAGAAAATAATAGCAAATGAAACAGCTGACAAAGGATTAATTTCCAAAATATACAAGCAGCTCGTACAATGCAATACCAGAAAAACAAACAACCCAATCAAAAAGTGGGGAAAGACCTAACCAGACATTTCTCCAAGGAAGACATACAGGTGGCTAACAAACACATGAAAAGATGCTCAACATCACTCATTTTTAGAGAAATGCAAATCAAAATGACAATGAGATATCACCTCACACCAGTCAGAATAGCCCTCATCAAAAAGTCTACAAAGAATAAATGCTGGAGAGGGTGTGGAGAAAAGGGAATACTCTTGCACTGTTGGTAGGAATGTAAATTGATACAGTCACTATGGAAGACAGTATGGAGATTCCTTTAAAAACTAGGAATAAAACCACCATATGACCCAGAAATTCCATTCCGAAGCCTATACCCTGAGGAAACCAAAATTGAAAGAGACACATGTATCCCGTTGTTCATTGCAGCACTATTTACAATAGCTAGAACATGAAAGCAACCTAGATACTCATCGACAGATGAATGAATAAAGATTTTGTGGCATATATACACAGTGGAATGTTAGCCATAAAAAGGAACACATTTGAGTCAGTTTCTAATGAGGTAGATGAACCTAGAACCTATTATACAGACTGAAGTGAGTCAGAAAGAGAAAGATAAATACTGTATTCTAACACATATATACAGAATCTAGAAAAATGGTACTGAAGAATTTACTTACAGGGTAACAATGGAGAAACAAACATAGAAAATAAACTTGTAGACATGGGGAGAGTGGAGCGGAGGGTGAGATGTATAGAAAGAGTAACATGGAAACTTATATTACCATATGTAAAATAAATAGCCAACAGGAATTTGCTGTATGGCTCAGGAAACTCAAACAGGGGCTCTATATCATCCTAGAGGGGTGGGATGGGGAGGGAGATGGGAGGGAGTTTCAAAAGGGAGGGGATATATGTATACCTATGGCTGATTCATGTTGAAGTTTGACAGAAAACAGCAAAATTCTGTATAGCAATTACCCTTCAATAAAAAAACAATTTTAAGAAAAGGACAGTTAGAATGGTTATAATCCAATACCAATTGCTGACAGGGATGTGGAGCAAAAGGAAATTTCATTTATTGCTGATGAGAATTAAAAAATGTCATTTTGCTATTTAGCTATTTTTGAAGACAGTTTAGTAATTTCTTACAAAACTTAACAAACTGTTACCATACAATCCACTGATCATGCTCCTTTACAGGCTTCTCTGGTGGCTCAGAGGTTAAAGCCTCTTCCTGCAATGCGGGAGACCTGGGTTCAATCCCTGGGTCAGGAAGATCCCTGGGAGAAGGAAATGGCAACTCACTCCAGTATTCTTGTCTGGAGAATCCGATGGATGGAGGAGCCTGGTGGGCTACAGTCCATGGGGTCACAAAGAGTTGGACATGACTGAGTGACTTCGGACATGACTGAATGACTTCACTTTTCACTTACCTACACATGATTTTTTTTTTAACAGTTTTATTCATAGTTGCCAAAATGTGAAAGCCACTATTATGCCCTTCTATAGATCAGTGAACAAACCGTTACACTTAAACTAAAAAATATTATTCCACAAAAATAAATGATCTATGAAGCCACAAAAAGAAACAGGAACATTAACTGCATACTGCCAAGTGAAAGAAGACAATCTGAATACTCTGTAATTCCAACTACATGAAATCTCAGAAAAGGTATGCTCTTTCTATGGAGACAATTAAAAGGTCAGTGGTTGTCGGAGGTTTGAGGGGAGGAAGGAAAGGATAGGTGGAGCAGGGGCGATTTTTAGAGCAGTAAATAGAGCAATGAAACTGTTTAGCATGATTTGGTAATGGTGGATACATATAATGATACACTTGTCAAAACCTTTAGAATGCATCTCACAAAGTTTGAACTCCAATAAACTATGGACTTCAGTTAATAATGATGTATCAATATTGGTTCATCAATATACCAACATTGATGCACAAGGCTTGGGATACGTATGGATGGTGGGGAGGCTGTGTATTTTGGGGAGAGGGAGACAGGCATATGGGAACTCCCTGTACTTCCCCCTCAGTTTTGCCGTGACCTTGAAACTGCTCTAAAAAATAAAGTCTATTGAGAAATATGTGAATAATTTATTACCCAAGTATTTTTTGGCTCCAGCAGGTGCAGAAACTGCCAAACAGAGCACACCCCATCTCAGCAGTTGACAGCACAAAACCCAGAAGGTCACGTTAGAGCACTTCCTCACAGGCCAAAGGGGACTTTCTTCTTTGCTTGTTTTTTACAACTGGTGGAAGGAAACATTCAATTCTTTGGAGGCCCAGGGATGGTTAAACGAGACAGCTGTGGGCCAGCTTCCTCAGAAGGCTTACAAAAGCATGGCAGCATCCAGACTTCTCATTCCCAGGCTGTACCAGCATCACGTGGTTGCCAAGGAAGCCAGATGGAGGACAGATGTGATGTCACCAGGCGTTCTGCCCTTTCCCCACTTGGTGGCTCACCTGCCCCGGACCGGACCAGTGTTGATGTGTTCCTGTGTTAGTGTGTATCTCTCACGCTTTTCTAGAGCATTTGTCACACACAACAAGAAAATATGCCGTCATCTTCCTTTTCCAAGTCTCTAGGTCAGTGCTCGACCGACTACTTTCAAGCTCGACTACACATTGAAATCACCTGGGGAGACCGAGAAGTTTAATGCTGCCTGTGGAGTCCCATATGAAGGTTACAGGCATGAGGCTTGTACTAAGGCCACAGACGCCCAGCCCAGAACCAAGGCCACCTCTGGACGTGACTGAGCCCCACTGTGTGTGTGTGGGTGCTCATTAGCTTACTGCTGTCTGACTCTTTGTGACCCCTTGGACTGTAGCCCACCAGGCTCCTCTGTCCATGGAATTTTATAGGCAACCCTGGAATGGGTTGCCATTTCCTACTCCAAGGGATCTTCCCAACCCAGGGATAAATCCCACAAGTCCTATTGTAACCATTGACAAAACCCCCCTGCTTCTTACTGGCCAGCTCCCTTACCCCTATTAGGCAAAATACCCACTCTGGTACTCACCCTATAGCACCCTGACCAATCACCGATGATGATGCCATCCTTCCAGCAGGAATTTACTTTGTCTAGAGGCTATAAAAATTGGCTACTAGCCCACAAAAAGCACTGGTTCTCCCTTGAGCTCGCCCGCTGTTCTAACAGTCGACTCTCTCTGACCTATCAGGAGGTTGGCCCACTGTGCTCCCAGTGCCTACATTATCTCTGCTCTTTTTTCTTAGTAAATTCACTTTCTGTAATACTCTGCCCCTGGAAATTTTTCTTTCAACTGGCTCTCCAACTGGACTACCACAACACTACCTCAGCCCAGCTGCTGAGATCCTAATTTGGTTGGTCAGGGTCTGAGTTCCCAGGTGATTCTAATATGCAATCAAGTTTGAAATTACTAGTCTCAGTCGCTGGAGTTCACACGGCTCTCATACTCCAGCCAGTCATAGGAAGGGGGTAGTTTCTAGTTTCAGAGACACTCTTCCCCCATCCCACCCCCAGCACACACAAGAAGGCTCTCAGTTCAGTTCCGTTGCTCGGTCATGCCCAACTCTTCATGACCGCATGGACTGCAGCTCACCAAGCTTTCCTGTACATCACCAACTCCCAGAGCTTGCTCAGACTCATGTCCATTGAGTTGGTGATGCCGTCCAACCATCTCATCCCCTGACTAGAAGACTCTAGGGAACATTTTTTCAGTCAATGTGTTCACTAATTGTCATGGATAAGTATTGTGTAAACTGGATGCTAGGAAACTACATACACTTCCCTCAAAGAGCTCAGTAAAACAAGCATCAGTGATCTGAACACCTCTCATATTACAAGACCACGTTATAGGGTCACTATTTATGGTTACAGTTTGTAGAGACTCTATTTGACATGTCGCTGTCCTGGCTCCAGGGCTCTGTCAGCCAGAAGGAGGAGGGGGTCTCTTTTTAATTCATCCGTAGGTGCAACACAGGTTAGGTGGGTGCTGGCCTCCTGCAGAGGGACCTGAGCTAGGCACTGGCACCATGCCTGGCACATGGGAGGTGCTCCATATTATTCATAGAGAGATTACAATGGGCTGCACAGAAGGGTTCAGGGGAGGGGATGCATTCTGTCTATAGGGATGAGGTGAAAAAGTATGAACAGGCTAAGGTTGAGATGAACCTTGAGGGATGGCATGCCTGGTGGAGAGACAGGAGACAAGCATCTTCCCAAGACATGCTGACCTACACAGTGGAGAGTGGGTATGTGAGGCATTTCTATCTGCCAGAGCACTGCATGGAGGGGCTGCATGAAGTGGACAAGGGAGTGAGGGGCTTATGATGGAGTAGGGACTTGTACCCACTGGGGAGCAGTGGGAGGATTTTCAACTCCCATAGCACAATCAGATCCTGGTTCCTTTGATTACACTGGTGGCTGTGTGGAAAAAAATTTAGGGATTATTGGGATCACCAAAAATGGCAACTCACAATTGGAAAGGCCCTTAAGGTCCTTAGGAACAGACATTTGGACTCCGTGGAAGAAGGCGAGGGTGGGATGATTTGAGAGAATAGCATTGAAACATGTATAGTACCATTTGTGAAACAGATCTCCAGTCCAGGTTTGATGCATGAGACAGGGTGCTCAGGGCCAGAGCATTGGGATGAACCTGAGGGATGGGATGGGGAGGGAGGTGGGAGGAGGGTTCTGGATGGGGAACACATGTACACCATGGCTGATTCATGTCAATGTATGGCAAAACCACTACAGTATTGTAAAGTAATTAGCCTCCAATTAAAATTTAAACATTAACTTAATAAAATAAATAAATAAAAAGATAAACCATGTTCTTTGATGCAAGATTTAATATCACAAAGAATCATCTCTCCAAATTAAGTTAGGGTACACAGGATTTACTATGTTGGAATTTTATAAAATAATCAAAAGCTTGTTTGTAAAGATAAATTAACAAGAATATGCTAGGACATTATGAAAAAGAATAGTGAGAGGACTTGCCTTATTGGATGTCATTATAATGTTAATATCATTGTATATGTGTGAGTGTGTGTGTAATAACAAAATAAAGGCGGGACTTGAAATCATGTTAAAAAAAAAACCAAAAAACTGTATACCCATGATTTGAAACCCTTGAGAGTTCCTAAGGAATATAACATTTGAAGTCACTTAATTTAAAAAAAAATGAAAAAAAGGGATCATGAAATGCTTTCATTTAAAATCTTTTAATCTCAAGTTGGGTTTGCTGATTTTAAGTTGTAGTCAGCTGTTCTGGACAGCCTTGATATCTGAAATAGAGGTGTTTTTTGTCTCCACAATGAGAATTCTTGATGGGTAACAGGTTTTGTAAGAACTTAAGAGAATATACAATTCCAAAGAGTACATGGCATGTTTAGGAGAAAGCTCTCCAATCACCAGAAAGATTGAAACATGTTTAGTATAAAAAATTAGGGCTGTGTGACAGAACTTGACTCTACATAGATGGGCTGCACCCAATGTCCCTGACTCCTTGGAATGCCACTGGAAACTGACTAAAAAATTGTCCTGCTGCCTGAAAGAACTCTGATACAGTGATATCTGGTCACTGCTTTCTACAGCCAAGGGCATAACACCTTAGAAGGCCACTGGATCTTAATCCTTGACTTAAAGTTGGTCATCAATAATGTCGACATTGTCTTCTGCTCAGAGATGATTCACATGTGCATTTTTCAAAATTTGAACATGAGAGTCCCGCAATGGAATCACACGGCAAAAAGAATATATGAATAAGAGAAAAGCAGACCACTTCTCAAGTATGAACAACACAGTTGTTTATGTTCAGGCACACTGGGTATTTGCATTTCCCAGAGCTCCATTCACAAGCCTATGAAATGCAAAGAAGCTTCCAGAGTTGTAAACATGAAATTGCAGGGAAGTCTGTGTAATAGGGAAGTAGAAATCCTCAGCAGTCATTTCGAAAAACTCAGACTGGTCTCCTTCAAGAGACTCATCTAACAGAATACGAAAATGGAAAAATCTAAGAAGACTAATATAAGACATCAAATGGACGTACTAAACCAGGATGCACATTCTCAAAGATGGCCAGGAAATGGTTTGGCTGTTTTTTTTTCCCAACTGTGGACTGTAACTCTTTAGTGAGGGTTAAATTAAATCTATTTAGTCATCTATTTCCTATATTTAAGATAAATATATATCAATATACAAAACATAAGAGCATACTGGATATAGAAAAATAGTATTATTTCATGTAAGTCTATACTGGATCATGGAATCAGAAATCTTTCTGTGTCTTAATGGTGAGAATTAGAAAGCTGTGGTTTACATGAGCTGTATACCATGTACGCTCACACATCAGGTGTATGAAAAGGTCATTTGTGGAGTTTTAATACAGCTACTTTTTTAGAGTTTGTATGCAGTCACTATTTTTATTACCTAAGTCTTCCCAGAAATGATATAAAATGCACTGAACCTTCACTCAGCTACGATCTTTAATCAGGTTAGTCATACACGTGTGGAAACAGTTTAAATGTTAGTAGCTCAAAATGAGTCAATGTGATATAGCTTCCCAAAAAATAACATAATATAGCTTCCCAAAAAATAATAGCATGAGGAAATACTCCTTTTTGTTTTGTTTTGCTTTCTTTTCTATAATATACAGCATTTTCTAAAATCAGCATTTTCTAACTAGGTGATAAAAGGTGAAACTTTAATAAAAGTTAACAGTGAAAGGACAAAAATGAACTATAAGGATGCTATATTCCATGCTTTTCTTCTCATAAAGAGTGTATTTTTCATACATTTTTAGAATCAGATAGTCAAAAACTTCAAGAAGTCTGTGTTTTTGACTCTAAGAGGCCTAAGATGGAGTCTTTTACCTGCGGTGTGATGTGACCTTGAATGTCACTTAACATCTCTAATCCTGTCTTCTAATCCGAAAACTGAGAGTAATACTAGTTCCTGTCTCACAGGTTTATTGCTAGGAAGGGCATGACTGCAATAATAAAAGCCAGCATCGATGGAACACTTGCAATATGCTGGGGATTATTCAAGGCGTGTTCTGTGGATGGGCTCATGTGATTAACTCAGACATTGGAAAGGCTGTGTACAAACATCCAATGAAAGAGAACTAGGAATAATGGATGATGGACTAAGAGGGGTGGATTTTACCAAAGAAAAACCTTTCTTAAAGCCCAAGCTGGACCAGATGCTGCAGGCTGTTTAGATTTGGAAGGAAGTGGTGGTTTCCCACCTTTACAGGTGTTTGCAAAAATGACTACAGGGATGCATTGAGAGGAGTTAACTTGTCATTGGGAAGTGGGGTAGATTTGTACAACTGTAAATTCAAATGCCTATGAGACCACACAACTAATTGAGCAGAGTAGGCTGGGGTGGAACCATAGGGAATGGTGGGAACCATGGAGAGCAGGAGGCACGTCCCTACCCCCTGCCTTTGTGTGTCTTCAGCCTGGAGCTGCCCTCCTCCAGATCTTTGCAGAGCTGCCTTCTGCTCCTTTGGGGCTCGCTCACATAACCTGTTGCCCTGCTACTGTAGTCCCCTTGGTATTTCTCTGAAAGCTCTAAAAGTACACTGTTTATTCATTTATATGTTTTCTGTTTCTTTTGCTCATCTCTTTGGAATAGGCGTCTAATATACATTCAATAAGCAAAGCACTGAATGAAATCAAATAATGTACCAAACAACCCATTCTAATGGCCCATCAGAAAAAAAAAAAAAAACAACCCTGCAAATTAGTTCTTGTTCTTTGAGGTCTGGTTTCAGGTGCTGTTTCTGTAGCAGTTTTAGCACATTTGCAGAGAATACAGAGATGCTAAAATCATCATTGGAAGGTTGGAAGCAGTGGAGGTTCTCTATATACTAGATTTTTCAGGATCCAGAGTATAAAATGGGGAGTTCAGAAGGAATAGAGGAGAGAGACAGAGACATTTTTACTAGAGTAAGAATTGTTAAAAGAGTCATTGACACAAACCATTTCAAACATACCATCGTAGCTCCAAATTATTACCCAAGAATAAATTACCTAAATTGGGGAAGAAATAAAGAGAAAATTAAACATGTAAGCCAAGGAGTTCATGAGATGTTTTTTCCAAATAAGTATTTTACTTCTGTTATTACTTTAATATGAATAAAATCTGCACAGATCTCAAAGCCTGACAAATTAATTAAGAAGAAAGAATATTTTTAAATTTATTTTTAGAAAGACTATTTTTAAAAAGAAAGAGAAAGAAAATAATTGTGGATCCTTTCCTTGACAACTCCAGGTAACTTTTTTTTGAATCTAGGAACTAAATAATCCCTTTAATGTAAAGCATCACATATTAATAAAAGATTTAGTATAATTACCCACATGCCATAGGTTACTTTGATGCCATTATATTTCACTGTAAAAACAGCTGGGAAACTATGTTTCTTTCATAGATGATAGGTTTTAAACACACACACTCAACTGGTGGAAGGAAACCAGGAGACGTTGGATGACTGCCTTGCAAAACCTTCAGTCTCCTCCTGGCCCTGATATCATGTACCCTCCCAATAACTTATTGCTTCTTCTGTTAACTGGATGTTGTAAAACCCTCAACAATTTCACCCCCTATAAGGACAGAAATTGGTCTTGAGGGGAGGGGAAAATGAAGAGTGAGCAAATCTTATATATTATACTGGCTTGTTGACTCCCAAATTCCAGCTCTACCCAACCAATTCTTAATTCTCCATTTTTAATTTCTTCTATGGGGAATTTAAATAACATGTTTCTCTTTATGGGACAATAATTTAAGAGAAATAAAAAAGAAAGAGAATAATGTAAGAACCAATCAAGAAAGTTACATGAAATTGAAATCATGTGGAATGTAGGGTTATAGGCAGGTTAGACCAAGAATACTCTTGCGGGCACAGTCCTGAGGTGACTTGCTTTTATTAATCATGAATACCAAAAACGTGAGGAATGATACCGAGATTGTAGCAGATATTCCAATATAGACTCCCTTGCTGATGCATATCCAAGCATCTTGTGTCAGTGCCACAGCCTAAGGAAACATCAGCAGATTAAAAGGAAAAAAAAGTCATGTTAGAATTGTGAGTAGAAAACATTTTTGGAAACAATGCACCCTGATATATTTATCTTACTGGCCCTTGGCTAGTTTTGGATTATGAGGGGTGAGACCAAATGATCTGAAGTTATAGCTATATGGTGAAATTCTAAGACAATTTAAAATTCAAAATGTATTTGGGATGGTGGAAATGTTGTATATTTTGCAACATACACGATACGTATGCTGTATATACATATGTAAATATACTTAAAGAACTGTATGCATTTGTCAAAACTGAAACTCTAAGCTTTAAATGAATACGCATTATTATATGTATTTCTAAATACATATTTTAAAAAATTGATTAGGTATTTCCATACTTCCCTGGTGGCTCAGACAGTAAAGAATCTGCTTACAATGCAGGAGACCCGGGTTGGAATGCAGGAGATTCCTGGGTTGGGACGATCCCCTGGAGCAGGACAGGACAACAAACTCCAATATTCTTGCCTAGAGAATTCCATGAACAGAGAAGCCTGGAGGGCTACAGTCCATAGGGTCACAAACAGTCAGACACAACTGAGCAACCAACAGTAGCCACTTTCATAAATAATCCTCTTATTAGAAAACAACAACAATTTCTGTTCCTATATAAACTGATGTGGTGTTATTCAATGTTAACTGAATGTGCTCAATTTTGAATTTGGCTCTTGATTCAACACTTTTTCTTTTCAGGAGAACTCAAGGTAATATCTATGGGTTCATAAATGGACTTGAAAGTGGCTGCTCAGATGCATTGCTCTGCTTAACGATTAAAACGCTGAGCAATTGAAGAAAATACAGTTTATTTGAATCTCCTAGTGTGGTCCATAAGTGATCATCACCTTCTGAAATAAACCCAAGATGCACCAGGCATCATGCTCTGCCCCTTTACATAGCTTAACTCTAAATCTAAAGAGTTCCCACTAGATAGAATTTTAATAGAAACAAAGTGGATAGTCAGAGAAAAGGGTGGTTTGTTTTTGTTTTTGTTTTTTTTTAATTTTATTTTATATACTTTTTTAATTTTATTTTTTTACTTTACAATACTGTATTGGTTTTGCCATACATTGACATGAATCCACCACAGGTGTACATCACTAGTCTAGGTTCAATACAGAGAAAAGTTTTAAGTCTCATGTCTCTTCCTGCATAAGAGGTTAAACGCCAGAGTCAGAATCCCAGCTCTTTTACTCAGTTGCTGTGTGACCCTGAACAAGTTATTTAGCCTCTCTGAACTTCTGTTTCTCTGTCTGTCAAAGGCAAATTAAAGAAAGTACTTGGGTAAGGTATATTAGGTATTTCCTGATAAACACTAATAGGAATAGAGAAGAGGGTAACTTAGCACTTGAGCTGTCCTTGCCTAAAGGGGAAAAGGCCAGTGTCTTGGAAGGGAAAAGTTGTGTTATCACCTTATTTGTGAAGGAGGGACAGTAGTTAGATGGGACATGCAGTTACAGGAAGCAGGCTTTGTTTCCTTTTTAAAAATACTGTGTTACATAAACACTGCGGGTTCATTTCAGAATGTGCAACTCGAGATAAACATAATCCCAACATCCAGAAACAACCACTATTAGTATTTTTCATTACATCCTTGTCTAGGACTTTATTCTTCTAGTGCTTTTCTTAACAGAAACAGTGACTATGTTCAATATATAGTATATATAACATTTTACAAGTTCGTTTTTTCACTTAACAATTGACACTGTCTTCTTATGTCAGTAATTCACTGCAGTGGCAACATTGTTAATGGCAATAAGTGAGCGTCCTTAACTGACTGAAGTAATTAATCCCTTATCATTGAACATTAGGGTGTTTATAACACTGTCATGATTATAAATAGCAGCAATGAACACCTTTTCTTACACATTCTCACGTGTTTGTTCAATTCTCTCCTTAAGAGAGTTCAGGAAGGTGATGTGCTGGGTTGAAATGTATGCTGCTTGGCTTTAGGACATCTGGGAGAACCTTGACATCTTCAGAGTCAAGATACAAAAAGTCCAAGATTTTGCTACCACCTACTAGGAGATCAGCCCTGGGATTTCTTTGGAAGGAATGATGCTAAAGCTGAAACTCCATTACTTTGGCCGCCTCATGCGAAGAGTTGACTCACTGGAAAAGACTTTGATGCTGGGAGGGATTAGGGGCAGGAGGAGAAGGGGACGACAGAGGATGAGATGGCTGGATGGCATCACTGGCTGGATGGACATGAGTCTGAGTGAACTCCGGGAGTTGGTGATGGACAGGGAGGCCTGGCGCGCTGCGATTCATGGGGTCGCAAAGAGTTGGACACGACTGAGCGACTAAAATGAACTGAACTGAACTGAACTGAACTGTGAACTGGTTTCTACTTGCTGCTAAACATACCTGTCCTGCAGGTAACTGAGTTTAAGAACAATCTCATCATTCAGAATTTTTTTAATCCAGGATAAATCTGGATATTCAGGAGCATAACAGTCAGTTACACAGTGACACTTCTGCTATTTAACAGGCAAAAACAAATGCAGCCCATATCCATAAGATCAGTCAGTCCCCATACCATCAGAGTGGTTAAAATCATTCATATCATTCCTTTGTTGTGGTGTTCTCATTGTCACTAAAGTATGCAATATAATGCCATCTGGCCTCACACTAAATAATCCCACTTTTCCTGAGCTTGACTTTCACTTACAATGGCTCTGCTGCAATTACTCACCAATTGTGATCAGGATTACTTTCATTCCCGAGTCTCTTCATTTGTGTTGCTTCTAAGATTTTTTTGCTTATCGTGAAAGGAAAGTAGTTTCAATCAAGGAAGCCAAAAATCCTACAGTAAATTCTTATAACTTACTCACAAAGATGAGGCTTTGATGAACATCCTGAAACTGGATACCCTGAGCTTTTTCTCAAGCTAACTGTGGAAAAGTGTGAGAACATACTACAGAATCACAAAGTTGTTCAAGACCTTAGTATCTTAAAAAGTCATCATATGGTAAGGTTTACAGATAGAAAGATTTAGCAGTGCCTCAAAAATTCTCTATAGGAGGACAATAAGGTTGGAAAAGGATAATAGGGGGCCTATGTTTAAGCAAGCAAGCTTTTATTTACATAATATTTTTAGTTTGGATGGTCCCCATCCCACCGCATCAACTCAAGCTATGTTATTTCTCTAACAATGATTAAAATCTTGCTTGATAGTATCTGATTATCTGTGAATTACTTCACTCTTTTTTTTTTTTCCTAATTTTTTTGGTCAGGAGAAAGTCTGTACTGTGTGTGTGAAGAGGGGGAAGGTAGATTAAAATATCACTTTTCAGGTATTTCTAACAAACTAGTGCATCCATATAAACTTCTAAAATTAATGAACACTTTAATCAATGAAAGCATCCTTATTTATGAGTCAAATTCTTTTCTTCCTTTACTTTGTGAATGAGAAAGAATCAATTGTGAACAAGACTTACAGTAATACTCTCTAAATGTAACTTGCTTCCAAGGTAACATACAAGTGAATCAGGCTAATAAAGTAGTAAGGAATATGCTTGCACTCCCATTGCAACGCCAAAGGGGATCTGGAGACTGTGTCACTGCGCCTTTTCCGTCTGCTCAACAAGAAGGAAAATTAATTAGAATTACAAAAAATACTGAAGTTTCACTGGAAACACCAAGTACATTCACATGCCTTCTGGTGATGAGTGAAAAGTTTAATAATCATATGGCCAAATGTTATAGGCAGTGCAAGAGTTAATTAAAAATATTTACTAACTTAACCTCAATGGTTAAGAAGGTTATGCTTTTTAACTATTTTGTCATGGACCCTTCCAAAATGAACTTTTTTTTTTTCCTTCTTTAACTGTGAAAATGCATGTTCATGGGAAGTTTACATACAGTTTTAGAGGAGTCATAGTAGCTTAGTCTCAGAACTAGGTTAAAAATTACCACTTAAAGGTAGATAAAATAAAGAAATGGCAAATCCTGAAGAAGAAAATGGCAACCCACTCCAGTATTCTTGCCTGGAGAATCTCATGGACAGAGGAGCTGATGGGATACAGTTCATGGGGTCACAGAGAGTCAGGCATGACTGAGTGACTAAGCACAGCACAGGTAGATAATCAATATTTTCATGACAGCTAAGAAACTGCCAGTGGCTGCTCAGAGGCCTTTACACATCCCAAGAGCAGAACAACTGTTTTCAAAATGGATGTTACAGGAGCCATCTAAGTCCTACATCATATGCCAGCTTGCCCATTGATCCAAACTTGCTTTAGAAAATATGTTACATCAGCCCCAATGCCGGTGTATCTTAAATGACATAATACCCCAGTATAAAAGGATATTATAGCATGAAGTTTTGATGTGCAAATTTAAATAGTTTTGAAATATCTATTTTCTCATACAGAACATATACTGTTGGACATCATAAGCAACTATAGGTCAAATACAGGATTCTCTTTTTGCTGATTATCTAGCATATACAAAGTGCTTTATACATGCTTATACCAATTTCCTTAATTGCGTTTTAGAGATGAGAACACTGACCTGAAATGGTTTAACAAGGTGTTCAGGAAAGAAACAGAAGTTACCTGTTGAGCAAGAGTGTGATAATGAGCCTGTTACATTGGTTTCATGCGTTATGGTAGGCTGGTTTTCTGCTGTCTGCATTGGAGAAGATAAAGAAAGCACTGGAATGATAAGAATGGAAGAATCGTATACAATTATGGAGGAAAATTTCCACCTCCTACAAAAATAAAACACAAATCTAAAATCAGGAATTACCCTTCAAATCTTTCTTAGAGAAATATCAAGGCATAACCTTGAGGCATTACATTGACATATAGGTATTTCATCATCATGAATAAATTTGATCTAGACAATGATCTGGAAAGCCTACCAACAGACAAAATTATTTTGCTTTTCATACTCCTAGGATCCTCCTGAGGTCTACAGCAATACATTGTAAGCAGGACACTCAATTAAACTTTTATTCATACCAATGACATTTCACTTTTGTGGAGAATGGCCTGGCCCTAATCCACACTCCTCCCTTCATAAGAAACCCAATCTGGATTTCCTGACCTTATTTGTGTTCCTAACTATCCATCCACACATCTTTCCAGGGAGATGTGCACATTGACCAGCACAAAAAACATACTAAAATTATTCAATTCCTTGAGGTCCCTTCCAGGTACTAGTACTGTCCAATGTCTGAGTCTTGGTAATGAGCCACGAAGCAATGTCCCTGGTACCCTGGCTCTTTCTGCAGTTGTGTTCTGGTCATTCCTTTCATAAGAATGATTTCCTGTCTTATCTGACTAATCTTCCATTTCACAACAAAAAGCTTCAGTAAGAATTCTCAGAGCTGTATTTCCTTTTCCCTTCTTGAAATTGCTTCTTTTTTTTCCATCAGACCTCTCACCTTACCTTAAGAGTTGACCCCTTGCCTCCTAATAAGATCTTTATATCTCTTCCTCTGAGAGGGCCACAGAATTTTAGAGCAAGTTAGTGGTATTTACTGCTTAGACATGAGATTACAAACCTGGGCCTTTCTTATTGCCCCTCATTGATCTTCCTCTTTCCACTTCCTCACCATGGACTTCACGTTTCAGCATCACCTCTTCTCTTATTCTGAGCTGTCTTTTGTTTGTGTGTGTGTGTGTTTTTCTTGGTCATCTCTTTTGTTTGTTTTTAATTTTTACAATGTTGAGTTGGCTTCCTCCAGACAGCAACACAAATCAGCCACAACTACACACATATCCCCTCCTGCTTGAGCCTCATCCCTCACCCATCCCACCCCTCTAGGTCATCACACGGTGCCAGACTGGGCTCCCTGTGTTATACAGCAGCTTCTCACCAGGTCTCCATTCTCCACATGATAGTGTACGTATGTTAATACTACTTTATCCATTCATCCCACTCTCTTCCTCCCCAGCTTGTGCCACAAGTCCTTTCTCTACTTCTGCATCTCCTTTCCTTCCCTGCAAATAGGTTCATCAGTACTATATTTCTAGATCCCATATATATGTGTAAATACTCAATATTTGTTTTTCTCCTTCTGATTTACTTCACTCTGTGTAACAGGCTCTAGGTTCACCCACCTCACTAGAACTGACTCAAACTCATTCTTTTTATGACTGAGTAATATTCCATTGTATATATGTATAACATTTTTTTTATCTATTCATCTGTCAATGGACATCTAGGTTGCTTCCATGTCCTGGGTATTGTAAATAGTGCTGCAATGAACAATGGGGTACATGTTTCTTTCAGAACTGTGGTTTTCTCAGAGTATATTCTCAGTAGTGGGGTTGCTGGGTCATATGGTAAATTTATTCCTAGTTTTTAAAGGAATCTCAAAGGTAGTGGCTTTTTTACTTTGCTTTTGCTTTCCCATAATTCTCAAATTTATAACAGGATATGACTCTCTTTAGGAACAAAGAACAGGACAATAAAAGAAAATAAGATGATCAGAGTCTTCATTCCTCTTAAATCTGTGCAAAAGAACTCTTGAGCTTAACTTCTTTCCCTGGTTTGGGTCTTTGTGGGCATTTTTTCCCTTCCCTGTTCCTATGACTTTACTTCCAACTATTGCAGAAATATTTTAGGTAATTAGTATGGACAGATGCACAGAGAGGAAATGCATGTAAACATAAATGACTCTGCACTGGATCTGCTAAAATTCAAATCTAGTTTCAAACTCTTCAGGAAACCATCAGTTCAGTTCAGTTCAGTCACTCAGTCATGTCCGACTCTTTGCGACCCCATGAACCTCAGCATGCCAGGCCTCCCTGTCCATCACCAACTCCCAGAGTTTACCCAAACTCATGTCCATTGAGTGAGTGATGCCATCCAACCATCTCCATCAGGATACATATAATACTCAATTAATTATATCCCCCAGGAGGTCACATGGACAAATACACTAACACTTTCCTTCTGAAACTCTGCTTTAAACAAAGACCATAGCTTACACACGATTCCCAAACCAGGAGCACTAATCCATCCACTTCTGTCAGCACAAACTATTAAGAAGCTAAATCAATAACTGAAAATGTCAACAGATGCTGTAGTGTGTTTGCTGCCTGGAACTAAGTTGTTTTTATTTTAACAAACTTTTATGACTCTAAAATTCAAGTTTTAACCTAAAGACCTCTCTTCCAAACTCTGTCCAAAATCTAATCCTTCAGATTTCTCAAGTTGAATACACACATGGTTGAATGGGAGTGAGGGGAAATCAGTATGTTCCATCAGACGTTTTTAGCTAAGAGGTTGTGACATTTCTGTTATTTCTCTGGACATATCAAAGAGAGAGAATGTTCACTAAAACATTATCTTTTTAATACTAAAAACAGAATGATTGAATGTAAAAATGTCCTCAGAATGAGACATGATTTTCCAACCCATGAAGGAAATTAATCTCCATTTCTATTAAGCCAAAACTTTTGTCTAACTAAGATTTGAAGTATGAATCATGTAGCCTGAATTGAAAAAACAAACACATGGATTCTAAATTTCTAAAGTCCTTAAAACTGATGTTTACATTCTCATCAGTATAAATAACATTTCTATGCTACATAAATAAGTTAAATGATGCTAGCAGCAAAACTATGTAAGTCAATGACAACTTGGAAAGACAGGGCTTTTCAGTGATGAAGTATGTAAAACTATGTTAAGTTACTAACAACCTGAAAAGATAGGGCTTTTCAATATGAAGGCTTTTCCAGTGATGATGTCAGATCAGAAGTTCACCTAATTATAAGCTCTATGTTCATAATAGGAGGCAGAAAAGGCCCAACATTCAAACTAATGGGGACGTCTAGACTCAACCATTTTCTAGTCATATAACTGTCAACAGTGTGCTTACATTTCATTCCTCAGGACTCAGGAATACATAATAGGACTGAATCACACCTACAATTCATAGAGTTGTCATAAGAATTAAGTGGCTTAATACTTGTAAAGCAGTTAGCATGGTTCCTGATACAGGAAACAAAGTAAAATTAACTTCATTAAAATTTTATCCTCAAGTGTTGGCTTCGGTTTCAAATAAATTACCTGATCTCTATTCAGAACTCCTTATAGAGACAGAGTCTCATTTATCTGAGCCTGTTCTGGCATTCCATATATTTTCCTCCGAAGTCTATATTCAACTGGGCCAAATTCACTATCATACATAGATATCCAAATCAGTGGTCTGGCTTTCTTTAACTACTGACAAATTCCTTTGAGAATCAGATAATAGCCATGAGTTCCCTTCATTCTGAAAATGCTTAGACATAAAAAACTGTGAATGTAAGAAGGGGCAGGGAGTTTCAGATTTTTGTGAAACCAGATTTGGAAATTCGTTGATCATCCTTACCCTAGATTGTATTTCTGCCTTAACACAGTGCCCTTGGATGGTCTATATCCTCACCTTTAAAGCCTTCTGGACTGAGAAGCATATCTGCTTACCTGGTTGGAAGTCCTTTGTGGGTGATGGCATTAAAAAAGCAGAGGTAGAGGACCTCATTTTCTCTGGAGCAGTGGTGACCGTAGTGGTTGTTACAGTAGTGCTGTTCCTGTTGGAGTTGTGGTGGTTGTCGGTTTTGGAGTAATTGTGATAGTTGTTGAAGTATTCCAGGTTGCAGTTGGAATAATAGTGGTGGTCGTTGTTGGAATGATTGTGGTTGTTACTGGAGTAGTGATGGTCATCATTCTTGAAACAGTGGTAGTTCTTCTTGGAGTAGAGGTGGACATTGTGGTTGGAATACTGCTGGTCATTGTTGAAGTAGACATGGTTGCTTGAGTAGTATGGGTCACTGCTGTTGAGATCCTCATGGTAGCTACTGTTGTTGGAGTAGTAGTAGTGGTACATGTTGCTGGAGTAGTGGTGCTGGTCATTGTTGCAGTAGTGTTGGTGGTTGTTGTTGGAGTAGTGGTTGTTGTATTAGTGGTGGTATCTGTTGTTGGAGTAGTGATAGTGCTTATTTTTGGAGTAGTGGTGGTGGTTGTTGGTAATGGTGGTGGTTGAAGTAGGGATGGTTGTTCTTAGAGTAGTGATAGTGGTTGTTCAACTAGTGGTGGTTGTTTTGGGGGTAGTGGTGTTTGCTACTGGAGTAGTGGTGGTGGTGGTTATTGGAGTGGTGGTGGTGGTTGGAGTGGTGGTGGTTGCTGTTAGAGTTGTATTAGTGGTTGTTTTTGGAGAAGTGGTAGTGTTTGTTGTTGGAGTAGTAGTAGTCATTGTTTTTGGAATAGTGGTGGTGGTTGTTGGAGTAGCGGTGGTTGTTGTGGGAGTAATGGTGGTGGTTGGAGTGGTGGTGGTTACTATTGGAGTAGTAGTAGTGGTTGCTTTTGAAGAAGTGGTGGTGTTCGTTGTTGGAGTAGTGCTAGTGGTGTTTGGAAGAGTGGTGGTTATTGTTGGAGTAGTGGTGGTGGTGGTTACTGGAATAGTGGTGGTTGTTGTGGGAGTAGTGGTGGTGGTGGTTGGAGTAGTAGTAGTCGTTGTTGGAATAGTGGTAGTTGTTGTGGGAGTAGTGGTGGTGGTTATTAGAGTAGTAGTAGTCATTGTTGCTGGAGTAGTAGTAGTCATTGTTGTGGGAGTGGTGGTGGCTGTGGGAGTAGTGGTGGTAAGAGTGGTGGTTGTTGAAGTAGTGGTAGTTGTTGTTGCGGCAGTAGTGGTGGTAGTAGTGGTGATTGTGGGAGCAGTAGCAGTCATTGTGGGAGTAGTGGTGGTGGTTGTTGGAGTAGTGGTGGTGGTTGTGGGAGTAGTAGTAGTCATTGTTGGAGTAGTGGTAGTTGTGGTGGCAGTAGTGGTGGTGGTTGTGGGAGTAGTGGTGGTAGTGGTGGTGGTTGTTGGAGTAGTAGTAGTCGTTGTTGGAGTAGTGGTAGTCATTGTGGGAGTAGTGGTGGTAGTAGTGGTGGTTGTGGGAGTAGTAGCAGTTGTGGTTGTGGGAGTAGTGGTGGTGGTGGTTGGAATAGTAGTCATTGTTGTTGCAGTAGTAGTAGTCATTGTTGTGGGAGGAGTGGTGGTGGTTGTGGGAGCAGTGGTGGTTGTGGGAGTAGTAGCAGTTGTGGTTGTGGGAGTAGTAGTAGTCATTGTTGTGGGAGCAGTGGTGGTTGTGGGAGCAGTAGCAGTTGTGGTTGTGGGAGTAGTGATGGTGGGTTGTTGGAGTAGTTGTGGTAGTAGTGGTGGCTGTTGAAGTAGTGGTGGTGGTTGTTGTAGTAGTGGTGGTGGTCGTTGTTGTTGTAGATGGAGCTAGAAATCAACATGAAAGCAGGGATTCATTAAGCTGCAGGAAACAAGAGACTTGTGCTGGGCCAGTAAACCAACGCAACCAAGGAGACTGTCCCCGGCAGAACTCAGACTCATCTCCCATGAACTCTGAGTTCTTGTCATTGGTCAACTAGAATCTGTGACTGAGGAGGGAGTGAAGACATGGTCATAACAAGGAAACACCTGCATTGAAAGGATGATATTTGAGGGAGGTTTCAATATAAAAAATGACATTTGGGATTTGTACTGAAGCACTTCATAAAGACTAGTCATGCATATCAGATTTATGTATCTTCATAAACATCTGTGAGATAGGAAAAAATGTCTAGAGCTTGAAACCGTCTTTGTCCTTTTAGTGGTGTATGACTAGGACTTAAATAGTAGTTCCCAAGAACTGGAATATTTACCAAATAAATAGCATTTACTTCAGTCAGTCCTAGGAGTACCCTTTCAACAGACCTGCATCCTAAATGCAGATTAATTCACACCATTGCCATTTGTAGAAAGGTGGATAGATCTAGAGTCTGTCAGATGGAATAAAGTAAGTCAGAAAAAGATTAACAAATATTAATATAATATATTAAAACATATATGGAACCTAGAAAAATGGTCCAGATGAACTAATTTGCAGGACAGGATTAGAGATGCAGACATAGAGTAGACAAGCGGATGAGGGAGGGATGGAGGTTGGTGGAATGGACTGGAAGATTAAGGTCGACATATATACACTACCTTGTGGATAATAGATAGCTAGTGGGAACCTGCTATGTAGCAGAGGGAGTTCAGCTTGGTGCTCTGTGGTGACATAGAGGGGTAAGATGGAAGGGTGGATGGGAGGGAGGACCAGGAAGGATAGGTTATATGTATGCATAGAGCCGACTCAATTCTCTGTACAGTAGAAACTAATACAACATTGTAAATCAACTATACCACAATTTAAAAGAAAAACAACACACACACACACCATATGCTAGACAATAGATGCCTTAGGCTTTTGGATAGAAAGTCAGCCAGACGTTTTAAGGTTCTTTTCTACTGGAGAGATGATAACAATAGGCAATAACTTAGACTCTTTTCAGAGTTAGAAATGGTATAGGATTCCAGACCACTTACTGCCATCCTCAGAGTTGCTCAGGGAAAATTGAAACTGGGATTAAGCCAAAATACTGTGCCTGCTGGCATAGAGGCAAAATTGCAGGACTGAATCAAGAATGTGTAGCTTTTACTCACCAGACATCATTTTTTGCCTACAAGAAGTATTCTTAAATTTCAACCCTACAAACTATAAATTAGAATCCCAAATTTACTGAATAGGGGACAATTGGTATGAACAGCTTTTGAGGGATCAAGTCAAATTAATTTGGAAACTAGCTAATTTTTGCCTTAAAGAAGAAAAACTTTTTTTCAACAATTATTTGTGCCTGTTATGTACAAGGCATTAGTAAATGCTTTAGGCTTTGGGGGTCCTGTGATCTCAGTGGTAATTGCTCAAATCTGTCAGTGTGAAAACAGCCATAGACAGAATGTAAACAAATAAGTGTGGCTGTCTTGCAATAAAATGTTATTTATAAAACTGTGGGTGGAAGTGTTTTGTAATATGATCTGATCCTGGGGCTACAGTTTGCTGAGCCTACTCTAATAGTGTAATCAGAAGTTTTTTAAAAGTGTGAAATCCAACCCCCTCAATTTGAAATAAAATACAGACAAAAAAAGGAACGAAGCAAAAAATCTTATTAAAGGACTATAACAATGAAAAACCTAATCAGCTTCTTTAATTTGTCTTCTTTGGTGGTAAGTATTTCCTGAGAAAGAACTTAGAAAGCTAAGGGTAGAAAAAACTGCTGAGGAAGAGCCCTAACATAAGATTGAAAAGTAAGCTCATTCTGTAAAAAGTGCAAGAAAACTTTAGCAAAGAATTGGGTTGGAGGTAGAGAGTCACTTTGACTCAGCTATGTACCTGTTTCCTGAACAGAGCAGTGGCTTTATAAATATTCATCTACTAAAGAATTTCTAAGCACTAAAAGTCTCCTATATTATTCTTTCTATATTATTTTAAAAAAATATTCAGCCAGAACAACCATATAATTTCAGTTTCAAAAATATTCTCTTCACATGTGGCCTCCTCCCCCCAGCCTTTTTTGGCTTCCTTAAAATGCCCCCTAGATGTAGTTTCCCCAGAGTCAGTTATTTCCTGCATCAGAATTGACATTACTTGCCTTCATCAAGGGCACAAGCCAAGTACAAATGTTGGGAGATTACAATGTCATGTTCATTAAATTAAAATTGAAACAGATTATGAAGACCAAAAATATCGTGTTCTGTTGTTAGTAGAAGACTTTAGTGAGAGAACATTTCTTAGGAAAGAGCACCAGAAACCAAGAAATCCTGAAGAACCTGCACCTTTCATCAAGTGGTAAGGAAAATTAGGATGTCTACATCAAGATGGAAAAATGTAAACTTCCCTGATTTTTTATTTCACAAAATTATTAAAAGCTACAAGTGAACAATTATTAAGATACAAATGCGTTCAAACTGCAATAAAGCTATTTTGATTTTTAAACAAGCAGTTTAGTGACGTGGTGTGAATCTGCTTCAAAAAATGGAAGACAGGGCAGAGGAAAGGTTGAAACTATATAGGCTCATACAAAGTATATGCAACAAGATGGAATTCACAATTGTTAAGCAAATGATATATCTACTTGCTGTTGCTCTTTAGTTGCTAAGTTGCGTCCTGCTCTTTGCCACCCCATGGACTGTAACCTGTGGGATTTCCCAGGCAAGAATACTGGAGTGGCTTGCCATTGTGGAACCAGGGATCCAACCCTCGTCTCCTGCGTCTCCTGCATTAGCGGGTGGATTCTTTACTTGACAGGACTTTATATTATCTATCTAAGTTGTAAAATGTTAAGAAAAGACATCAAAAAATTCTCCTAAGACATAATCTCAGAGAAAAGAACAGTTCTTCAAGTGGGATATATTCAGTTCCATGAAAATATTCACTATATTTCAGTGTGGAACAGTGAATGCTTTTTCATGAACCAACCAGCACTCCTGAAGCACTGCTTTAGAAGATAGTTTGCTGACTGCAAATATTCTCTTGACTTTGGCTTTGAATCAAGGTTCGTCTTAACGCTTCATTCTACACAAATACAAGTTATCCTATTGAACAGTTATTAGAAAACAAGATTATAGGAACCTCCTGTTTCCCTGTTAAAAAAAGAAAAATTTAACATCAAGCAGAAAACTCTTATCTCTAGAAATTCGTAGGAAGTAATCAAAGGAAGTAAGAAGACAAACTCACCTGGTATTACACGCAACTCTAGGGTGATTCTTCTGTCGTTGTACCACCCTCTCTGCTCAGCATGGCAGCAATACCAGCCACTGTCAGATTGGACAGCATCGTCTATGGTCAAAGACACATCCCTTTCACCGATATTTCCCTTTAGATGAAAACGTCTGTCTCTCCGACTGACGACTCTGTATCCATCAGTCCAGATATGTCCACACAGAGCCCAGTTACATGACCCTCAGCCCCAAAACATGAGCATGACATCTCCAGTTTAGGTGCAGGGTAGAGTGACAGACTGACCCACCACTTCAATCACTTGTTCGTAAGACGTTACGTCATCTATAGATAAAACGAAACCAGAGCATAAGGTCTCAATATTTTACCTTTAATTTATTTTCACTGTGTTCTTTATGTAGCTTATGTGGTTTGAAATCATCTGATTATCTTGAACTTTTAAAATTTAGTATAAGCACTTTTCTATGCTAATATAGTATTTGGTGGCATTACTATTTACTTAATATATATTTATAGATGAAACTTCTTATAAATGTTTTGCTATATTCAGGATTACTTTCTAATATGATAGATTTCCAGCTGAGAAACTATCAGCAGAAATAGCAGAAATAAGCTGTCTCTTGGTATATATGACCAGATTTCTCTCCAAAAGATTTGAAACAAATGACACTGCAGCAATGCATGAGTGTGTGTATATTTCATCCTGTATTTGACATGTATCTGCTTATTAAATATGTAATACTTATACATGGCTTTTCCTTTCCCCTGGATTCAATCACTGTCTCACTTGAAATCTGCTTATAAACTACTGAATTTAAAGTTTTGATTTGCAATTTTTATTGCAATTTTAAAAATAGCTATTGCAAATAATGTCACCTCACAACCCCTCTCTTACTAAAAAAAAAAAAAAAAAAAAAGCTGAGCTAATGTTTTACTTGGACTCTTCCCTGATAGCTCAGTTGGTAAAGAATCCTCCTGCCAAGCAGGAGATGTAGGTTTGTTCCCTGGGTCGGGAAGATTCTCTGGAGGAAATGACAACCCACTCCAGTATTCTTCCATGGGAAATCTCATGGACAGAGAAGCCTGGAGGGCTACTGTGCTTAGTCACTCAGTAGTGTCTGACTCTTTGCGACGCTATGGACTGCTGCCTGCCAGACTCCTCTGTCCATGGGGATTCTCCAGGCAAGAACACTGGAGTGGGTTTCCATGCCTTCCTCCAGGGCATCTTCCCAACCCAGTGATCAAACCCATGTCTCCCGCATTGCAGGTTTCTTTACCATCTGAGTCACCAGGGAAGCCCAAGAGTACTGAAGTGGGTAGCCTATCCTGTCTCCAAAGGATCTTCCCAACCCACAATTCGAACCAGGGTCTGCTGCATTGCAGGTGGATTCTTTACCAGCTGAGCTACTAGGGAAGCTCATGGGTTCCAAAGAGAGTCGGACAGGACAAAAGAAAAACAACAATCCTTTACTTTAAGGCAGAAGCGAGGAACTCTTTTAGAAATCAGTTCTAAAAGAATGAGTCTATAATACTTTCAGGAGAAACTGAGGCTTATAATGGGATTTAGGATCAATCCAAGAAATTCAAGCAGGGATCCCTGCCCGTGAGTTGATGGCAGCCCCAGAATGGGCACGATCCACTTACCCAGGTGAAACCAAAAATTAGAGAATATTCAGTCAAATACTAAACTTTGCCTCTTAAAAACAAACAGACAGGAAAATTCTCTCCTGTGGTAGTGGCTTATAAAACACTGCATTGCCAAATGTAGTCTGAGTGGTTCTTCAAAGAAATCTGGGATTCAACAACTAATCATGCTTATAACTGGGCTGTGCCTCTGGGAAATGCTCTGCAAATAAAATGCTCATTATTACATAGAGTAAGAGTCTATTTTTCCCCCTGTAATTCTGATAATATTTCATTTTACCAAATATCATTTTTGGACTACAAAGGTAAAACATACTATTTATAAAACTTTAAGTAACAGAAGTATAATTCTAAAATGTACATTTCCTAATTCCCACTTCTAGAGATTGTTTTGGAAAGTTATGGGATGTCTAGCCCTCACATTTCCCTTGTTACACCAAATGGTATTAATTAATTTTTTTCTTTTGATTTACTTATTTTTAATAAACAATTTTGACCATGCTGCAGACATGTGGGATCTTAATTCCCTAATGAGGGATTGAACCCACACTCCCTATATTGGAAGCACGGAGTCTTAACCACTAGAAAAACCAGGGAAGTTTTCTTATGCCAAGAAAACCCAAGAACATCTACTCTCTACCATCACATCCACACGTCCCCTACACCCTCCCAAGCTCAAGGCTTCCAAATCACAGCCCACATGCTCACTTACCTGGCAGAAGGAGCAGGAGGCCCAGGATGGCTACCCAAGGATACATGATGCTATTGAACTAAAGGAAAGAGAAAGCAGACCGGTTAGTGTGCCCTCCAACCGTATGGTATCAGAATCAATACAGCCAGGTGGTATTATGGGGGCTCCGAGGAGCCCAGGTCACTTTTATGTCTCAGCACAGAGAGAATTCAGCAGGAGGTTGAAAAGGGATAGGTAAGAAGATTTATTAGAATAGGACATGTGTGAGACCGACAGCTGGTAGGTGAGTGTTGTGCTGCCCCAGGTACTTAGTAGGTTACATTTTTTTAATCAAAGGAAGAGAGACAGGGGAGAAGACCACCTCTTTGTCTTTGAGTTTTCCATCACTAACTCCTCCTACAAGTCAGGTGGAGAAGTTTTTGATCCTATATGGTGCATCTGGGACCACTATGGCGCTATGGAGAAATTATTTCAGGTTTCATACGTACAGGATCGTTCATTTTGAAATGTCACATTTCCAACTCTGGCAATTGTCTTAATCTCTGCCAACCTCAGTTTCTACTCCTTTATAATGAATGTTGAGGAATCTGTATGTGGGTCAGGAAGAAACAGTTAGAACTGGACATGGAACAACAGACTGGTTCCAAATTGGGAAAGGAGTACGTCAAGGCTCTATATTGTCACCCTGCTTATTTAACTTATATGCAGAGTACATCATGAGAAATGCTGGGCTGCATGAAGCACAAGCTGGAATCAAGATTGCCAGGAGAAATATCAATAACCTCAGATATGCAGATGACACTACCCTTATGGCAGAAAGTGAAGAAGAACTAAAGAGCCTCATGATAAAAGTGAAAGAGGAGAGTGAAAAAGTTGGCTTAAAGCTCAACATTCAGAAAACTAAGATCATAGCATCCAGTCCCTTCACTTCATGGGAAAGAGATGGGGAAACCATGCAGTGACTGACTTTATTTCTCTGAGCTCCAAAATCACTGCAGATGGTGACTGCAGCCATGAAATTAAAAGACACTTACACCTTGGAAGGAAAGTTATGTTCAAGCTAGACAGCATATTCAAAAGCAGAGACATTACTTTGCCAACAAAGGTCCATCTAGTCAAGGCTATGGTTTTTCCTGTGGTCATGTATGGATGTGAGGGTTGGACTATAAAGAAAGCTGAATACCAAGGAATTGATGCATTGAACTGTGGTGTTTGACAAGATTCTTGAGAGTCCCTTGGACTGCAAGGAGGTCCAACCAGTCCATCCTAAAGGAGATCAGTCCTGAATATTCACTGGAAGGACTGATGCTGAAGCTAAAACTCCAATACTTTGGCCACCTGATGCGAAGAGCTGATTCATTTGAAAAGACCTTGATTCTGGGAAAGATTGAAGGCAGGAGGAGAAGGGGATGACAGAGGATGAGATGGTTGGATGGCATCACCGACTCAATGGACGTGAGTCTGCGTAAACTCCCGGCATTGGTGATGGACAGGGAGGCCTGCCATGCTGTAGTCCATGGGGTTGCAAAGAGTTGGACACGACTGAGAGACTGAACTGAACTGATCGATTTTCCTATTCTATCGCTTTTTCTAGCAAAGAGGCTTTGAGAAGAGTTATTCTTTTTGAGTATTCAAAAGGAGTAAGTTTAGTGCATATGACAGCACAGAGACAATTTGAGCATGGACTCTGACAGAAGAAGTGGACTCAATTTTTATCATTGTCATTGTGGATGGTTACTGAACTGCCTCTTTCCCTACCCCCACTCTAATATAAAAGGTCTTTTCAACAGGGTCCAAGTATTTTAAGAGATTTCTAGCTAAAAAAGAGAACAGGAAGAGGAAGAATTAAACTTCTGGAGCTGCATTGCTAAAGAAAGCTTATTTCTTCAGACTCTTCACTGTTAAATTATTACTTAAAGTTATCTCCTATAATTTAAGCAAATAAGAAATAAATTCCCAGATGCCACCTTTATTACTGAATCAGAATCTCCAGGAGCAGACCCCAGGAATCTGTATTCTAATGAGTTCCCAGTTGATCTAACTCAAGAATCCCTAACCTTTGGCACCAGGGGCCAGTTTCCTGGAAGACAATTTTTCTGTGGAGGAGGGGCAGGGGATGGTTTAGGCAGTAGTGAAAGCAATGGTTTAGGTAGCAATACAATTCATGGGGAACAATAGGAACAGCAAATGAAGGTTGTTGCCGATCACCTCCTGCTGGGTGGCCAGTTTCCTAACAGGACTCCTACTGGTGCCAGTGCAAGGTCCAGAGGTTGGGGATCCCAGTCTAACTCATTGTCTCCTAGGCTTCAGGCATCGGCATAACCTTTGCCAAACTCACATTGTCCTTTTGCCGTTATTCACTCAAGTTGTTTTCGGTTAACTAAAATTGTATTCATCCTAAATAATATCCATTAAATCATAGTTTTAATGCATTGTTTCCTAAAAATGCAATTAAAACACATAACCATTTAAAAAATCCATGGTGAACTAGCTGAAGGCAGCACCTACTCCACTCTACTGATTCAAAGCTGTATGTTTGGGAAGACTGGGTCAGCTGCTTCCAGGTCCATGTGATTCAAACTTTGGAGTCAAACTTTGGCCCTCTTATTCCAGGACCCACCTTCCTAGGCCTGGGCATCCTCACATAGTCCTATGGAAAGCCCCACACTTCCAGGACCCTACCCTGTCTTTCCCCATGTACCCTCTCCTGTCACGCCAATCAAACTGGATTTTTACTCCTAAGCTTAGGACAATATCACCTAAAGCATGTTAATAAATGTTAAAATATACCCTGAAGGTTTAACCCTTGATAGCAAAAGTGCTTTCTATTCCAAGAATGGGACTCTCCTCCAACAGATACTTTCATACAGCCCTTTGCATCAGCATCTGAAATGGTACATGATTCTCCAGCTTCATTTCTTTTTAGTCTTCCTCAGTCACTCTGCTCCAGCCACACTAGAACACACTTTACTTTCTCCCTCTTAATATACAAGCTCTTCCTACTCAGTACCTTTGCACTTGCTGGGTTTCTTTCACATGTCTGCCGTCTACACATTCCTTGGGTTTCAACTCAAACTCCCCACTTTCCCAGAGGCAGCTCCTCACCAATCCAGCTAAAGCTACACCAATTCTCCACATCCCCATGCCCTCCAGGCATCCTCTGTCACAGCAGTTTCTAACCAAGGGTGATATTTCTTCTAAAGGAGACATTGGTAATGCCTACAGACTTTTGCAGTTGTCATTACCTAGGTTTGGGGGTGGGGTAGGGGGGAAACAAGTGCCCTCTAGTGAATAGAGGCCAGGTATGTTGATAAACAATCCTATAATGCATAGTACAGTCCCCTCCTACAAAGCATTATCTGGACCCAAATGTCGTGTTTCAGAAGGTTAGCTCTATCAGTGTATTATGTTTTTTGCTTCTCATCATGAGCACCAGAACTGATGGTGTCAGGGTTTCCTTCCTACTGAGTAGAGTTCCTCGGGAACTGGAGTTCAGGGTTGTTCTCTGCTTCACCTCAGCACCTAGAGGAGTGCCAGTCACCTTGACTCTCAAATCTGATCCCATTTAGACTTGTCCTGAGAGCCCGCAGCAAGTTGAGGATGACTGACCTCAAGTAAATGATGAGGATAAGAAAATATGTCACTTTAGAAAATGAAAACAAAAATGTGTTCAATTAATGAGTGTGCAATGAGTGTGCATACAAATGAAACTCATGATTGGGAGTTCTTCATGCTTTCATGTACTCACAAAACTATCTTTATAGCCGTCAGTGAAAGATTGGTTCCTCCAACTTTTAAAAATGTACAAAATTTCTAAGTCCAAATATATGGTTTTAATTATGTTGTTGTTGTTGTTGCTTACTCACTAAGTTGTATCTGACTCTTTTGTGACCCCAGGAACTGTAACCCACTAGGCTCCTGTCCATGGGATTTCCCAGGCAAGAATACTAGAGTAGGTTTGCCATTTCCTTCTCTAGAGGATCTTCCCAACTCAGGGATTGAACACACGTTTCTTCCACTGGCAGATGGATTCTTTTACTACTGAGCCACCAGGATAGCCCTGGTTTTAATTATACCAGTATCCTAATGTCATAAGCAGATTGTAGAAAATGTAATCTCGATGAGCTCAAAAGACAAAAACGAAGGTCAATACAGTCTATGTTATTGGCATATACACAAAAAAACAATTTAATATTAACTAAATACCTTACCTTCCTTCCTTCTAACCCATTCTTCCCCTTGTGTGTGTGTGCTCAGTCAGTGAGTTGTGTTCAACTCTTTGCAACCCCATGGACTGTAGCCCGCCAGGCTCCTCTGTCCATGGGATTTTCCAGGCAAGAGTACTAGAGCAGGTTGCCATTTCCTCCTCCAAGGGGATCTTCCCAACCCAGGGATGGAACCTGTGTCTCTTGAGTCTCATGCATTGGCAGGAAGATTCTTTACCATTAACACCACCTGAAAAGCCCATTCTTCCCCTCAGTTATCAAAAAATTTACTACACTATGATAGCCAAATTACCCATTATCAACTTTTCTAAAACAGATACATTTTTTCAGAAAAATAATAAGGGACCGTATAGCAAGAGACCTCTGAATGCAATACCGCAGAAATTATATACTGACCCCTGATGATAGATCTCCTATCGCTACAAACTACACACAGACACAATCTGAATTTCTGTAGTGTTTTTCTTTTTTTTTTTTTAACTTTTATTTTTCTCCCAAAACCATGTCACTGGAATTACTACTACACCAATGTATGTGTGGAAATATTTCTAATAGTGTAAAAAAAATCTGGACAACATTGTAAACCAACTATACTTTATTTAAAAATATATTTAAAATTAAGCATAAAGAATGACCTACTCTGATGTCCATGGGGTCACGAAAAGTCGGACACAACTGAGCAACTTCACTTTCACTTTTCACTTTCATGCATTGGAGAAGGAAATGGAAACACACTCCAGTGTTCTTGCCAGGAGAATCCCAGGGATGGGGGAGCCTGGTGGGCTGCCGTCTATGGGGTTGCACAGAGTCGGACACAACTGAAGCGACTTAGCAGCAGCAGCAGCACTCTAATGTCATCCAATGTTCCTTATAATTAGAGCTCAGGGACAGTCTCTAATTCTGTGTACCACGTGCTTTCTACTAAGCTGCATGTCTTGTTTCACAGAATGCTACTGGGTATGCCAGTATTCATTGTGCTCAGGGGTTTCCAACATTTTGAAAATGCTCAATTAACAATCAAAATAAGTTTATATTTAAAAAAATAAATTAATTTTAAAAAGAGTTAAGGCAGCTGATCCTTGGACGCCGCGTGTCCCCGTGCTGGCCTTGGAGGTGCCGCCAGGAGTCATTGGACTTTCTGAAGACGTCCCTGGATCTCAGGTTAAAAATCCTTGTTGTAATCTCAGCTGTGGGAGGACAGGCTAGTTGGTCGGTGATATTTCCACTTGAGGACATCATGCTTTCCAAACTAGCGCGTTTGCAGACTGTTGCTGGCCTTGGTCGTGGAGTTCATTCTTCAGTGGCTTCTGCTACATCTGTTGCAACTAAAAAAACCGTTCAAGGCCCTCCGTCCTCTGATTACATTTTTGAACGGGAATCTAAATATGGTGCCCACAACTACCATCCTTTACCTGTAGCCCTGGAGAGAGGGAAGGGCATTTACGTATGGGATGTTGAAGGCAGAAAATATTTTGACTTTCTGAGTGCTTACAGCGCTGTCAACCAGGGGCATTGTCATCCAAAGATTGTGGATGCTTTGAAAAGTCAAGTGGACAAGTTGACCTTAACATCTAGGGCTTTCTACAATAATGTGCTTGGTGAATATGAAGAGTATGTTACTAAACTTTTCAACTACCACAAAGTTCTTCCTATGAATACAGGAGTGGAGGCTGGAGAGACTGCTTGCAAGCTTGCTCGTAAATGGGGGTATACTGTCAAGGGGATCCCGAAATACAAAGCAAAGATTGTTTTTGCAGCTGGAAACTTCTGGGGTAGAACATTGTCTGCTATCTCCAGTTCCACTGACCCAACCAGTTATGATGGTTTTGGACCATTTATGCCGGGTTTTGAAATCATTCCGTATAATGATCTGCCTGCCCTTGAGCGTGCGCTTCAGGACCCAAACGTTGCCGCGTTCATGGTGGAACCAATCCAGGGTGAAGCGGGCGTTGTTGTTCCAGATCCAGGCTACCTCGTGGGCGTCCGCGAGCTCTGCACCCAGCACCAGGTTCTCTTTATTGGCCGATGAAATACAGACAGGCTTAGCCAGAACTGGGAGATGGCTGGCTATCGACCACGAAAATGTCCGACCTGATATTGTCCTTCTAGGAAAGGCACTTTCTGGTGGTTTATACCCTGTGTCCGCAGTGTTGTGTGATGATGAGATAATGCTGACCATTAAGCCAGGGGAACATGGCTCTACGTATGGAGGCAATCCCCTGAGCTGCCGGGTGGCCATCGCGGCGCTGGAGGTTTTGGAAGAAGAAAACCTTGCTGAAAATGCAGAGAAAATGGGTATCATCTTGAGAAATGAACTCATGAAGCTGCCTTCTGATGTTGTAACGACTGTAAGAGGAAAAGGATTACTGAATGCTATTGTTATCAGAGAAACCAAAGATTGTGATGCTTGGAAGGTGTGTCTGCGACTACGAGATAATGGACTTCTGGCCAAGCCAACCCACGGCGACATCATCAGGTTTGCGCCCCCGCTTGTGATCAAGGAGGATGAGATTCTAGAGGCGGTGGAGATCATTAATAAGACCATCCTGTCTTTCTGAGGGTGGTGACAGTTTTCAGTGGCGCCTGGGAGCCAGCTGGAGACATGCAGTTCATAAAGCTCTGAGTTTCTGTGCTTAATGCAGGCATATTTCACTCCTCCATGTCAAAGGCTTTTTTAAAAATATATATATATATATGTTTTTCAGTTCATATATAACAGAATGACTTTTATAGACATGCAGTTTGCTATGTAACCTAACTTAGAGAATGTCCTGGCATCTTATATTCGATTAAGTGTTTTTGTGCTTGTATTCTTTGTAAGCTGAGGTGCCTTTCTATATAGACAGCCTTTTAATCAAGCCCCTCAGCATAATTTATATACGTTTTAATAATTTCCTTGCTGGTACAAATGTTTGTATTTGAGAAAGTTATATTAGTATTGCCTGGAAGACTTGCTTAACCTTATAAAGTTGAATCATAATCACTGAATTTTAGCAAGGTGAATGATTAAGCTGACACAAGTCAACTCCGTATTGGCTGGCACCAAGACGTATTCTGTGAACGTCATTACTTTGAATTAAGAATTAATGTCCAATATTCCTAGATTATGTTTTAAGTGTTCCATATAATTTGTAAAAAGTGTTTGTTTTCAGTGCATCTTTAAAATAAATCTCATGTCTGAAATGTCTATGTTAGGGACCAGCGTGTGGTTACTGCTGTGTTATCAGTTAACCTCACATTTTAAGCTCTCTGAGAATGTTTTTATTTGCTTCGTTTCTTGTGTTCTCTAAGAACATTTCAGTTTGTTTGGTAATCTCTAGAAAAAGAGAAATTAGAAAAAGAAAGTTTCTTTCAGTACTCCTTATCTGCTTTCAAAATAACCGCTCTTTTCCCATGCGTTTACTAGTACTTGCCATTTTTATTAAAGTATCCTTGCTATGCAAAAAATAAATAAATAAATAAAATAAAATAAAAAGAGTTAAGCAGATTCCCAAAACCTGTAATGTTCCATCACAAAACTTCCAGAAAGAAAGGGAAAGTAAAGCATAAATCATAAATGCAAAGGCCCACAAGACACAAAGCAGGTAACAAACATGAGGTTGCAGGCAAAGCAAGGGCTGAGGGATGTGGTGCCATCTAGTGGGGCCCTGACAGCATAGGGATGCCGCCCAACATTGTCAGGGCTTTCCTGACAAGTTACAAATCTGGGCTTTAATTTGAAATCTGCATGTTTATGCATGTTGTCTTGGATTTAAAAAAAAATAAATTGTAGTTGGAACATAATTTTTTAAGTCAGATTAATCTGGCCCCATTGGTGAAAACTAGTAAACAATGTTTAGCAACCTTCCTTGACCGTATAACCTTTATTCAGAGGTCCTATTTTAATTGCCAAGAATTTAACAAAAGTGTCAAAAACGTTGCCTTCAAAAACAAGCATCCAGCCCTCATGGACCACTTTGGTGTGAGTAGCTCTGAATGTCCCCCAGATTACTCAAGCATGAGTTATTTCAGGGTTTACTCAAAGTGAAATTAATCTCCAGTCTTTTAACTGTTCATGTAGAAATGCTTCTAAATGATTAAAATTATCCTTACATTTAGCCTTTGTCTAATTCTTCTGGGAAATCCAACATTTAATTGAGTTGTGAAAAAGAAATATAACACAGGTATTGACTCAATATGAAAAAGGCCTTTTATCTTTCCAAAACAACTTTAAAAATCAAAGTGGTTTGAGGACAATTTAGCATTTTGTAGAAACTGGTAACACTCTCAAACAATACTATTATATTTGCAAACTCTATTTTCTAAAACAGAAAGCCTCTTTTGCTACTCCGTCCTTCTCTTTTTTCCTTGTATTTATTTCTGCCCTGCCTCATTCTAAAAATCAGAGCCTGCCAGTTGTCAATATAAGCACCTAGAACTGTGGCACTGAGGTAGCAAAAATGTCATAAATTATATGGCTATTGATTTTCTTCTCCTGGTGTCTTCATGGTCTACTCAATACCATTGCTTCTTCTAACTGCTAAAATACCATCCTCCTCCCAAAGAAAGCACTTAATGCCTTGTATTTCCAGAACCCTGAGAAAACAAATTTGTCTATAATGGAAAAATCACACTCAACTCCATTTTTCTATTGGGTAAATAAAAACCTGTACACACCATGATTTGAAACCTTGGGGACCCTAAGCAATATCACATTTGGAGTCACTTGATTAAAAAAAAAAAAGGGACAATCATGAAATGCTTGCATGTTAAGCCCTCTAAGTCCCAGATTAGATGTGCTGATTCTAAGTTGTATTCAGGTAATCTTGACAGCCTTGGTAACTGAGGTAGAAGTGTTTTTTTCTATCTTCCCAATGAGAATTCTTGATGGAAAACAGGATTCATGAGGTCTAAAGAAAATGTACAAATCTAAGAAGTATGTTTCATGTTTTGAAGAGACCTCTGCAATGATCCGGCAATGGCACCCCATTCCAGTACTCTTTCTTGGAAAACCCCATGGACGAAGGAGCCTGGTGGGCTTCAGACCATGGGGTCGCACAGAGTTGGACACGACTGAAGCAACTTAGCAGCAGTAGCAGCAGCAGCTGCAATGATCAGAAAGTTTAAGCCAATTTAGTATAAAAAGTTAGGACTCTGTGACAGAGGTTGACTTTATGCAGTTGAGCTAGCATCACTCTACCCAGTGGCCCTGATTCATAGGAATGCCATGGGAAACTGACTGAAAAATTGCGCAGATGATTGAAAGGACTCTGACATGGTATCTGGTCACTGTCTTCTATAGTCAAGGGCATAACCCTTTAGAATCTGGATCCAGGACTTAAGTCTTCAGTAACGTAGATATTGTCTTCTTCTTGGATAGGTTTCAGAGTTGCATTATTCAAAGCTCCAATGGGAGAATCTTTCAATGGAATCACACTGTAGAATAACATGAGTAAGAGAAAAGAAGATCACTTCTCAAATATGAGCAGCATATTTGTTTATGTTCATTCAAGCCTGAGTATTTGCATTTCTCAGAGCCCCATTCAAACAACCTATGAAATGAATAGAAACTTCCAGAATTATGAATATGAAGTTACAGGAAATTATTTTTAATAAGGAGATAGAAAGTCACACCTTTTAGTTTCAAAAAACTCACACTGGTCTCTTTCAAGACACTCATGCAATAGAACACAAAAATTTATAATCTATGAAAACAAATACCACACATCAAATTGAAGTACTAAACCAGGATGCACAGTCTCAAAGATGGCCAGGAAATGGTTTGGCTGGTGTTTTTCTAGCGGAGGACTGTGACCCTTTAGCGAACGTTATTTAGTGGTATGTATCCTGTATTTTGAAAGAGGAAAGTGGAAAAACTGGCTTAAAGCTCAACATTCAGAAAACTACATCATGGCATCTGGTCCCATCACTTCATGGCAAATAGATGGGGAAACAGCGGAAAAAGTGTCAGACTTTATTTTTTGGGACTCCAAAATCACTGCAGATGGTGATTGCAGCCATGAAATTAAAAGATGCTTACTCCTTGGAAGGAAAGTTATGACCAACCTAGACAGCATATTCTAACAGAGACATTACTTTGCCAACAAAGGTCTGTCTAGTCAAGGCTATGGTTTTTCCAGTGGTCATGTATGTATGTGAAAGTTGGACTGTGAGGAAAGCTGAATGCCGAAGAATTGATGCTTTTGAATTGTGGTGTTGGAGTAGACTCTTGAGAGTCCCTTGGACTGCAAGGAGACCCAACCAGTCCATTCTAAGGAGATCAGTCCTGGGTGTTCTTTGGAAGGAATGATGCTGAAGCTGAAACCCCTATCCTTTGGCCACCTTATGAGAAGAGTTGACTCAAAAGACTGATGCTGGGAGGGATTGGGGGCAGGAGGAAAAGGGATGACAGAGGATGAGATGGCTGGATGGCATCACCAACTCAATGGACATGAGTCTGGGTGAACTCCGGGAGTTGGTGATGGACAGGGAGGCCTGGAGTGCTGCAATTCATGGAGTCGCAAAGAGTTGGACACGACAGAGCAACCAAACTGAACTGAACTGAACTGATCCTGTATTTAAGATAAATATATATAGGTATACAAAACAAAACAAAACAAAACAAAATGGCTGTCTGAGGAGGCCTTACAAATAGCTGTGAAAAGATGGAAAGCAAAAAGCAAAGGAGAAAAGGAAAGATACACCCCGTTGAATGCAGAGTTCCAAAGAATAGCAAGGAGATATAAGAATGCCTCCCTCAGCAATCAATGCAAAGAAATAGGGGAAAACAACAGAATGGGAAAGACTAGAGATCTCTTCAAGAAAATCAGAGATACCAAGGGAACATTTCAGGCAAAGATGGGCTCCATAAAGGATAGAAATGGTAGGGACTTAGCAGAAGCAGAAAATATTAAGAAGAGGTGGCAAGAATAGACAGAAGAACTGTACAAAAAAGAGCTTCAATACCAAGATAATCACGATGGTGTGATCATTCATCTAGAGCAAGACATCCTGGAATGTGAAGTCAAGTGGGCCTTAGAAAACATCACTACGAACAAAGCTAGTGGCAGTGATGGAATTCCAGTTGAGCTATTTCAAATGCTGGAAGATGATGCTGTGAAAGTGCTGCACTCAATATGCCAGCTAATTTGGAAAACTCAGCAGTGGCCACAGGACTGGAAAAGGGCAGTTTTCATGCCAATCCCAGAGAAAGGCAATGCCAAAGAATGCTCAAACTACCACACAATTGCACTCATTTCACACATTAGTAAAGTAATGCTTAAAATTCTCCAAGCTAGGCTTCAGCAACACGTGAACTGTGAACTTCCAGATGTTCAAGCTGGTTTTAGAAAAGGCAGAGGAACCAGAGATCATATGCCAACATCTGATGGATCATGGAAAAAGCAAGAGAGTTCCAGAAAAACATCTATTTCTGCTTTGTTGACTATGCCAAAGCCTTTGACTGTGTGGATCACAATCAACTGTGGAAAATTCTGAAAGAGATGGGAATACCAGACCACCTGACCTGCCTCTTGAGAAATCTGTATGCATGTCAGGAAGCAACAGTAGAACTGAACATGGAACAACAGACTGGTTCCAAATAGGAAAAGGAGTACGTCAAGGCTGTATATTGTCACGCTGCTTATTTAACTTATATACAGAGTTCATCATGAGAAATGCTGGGCTGGAGAAACACAAACTGGAATCAAGATTGCCGGGATATATATCAATAACCTCAGATATGCAGATGACACCACCCTTATGGCAGAAAGTGAAGAAGAACTAAAGAGCCTCATGATAAAAGTGAAAGAGGAGAGTGAAAAAGTTGGCTTAAAGCTCAACATTCAGAAAACTAAGATCATGTCATCCGGTCCCATCACTTCATGGGAAATAGATGGGGAAACAGTGGAAACAGTGTAAGACTTTATTTTTGGAGCCTCCAAAATCACTGCAGATGGTGACTGCAGCCATAAAAGTAAAAGATGCTTACTCCCTGGAAGGAAAGTTATGACCAACCTAGACAGCATATTTAAAAGCAGAGACATTACTTTGTCAACAAAGGTCCGTCTAGTCAAGGCTATGGTTTTTCCAGTGGTCATGTATGGATGTGAGAGTTGGACTGTGAAGAAAGCTGAGTGCCAAAGAATTGATGCTTTTGAACTGTGGTGTTGGAGAAAACTCTTGAGAGCCCCTTGGACTGCAAGGAGATCCAAACAGTCCATCCTAAAGGAGATCAGTCCTGGGTGTACATTAGAAGGACTGATGTTGAAGCTGAAACTCCAATACTTTGGCCATCTGATGCGAAGAGCTGACTCATTGGGAAAGACACTGAAGCTGGGAAAGATTGAGGGCAGGAAGAGAAGGGGACAACAGAGGATGTTATGGTTGGATGGCATCATCAACTCGATGGGCATGGGTTTGGGTGGACTCCAGGAGTTGTTGATGGACAGGGAGGCCTGGCATGCTGTGCTTCATGGGGTTGCAAAGAGCCGGACAGGAGTGAGTGACTGAAATGAACTGATAAAAAATATCAGAGCATATCAGATGTAGTAAAATAGTATTGCTTCACCTAAGAGTGTTCTAGATGACGGAGTCAAAAATCACACCCTGCCTTACAGCCAAAATTAGAAAGCCATGGGTTAGCTTAGTTTTATAACATGAATGCTCACAAATCAAGTGTACACAAAGGTCATTTGTTGAGTTTTTATATCAATGCTTTTTTAGAAGTTGTCTGTAGGCACTATTTTTATTACCTAAGCCTGCCCAGAAATTAAATGGCACCCCACTCCAGTACTCTTGCCTGGAAAATCCCATGGATGGGAGTCTGGTAGGCTGCAGTCCATGGGGTCTCTGAGGGTCAGACACGACTGAGTGACTTCACTTTCCCTTTTCACTTTCATGCATTGGAAAAGGAAATGGCAACTCACTCCAATGTTCTTGCCTGGAGAATCCCAGGGACGAGGGAGCCTGGTGAGCAGCCGTCTATGGGTTCGCACAGAGTTGGACACGACTAAAGTGACTTAGCAGCAGCAGCCCAGAAATGATATGAATTGCACTGAATCTTCACTCAGCTCTATCTTTAAACAGATTAGTCATATTGCGTGGAAACAGGTTAGTTGTCAGCAGCTCAAAATGAGTCAATGTGATATAGCTGCCTCCAAAATAACATCATGAGGAAATACACCTTTTTGGTTTTGTTTTGTTTGCTTTTCTGTATTATACAGCATTTTCTACACTGAATATTTTCTTTTCTAATTAGATGATTAAAACTGAAACTTTAAAAAAGTAAACATTGAAAGAACAAAAATGAACTAAAGGATGTGATCATTCATGCTTTTCTGTCTGTAGGGAGCACTTATTTTTTTCCACTTTTGGAAGCTGACATCAAAAACTCTAAAAGTCTGGTTTAGGACTCTAAGAGACCTGCTGTGTGATGTGACCTTGGATGTCACTTAACATCTCTAAACCTGTTTTCAAATTAGTAAACTGAGAATACTACTACTGCCTGTCTCACAGGTTTATTGCTCTGAAGGGCATGTCTCAATAATAAAATCCACCATCTATGGAACACTTGCAATATGCTGGAGATTATTCAAGGCGTATTTTGTGGACTGGCTCATGTGATTAACTCAGATATAGGAAAGATTGGGTACAAATATCCAATGAAAGAGAACTAAGAATAATGGATGGCGGTTAAAGAGGGATGAATTCAGAATCAAAGAAAGACTTGGCTTAAAGCCCAAGCTGGACCAGATGAAGCAGTTTATTTTGTTGGAAGTAGGTAGTAGTTTTCTACCTTTACAGATGCTTGGGAAAATGACCCCAGGGATGCATACAGAGAAGATTTAATTTTTTATTGGGGTGAAGGGGTAAATTTGCAAAAACTGTAAACTGAAATGCCTGTGAGGTCAGACAAGTAATGTAAATCAACAGAGCAGGCTGGGTATGGAATAATAGGGGATGGTGGGAACCGTGGGGAGCTGGAGGCATGTCCCTAGCCCTGCCCTTGCGGGTCTTCAGCCAGGTGTCTTCCTCCAGATTTTTGCAGAGCTGCCTTCTGCTTCTTTGGGGCTCACTCACATAGCCTACTGCCCTGCTCCAGTACTCCCCGTGGTATTTCTCTGGAAGTTCTATAGGGGCCTGCTTATTCATGTATATGTTTTCTGTCTGTTCTGCTCATCTTTAAGGAATATAATAGAGATTCAGTAGACATGCAATAAACAAAGCACTGAATGAAATCAAATAACAAACTAAACAACCCATTCAAATGATCCCTGAAACAATATCTGCAATTTAGTTCTCTTGCTCTAAGAGATAAGGTTTGAGGTGTTGTTTTTGTAGCAGTTATGACACAGTTCCAAAGAAATATAGAGATACTTGGAGAAGGAAACGGTAACCCACTCCAGTATTCTTGCCTGGAGAATCCTAGGGAAGGAGGAGCCTGGTGGGCTGCCGTCTACAGGGTCGCACAGAGTAGGACACGACTGAAGTGACTTAGCAGCAGCAGCAGCAGCATAGAGATGCTAAAATCATCACTGGAAGGTTGAACAGCAGTGGAGATACTCTATATACTAGATTTTCCAGGATCCAGAGTATAAAATGGAGAACTCGAAAGGAAAAGAGGAGAGAGACAGAGAAATTTTCCTTATGTTTACTAGAGTAAGAACATCAGAAGGCATTATTAACACAAACCATTTCAAACATACCGTAGTAGCTCCGCCTTGCTACCCAGGCAAAAATATCCTAAATTGAGAGAAAAATGAAGAGAAAATAAAACATGCAAGCCAAAGAGGTTTTTGTTTCCCAAACCAGTGTAATATTATGATTATTACTTTAATATGAGCAAAATCAGTACAGCTCTCAGAATCTAAAAAAAATTAATTTCGAAGAAAGAATATTTTTCAAAAGGAGAAAAAAAATAAATCTGGACCCTAACCTGATAACTCCAGGTAACTTCTCTTGAATCTCCAGGAACCAAGTAAGCCCCTTGGTATAGAGTATCTTGTGATTCGTAGGTTTAGTGTATTGATGTACATGCCCTCGCTTACTTTAATGCCATTATATTTCATTGAAAAAAACCCTGAATATTGTGCTTCTCCCATAGAGACAGGTTTTACACACACATACACACACAGCTGGTGGAAGGAGACCAGGAGGCCGTGGATGACTGTCGTGTGAAACCCTTTGTTCTCCTAGCTCTGAAATGATGTGCCCTCCTAATGTTTCTTGTGCTTCTTCTATTAAGTGGGTGTTATAAAGACATCAACAGTTTTACTCCCGATAGGGATAAAAATTTGTTATTGAGGGAATGGGAACAAAATGGGAGGGAACAAATCTGGTATATTACAATGGCTTTTTCTTCCAAGTCTAAACTTTACACAACCAATGATTATTTCTCCATATTTAAATTCTCATGTTTATGGAACAATAAATTTAAAATAAATAAATAAAAAAACAAGGTAAGAACCAAGAAAGTTATGTGAAACTGAAAACATGTGGCCCAAGAATATTCCTGTGGGCTCAAGAATATTTCTGAATATTTCAGTCCTGAGGTGACTTACTTCTCCTAGAGAATGCCACAAACATGACCAACAGTGCCGAAATAGTAACTGAGATTCCAATGTAGACTCCCTTGCTGGTGCTCATCCATGTTTCTTGTGCCAATATCGTAACCTACAGAATCATCAGCAGATCAAACACAAAACAGAAAAAATAAAACAATCTTGTTAGAGTTATAGGTAGAAAACATTTCAGAAAATAATATACCCAGACACATTATTGTTTATTGACCCCTGGCTAGTTCAGGATCATGAAGGGTAAGAACAAATGATGTAAAGTTAAAGCCTTATGATGAAATTCTAAGACAACTCAAAATTCAAAATGTATTTGGGGGTGGTGGAAATGTTTACATCTTACTTGCGGTGGTATTTAGAGAAAGGTACAGATTTGTTAAAACTCAAACTGTATGCTTCAAATGAGTGTGCTTTATTATTATAACTTATACATATTATTAAAAAATAAGCTCTTTTCATAAATAATCCTCTTATGATACTAATAAAAAACAATTTTGGTTCCTATGTAAGTTGCCATGGTGGTGCTATTTGCATGTGTTCTGTTACTGAAACTGGCCATTAATTTAAACACATTTTTGAACTAGAATTCAAGATTCTATGTCTTTATAAATAGGCATGAAAGTAGCTGCTCAGATTCATGGCTCTGCTTAACAATTAAAATGCTGCGCAATTGGGAAAAAAAAAGTTCCTAGTGTGAGAGATCATCACCTCCTAGAGTAAACCCAAAATATACCAGGCCATCATGCTTGCCTTCTTTACATAGCTTAATTCTAAAGATGTCCCACCACGTAGGTATTTTAACAGAAAGGAAGTGGAAAATCAGAGAAAAAAGACTAAGTCTCAAGTCTCCTGCATAAGAGTTAAATCTCTGGAGTCAGAATCCCAGATTAACTTTTATTTAGTTGCTCTGTGACCCTAGCAAGTTATTTAGCCTCTCCAAACCTCTTTTTCTGTCAAAGGCAGATTAAATAGGGTTCTTGGGAAAGGTACTTCAGGTACCTCCTGATAAACACTCTGAGGAACACGGCGGCGGGGCGGGGGGGTGGGGGGGGTGGTGACCTAGCCTCTGAGCTGTCCTTGCCTAAACAGAAAACAGTCAGTGCCTTGGGAGGGAAAAGCTGTGTTATCACCTTACTTGTGGGAGGGAAAGCAGTTAGATGGAACACAGGGTTACAAGAAGCAGTCTTTGCTTGCTTTTTTAAAAAAAATTATGTTACATAAAAACTGGAAGTTCATTTTAGAGTGTGCAGCTCAGGATAAAGAAAGGAAAACAAAAATCAACCATAATTTCAATAGCCAGAAATAGTTACTATTACCATTTTTCATTATATACTCTACTAGAATTTTATCTTTCTAGCACTTTTCTTAACAGACACAGTTACCATATCCAATGTATACTACAGTCTATATACATCATTTTATTTTGTATCTACAACCTATATATAATAATTTTTTTTTCAATTTTGGCAATGCTACATGGCATGTGGATCTTAGTTCCCTAATCAGCCATCAAACCTCTACTTACTTCATTGGAGGCATGAAGTCTTAATTATTGGACTGTCAGGGAGGTCCCAATGCTATCTGAAGAGTTAGTTTTTTCATTTAACAATTGACATTGTCTTCTCATGGCAGTAAGTACACTGCAGTGACAGCATTTTTAGTGGCAATATGAGCATGCTTAATTGATAAGTTATTAATCTCTTATTATTGAACATTTAGGTGGTTTATAACATTTTTTGTTTATGAACAGCAGCAACGTATATCTTGTTTTATACATCTTTATGTATATGTTCACTCTCTCCTTAAGATGCAGCTCAAGAAGTTGACCTACTGGGTGGAAATACATGCTGCTTGGTTTCAAGATACTTGGGAAACACTTGATATCTCCACGATCAAGACACAAAAAGCCCACAATTGTGCTATCAGCTATTGTGAACTTGCTCTATATTGCTTACATTATATAGAAGAGATTAATTGCTACTGAATATACCTGTCCTGCAGGTAACTGAGGTCAAAAACAATCTCATTCAGAGCGTTTGTTTTTTTTAAACCAGCTTAAGTCTAACTGACATGACATTTACATGGTGGCAGTTCTGCTATTTAACAAGAACAACAAATTCAGCCCGTATCCATCAGATCAATCAGTACCCATATCATCAGGGTGATTAAAATCTTTCATATCACTCCTACGTGGTAGTGTTCTCATTGTCACTAAGTTATGCAACATAAGGCCATTTGACGTCACATTAATCCCACTTTGCTTGAACTTGAATTTCTCTTACAATGTCCATGCTGCAATTTCTCACCACTTGCAATCAAGATTACTCTCACACCTGAATCAGTTCATGTTTTTTGCTTCTAGGAGTTATTTGCACATAGTGCAAGGAAAGTTGTTTCACCCAAGGGAGCCAAAAGCAAAAACTCACTGATAAATTCTTCTAACTTACACACAAAGATGAGGCTTTGATGAGTATCATGAGACTATAGTCCCTTGGATTTTCCCAATCTAATTGTGGGAAAAGTGCAAGAACAAATTACAGAATCAAAGAGTTTGAAGACCTTAGGGCCTTAATATGTCATCATATGGGGAGGATTATATAGAGAGAGACTCAGCAGTGGCCTCAAAATCTCTCTATAGAAGGAAAATTGGATTGGAAAAGGATATTAGGGGGCCTATGTTTAAGGAATCACACTTTAATTGACATAGTATTTTTGGTGGAGATGGCCCCCATTCCACTGTATCAGTTCAAGTCATGTTATTTCTCTAACAATGATCTAAGTCTTTCTTGGTATATAATATTAAGTCACTGCACCTGAATTAATTCACTCTTTTTTTCTTATTTTCTGATCACGAGGAATTCTGTCCTGGGTTATATGTGTGTCTAAAGTAAAATATAACTTTTCAGCTATTTCTAACAAGGTAGTGCATTTATATAGACTTTTAAAATTAATTAAAGAATCCCTATTCAAGAGTCAAATTCTTTCTTCCTTTATTTTTTTAAATTAGAAAGAATCAATCTTTGGACTAATCTGACAATAATAATCTTTAAATGTAACTTAATTCCAGAAGAGGCATATAAGTGAATCAGGCTAATAAAATAGGAAGAACTATGCTTACAGTTTGATTGTTATGCCAATGGGGATCTGGAGACTGGGTCACAGTGCCATTTCCATCTGCTCAAAAAGAAAGAAAATTAATAAGAATTACAAAAATATATAGAACTTTCTTAAGGTAAAGTCACTCAGTCGTGTCCAACTCTTTGCGACCCCATGGGCTATAGCCTACCAGGCTCCTCTTTCCATGGGATTTTCCAGGCAATAGTACTGGAGTGGATTGCCATTTCCTTCTCCAGGGGATCTTCCCGACCCAGGGATCAAACCTGGGTCTCCCACATTGTAGACAGACGCTTAACCGTCTGAGCCACCAGGGAAGTACATATATTCACACTGCCTTCTGGTAATGAAGGGAAAGTTGAATAATCATATGACCTAATGCTGTAGGCATCCCAAGAATAATACCAAGTTAATAACATTTATTAATTTAAGTAGTAAGGTTGTGCTTCTTAACCATTTTGTCATGGACCCTTTGAAAATGAACTCTTTTTTTTTTTCTCCCTATTGGGGGAAAAAAATGCATGCTCGCAGGAAGTTTACTGACAACTTTAGACAAGTCAGAGTGGCCCATTCTCAGAACTAGGTTAAAAATTACCACTTACAGATAAATAAGAAACTTCCAGTGAGTGCTCAGAGGTCATTACACATCCAAAGAGCAGAACCACTCTGTTCAAAATGAACATTACATTGGTTTTACATTCAAAATGTGAGTGAAATGCACTAAGATACCTCAAACAGGTGGCATCCAACTCCTACATTATATGCCAGTGTGCCTACACACTGATGTAAATGTGATTTAGAAAATATGTTACAACACTCCCAAGCCCAGTGTATCTTATACTACCTAAACTCCCAATATAAAAGGATACTATGCCTTAAAGTTTTGAATGCTCAAATTTTAACTGTTTTGAAATATCTCTTTAGTCCTACAGAACATATACTGTTGGCCCTTCTAAGCAACTGTAGGTCAAATACAGGCTTCTCTCTTTACTGAGTATCTATTACACATAAGCACTTTACATCCTTATACCAATTTTCTTAATCTGAAGTTTTAGATGAGGTGCTGAAATGGTTGAAGTTTCCAGCTCTACTAAAGGACAACAGCCTCAGCTCATAACCACCACACACACTATGTTCCCATCCAGTGTAAATTCTGCATCTCAGAGATTCCCGTACTACTGACAGAGCTATAAAACCATCATTTTCTGAGAGTAGTGAAAATGAACTAAGCATATCCCCCTAAATTTTCACAGTTTACATTACTGTATCTACAATTTAAACATTCTGACAGAATTTCTTCAAGAGACAAAGACAGTATCTACAGTCTAATCTCTGTGTATGACTTATGTTATAACATTAAATCCTTAATCTATAGAATGAGTGATGTTTTTAAAAAAATAAAAAGGACTTGAGTCAGATGAAACTTGACTTCAGTGCTGACATGTCACTTACCAATGTGACCTCGACCAATGTCCTTTACATACACATTACATATATATGCATGTAAACGTATGTATTTATATTTCCAGCTGGGGTAACCTTGAACTACAAGCTGTTGATAGCACCCGTCTCATAAAGTTATCACTTTAGATGATGTATATAAGGTGCTTAACACCATACTAAACAAATATCAGGTATCACAATTATGTTGCTATATAACAATAGGAGCAATGGGGAAGGGACACCATGCAATGGATTTTCCAAATATCATGTCCTTCATTCCTTACAAACATGTAGTGAGGAATGAAACAACTCGCCCATGGGCGTGCAGCTTGAAACTGCCGTTGGTGGGCAGTGGAATTGGAAGCTGTTGTCTCCAAAGTAGAACTAAATGTCTTCCTCAGTCTGGCAATGGCAAGAAATAAACCTGCCTTGAAAGAATTAAATGAGATAACGCACAACAATTTGCTGGCACATGCATCTGAAAAGGTAGGTGCAGGCCCTGCGAAAACCAAGATTCCTTCTGGACTAACATTCTTTGCTTTGTGAGGCTTTAACCCACTGAAGTGTGACTCGGGCACGGTGAGGATTTGGCTGAAGGGCCTCAGAGATGCTGCCAAGACGGCAACAGTCAGAGAAGTCGTGGGGACACAGCTGCTCCAATGTCTGTTCCATGCTGGCAAGTCTACTTGACCAGGTTTTAGTAACATATTTTAGAGAACAATTTCCCGTTTTCTATTTTGTTCTTCCTCTTAGCCTAAAAGTGTGGGGTGCAGTTGCTCCAACTGCTCTTACCTGTATTTTTATCTGCTTTCTCTTTGTTTCTGTGCCAAGAAACAGTTCACACCAGTGATTCCACTTTCAAAACCAAATGTCACTATTAGCTAATTTCAATTAAATTGGTCCCTCTCTGAGTCCCGCTGCATGTCCATTTTCAGTTAAGAGCTTCCTTGAATGATTGGCAAAGTAGGCCACCCTGCGTATCTGCTACAGATTAACAACTACTGAGCATGATGAATCATACGCACATGTCTTACAAAGTCTGACCTTGTTGGATGCTTCACAGGCATGTAGACAAATAAGCCACTTCTGCATTACAAAGGGGTTCACGTGTGGTTCACACTCTCCAAATTTACCACCATGGGTAACAGAATTAGTTGGGAAAGATGACAATTAAATACCATCTTTCTCCATTATAGGAAAAACAGACTAATCTTACATCTCAAAAGAATATGGACTTTCCCAAACTAGGGAGAACTGGAGACTTTTGGTGTGGAATAGCACAATCCTAGTGGGCTGTGCCTCTTTGGTTCTGGTGTCCATGTTCTCAACCCAACTCAAAGCGTCCATGTGAAATGAAAGCTTGACAAGGCAGCAGGGGAGCCTCCTGGCTCTGTGTAGTTTGTGGAGCTTAGAGGAAGCATAAACACGCGACCTGTTTGGTCTGGACCTGTTTGGATTTAATTGTTTTAAGGCATTGTCCAGGGAAGTATGCCTAGAAATAAGTTTAAAGACAGGCTGATTCATTTTATTTAGAAAAATGTGGATATGTATGTGGATGATCCCAAATCATACTACCTGCCTATGTCACTCAGATGTACATATTTCTGGACATTCTAAGTAACAGTCATAGTTGCCACTCTATCACTTACCTTGTAACTGTGTCCCCAGATCTTTATCTCAAATAACGCTTGTAAGAATAAGTAATATTTCCTCCATTTGCCAAAGGATAAAAACAGATTCAAAGAGGGTAATAAGACATTTGTTCAAGTTGCATAGCTGAGTGGAATAGCCATTGTTGGCATTCAAGTCACGCTTGTCTTTTTTCAGAATATGCGCTCTGAACAATGTGCTAATATTTATCAAAATTTGAATGCTCCCAGGTGTTCAGGAAAGAAACTGAAGTTACCTGTTGAACAAGAGTGCCATGGTGAGCTGGTTATGTTTGTTTCATACAGGGTAGCAGGCTGGGTTTCTGCTCTCTGAGTTGGAGAAGATAAAGAAGCTATAGGAATGACAAGAACAGAAAAATAGTGTTCAATTAGTGGAGGAAAATTTATACCCTCAGCAGAAAGAACAAACAAAACTAGATCAGAAATTACTCTTTGACTCTTTCTTAGAAATGTATTAATAGATGCCCTTGAGGTATGGACATCTTACCCTGCTATGTAGGCATTTCATTATCATGAATAAATCTGATCTAGATAATGATTTGAGAGCCTAACAACAGAATTATTCCACTTTTTATACTTCTGTTGTTGTTCTGCCCCATGACTGCAGCATGCCATGCTTCCCTGTCCTTCTCTATGTCCTGGAATTTGCTCAAACTCATGTCCATTGAGTTAGCAATACTGTCTACCCATCTCATTCTCTGCCAGCCTCTTCTTTTGCCTTCAATCTTTCCAAGCATCAGGGTCTTTTCCAATGAGTCAGCTGTTAGCATAAGGTGGCCAAAGCACTGGAGCTTCAGCTTTAGTATCAGCCCTGGGGTTGTCATAAGAATTAAGAGGCTTAATACTTATAAAGCAGTTAGCATGTTTCCTGACACAGGAAACAGAATAAGCATTAGCTTCACTGAAATCTTACCCTCAAGTGTTGGGTTAGGCTTCAAACTGGATTAAATGATCTCTATTCAGCACAAGCTGGAATCAAGATTGCTGGGAGAAATATCAATAACCTCAGATATGCAGATGACAGCACCCTAATGGCAGAAAGTGAAGAGGAACTAAAAAGCCTCTTGATGCAAGTGAAAGTGGAGAGTGAAAAAGTTGGCTTAAAGCTCAACATTCAGAAAACGAAGATCATGGCATCTGGTTCCATCACTTCATGAGAAATGATGCGGAAACAGTGGAAACAGTGTCAGACTTTATTTTGGGGGGCTCCAAAATCACTGCAGATGGTAGCTACAGCCATGAAATTAAAAGACACTTACTCCTTGGAAGAAAAGTTATGACCAACCTAGATAGCATATTGAAAAGCAGAGACATTACTTTTCCAACAAAGGTCCATCTAGTCAAGGCTATGGTTTTTCCTGTGGTCATGTATGGATGTGAGAGTTGGACTGTGAAGAAGGCTGAGCGCCAAAGAATTGATGCTTTTGAACTGTGGTGTTGGAGAAGACTCTTGAGAGCCCCTTGGACTGCAAGGAGATCCAACCAGCCCATTCTGAAGGGATCAGCCCTGGGTATTCTTTGGAAAGAATGATGCTGAAGCTGAAACTGCAGTACTTTGGCCACCTCATGCAGAGTTGACTCATTGGAAAAGACCCTGATGCTGGGAGGGATTGGGGGCAGGAGGAAAAAGGGACAACAGAGGATGAGATGGCTGGATGGCATCACTGACTCTATGGACGTGAGTCTGAGTGAACTCCAGGAGTTGGTGATGGACAGGGAGGCCCCCATGCTAGCATGGGGTTGCAAATAGTTGGACTGAGCAACTGAACTGAACTGAACTGATTCAGAGCTCCTTGTAAGACAGAATCTCATTCACTTGGCCCTGTTCTGGCACCCTTATTTTTTTCCTCATAATTCTATGTTAAACTGGGCCGAATGCACCATCCTTCTAAGATGTCCACAAGCAGTGGTCTGGCTTTTCTTTTTTTTTTTTTTTTTGCTATTAATGATTCCTTTGAGAATCTAATAAAAACCATAGATCCCTCTCACTCTGAAAATGCTTAAAGAATACAAAAGATGAATATAAGAAGGTACACGTGGTTCACAGATTCTGTGAAGCCAGGTTTGGAAACCTGTTAAGACTCCTTTCGCTACATTGTACATCTGCCTTAACACTGTGCTCTGGATGGTGTGTATCCTTACTTTAAAAACTTCTGTGTTTAGAAGTACTTTTGCTTACCTGGCTGGAGGTCTTTTGTGGGTGCTGGCATTGGAAGAGCAGAAGTAGAGGACCTCGCTGTCATTGGAGCAGTGGGGACTGTCATGGTTGGAATAGTGGTGTTGATTATTGTTGGCGCAGCAGTGGTGGTGGTTGTTGGAGCAGTGGTGACCATCGTGGTTGGAGCAGTGGTGACCATCGTGGTTGGAGTAGTGGTGGTGGTGGTTGTTGGAGTTGTGGTGGGTGTTGTTTTGGGGGTAGCAGTGGTGGTTGTTGAAATAGTGGTAGTCATTGTTGAAGGAGTAGTAATGGTTGTCTTTCTTGTAGTTTTGGTTGTTCTTGGAGTAGTTGTGGTGGTGGTTGTGGTTGTTGGAGTTGTGGTGGTTGTTTTTGGGGTAGTAGTCATGGTTGTTGGAATAGTGGTAGTCATTGCTGGAGTAGTTGTAATGATTGCCCTTCTTGTAGTGGTGGTTGTTCTTGGAGTAGTGGTGGTGGGGGTTGATGGAGTCATGGTGGTTGTTGTTTTGGGGGTAGTAGTGGTGATTGTTGGAATAGTGGTAGTCATTCTTGGAGTGGTAGTAAAGGCTGTCTTTTTTGTAGTAGTTATTGTTTCTAGAGTAGTGGAGGTGGTGGTGGTTGTTGTTGGAATCATGATGGTTGTTGTTTTGGGGGTAGTAGTGGTAGTTGTTGGAGTAGTGGTAGTCATTCTTGGAGTAGTAGTAATGGTTATCTTTCTTGTAATTGAGGTTGTTCTTGGAGTAGTGGTGGTGGGGGTTGATGGAATCATGGTGGTTGTTGTTTTCGGGGTAGTAGTGGTGGTTTTTGGAATAGTGGTAGTCATTCTTGGGGTGGTAGTAATGGTTGTCTTTTTTGTAGTAGTGGTTGTTTCTGTAGTAGTGGTGGTGGTGGTTGGAGTCATGGTGGTTGTTGTTTTGGGGGTAGTAGTGGTGGTTGTTGGAGTAGTGGTAGTCGTTCTTGGAGCAGTAGTAATGGTTATCTTTCTTGTAGTGGTGGTGGTTCTTGGAGTAGTGGTGGTGGCGGTAGTCATTCTTGGAGTAGTAGTAACAGTTGTCTTTCTTGTAGTGGTGGTTGATCTTGAAGTAGTGGAGGTGATGGCCGTGGTTCTTGGAATCATGGTGGTTGTTGTTTTGAGGGTAGTAGTGGTGATTGTTGGAGTAGTGGTAGTCGTTCTTGGAGTAGTAGTAATGGTTATGTTTCTCGTAGTGGTGGTTGTTCTTGGAGTAGTGGTGGTGGTGGTAGTGGTTCTTGGAGTAGTAATAATGGTTGTCTTTCTTGTAGTGGTGGTTGTTCTTGGAGTAGTGGAGGTTGTGGAGGTGGTTTTTGGAGTCGTGGTGGTTGTTGTTTTGAGGGTAGTAGTGGTGGTTGTTAGAGTAGTGGTAGTCATTCTTGGAGTCGTAGTAATGGTTGTCTTTCTTGCAGTGGTGGTTGTTCTTGGAGTAGTGGTAGTGGCGGTAGTGGTTCTTGGAGTAGTAGTAATGGTTGTCTTTCTTGTAGTGGTGGTTGTTCTTGGAGTAGTGGAGGTTGTGGTGGTGGTTGTTGGAGTCGTGGTGGTTATTTTGGGAGTAGTAGTAGTGGTTGTTGGAGTAGTGGTAGTCATTCTCGGAGCAGTAGTAACGGTTGTCTTTCTTGCAGTGGTGGTTGTTCTTGGAGTAGTGGAGGTTGTGGAGGTGGTTGTTGGAGTCATGGTGGTTGTTGTTTTGAGGGTAGTAGTGGTGGTTTTTGGAGTAGTGGTGGTCGTTCTTGAAGTAGTAGTAGTAATGGTAGTCTGTCTTGCAGTGGTGGTTGTTCTTGGACTAGTGGTAGTGGTGGTAGTGGTTCTTGGAGTAGTAGCAATGGTTGTCTTTCTTGTAGTGGTGGTTGTTCTTGGAGTAGTGGAGGTTGTGGTGGTGGTTGTTGGAGTCATAGTGGTGGTTGATCTTGGAGTAGTGGTGGTGGTGGTAGTGGTTCTTAGAGTAGTAGTAATGGTTGTCTTTCTTGTAGTGGTGGTTGTTCTTGGAGTGGTGGTGGTGGTGGTAGTGGTTCTTGGAGTAGTAGTAATGGTTGTCTTTCTTGTAGTTGTGGTTGTTCTTGGAGTGGTGGTGGTGGTGGTAGTGGTTCTTGGAGTAGTAGTAATGGTTGTCTTTCTTGTAGTGGTGGTTGTTCTTGGAGTGGTGGTGGTAGTGGTTCTTGGAGTAGAAGTAATGGTTGTCTTTCTTGTAGTTGTGGTTGTTCTTGGAGTAGTGGTGGTAGTTGTCTTTCTTGTAGTGGTTGTTCTAGGAGTAGTGGTGGGAGTTGTCCTTCTTGTAGTGGTGGTTGTTCTTGGAGTAGTGGTGGTGGTGGTAGTGGTTCTTGGAGTAGTGGTGGCAGTAGTCTTTCTTGTAGTGGTTGTTCTTGGAGTAGTGGTGGTTGTTCTCCGAGTAGTGGTGGGAGTTGTCCTTCTTGTAGTGGTGGTTGTTCTCTGAGTAGTGGTGGTTGTTCTCTGAGTAGTGGTAGGCGTTGTCCTTCTTGTAGTGGTGGTTGTTCTCCGAGTAGTGGTGGGAGTTGTCCTTCTTGTAGTGGTGGTTGTTGGAGTAGTGGTGGTGGTTGTTGGAGTAGTGGTGGTAGTTGTTGTTGTAGTAGTGGTGGTGGTGGTCGTTGTTGTAGGTGGAGCTAGAAATCAACATGAAAGCAGGGATTCGTCAAGCAGCAGGAAACAAGAGACTCGTGCTGGGCCTGTGCACCAACACAACCAAGGAGACTGTCCCCAGCAGAACTTAGCATTTATCTCCCAGGAACTCCAAGTTCTTGTCATTGGTCAACTAGAATCTGTGACTGAGGAGGGAGTGAACACGTGGTCACAACAAGGCAACAGTGGCATTTAAAAGATGATATTTTGGGAGGTGTTGCTATTAAAAAATGACACATGGGATTTGCGTTGAAGCACTTTGTAAAGACTAGTCATACATATCAGATTCACATATCTTCATCAATATCTGTGAGGGAGGGAAAAGTATCTAGAGCCTGAAGCTGTCCTTTTCCTCTCAGCACTACATGACTAGAACCCAAATACTAGTTCCCAAGAACCAGAATATTGACCAAATAAATAGCATTCACTTCTGTCACGTCTAAGGGTACCCTCCCAACATATCTGCATCCTAAATGTGGATTAATTCACATCATTAACATACGCTGGATAACACAGATGCCATATGCTACCTGGGAAACCCTGAAAACAGTCATAGATAGTATATACATGAATGGATGGGGCTGTGTTCTAATAAACCTTTATTCATTAAAAAAAAAAAAACTGTTGGTGAGCTTCTTTTATAATCTGATCCGGTCCTATGGCTACAGTTTGCTGACCTGGGTCTAACAGTGTAGTAAAAGATGCTGAAGAAGAGTGCAGTCTCAATCCCCTCCCTTCAGTTTGAAATGAAACCTAAGAAAAAGAGGAAGCAAGAAAAACATCTGATCAAAGGAGTATAGCAAGGAGGAATTTTAATCAGCTTGTTACACTAATGTGTCTTGCTCAGGAGTAAATATTTCCTAGGGAAGAAGCTAGGACACTAAGGCTAGGAAAATCTGCTGAGGAAGAGCCCTAAGAAGGGTTGAAAGTAAGCTCATTCTGTGAAAAGTGCAAGAAAACTTAAGTAAAGTATTGGGTTGGAGGCAGAGAGTCACGTGGCTCAGTTATGAACCTGTTTCCCACTGGACAGAGCAGTGGCTTTACAAATATTCATCTATTAAAGAATTTATAAGCACTATAAATGTCCGCTATTCATTCCTTTCTTCCTCTAGACCAATCATATAATTTCACAACTCCAAAAATAATCTCTTCTCCACACACAGCCTCATGCCACATGTGTATAGCTCCAGCATCTTTTGGCTTTCTTAAATTACCTCCTAGATGTTTTCCCAGAGTCAGCTATTTTCTGCATCAGAATTGACCTGATTATACTTGCCTTCGTCAAATAAGCTAAGTGCCCTTGAGGAAATTAGGAAAAATTATGAAATTGAAATATCAAGTTCATTTAAACTAAAAAAGAGACCTAGCTTATAAAGGCTCTGAATATTGGGTTCTGTTTTCATTAGAAACTTTAGTGGGAGAATACTCACTATGAAAGAGCACCAGAAGCCAGGAAATCCTTTAGAACCTGTTCCTTTCACCAAGTGGTAAGAAAAATTAAAATGTCTACATCAAGATAGAAACACATAAACTTCCCAGACTTTTGGATTTCACAAAATTCTTAAAAAACAAAAGTGAACAGTTATTGAGATGAAAGTGTTCTCATATTGCAATAGGGTGATTTTAATTTTTAAACAAGCAATTTAGTGATATGATGCGAGTAAAAGTGAAAGCCACTCAGTTGTGTGCAACTCTTTGTGACGCCAGGGACTATAGAGTTCATGGGATTCTCCAGGCCTTAAAACTGAACAGGGTAGCCATTCCCTTCTCTAGGGGATCTTCCCAACTCACGGATCGAACCCAGGTCTCCTGCATTGCAGGCTGATTCTTTACCAGCTGAGCCATGATATGGTGTGAATTCTGCTTCAAAAAATCCAAGGGTAGAGGGAGGGGATGAAACTATATAGACTCTTTCAATGTATATGCAACAAATTGAGTTGACAATTGTCAAAACCAAATAATACATCTATTTGACAGGACCTTATATTACCTGTTTTATATGGGTGAAACTTTCTATGAGTCTTAAAATGTTAAGAAAGAACATTTGAAAATTCTCCGAAGAAATGAACTCAGAGAAAAGGTCATATTTTCAAGAAGAAGAAATTCAGCTCCATAAAAATACTCACTATATCTCAATGTGGAACAGTGAATGCTTTTTCATGACCCAACTACTACTGTTCCTGAAGCACTGCTTCAGGAGACAGTTTGCTGACTGGGAAGATCCTCTAGCCTACGGTCTTGAATCAAGGTTAGTCTTAGTACTTTACACAAAAACAGGGAGAAGGCAATGGCACCCAACTCCAGTACTCTTGCCTGGAAAATCCTATAGACGGAGGAACCTGGTGGGCTGCAGTCCATGGAGTCGTTAAGAGTCAGACACAACTGAGTGACTTCACTTTCACTTTTCACTTTCATGCATTGGAGAAGAAATGGCAATCTACTCTAGTGTTCTTGGCTGGAGAATACCAGGGACAGGGGAGCCTGGTGGGCTGCTGCCCATGGGGTCGCACAGAGTCAGATACGCCTGAAGCGACTTAGAGCAGCAGCAGCAGCTACACAAATACAAGATATTCAGTTGAAGAGTTATTAGAAAACAAGATCATAGGAAACTTTTCTTTCTCTACTAAAGGAAACGAAAATTAATATCAAACAGAAAACATCTCTGCGAACCCACAGGAAGTGATCAAAAAGTAGGAAGATAAGCTCACCTGGATTGACCTTCAACTCTAGGGTGGTTTTTATGTCATTGAACCACCCTCTCACCTCAATTCGGCAACAATACAAGCCAGTGTCAGACATGGCAGCGTTGTTTATGGTCAAAGACACATCCCTTCCAGGAATATTGCCATTTAGCTGATAACGTCCATCCCTCCGATAGGTGACTCTGTATCCATCAGTCCAGATGATGTTAGTTCCGCAATCGAACCAAGGGCATGACCCTCGGCCCCAACACATGCTTGTGACTTCTCCATTATAGTAGCAGGGTAGAGTGACACTCCGACCCGCCACTCCAGTCACTCGACGGTAAGCAGTCACACCAGCTGTAAATAAAGAGAAACCAGAGCATGAGGTCTCAAAATTTTAACTTTAATTTTATTTTCATTTTATTCTTTATATAGCTTATGCTGTTTGAAATTATCTAACCATATCTTGAGTTTGTAAATTTAATATATGCATTTTTCTTATAAACATATTCTTTAGCAGTATTATTATTAACCAGATATATTTTAGGATGAAACATCATATAAACGTCTTTTTGTATTCAGGATTACCTCCCAATAGGACAGATTTATGAGAGAAAGTATCAGGATAAAGGGTAGAAATATGCTCAGTCTTTTGGTGAAAATGATTCAAGTTCTTCTCCAAAAGGTTTGAAACAAATGACACTCCAGCAATGCATCAGTGTGTGTGCATTTTATCCTGTGTTTGACAGGTATCTGCTTGCTAAATGTTAATACATACAGGTGGCTTTTCCTCTCCTCTAGATTTAATCACTGTCTCAGTTGAAATCTGATTTTAAAACTGTGTTGCATTTAAAATTTTGATTTTCAATTTTACTGCAATTTTTTTAAATGGCTATGCAAAAAATTTCACCTCACAAATCTTCTCTAAGTTAAAGAAAAAACAGCGAATATCCTACTTACAGCATCATTGGCTAGAAGGCAGAAGCCTAGTAAACTCTTTAGAAATGAGTTTTTAGAAAAAAGGGTTTATAATACTCTCAGAAGGAACTGAGGCTTATAATGGGCTTTGTTGTTTTTGTTATTTGCTAAGTTGTATTAGACTCTTTGCCACCCAATTGACTGTAGCCCACCAGACTCCTCTGTTCATGGAATTTTCCAGGCAAGAATTCTGGAGTGGGTTGCCATTTCCTTCTCCAGGGGATCTTCCCGACTCTGGGATCAAACCCATGTCTCCTGCATTGGTAGGTGGTTTCTTTACCACTGAGCCACCTGGGAAGCCCATCACGGGATTTAAGATCCATTAAAATAAAAATTCAAGCAGGGATACCTTCTCGTGTGAGTTGATGACTGTCCTGCAATGGAGCACTGTCCAGTTAGCCAGGTGAAACCAAAAAATTGGACAATGTTCAATCAAATATTAAACATTACCTCTTAAAAACAAACAGGCAGGAAAACTCTCTCCTGCAGCAGTGGTTTAAAAAATTGTATTGCCAAATGAAGTCTGAGTGGTCCTTAAAAGAAATCTGAGATTCAACAACCAGTCATAGTTAGAACTGGGCTGTAAGTCTGGGAAATGCTCTGGGAATAAAACACTCATTGTTATATAAAATAAGTCTAGTTTTTAATACTGGAATTCTGATTATATTTGATTTTGCTTAATATCATTTTTGAATTATAAACATAATTTATGCTGATTATGGAAATTTGTTACAGAATATAATTTAAAACTGTACTTTTCTTCATATTCCTATTCTAGAGATTTTTTTTAATTTTAGGTTTATGTCTATTCCTAAAAATTTCCCGTATCTCATAGAATGTTAAAATATTAGATAAATTAAATAATTTTGTTTATTAAAAATTAAATTTTTTGTTTATTGATTAAAAAAAATTTTAGCCACATGGTACCGCATGTGAAATCTTAGTTCCCCAGCCAGGGATAGAATTTGTGCTTCCTGCATTGGAAACAAAGTTTTAACCACTGGAAAACCAGGGAAGTTAAAATATTTTCTTCTTAAAAGAAACAGTTACACATGGTTAAAAATATCAAAAAGTGCAAAATGGTACAATAAATGACTCGTCTCCTTCCCACCCATCCCCATTTCTTCTTCCCACCCTCGTTCACGATTACTCTTTCTTACATACACTTGAGTAGTTCATGCATACACAGCCATCTACCTACTATTTTTTTTTTAATTTAAACAAATGGCAGCATGCCTTATTCACCTACCCATAGATTTTTTAATTCTTAGAATTTAAGCTCTATCCCATTACCTTCGACAAAATGACCCTCTACCACACTCACACACACCCTACACCACTCCCTACTTCCTTGGGGTTCCAAAGCACAATCCACCTATTCACTTACCTGGCAGGAGCAGGAGGCCCAGGATGGCTACCCAAGGATGCATGATGCTATTGGCCTGAAGGAAAGAGAAAGCAGACTGCTTGGTGTGGCCCTCAATCAGATGGTATCAGAACAAGTCTTAATTCTCAGATTGCAGCTTCTCCTTTCACCCTTACAGGGTGAATCACATAAGCCTGCCTGCTGGAAGTAAGAGCACATTTGCAAAGGCTTCAGCTCTCTGTCTGCTCCAGGTGACTGAGAGCTCTGCCCCTTCCAACATACAGGCAAAGCTGTCCTCTGAAACAGTGCCTACTTACCCAGCTCCTTCCCTACACTTAGAGTCCAAACAGAGAAGGAAAGGGAGCAAACATGAAGGAAATGAGAGGAAGGCTTAGCAGGGAATGCCAGATCAAAGACCAGACTTCCCGCGGCAAAGGTACACTTATCCTTAGCCTTGAAGATGAGTCACCTGGCTTTCTGGTGAGAGGAGGGTACTTCTTCCCTTGTGGTCACAATGGCGAGTCCTCAGCCTTAGTCAAATTATCAAATGTCCACTGAGCTAAGAACTGAGAGCTGTGAGTTTCACTTATGGCTCAGGAGACTGCCTCTCAGATAGCTCTGATGAACCACACCCAAGAGGGTTGAAGAGATAACCTTATTGTGATTTTGGAGAAGTACAATCAAATATCTCAATAGAAGGTCCCCAATAGGTACAAGAAACAAATACCTCAATTAATGCCTTTAGGGTTTTTCTAAGTATAAAAAGATGAAGCTTGGATTCATAAAATTTCCTCCAGTAAACATCTATCTGAAGGCCTGTTTTACCAGTTTTCCCAGAGCACAGAGTTCTTCATTTGGATCCTGCACTAAATTCCTTTCAGGGTATATTGACTATCAGTGACTACAGTGGCTAGTGACTTAATTCTTACAGAACCAGATGGCTAGGGACACTCCTTAGCTGCCAGTGCCCCCTCATGGTTAAAAATTCAATCATGATTTAGGAGGCAGTTCATGGCCACTTTATGCCACAGTGTAAAGAATACCTTTTTCTCATTCAGGCCAGTATTTTGATGATCTTCAGTGTGCTCTTACTGGACTCAGTTCAGTTCAGTCACTCAGTCATGTCCGATTCTTTGCAAGCCCATGAATTGCAGCATGCCAGGCCTCCCTGATCATCACCAACTCCCGGAGTTCACTCAAACTCATGTTCATCGAGTCGGTGATGCTATCCAGCCATCTCATCCTCTGTCATCCCCTTCTCCTCCTGCCCTCAATCCCTCCCAGCATCAGAGTCTTTTCCAATGAGTCTTCTCTTTGCATGAGGTGGCCAAAGTACTGGAGTTTCACATTTAGCATCAGTCCTTCCAAAGTACACCCAGGACTGAAATCCCTTAGAATGGACTGGTTGGATCTTCTTGCAACCAAGGGATTCTCAAGAGTTTTCTCCAACATCACAGTTTAAAAACATCAATTCTTCGGCACTCAGCTTTCTTCACAGACCAACTCTCACTTCCATACATGACTACTGGAAAAACCATAGCCTTGACTAAATGGACCTTTGTTGGCAAAGTAATATCTCTGCTTTTCAATATGCTATCTAGGTTGGTCATAACTTCCTTGCAAGGAGTAAGCGTCTTTTAATTTCATGGCTGCAATCACCATCTGCAGTGATTTTGGAGCCCCCCAAAAATGAAGTCTGACACTGTTTCCACTGTTTCCCCATCTATTTCCCATGAAGTGATGGGACCAGATGCCATGATCTTTGTTTTCTGAATGTTGAGCTTTAAGCCAACTTTTTCACTCTCCTCTTTCACTTTTATCAAGAGGCTTTTTAGTTCCTCTTCACTTTCTGCCATAAGGGTGGTGTCATCTGCATATCTGAGGTTATTGATATTTCTCCTGGCAGTCTTGATTCCAGCTTGTGCCTCATCCAGCCCAGTGTTTCTCATGATGTACTCTGCATATAAGTTAAATAAGCAGGGTGACAATATACAGCCTTGACATATTTCTTTTCCTATTTGGAACTAGTCTGTTGTTCCATGTCCTAGGCACTGCTAATAGTAGCCAAAAGTCTTTGGACCACATGTCTTTCAAATCTGTTTAGGTCCAAGCAAAAACCCCTGTGTTGCTTCTTCCCATGTGTAGAGCTACACTATTACAATCTTGAGTTCATAAATAAATATATACATGTATAGCTCTTAAATAAATATATATGTTTAAGTTGCTTAGTCTTCTTTTTTATCAGAGGCTTAGTCACACATTTAGTAATGCAAGAAATCACAGTAAAAAAGGTCAAATGCAAGTAACATAGCTAGTAGCATTAATACGGTCATAAATAAATATTTAGGCTAAGAGTTTTCATTAGGTGTGATCCAGTATATTACCAGCTCATCTGATTCAATCTGTCCTGTACAAATCACTATCTTAAAGGTAATGAAATACTTGTATCATTCACAAGGCATCCAGCCTAATTCCCTAGTGTTATTAGGCTGATTATCCTTAGTTTAACTGTTCCCAATGTAAGGGAGCTTTTAAACTTAAATGATTTAAATAATCTGCTGGGAGTCATATAAATCCACCCTGTAACTGAAGAAGGATCCCTCTGAATAACCAAGAAGTTCTACTTGCTGACTAAAATTTTGTTTGTTATTATTGAGCTTGAGTAAAATTAAAAGAAAATTCATATTATATCGTGGACAGAGAAAGCACCATTGATTGGTCAAGTGAGGGAGTCCAATCTAGTAATATCAATAGTTGCTCAAACAGAACTATAGCTTTCTTCTGGAATAAATTTCCTAAGGGTCATCCATTTAGATGTGAGGAGAGGAGAAATCCACCAAGATAACCCAGAAGTACTAGATGTAGGTAACTGATCATAAGGCTAACAATTAGATTAATTTTTAAACTCTGTGTAAGATTTACGCCATAATAGAAAAACATGGATTTATGAAAAAGTCCAAGAAATTATAAAAAATAATTATAATATATAATTATATCCATATTTTTATAATTATAATTATATAATATGATATTATTATTGAATGTAACTATTATGCTGAAAGTGCTATAACTAATCATACAGGTCAGATCGGGAATCTAAGGATAGCTGTCCACTTCTGATGTTGTCTTCTCTTTGCCTTGGTGGGAGTGAAGTTTCTCCTCTGAACTTTGTTTTAAGGTGAGTCTAAGGGCTCCAGCACAAGAACTCTTTCTAAGTGGCAAATACAAACCCAAAAGTCAATTTCTTTCGTTTGTTCTGTGCACAAGCTAATCAAGATTATCTGGCAAGAGTCCTTTGATGTAGGTTGGAGACAGTCCTTTGAATGATGCCTTTCCAAAATGCATAATCTTCTGGTTATAGGTCATGGGGCATCGAATATACAGTAATAAGCTTCAGAAACAAACATAGAGTGTCCTTTTAATAATTCAATTAAACTTAACAATAATGTAACCTAACAACAGGGGTCTATCTCGGAAGTGAGTCTTGGGCAGTAAATACAGACCTAAATTAACAATACTAGAATTTAATATCCATATGTGTAATTTTTCTCTCTAAAATTATGTGACTTCTATCAAATATAAACAAATTAAGAGTAATTTGTTAGCAAAAAGAAGTCTGCTTTCAGTAAACTTGGCCTGGTTACTTATATAAGTGTAATTGATCATACGATCCTTTTAAAAATTGGTTTAGGTGGAACTTTTTATTAAGAATCTCAGATTGAATTTTTAAAAAGCTTCTTTCTCAAGGTGAGAAGTCATCTCAAGGACATGTCATCAGATCCCACCTGTGATACCTAAAGATCTGAATTAATTTCTCTCTTCTCAGAGTTCCAAAGTGTCTTCAGATTCCTGCAACTGTCAGGAGGTGGACTTCCTCATTTACTTCATAAGTCTGCTAGCAATCTAAGGGTTTACAATTTTGGAGGGATCAGGCAGAAAGAAAAGACACATGTTTCAATTTTGCTTACAAAGGTATCACAACCAAATTGCTGTAAGTAATAATTAGTTTAAGGGGAAAGGTTTCCTTATATCTGGAAAACAGATTTAAAACAGTAATACTTCAGACCAAGAAAAATCATAAAATCTATAACCATGTTCATCAGTTCACTTAGTCCTACATAACTAATTCTTGATCTTTGTTAACAGTTTTATGACGCTTTTAAAAGCCTGCACATGTCAAAAATCTTTTCTGTGAATTTTCTTGAAAATGAAGCATTTTTGCAAAGGCATCAGGATCAAACAATAACTGTCTATGAACAACAAGGATTTTTAAAGACATGGTTAAAGATCCAATTGTGATGCAATTGACAAAGAAACTTCCTTACTGCTGTGACAGAACATTTTAAGATAATAATCAGAATTAAGACTGATAGCATTTGACTATGACATATCAGATTCTTAGGAATTCCAATAATTTCTAGAGTATCTAAAACATTTCCCCCTACAATATAGCCTAAGGATGTTTATCACCACCCCTTTGAGATGCTTCCCATGCAGTTTAGCAGATGATATAAGCCTAGTTAGTTTAATATTTTTATCCTTTATAAAGAGAGAAAACAATTCCCTTAGGTGTTTCAGGACCTTTTGGAAAATCTCAAAGTAAGCTAAAGGTCAAATGAACTTCAAGTAGAATTTGATCTGTGGCAAGTTTGCCAAAAATATCAAAAGGCTTTAAAAAAACACTTGGTCAGGTGGCATCACAGCTCACTGTGAAGCAATACTTATTCATTTAACCAAGAAACAATAAAATATTTCAAAGGCAAATACAGAAAGTTATACAAAATTACTTAAAATACAAAGAAAATTAACAATCTGTTACAAAAAGTAAACCAATATTCTTAAGAAAACTTTCCCCTCTTAATAGAGAGAAACCAACTTCAGGTTTTGTACCATTTTACCTTTAATATTAAAATTCATTTGCCCAATTAAATTAATTCTAACCTTAGTTCTGCCCAAACATAAAATCCTTAAAGTTTCTTTTTTTCTCTCAAACCTACAGTTTTCTATACTTATAATAATCTGTCTCCTCTTACATATTTAGAAATAACTAGCATCAAAACAAATTATTTTCTTTTTCCTTAATAAAATGCATTTTTATTTCTTATATCTTCTTCTTACTTGCATACAAATATGTTTTCCATATTAACTTTATAGTCTAACTACTTAGAATTATCAAATTTTTAAAAATACTTACTTATCTGACTGCACTGGGTCTTCATTGGGGCATGCAGGATCTTTAGTTGCAGCAGGCAAACTCTTAGTTGGGGCACATGGTGTTTTGTTCCCTGACCAGGGATCAAACCCAGGCCCCTGCATTGAAAGCACAAAGTCTTAATCATTGAACCACAAGAGAAGTCCTGAATTACCAACTTTCAAAAAACTTAATCTCTCAAGAAAACTGAGAAGCAACCAATTACATACTGTCTTTTCCATTAGCATCCCAGAGATTGGCAAACTTTAATACTATTTATAAAAACTCAACATGAAAAAACTAAAATCATTCAAAATTGGGAAAGGAGTACTTCAAGGCTGTGTATTGTCACCCTGCTTATTTAATTTACATGCACAGTACATCATGTGAAATGCTGGGCTGGATGAAGCACAAGCTGGAATCAAGATCGCTGGGAGAAATATCAATAACCTCAGATATGCAGACAACACCACCCTTATGGCAGAAAGCGAAGAGAAACTAAAGAACCTGTTGATGAAAGTGAAAGAGGAGAGTATAAGAGCTGGCTTAAAACTCAATGTTCAAAAAATGAAGATCATGGCATCTGGTCCAATCACTTCATGGCAAGTAGTTGGGGAAACAATGGAAACAGTGTCAGACTTTATTTTCATAGGCTCCAAAATCACTGCATTTGGTGACTGCAACCATGAAATTATAAGACACTTGTTTCTTGGAAGAAAAGCTATAAGCAACCTACACAGCATATTAAAAACCAGAGACATTACTTTGGAAACAAAGGTCCATCTAGTCAAAGGTATGGTTTTTCCAGTAGTCATGTATGGATATGAGAGTTGGACCATAAAGAAAGTTGATCGCCAAAGAAGTGATGCTTTTGAACTGTAGTGTTGAAGGAGACACTTGAGAGTCCCTTGAACTTCAAGGAGATCCAATCAGTCCATCCTAAAGGAATGAATATTCAGTCCTGAATATTCAATCAAAGGACTCATGCTGAAGCTGAAGCTCCAATACTTTGGCCACCTGAAGTGAAGAACTGACTCATTAGAAAAGACTCTGATGCTGGGAAAGATTGAGGACTGGAGGACAAGGGGACAACAGAGGATGAGATGGTTGGATGGCATCACAGACTCGATGGACATGCATTTGAGCAAGCTTTGGGAATTGGTGATGGACAGGGAAGCCTGGTGTGCTGCAGTCTGTGGGGTTGCAAAGAGCCAGACACAACTGAGAGACTGAACCAAAGATCGTGGCATCCAGTCCCATCACTTGATGGCAAATAGAAGGGGGCAAAGTGGAAGCAGTGATAGATTTTCTTTTCTTGAGTACCAAAATCATTGTGGATGGTGACTGCAGCCATGAAAATAAAAGACACTTGCTCTTTGGAAGAAAAGCTATGACCAACCTAGACAGTGTCTTAAAAAGCAGAGACATCCCTTTGCTGCCATAGGTCCATACAGTCAAAACTGTGGTTTTTCCAGTAGTCATGTGAGAGTTGGACCATAAAGAAGGCTGAACACCGAAGAACGGATACTTTTAAATTGCGTTGCTGGGGAAGACTCTGGAGAGTCCCCTGGACTGTAGGAAGATCAAACCAGTCAAACCTAAATGAAATTGACCCTGAATATTCATAGAAGGACTGATGCTGAAGCTCCAATACTTTGGCCACCTGATGTGAAGAGCTGACTCATTGGAAAGATCCTGATGCTGGGAAAGATTGAAGACAAAAGGAGAAGAAGGCAGCAGAGGATGAGATCGTTAGATAGCATCACCAACTCAATGGACGTGAATTTTAGCAAATTCCGGGAGATAGTGAAGGACAGGGAAGGATGGTGTCCTGAAGTCGTGGGGTCGCAAAGAGTTGTGCTAGACTTAGTGACTAAACAACATAATTTCTAACATACTTGTGCTTTCTTAGAGAAAATGTCACAATGTGGCACCAAATGTATTTAATAGCCCTGAATCTTCAGTTTCTCTGCAAAATGATGTCTGCATTCAGTAATTAATGTTTCAGCTACCTTGTTTTATTTGGAAGGGAACTTGACATTTAATAAACTTTCATCATTCAACTTAATGTAGGAAAATCCTAAAGTTTCAAATTACCAAATATTTAGAGAGACTAGTTATAAGTAGACATTGCTAAAACATGATTATATCTAAACAGTTTACCTAAAACCTCTTATCTCTTTTACATTTAACAGTTGGTATTTTATAAAAAAATTCATCATACCAAGTTATTTTTCTTGCTGACAAGAAGATCTTTTTTAGTAAATCTAGGTATAATAAAAGTATTACATTTAATGCTGATGGCTCTAAAAACATGTCTATATTAATTAAACCAACAAAGTTTTACTTTTACTTCAAATATTAATTTAATACTGAATATTTCTTAGTTCACATGAACCTAAAATTCATTTGGGTTAATTTCTTTTCTATTTCTGAGACTCTATGTAAGTATCTAATTTTCTTTAAGTCAAGTAAATAGAGTTCATTTACAAGTTAATTTTGGCAATGCTCTCCAGAGATAGACATATTATATCTATAAGGCTCACACAGACATATAGACAGATACAACCAGAGATTTCATAGCTTCATTTTTAAAACTTAGTCATGAATCAGGTATTACAAAACACTAGTAGTTTAAATAACAGTTGGAATAAGTTGTTTACTTGCTTGAATTTAAAAAAGGTTTCTCCTTTTCTCTCTTAGTCTCAGAAATTAGAGATGTTCTAGATACTAGTTTCTGAGAGCACTGGTAAAGTCTTTAAGTCTCAAAGCACTAGGAGAGAAATGAAAACTTCTCCTAGGAGGAACAAGTCCAACTTCCCACCTAATAACCCAATTCAGATTTCTCCAGTCTCTTTCAACCAACCTCCCATTGTCTTCCAACTTTGGGGAGGTGCGGGAGAGAGGAGCAGTTATCAATTATACACTGCCAATTAAAACTCAGGTTCATCAGTCAATAATTAGGAGACTTGAGAACCAAGAAAGGTCTACTCAGATTCATCCGGACTCGTTGAGGATGAAGACAGACACAAGAAACCCTGCTGGTCTTTGAAGTACCAAGGGCTCCTGATCCGCATAAAGATCAAGCAAAAAGAAACGTCTGGTCTGTGTCTCTTCATGGTCCCCAAAACAGTCAACTGGAATAATAATGCACAATGTACCTGTGAGTTTCTGTTTTATTTGGAGACTGAGTACAAGGAGATGGCCTCTCAGAGAACTCTGAGGAACTGCTCCAAAGAGGTGGGGTGGAAGGAGGGGATGTCGGCATGTCTGTGATATTGAAGCTGTGCAGTCAGGGCACACAGTAGAAGGTTGCTAGTCACCAGGAACAGACATCTCAGTTAACTGACTTTAGTGCTCTCCTAAGGATGGGAAGATGACAGAAATTTGGATTCATAAAATTTTCCCTCAAAAATATCATCTGAAGGCCTCTTCTGCCAGTTTTTCCAGAGCACAGAATGCCTCATTCTTGATCTCTGCCCTGAACTCCTTTCAGGGAGTGTTGAAAGTCAGCTACTGCCGTGGCTACAGACTCAATCTTGGTAGAGCCAAGTGGGGAGAAACATTCTTTAGAAGCCACAAGAATTAAGCAAAATGCAAATAATTATGCCTACCCATTCATTCTACAGGATGTCTCAGGCCACATTTTATTGAGTGATATCAGGAGAATGTTTCAGGAGGCAGAGTCTGGACTAGACAGGTTCAGATCACAGCTCTGTCACTTGATATCCTCATTTGGAGAATAGCACTGAAAATACTTGCTCTGTCTCTATTTTATAAAAGTTCATAAGAATTTTTATTATGAGAAACAGGCTGTGGGAGCCCTGTCTGGGGGTCCTTCAGTCTGAAGAAGGCCTTGGATGGAGGAAGCCCAAGTCTTAGAGCTTCCTTGACCTACTTGAACACAAGCTCCCTCCTGTTGCTGGGCCTTCACACATGCTAAAAGTGAACTACTTGCTAAAAGTCAACTCTTCCATAAAACCAAGAGGTATGATTATATGTCTTTAATAGTCCTCCTAGGGGTTGCAAAAAGTTGAACACAACTGAGCAGCTAAGCACAGCACAGCTTTATGATGCTATGCACATGAATTTAAGTAGACAACAAGAGGTGTTCTACCAAGGAATAGCGTATTTCTGGATACCTGCTTTCCTCTTTTTCACTGCCTCTATACCCTTGGAGGGGACACTATTGACCCCACTTCAATCAGCACCAAAATTTAGGGGAAAAATCTGAAATGCCTCATGCAAAAGTAGGCCATGCCTTATTTATTTGGGAGACATGGCCATAGGCCAGTATATCAGTGATAAAAATGTTCTAATTTAATTCAGTTCTAACACTCTTATTAATAATATATTGACAGTAACAGGGCATGATTCAATGCATCAAGAATTTAAAATATCCAGAATTGTGTAATCAGGTAGAGAAAGGGATAAGTAAGCAACTAATAAAATTGGGCAGAATGATAAAAATGATAAACTTATAATTGGACTACGTCACTACTTGACTTATAACCCTCCTATGGTTCTTTGAGAGAAAAAGAACTCTAACTCCTTACTCAGATTTACAAAGCCCTAGTCCCCGCCAATCTCTCAGATTTCTTTTACCACTCTCTCCTTGCCCACAGGGCTTCAACAAATGGAGTTCCTTCATATGTATCCCTACTTTAGGACCTTTTCCCTACTGATGCTTCAGCCTAGATCCCTATTCTTTCACCCCATCATTTTCAAATTTCTTCTATTCACTCTGATCCCTGCTTAAATCTCACCTTCTCAGACACTCCCTTGGTCCTTCTATCTAAAGTAGCCAACCAGTCACTGCCTTTTTTTCAGTTCTCTGCATTTATTTACCTTGTTTCCTATAATGTATATGAGTGAGAGAGAGAGAGAGAAAGAGAGAAATCCAACTCTCCTACCTCTTGTGCAGTAATATCCAATAGTACTTTCTGTGATGCTGGAGCTCTATGGGTGTTGTGCAAGCATTTGTAATGTGCCACAACAATCAAAGAATTAATTTTTTTCCATTTAATTTGATTTATATATAAGTTTAAATAGCCAAACATGGCTACTGTGTTGGATGGCACTCGACATAGACTATAAGTAAACCCCTTCAAGGTAGGCCTCCCCCTTTCATTCTCTATCCCTAAAAACTTGTTAGGGATTCAATGGGTATTGCCTGAATAAAGTATGAAAGCACAAAGGCACAGAGAGAGACTGTCCATTGACTGAGGGGCTGGGATTTTGGATGGGGGAAAGTCTCTTCAAAATGCGACATATGACTTTCACAACTGGAGAATAGGAAATAGGCAAAGGGTGTTTTAAGAGAAAGAAATGATGAGTAACAGCCAACACAGGGACATAGAACCAAGGCTCTGTGATCTGCAGTAAGTGTACAATTCCATAGGACTGAATTTTCTGACAAGCTGTCTCCCACGGGAGCCCCTACTCTGTCCTCAACGCTCCCAAACAGCACAATGGATTTTTTCAGTTTGAGCTATTTGACAGTTGCTACTCTAGAATCAACTTTGTGACCCCAGAAGATACATCCCAGTTGAGGGATAAGGCTCAGGCAGCAAACATGAATTTCCAGCTGCTTACTCTACAGGAAATGAAGCCCCAGTGCAGGCACGGAGAATGAGAGGATCAGGCTCACCTTTGAGAAGGAATGCAGGGGCCACTAGGGGGAGAAGCGTGAGCACCTGGCAGGAAGCTACTGCGATATTTCTGCCTGGGGGTGCTTCAGTCTGGAAAAGGCCTTGGTTGGAGGAGGCCCAGGTCTTACAGCTTCCTCGATCTACTTGAACAACAAGCTCCCTCCTGTTGCTGGGCCTTCGCACATGCTGTGCCCTGAACTACTTGCTGAAAATCAACCCTTCCATAAAACCAAGAGGTATGTCTTTATATGTCTTTAACAGAAGAGAGGAGGGAGAGCAGCTCAGGCCCTGGTTGTTTCAACACAGGACCAGCAGGACTTCCTGCAGAGTGTGGAGTAACAGCCTAAAGATGACTCCAAGCGATGTGGCCAGAGCAACTGGAAAGACTGGAGGTGCCACCAACTGAGACAGGGGTAGCTGTGTGTAACAGATTGGGAGGAAATATTGTGGACTTCAGACATGTTGAGTTTGAGATTTCTCAGACACCCAAGTGGAAACTCTTCAGGATAGGGGATCTGGACTGAAAATACTTATTTCAGAGACATCAGCACAGAAATGGGATTTTACAGCCATGAACCAGGACTGATGATTAGAGAATGTCCTTGGTTTATAGACTAGGCCCTGCGGCCTTGTGCAAAAGTAGGAGGTGGAAGAGGCACCATCATACACATAGAAACAAGCCAATGAAGCAGGAAGGAAGGTAAAAAGTAAATGGGTTCCTACTGCAGCCAAGTGAAAGAAATGCATAAACAAAGAGGCAATGATCATGAATCAAATGCCACAAAGGCAAGGAATGAGATTTGCCTGTAGGACAGAGCAACCTGGAGATCATTAATGACCTTAATAAAAGCAGTTTCAGTAAAGAATAGTTGAATGACTGTTCACTTTCCCAATCTAGGTTACATCTCAAGAAAAGGGTTTACAAGGAAAGGGAAAATCAAAAGAGAATTAAAAATTGAAGTCAGGGAACTCTTTCAAGGAATTTTGTAACAAAAAATGAAAGGAACGGGGAGTTTGGAAGTAGGGTTAAGAGAAAGATGATAAAAATAACAGCATGTTTGTATGATCTAGAGATGACTGAGTGGAAGAATTGATTTGGGCAAGGAAAAAATGCCTGGAGCAATAGAGGGACAGAATTCACTGTCCAATTAGGGGATTCTACTGAGACATGACTGGAATAACACATCTTTGAGAGCAAATGGACGAGGGACTCAAACATGACCATTTGAAAGTGCTGAGGTGCCACTGGAAACCAAGGGGTCATGAAAGCAAAACCAGCCCAGGAGGTGCCTTTGGAAAGCTAGGGGTCATGAAAGCAAAGCCCAGGAGGCCAATGCTCTCCAGCTATCTGCAATTGCCAACTATGAGGAAGAACCCACATCAGAGGATAGCTATTTTTTAAATCTCCAGTATTTAAATAATCCCATCAATTATCTTCCCCATTTTAAAGCATTCAGGTGTTTCCTAAGACCAACGTTGAAACTCTAAAAGCTGCCCAAAAAAGAATTCCCAAGATAGCCACACCCTTCCTTCTATCCCAAGCCTAACAAAACTCCAAGCCAAAACTTATACTTGCTAATCTTTGCAAGATCAACTTTCTAACACATACAAGAATACTATCAAACCTGCAAAAGTCAGAAGTAAATATCAGGCTCCTCCTTTACATTTTACAAGTATTTTAACTTAACAAACCACAGACATTGATGAACAAAATTGTTCACAGAGATACACATACTCCTATTCCCATTTCCTGATACTATATAACACCCATCTGACAGATAAGGAGAGAATGACTCTAGGTCACACAGCTTTTGTTTGTTTGTTTGTTTGTTTGTTCCCCTTGCATGCCTTGTGGGATTTTCATTTCCCAATCACACATCGAATCCATGCCCCTGCAGTGGAAGCTCTGAGTCCTACCACTGAACTGTCGTGGAATTTCCCACACAGCTTTCAAGTGAGCCTCAATGAGTATTCCTTCCTCCAAAAGTGAAAGTGAAAGTGAAATTGAAGTCGCTCAGTCCTGTCCCACTCTTTGCAAGCTCATAGACTGTAGCCTACCAGGCTCCTCTGTCCATGGGATTTCCCAGGCAATAGTACTGGGGTTGATTGTCATTTCCTTCTCCAGGGCAATAGCACTGGAGTGGATTGTCATTTCTTTCTCCAGGGGATCCTCTCGACCCAGGGATAGAACCCAGGTCTCCCGCATTGTGGACAGACACTTTACCATCTGAGCCACCAGGGAAGTAGGTACCACACAATTCTGCTCAGGTTTCTTTTCCCCTCTCTTTCCCTCACTGACGTTACCCAGGAAAAGGTTAAACAGTTCCAATGTGCAAGTCCATCAGTTCAGTTCAGTCGCTCAGTCATGTCCGACTCTTTGCGACCCCATGAATCACAGCATTCCAGGCCTCCCTGTCCATCACCAACTCCAGGAGTTCACTCAGACTCACGACCTCCAAGTCAGTGATGCCATCCAGCCATCTCATCCTCTGTCAGCCCATTCTCCTCCTGCCCCCAATCCCTCCCAGCATCAGAGTCTTTTCCAATGAGTCAACTCTTCGCATGAGGTGGCCAAAGTACTGGAGTTTCAGCTTTAGCATCATTCCTTCCAAAGATATCCCAGGGCTAATCTCCTTCAGAATGGATTGGTTGGATCTCCTTGCAGTCCAAGGGACTCTCAAGAGTCTTCTCCAACACCTTAGTTCAAAAGCATCAATTCTTCGGCGCTCAGCTTTCACAGTCCAACTGTCACATCCATACATGACCACAGGAAAAACCATAGCCTTGAGTAGACAGAACTTAGTCGGCAATGTAATGTCCCTGCTTTTGAATATGCTATCTAGGTTGGTCATAACTTTTCTTCCAAGGAGTAAGTGTCTTTTAATTTTATGGCTGCAGTCACCATCTGCAGTGATTTTGGAGCCCAAACAAGTCTGACACTGTTTCCACTGTTTCCCCATCTATTTCCCATGAAGTGATGGGACTGGGTGCCATGATCTTCATTTTCTGAATGTTGAGCTTTAAGCCAACTTTTTCACTCTCCACTTTCACTTTCATCAAGAGGCTTTTTAGCTCCTCTTCACTTTCTGCCATTAGGGTGGTGTCATCTGCATATGTAAGGTAATTGATATTTCTCCCGGCATCTTGATTCCAGCTTGTGTTTCTTCCAGTCCAGTGTTTCTCATGATGTATTCTGCATATAAGTTAAATAAGCAGGTTGACAATGTACAGCCTTGACATACTCTTATTTGGACATTTCCTATTTGGAACCAGTCTGTTGTTCCATGTCCAGTTCTAACTGTTGCTTCCTGACCTCCATACAGATTTCTCAAGAGGCAGGTCAGGTGGTCTGGTATTCCCATCTCTTTCAGAATGTTGCACAGTTTATTGTGATCCACACAGTCAAAGGCTTTGGCATAGTCAATAAAGCAGAAATAGATGTTTTTCTGGAACTCTCTTGCTTTTTCCATGGTCCAGTGGATGTTGGCAATTTGATCTCTGGTTCCTCTGCCTTTTCTAAAACCAGCTTGAACATAAGGAAGTTCACAGTTCACATATTGCTGAAGCCTGGCTTGGAGAATTTTGAGCATTACTTTACTAGCATGTGAGATGAGTGCAGTTGTGCAGTAGTTTGAGCATTCTTTGGCATTGCCTTTCTTTGGGATTGGAATGAAAACTGACCTTTTCCAGTCCTGTGGCCACTGCCAAGTTTTCCAAATTTGCTGGCATATTAAATGCAGCACTTTCACAGCATCATCTTCCAGGATTTGAAATGGCTCAACTGGAATTCCATCACCTCCACTAGCTTTGTTCGTAGTGATGCTTTCTAAGGCCCACTTGACTTCACATTCCAGGATGTCTGGCTCTAGATGAGTGATCACACCATCATGATTATCTGGGTTATGAAGATTTTTTTGTACAGTTCTTCTGTGTATTCTTCCCATCTCTTCTTAATATCTTTTGCTTCTGTTAGGTCCATACCATTTCTGTCCTTTATCAAGCCCATCTTTGCATGTAATGTTCCCTTGGTATCTCTAATTTTCTTGAAGAGATCTCTAGTCTTTCCCATTCTGTTGTTTTCCTCTATTTCTTTGCATGATCGCTGAAGAAGGCTTTCTTATCTCCTCTTGCTGTTCTCTGGAACTCTGCATTCAGATGCTTATATCATGATTCTATTTAAATAAGGATTCCTCTCTCAAGAGATACAAATCCACTTTATATGAATGACCCAATTTCTATTGGTTCATTCTTCATTGTATTAAGATTCCATATTTTACTGAGAACATTCAAGCAGCAAAGTTCCAGTTTTCTTTTCAGCATAAGACAAGATTGTACTTACAGGTGGATGTAAGTACATCCATCAGTGTACTTGGTATTCGATCTGTGATTGGGAAATCCCACAAGCCATGCAGGGGGACCAAAAGAGCAAACAAAAGCTGTGTAACTTAGAGTCAATACATTCCTTTGCTGAGCTGAAAAGAAGTACAGTGCGTTCCAGAGGATTGTACTTACAGGTGAGTTAGGAGGTAGTTTTCCAGCTTCTCTGGTAGTCTGTCACTGATTCTGTGTCTTTTCTCTTTATGGATAAAGATGGAATTCTAGTTCTTATCTCTTTGCCACACCTTTCCAGAGAATGTCGGGAAGTATTTTTATTATTTTTTTAATTTAAATTTATTTATTTTAATTGGAGGCTAATTATTTACAATATTGTATTGGTTTTGCCATACATCAACATGAATCCGCCACAAGTGTACACATGTTCCCCATCCTGAGCCCCCCTCCCACCTCCTTCCCCATACCATCCCTCTGGGTAATCCCAGTGCACCAGCCCCAGGCATCCTGTTCAGTTCGGTTCAGTTCAGTTCAGTTGCTCAGTCGTGTCTGACTCTGTGGCCCCATGAATCGCAGCACGCCAGGCCTCCCTGTCTATCACCATTTCCTGGAGTTCACTCAAACTCACGTCCATCGAGTCAGTGATGCCATCCAGCCATCTCATCCTCTGTCGTCCCCTTTTCCTCCTGCTCCCAACCCTCCCAGCATCAGAGTCTTTTCCAATGAGTCAGCTCTTTGCATGAGGTGACCAAAGTATTAGAGTTTCAGCTTTAGCATCATTCCACCCGAAGAAAACCCAGGGCTGATCTCCTTTAGAATGGACTGGTTGGATCTCCTTGCAGTTCAAGGGACTCTCAAGAGTCTTCTCCAACACCACAGTTCAAAAGCATCAATTCTTTAGCCCTCAGCTTTCTTAACAGCCCAACTCTCGCATCCATACATGACCACTGGACAAACCATAGCCTTGACTAGACGGACCTTTGTTGGCAAAGTAATGTCTCTGCTTTTGAATATGCTATCTAGGTTGCTCATAACTTTTCTTCCAAGGAGTAAGCGTCTTTTAATTTCATGGATGAAGCCACCATCTGTAGTGATTTTGGAGCCCAAAAAAATAAAGTCTGACACTGCTTCCACTGTTTCCCCATCTATCTCCCATGAAGTGATGGGACCAGATGACATGTTGAACTTTAAGCCAACTTTTTCACTCTCCTCTTTCACTTTCATCAAGAGGCTTTTTTGTTCCTCTTCACTTTCTGCCATAAGTGTGGTGTCATCTGAGTATCTGAGGTTATTGATATTTCTCCCCTAATCTTGATTCTAGTTTGTGCTTTTTCCAGTCCAGCATTTTGCATGATGTACTCTGCATATAAGTTAAATAAGCAGGGTAACAACATACAGACTTGGCGTACTCCTTTTCCTATTTGGAACCAGTCTATTGTTCCAGGTCCAGCATCCTGTATCCTGCATCAAGCCTGGACTGGCATTTTATTTCTTATATGATATTATACTTGTTTCAGTGCCATTCTCCCAAATCATCCCACCCTCACCCTCTCCCACAGAGTCCAAAATACTGTTCTATACATCTGTGTCTCTTTAAACTTCTCTAGTCTGCCAGTCTTTTTGCTGGATTTGATCCAGTCACTAAATAGTTTACTGGGAGATTTTAGTGAGCTGGAATAGAATTTGCTCTCTGCTAGGCTCCTTTTATTTTTTAATTGAAGTAGAATGGATGTACAATATTATATAAGTTACAGGTGTATAAGGCAGTGATTCACAATTTTTAAAAGTTATGCTCCATTTACAGCTATTACAAAGAATTGGCTGTTGTACAATATGTGTTGTACAATATATCCTTGTAGCTTATTTTATACCTAGTGGTTAATGCCTTAGACCCCCTACCATTGTTTCCTTTCCCACATTCCCTTCCCACTGGTAATCACAAGCTAGTTCTCTATATTTGTGAGTCTATTTCCTCATCAATTATATTGACTAGTCTGTTTTACCTTTTAGATTCCACATATAAGTTATTTCAGTAATACAATATTTGTCTTTCTCTGACTTATTTCACTAAGCATAATACCCTCCACATCCACCCAAGCTGTTGCAAATGGCAACATCGTGAGTGTATATACACACACTGTAACTTCTTTATCCATTCATGTTTATGGACAATTAGGTTGCTTTCATATCTTGGCAACTGTAAATAAGGCTGCTATGAATATTGGGGTGCATATATCTTTTTGAATTATTCCTTTTTCATGGGGGGTGGGATATAACCAGGAGTGGATTGCTGAGTCACCATAGTCCCATTTTTAGTTTTCTTATGAACCTCCATACTGTTTTCCACTAAGGCTGCACTAATTTACATTCCCACCAGCAGTGTACAAGGGTCCTCTTTTCCCCATATCCTTGCCAACATTTGGTTTTATGTTCTTTTTTATTAAAGCCATTCTGACAGGTGTCAGGTGATACCTCATTGTGGCTTTGACGTTTTGATTTGCATTTCCCTGAAGAGAAGCAATGTCAAACATGTGCCTGTTGGCCATCTGCATGACCCCTTTGGAAAAATGTCTACTCAGGTCTTCTGTCCATCTTGTAACATGGTTGTTCTTTTGATGTTGAGTTGTATGAACTATTTATATATTTTGGATATTAGCCCTTTATTAGTCATATCATTTGCAAATAATTTCTACCTTTCATTATGTTGCCTTTTTGTTTTGTGATGGTTTCCTTTGTTGTGCAAAAGCTTTTAAGTTTAATTAGTTCCCATTTATTTTTGTTTTTATTTCTCTTGCTTTAAAAGGAGCAGATGCAAGAAAACATAGCTACTTTTTTTTTTTTAATGTACAGCTTTTCTAATTCAACATGTCATCTCTTGCTTGCTGACTACAACGTGGGAAGACCCAATCTCCAGACCCTCTGGTCACTGCATCCTGCTGCAAACCAGGCCATTGAGTGTGACCTGAGACCTCAACACTCCCAGCTGATTGAGCAAAGGAGTCCATTACTCCCATAAAATATGAGCAATGGCCCTGTATGTCCCCTTGCTCCAAGGGACCAGCATGTTGTTGGGGAGCCAGACTGAAGCCTCTGAAATGTTGGTGGCAGGTCAGGGAGTGGGGAAGAGGGCAGTCATGACTGCTCCTGGGACCTCTATGGCTGAGAGCTCAGCCTGAGGCAGGGTGTGGCGGATGGTGGACAATGTGAGGGGGAATAAATGAGAAAAACTAACACTCATGACCAGGAACTCCAGCCCCCAGTATCTCTCAGGGGCACAGCCCTGAGGACAGACAGGAAGTCACCTGGCCCCTGCAAGTGGAGCCATCCTGCAACCCCTCCATAGGATGGACCCCAGGCCTCTCTCTGGGTGAGGTCGATGTGTCACTCCAACCTCAGCCATGGACAGCATGTGGTGAATTAAGAGGATGGGGGTTGTGGGTGTGTAGCGGTGTGCACAGCGGTGCTGAAACATAGCAGGAGGGTGGTGATGGCCCAGACAGACTTTAGCTCATCATGATTGAGCCCTGAGCATTCAGTCTCTCTACCTGGGCCACCAGCTAGGCCCCCATTCTCAAACTCTGCCCAGGAAGCCAGGCACAGCTGAACCCTCCCAGCCACTGGGGCTAGTCCTGGCCTTGGCAACCTGTTCTCTCCCTCCCAGAGGGTCCAGCCTCACCTCCAGGGCCTTAGCAGTCACCTTATTGTCCCAAGAAGGCCCCTGGTCACACCTGGTTTCCCCAACCCCATGGCAAGCAATTCTGGGCAGGGAGGGTGCTTTATGCATCATCTCATCCACACCAATTAAGAACTGGGACCCTGGCAGGCTCCAACGGGGTTAGCACCAAGGGGACCAGGACTGGACACATGGCCCCAGCACAGGGCACCTGGCACAGTTGGGACCAGGCCTCTTCTACAGATCTCCCAGCTCTGGCTGCTAGATAACGGCCAGCCCCTAATTCACTCAAGTCCCCCTGGTTAGATGGTCATAGGCCAATGACTCAGCTACTCAGGGGTAGAGTGTCTACTACTTGCTCCAGCTTGCTCCACAGCAGCTGCCACCAGGTCTGCTTATCCTTCTCCAGTGAAATATGCACTTGTGTCCTGGTAGCTGATGGCAGGCCATCTTGGTAATGTAGGCATAGTAAATCTCTACCTAGCTCTTATAGCTATGGATGAACTTGGTGTAGAGCAGTTTCTGGGAGGAAAAGTTCTTGCCCAGCTTGTGCTCAGATATGGACCAGGAGTCCGTGAAGGCCTAGGCCACCACTGACAGGCAGGCGTCAGTGCTGCTGCTCTTGTAGATGTTGAATAGGACCTGTCGGTTCTTGATCATGTTCAACCAGGGGCACAGGAGCAGGCAGTTTTTCTTCCAGGTGTGATGCATATCTGCATCATGTATCTGGTGCCGATCAGCCTGCTCATTCAGGAAATCAAACATGTACTCGATGGCCAGCAGCCGGGCTGAGCCCCAGTGCATGCTGAAGATGGTTTGGAAGAGGGCATCTATGAACTTCTGTAGTATGCCCTTGATGGCCAGAAGCTACATCAAGAAGATCTGGAAGACTGTCTTGCTGCCTCAGTTGCCACTGAGCTCTTCCAGGTGGTCATGGTTGTTGACCAGGAACACTGCTACTTTTTATACCAAAGAGCACTCTGCTTATGTTTTCCTCTGGGAGTTCTATGGTTTCTGGTCTATATATGTCTTTAACCCATTTTATTTTTGTATGTCATATTAAAGATGTTCTAATTTCACTCTTCTACCTATAGCTGTCCAGTTTTCCCAGCAGCACTTTTTGAAGACTGTCTTTTCTCCATTGTCTATTCTTGCCTCTTTTGTTATTGATTAATTGACCAAAAGTATATGATTCTGAATTCTCCATCCTCTTCCATTGATCTCTGTGTCTATTGAGCCAGTACCATAATGTTTTGATTACTGTAGCTTTGTAATACAGTCTGAAGTTGGGAAGTGTGATTTCTCCACCTCTGTTCTGTTTCTCAATATTGTTTTGGCTTTCTGGGGTCTTTTGTATTTCCAAATAAATTTTAAAATTGTTTCTAGTTCTTTGAAATATACCATTGGTATTTTTGTAGGGATTGTATTGAATGTATAAATTGCCTTGGGTAGTATGATCATTTTAACAATATTAATTCTTCCAATCCAAGAACATGGTATAACTTTCCATCTGTATTATCTTCTGTAGTTTTCTAAGCACGGGTCTTTCACCTCCTTAGGCAGTCTTATTCTAGGAATTTTATTCTTTTTGAGGTAGATTGTTTTAAAACAATTCAGTATAGGTCTCGATTTAGGGTCAGACTTTAGGCCTGAAAAGTCACATGAATTTTGAGACTGTTTATAAAAGAAGGGACTTTAACTACCTGGGGCCAAACCTCTTGATTTGTATGTGAATAAACTGAGGACCAGAAAGAAATAGATGAGAGGACCCACAGAAGTCACTTGGGACCAATGCAGAAGTGAAAGCCAGGTTCACCTACCCCTACCCCTACCCCTACCCCTACTCCACTGTTCCTCTTCCTTAACAAACAGTATTTCACCAATGTGTTTTGTTGTTGTTGTGGGATTTTAGTTCGCCAACCAGGGATATAAACTCATAGCCTCTGCAATCAAAGCTCAGAGTCCTAACCAGTGGACTGCCAGCAAATTCCCATTTATTTCACCAAATATTCATCAAGCATCCCATATTAAGCAATGGAACATCTTAAGTAGATAAAGCAAACCCACAACCTCCACCTTTGAAAGTTTAGGAAAACAAGCCCCACTTTCAGTATGAATGACATCATCATAAGAAACAAGCTGCTGGTTACCACAGGGGAAGGTGGGAGATAAAGTAGGAGTATACAGTTAACAGATACACACTACTATACATAAAATAGACAGGCAACAAAGATTCACTGTATTGCATAGGAAACTGTAACTCAGATGGTAAAGAATTCGCCTGCAAGCAAGAGAGCCAGGGCAGATACCTGCCTTGGGAAGATTCCCTGGAGAAGGGAATGGCTACCCACTCTCAGTATTCTTCCCATGGACAGAAGAGCCTGTCAGGCCACAGTCCATGGAGCTGCAAAGAGGCAGACAAGACTCAGTGACTTACATTTCACACTATAGGGAACTATACTCATTATCTTGCAATAAACTATAATGGAAAATAATCTGAAATACATCCACACACATACATGTGAATCACTTTGCTATAAACCTGAAACTCATATAATACTGTAAATCAACTGTACTTCAATTAAAATAAAGGAGTCGAGTTACACTATGCCCCAATATAATTTATATACCTCTCTCACATATTAATACCATGTCCATTGATGTTCCAGGTTTTGAAGTTGTGAGTGAGAGGATGTCAGAAAATGGAATGTGAGCTAAGTGAGCTCCTGCTCACACAGCTAGAGGGCACTGCCTAGTGTAAAACAGAACATCTCCCCAAGTTATGAGATGATGCGTCCTTTTTCTTCCTCCCCAAAACCAAAACAATGTTTTCTACTTAAAAACACTGACATCAGAGATTTGTTTGGGGATGAAAACTTTCACTTTTAGCTATGTGCCTTGCTGCATTATCACATGATTGTAAGTCATTTCCTCTGCATCCATTTTAGGGAAGATGGGTGGATCAGAAAACAAAAAAAACATGATAGCACTGGGCTTTCATCAGATAAGGTTGAGGGAATTTTCTGAAGGACTCAGTACTCTTCCAAACCAAGCCCACTTCCAAACACCAGTTGAACTCCTGTCCTCGTAGAAGTTATTCAAAATGTATGCTGAGTGTTGTCAAAAGTTTTGTCAAGGCACTGCATTTGCAGTGAGCATTGGGACTTACCACACTGACAACAGAACCCTGTTTGGTAACTAGCTATGTTGCTAAAGAATGTCAACATTTTATAATTTTAAAACTTCAAATGTCAAAAATCAAAACTGAATTATTTTCAGTGAAAGGAACACTATTGAAATAAATTGCTTTCTAAAATGACTGCCTTGAGAAAAAATATACATTTAGTAATGTGCTGAATGGTATATTTCTTTAAAAATATACTATTGTTTTACTGTCATGATACTTCAAATACAATCACATCCTTCAACACAACAATTCCATGTCCAGAATCATAAATATTGGAAGCATACAAATGCACATAGGTTTTTATATATTTGAAATGGGGGGGGGGAACTAAACTTCTATGTATGAGGAACTGATTTAATAGATTAAGCAAACTTGTTCTACTTAATACTACATAGCTGTCTAAGTAAAGGCTGTAGTCCCATTCTCACATGGAATGATGAGCTTCTGTATGTAGTGGAAAAAATTAGGTTACCGTGTGTGTGCATGAGTGAAAGAGAGAGAGAGAAAATAAGAGACTAGCCTAGAACTTTCCTAAATCTAGAGCCACTAGCCACATGTGTCTATTGAGCACTTAAAAAGTGACTAGTCAGAATGGAGATGTCCTTTAAATGGAAAATACTCACTGAACTATGAAGATTTATAATGAAGGAAAAAAAAAGATACACAATATAAAAAAAAAACACTATTTTTACTGGACAGTGCTGACTTAGGACTGTTCCTGGGGAGTGGGACTGGGGTAAAATTTTGATGGAGAGGACAGGAAATAGGGATTTCAACCTTTAGTTATTTTTCAGAAAGCACTTAAAATTTCAAAAATCAGAGTAGGAATCCAAACAAAATTGATCGTTTAGTTAATATTATGTGTCAGTCTTAATATCTTAGTTTTGACAAATGATACCACAGTTATGTAAGCTGTTCAGTTCAGTTCAGTTCAGTAGCTCAGTCGTGTCCAACTCTTTGTGACCCCATGAATTGTAGCACGCCAGGCCTCCCTGTCCATCACCATCTCCCGGAGTTCACTCAGACCCGCGTCCATCGAGTCCGTGATGCCATCCAGCCATCTCATCCTGGGTAGTCCCCTTCTCCTCCTGCCCCCAATCCCTCTCAGCATCAGGGTCTTTTCCAATGAGTCAGCTCTTCGCATGAGGTGGCTAAAGTACTGGAGTTTCAGCTTTAGCATCATTCCTTCCAAAGAAATCCCAGGGCTGATCTCCTTCAGAATGGACTAGCTGGATCTCCTTGCAGTCCAAGGGACTCTCAAGAGTCTTCTCCAATACCACAGTTCAAACACATTAATTATTTGGCGCACAGCCTTCTTCACAGTCCAACTCTCACATCCATACATGACTACCAGAAAAACCATAGCCTTGACTAGACAGACCTTAGTCGGCAAAGTAATGTCTCCGGTTTTCAATACTCTATCTAGGTTGGTCATAACTTTTCTTCCAAGGATTAAGTGTCTTTTAATTTCATGGCTGCAATCACCATCTGCAGTGATTTTGGAGCCCAAAAAAATAAAGTCTGACAGTTTCCACTGTTTCCCCATCTATTTCACATGAAGTGATGGGACCGGATGCCATGATCTTCATTTTCTGAATGTTGAGCTTCAAGCCAACATTTTCACTCTCCTCTTTCACTTTCATCAAGAGGATTTTTAGTTCCTCTTCACTTTCTGCTATAAGGGTGGTATCATCTGCATATCTGAGGTTATTGATATTTCTCTCAGCAATCTTGATTCCAGCTTATGTTTCTTCCAGTCCAGCGTTTCTCATGATGTACTCTGCATAGAAGTTAAATAAGCAGGGTCACAATATACAGCCTTGACATACTCCTTTTCCTGTTTGGAACCAGTCTGTTGTTCCATGTCCAGTTCTAACTGTTGCTTCCTGACCTGCATACAGATTTCTCAAGAGCTGTTAATTTCCTCCCCTCAAAAAAAATCTGCTGAATACAGGAACTCTGTACTATCATTATAATTTTTCTACAAATCTCAAATTTTTTCATAATAAAAACCTAGAAAAAAAAATGAAGGAAACAAGCACTCTAACAAGATGTATCTCCTGCTTAGAGATTCTTACCTGGAGTCTCAAAGTACTTACTGTAAAGTAACTCACCTACCCATAGTTCCTTGTAAACACGTTTGCTTGAAACAAGGCAGCTAGGATTACTAAATATATTCCTCAGCTCCCACCTGAAATTCCATCAATTCAGAAAACTCCCTTCTTCCTTGGTGATTAGCAGCTGTCTGGCTGCAGCTTAGGTACCAGGAATTTTTGCTGGAGTAGGAGGCTTGCTCAGAGAACAGGAAAGGTGCCACCTCTCCAAGGACTTCACTGAGGCCTGTGTAGCTAGAAGCTGTCAAAGCCCCTTCACTTGCTCCTTGCTGCCTCATCAGCTCCTTGCTTCAGTCCTTGGACTGAAACAACACTAAGGTCAAGAGGTTTTTCCTAAGAGCTCATCATGAACTTTGAAATTAGAAACATGAAACAAAAATCAATATTACTAGTATAACAACCTTCACCTATATTTATATAGGTGTTACTTTTTACTTAAAGGTATTCAGAACAAGAACTAAACTCAGCATGCAAATGAGGAAAAATGGCAGGTAAAATTGGATAACAAAATTAAAAACAGATTTGATATAGATATATAAATATATGGTTATTTCAGAACTGGCCAAATGAAGATAAATTTAAACACTGCATTGGAGTGTTAAATACTATCATTTTACATGAAGTAGGTTTAAAAGGCATGAAATGTAGAAATTACAGAGGACAACATGTCAGATTGTCATAAGGCATGTTGTTAAGTATAGACTATAAAGCTGTAACAAAATATTTTCCAAAGGTGACCCACCCACAAAAAAATTATATTAAAAATAATGTGGATATTTAAACAGACATTCTACCACCAAACCCACACCTGCATAGCTTAAATAATTTTTTTAAACATCACTACTTTCTTTGGAAAAAGAGTCACACCATAAGCAGAAGGAGCTTGACTAAGAATTATGAGAGAAAACTGCTACTATGTAAATGAGTGAACTTTATAATTACAGGCAATACAACTGAAAAAAAGATGTAGAGGATCTAGAATCTTGAAAGTCACATTTCTAACGCATTCTCTGCTACACAGCTTTTCCACTGAAAACTGGCTAAAATCTGAGCTCCCTTAAGCTTGAGAACTCTCCAACCCAGTGTCCCAGCTGTCTCTCTCCTTTTCCCCTTTCCATCTGAGTTCCAGAAAAGAATGATGAAAATCTTTAAAATTACAAATCTAGGGCATCTAACCTATATGGCAACTGAACTTTCTTCTATTTAATTTTTCAGCACTGCTTTATTATAAGACATAGGTTGCAAAAAATAATAAGCTATTTGTAATGTAAGCTGAAAAGAATGAGAATCATAGGATAGATCTGCAGCAATCTCTTCTGAGGATAGCATGAAAAATAATTTCAATTGTGCCGTTAGATTCACAATCAGGTTGATGGAAATAAATAGCCCCAGGTCGTTCACCTTAAAACCTAATTAAAGAAGCAAGCAATCGGTCAACCAGAGGTGTAAAATTGGTATAGAATTTAAAGGCTCAAGAGACAGTTTTCTCTAACAGGTTAACCTGGGGTATCCTCTAATGCACATTAATGAAGTCTCCTTTATGTACAGTTGGGAAGGTCCCCTGCAGGAGGAAATGGCAACACATTCCAGTATTTTTGCCTAGAGATTCCCATGGACAGAGGAGCCTGGTGGGCTACAGTCCATGGGGTCACAAAAAGTCAGACATGACTGAGCAACTAATACTAGGGCATCTCTACTTACCTCTGGAAAGACTTTCTCAGTAGAAATGTGGAGAAAAAATTAATTTGTATTCAGTTAAAAAAATTCAAACTTAAGTAAAATTAAATTTTTGGAAATAAGCATAATGGGATATTCCCAAATAAATGAATGACAAGTCAAACCACTTGGAATTTCTGCCTTGGGAATTCTAACACTAAAAGTGACAGGCAGATAAAACATGGCAAGATCTTAAATTCTCAGTCTGAAAAGATCAGGGAGCCTCTTTGGGCTCTGTGGGTGTCTATGGCAGAGATTTAGGAGAAAAATTTCTAAGGCACTTCTAAGAGAAAAACGACACATTCAATCTTTCTATGTTGTTTTTAATTGTTACCACTTGTCATCACCCAGATACTTTGGGGGTTCCTTGATAGTTTGTTATCTTTCTGCCATCTTCTTCATTACAAATCACTGATACAGAGTTGATCCTACCTTGAAAACCAGGGTCCCAATCCCTGCTGGAACCACTCTTGACACATCTAGAGTGATGCTACACACTGCCACTGGCTGTGACCCTGAACTTATCCAAAGTCTTCATTTCTCTCTATGATGAGGAGGGTGGCCAGGAAAACATTGCAATCATACTTAAATCAATTTTTTTAATACAAAACTATGGAGAAAATGATTAAAACAGTTATAGAAGCACATAAATGGAAAAAGTGAAACTCTTTTGACTATTTGTCCCTGTGTAATAACTATATTTAGAATATGCTTCTGGGATATTTTACAGTAAAAGAAAAAAATTATACTATTCTAGAAACTTTTTCTTTCTATTAGCAACATAGATTTCTCCTTTGACAAGTAACACAAGCTCTCTGAAACTAGGGATTTTGTCTGTTTCCTTCACTGCTATATTTCTAGGAACTAAAACACTGTCTTGCACAAAGTAGGTGCCAAAACATGTTCACTGAATGAATGAATGAAATCCTCCTTCCTGTCTGCTGCTGCTAAGTCACTTCAGTAGTGTCTGACTCTGTGCTACCCCATAGACGGCAGCCCACCAGGCTCCCACATCCCTGGGATTCTCTAGGCAAGAATACTAGAGTGGGTTGCCATTTCCTTCTCCAAAGCATGAAAGTGAAAAGTGAAAGTGAAGTCACTCAGTCATGTCCGACTCTTAGTGACCCCATGGACTGCAGCCTACCAGGCTCCTCCATCCATGGGATTTTCCAGGCAAGAGTACTGGAGTGGGGTGCCATTGCCTTCTCCCTCCTTCTTGTCAGATCAGTCAGAAGTTCCATGAGGTCAAGGATGTGTCTATTTGATCTTTGTGATCCCCTATCCCCGCACCAGAGTACCTGGCACAAAGTAAGCACTTAGTATCTGTTGAACTAGCAAAACAACTCAATGATGAAACCACCCTTTTTGTTTTTTAACTGTTCCAGTGTGTTGACAATATCACAATAACCAGCTATTCCCCAATTAATGGAAAAAGTCTCACAAACACTGTTGCAATAGTTGTTCTTATATATATATCCTTGTTTAAAGATTTTTTAGGATAAGAATCCTTTTTGCTCAGCAATCATTGACCTGGTTTAAATGTGTTATGAAACCTCTTCCCTCTAGAATTTTATAAATTAAAAACACTTAAGATTAAGTGTTAAGATTAAGAATAAGATTTTTCAGCTTGTTTAAAAGCCACTGCCTGGAACTCTGCAAAATGATCTCCCTTTCAAATCTCCAGTAGAAAACCAATGCTTCCCAATCCTGTCTAGATGCAGCGTGAACTCTGTAACAAATGGGCAGCCAGCATCCTCAGGGACCAACAACTCCTGCATGCTACACAGTAGCACTTTAGTCATCACCCGGAGAAGGCCGTGTCAGGCAGGTCTCTACTGTTGGTTCATCCAGCAGAAAGGAGAAAGAAGACAGCAGAGTAATACACTTCCAGAGCCTGAGCTGGAAGAAGATGCTGAGAAACTATGAGCAGGACAAGACCAAAAACAGGAGCTTAAGAGTATTTCTGAGTTCCCCACAAGTGAAGGTACAGAGCTCTATCTGAACTCTCCAATGGAAAAGTTTTTCCAGAAATTTACTTTTCTGCTTGTTTAATTTGTTCACTCCAAAGACATTAAGTAAATCTCTATTATGTGTCAGAGTTGTGCCATAACTGGGGAGGAAAAAAATAGTCGAGATGGACCTACTCTCCACCATCTTGACACTGAAGCTTAAGGACCATTGTCGAAGCATGAAGGGATCTGACTCTGACAAATTAAGATGGCTAGAGACCTTCACCTACTTTCCACCAGGGGACAGAATTTGTGTCCCAGTCACTGCTGCTTCTTTTGTGAAAACACTGCTCCATTTCTTTCCATGAATGGAGAAGTTGGTTAGAGATCTTTCCCTTTGAGTACACCCCAAGCAAAACTGGTCAACACACACTGAGTGTACTTCCTTTTTCTCCAGGAGCATCTGCCACACCACAGGCCTTGCTGGGCCATCTTCTTAAGTGTGGCCAAGGAGAGCTGGGCATTGGCACTTACTGTTGCAGACTCAACATTCAAAGAAGTATAAACCTTGAGGCTTTTAGGGAATCAAGACCATCTAGTCCTACTCCAGTAGTTTCCTAACCTGTTCTGTGTATCATGGAGCTCTTTGAGAATCAGTGACACCTTTAAACTTCCTGTATTGAAAAAGACACACATATATCTCAGCACATAATTTCCTCTGTATTTTCAGGAGTTTCATGGACACACCATGTAATCAAATATCTAGAATTCCTGAGATCCCATGTTAAGAATTCTTACTCTCTATAAAAGCCCACTTGAGCTCTAATGTCCCAGTTAGCAGTCTCTGAGTTGGGCGGATGGAACGCAGAGGCAATGTAGTGCCTGTGTATTACCTCACAGGTCCCAGCTCAATCCTCGAGTGAGCTAGTTACCTTTAAAATATGGAAGAACTCTGCTCGGTGGCCAAGGACAGAATTTCTCAAATCAGTCAGCTGAGCCATCTCATGTTTTCAAAGAAGACAACACCAAGCCCCAAAATGAAGTGGTTGAATCTGGTGGCATTGAAAGGTGACAGCAGCCCAGAGGTTGTTAGGATTGCTGCCCACTGTTGATGGAGCAGTAATACTTGTATGGATCTTCCACTTCATATACGTTTTCCTCAATGATATAGATGTTTTCCTCTGGGTGCATCCCCTCTGCTGCTGTATTTGCCAACCCTGAAGGAGAAAGGTTGGCCAAAGTGATGAGGCTGTGGAAATAAAGTATAGCAGTTGAGTTAAGCATTTTCTGGACAACATGTAATAGAGTTGAGAGAACGGGCTTTGCTGAAGAGTTAGCACCAAGCCATGCCCTCTTCCAGGGGATCTTCCCGACCCGCAGTGAACCTGCATCTCCTATGTCTCCTGCACTGGCAGGCAGGTTCTTCACCACTAGCACCACCCAGACTTAGTCTAAAATTACTAGCGGTTCAGATAGTATTCAGTGGACAGAATCATTTTTTTTTCTTAAAATATATTTCATTCTGCCCATGTCCCAAAGGTCACAGAAACCCAGTAAAAGTTATATAAGCTTTGCGTGTGTGTAGTGTAGTGGAATTAGGAATGGAGACTAATTCTGCAATGACAGACAAGCAGTTTTCAACTCTGTTTGTACATTACAATTATCTAGAAACTTTTTAGAACAATAAGGGCTTCCCTGGTGGCTCGGATAGTAAAGAACCCGCTGCAGTGCAAGAGACCCGAGTTTGATCCCTGAGTCAGAAAGATCCTCAAAGAAGGGAATGGCCACCCACGCCAGTATTCCTTCCTGGAGAATTACATGCACAGAGGAGCCTGGCGGGCTATACAGTTCATGGGGTCACAAAGAGTCGGACACAACTGAGCAACTAACTCTTTCACTTTTTCTCTATGATGAGAACTCATCACCAAAGATTTCTGATTCATTTGCTCTGGGGTAGACAAATATGTTTAAGTGCCCTAGTGATTCTAATAGGCAATTAGAGTTCAGAAGAACTAGGCTGAGTTATGGAAAGCTCTGAGAGTGGACACTGAGCTTCTCATTCACTTCTGAAACCAATGGCCACCTAGAACCTGAGAATAGCAGGTGCTCAATCAGCTGAAGGGTCACCCAAGGTTCCCACCTTCTCCTACCCTACACATGATTCTTACCTTCAATTTTGTATCTTCTCTTTTCTATCAGAATACCCTAAGTAGAAAGACAAAGTAAAGTCCATTTAAAACACTGTAATAAATTATATGAGATAAAAAACAAAACAGGCTAACTGGAGACAAAGATTGTTTAGGAAAATCTGGTCTACTGGTTAAGAGTGAATTACATCAAACCACTGATATACACAGTAGAACTGTACCAAAAAAAGATCTTCAAGACCAAGATAATGACAATGGTGTGATCACTCACCTAGAGCCAGACATCCTGGAATGTGAAGTCAAGTGGGCCTTAGGAAGCATCACTACAAACAAAGCTAGTGGAGGTGATGGAATTCCAGTTGAGCTATTTCAAATCCTGACAGATGATGCTGTGAAAGTGCTGCACTCAATATGCCAGCAAATTTGGAAAACTCAGCAGTGGCCGCAGGACTGGAAAAGGTCAGTTTTCATTCCAATCCCAAAGAAAGGCAATGCCAAAGAATGCTCAAACTACCGCACAATTGCAATCATCTCAAACGCTAGTAAAGTAATGCTCAAAATTCTCCAAGCCAGGCTTCAGCAATACATGAACTGTGAACTTCCAGATGTTCAAGCTGGTTTTTGAAAAGGCAGAGGAACCAGAGATCAAATTGCCAACATCCGCTGGATCACTGAAAAAGCAAGAGAGTTTCAGAAAAACATCTATTTCTGCTTTATTGACTATGCCAAAGCCTTTGACTGTGTGGATCACAATAAACTGTGGAACGTTCTGAAAGAGATGGGAATACCAGACCACCTGACCTGCCTCTTCAGAAATCTGTATGGAGGTCAGGAAGCAACAGTTAGAACTGGACATGGAACAACAGACTGGTTCCAAATAGGAAAAGGAGTATGTCAAGGCTGTATATTGTCAACCTGCTTGTTTAACTTCTATGCAGAGTACATCATAAGAAACACTGGACTGGAAGAAACACAAGCTGGAATCAAGATTGCTGAGAGAAATATCAATAACCTCAGATATGCAGATGACACCACCCTAATGGGAGAAAGTGAAGAGGAACTAAAAAGCCTCTTGATGGAAGTGAAAGAGGAGAGTGAAAAAGTTGACTTAAGGCTCAACATTCAGAAAACAAAGATCATGGCATCTGGTCCCATCACTTCATGGGAAATAGATGGGGAAACAGTGGAAACAGTGTCAGACTTTGTTTTTTGGGCTCCAAAACCACTGCAGATGGTGATTGCAGCCATGAAATTAAAATACGCTTACTCCTTGGAAGAAAAGTTATGACCAACCTAGATAGCATGTTGAAAAGCAGAGACATTACATTGCCAATGAAGTTCTGTCTAGTCAAGGCTATGGTTTTTCCTGTGGTTATGTATGGAAGTGAGAGTTGGACTGTGAAGAAGGCTGAGCGCCAAAGAATTGATGCTTTAGAACTGTGGTGTTGGAGAAGACTCTTGAGAGTCCCTTGGACTGCAAGGAGATCCAGCTAGTCCATTCTGAAGGAGATCAGTCCTGGGTTTTCTTTGGAGGGAATGATGCTAAAGTTGAAACTCCAGTACTTTGGTCACCTCATGAGAAGTGTTGACTCATTGGAAAAGACTGATGCTGAGAGGGATTAGGGGCAGGAGGAGAAAGGGATGACAGAGGATAAGATGGCTGGATGGCATCACTGACTCGATGGACATGAGTCTGAGTGAACTCCCAGAGTTGTTGATGGATAGGGAGGCCTGGCGTGCTGTGATTCATGGGGTCGCAAAGAGTCAGACACGACTGAGCGACTGAAATGAACTGAACTGAACTGAACTGATATGTGTCTTAGTTTATTACATAAACTGTGGTAGAAAGTAATAAAAATATATTTTCATATTTAACAAATGTATGGAGTGCCTACTACATATCTGGTAGTATGCTAAGCACCAGGTACACAAAAAAATGAATTATGAGCCTTTACATTATTAAGCTTGTCTTCCAGTGGGGAGGCATTTAAGAAAAAAAGTAAATAGAAAAAAAGAGTTTTCAAACTGTGATGTGACAGAAAGAAAACTACTGCAGCAAAATACATTAACCTAGAGATTATCATATTCAGTGAAATAAGACAAAGACAAATATGGTATCATTTATATGTGAAAGATAAAAACATTAAAATAGCTTTTTTTACAAAACAGAAACAGACTCCCAGACACAGAAAACAAACTTATGGTTGCCAGAGGGGAGAGGGGAGGAGAGATAAATTAGGAGTATGGAACGAACCGGTAGATACCACTAAGATGACCTTTAAGCTCAGTTCTGAAGAAGAGAATGACTCAGCCAAATGAAGAACCAGGGTGAGCATTCTGGATTGAGTAGAGCCTGGTAAAGATGGTGATAAGTGGCTGAAAGTGAAAGCATGACTGGAATAAAAGAGTGGCACAAGATAAGATCTGAAGTGGAGCCTGGGCTAGATACTATAGGATCCTAGAAGTCATAATCAGGAGCTTGGGTTTTATCCTAAGACATAAGAAATAATTGAAGGCCAGAAATATGATATAACTGGGTCTCAAGAAAATCACTTTGGTTACTATGTGGGGAATGAACTAAAATGAGGTATGAAAAAAAGAGCAGGTAAGGCATGAGCTGCCTCAGAATAAGGTAGTGACAGAGAGGCACAGAATCATGAATGGATTTTAGATATGTTTTGGGAAAAGTGCAGGAAGTGAAGCTGGATTGTGTGTAGTTGGGATTGTGTGCTAGGAGTGAAGAACGAGAGAATTCAAGAATAGCTTCTAACTCAGGCAACCAGTTGGATGGTAGTGAAACACTAGGATGAAGACCCAGCGAGGGGGAGTAGGGTTTTTTAAAGGTGGAATATAGACTCTAGAGCTCCTTTTTGGACACAGTAAGGTGGGAGACAAGCAAGTGGAGATAACACCTGAACAGCTGGACAGTCAGTACCAACACCCTTGAGTGCTAAAGACAGAAAAAAGGATGATATTTAAGTCTATGGAAGTATAGGTTGTCATCATCCAGGGGGTATGGAGAGAGAAAAAACACCAGCTCTGGGAATCTCAACACCTAAAGATCATGCTGAAGAAGAGAAAATAATAAAAATGACTGAAAAGGAGTGGTCAGATAAGAGTGGTGTTTCAGAAGTCAAGAGAAGGAAGACTTTTTTGGAATGACTGAGGGTCAGCTTAGTTGAATATTACTGAAAGATGGATGTACTGCAATGAAGACAGAGGTATCTACTGGGTTTGTCAAAATGGAGATCACTGAGCTTGAACTAAAGCTACTTCCATGGCAATTCAGGTGTAGAAGCTAAATGGGGCTGGGGGTGTTTGAAGAGTACAGAGGAATGAAATGTAGGAATAACTCATCTGAAATATGCCTGTGAAGGAGAGGAGAGAAACGGGAGTAGCTGGAGAGAAATATGTGAACTAGATCTTATTTTTATGCTTAAAAAAAAAGCATAAATACGAGTGGAAAAAGAGATGATTCTGGATGAAGCAATCAAAAGAAAAAGGAAGTCATGGCTATGGCGAAGTAGTTGAAACAGGTTTTTAATACTTCATCAGTGCAGTGAGAATGGAGGGAGGTTTGAGCAGCAGTGAAAAATGTGATGCTTGTCTCAGACACTGCACTAGGAAGATACAAGGTTTCTGCACATTTCTGAGTGCCAATTTATGGCTTTGATGTCATGATTAAAAACCTGTCACCCTTGTTGCATGATTTTCTCTAGCAGGTTCTAGGGAAAAGACTGCAAATTGTATACAACTTTCCCATCTATTCTTCTAAGTAGTCATGTTTTGAGTTTTGGCAGTAATCATGTGAAAGTGAAGTTGCTCAGTCATGTCCAACTCTTAGTGACCCTATGGATTGCAGCCTACCAGGCTCCTCTGTCCATGGGATTTTCCAGGTAAGAGAACTGGAGTGGGTTGTCATTGCCTTCTCCACAGGGAGTAATCATATGTGTGTATAAAACATGACTTCTCTCAGTCCTCATCAACCTCTTTCCACACCCTTTTACACAAACCATAATGGTCCCTAATATACAGGCCTTGGCAGAACTCAAAAAGTGAGTGTTATCATTGCTCCTTATCAACCTGTAGACTCCATATTCATGTGGTCAATTCCCAAACTCCACTGCTACCTCTCCATAAACTCGGGTAAGTGGGAGTGAGTAGCTTCTTTCTCTGAACAATTCATTGACCATTAATGGTAGAATAACAAAAAGGTAAGCAGGATAGCCCTGGTTTCAAATCCTCTATCAATTAAAAGTGTCACGTTGGACTAAAATTTAATTAACCTTTCAACACAATGGCTCTCCAAATGGTGAATGAGAACAAATTAGTACCTTTCTTAACAGGGTAATTATGAGGAGAGATCAAATTGCCAACATCCGCTGGATCATGGAAAAAGCAAGGGAGTTCCAGAAAAGCATCTATTTCTGCTTTATTGACTATGTCAAAGCCTTTGACTGTGTGGATCACAATAAACTGTGGAACATTCTGAAAGAGATGGGAATACCAGACCACCTAACCTGCCCCTTGAGAAATCTGTATGCAGGCCAGGAAGCAACACTTAGAACTGGACATGGAACAACAGACTGGTTCCAAATAGGAAAAGGAGTAGTCAAGGCTGTATATTGTCACCCTGCTTATTTAACTTATATTCAGAGTACATCATGAGAAACGCTGAACTGGAAGAAACACAAGCTGGAATCAAGATTGCTGGGAGAAATATCAATAACCCAGATAGGCAGATGACAACACCCTTATGGCAGAAAGTGAAGAGGAACTAAAAAGCTTCTTGATGAAAGTAAAAGAGGAGAGTGAAAAAGTTGGCTTAAGGTTCAACATTCAGAAAATGAAGATCATGGCATCTGGTCACATCACTCCATGGGAAATAGATGGAGAAACAGTGGAAACAATGTCAGACTTTATTTTGGGGGGTTCCAAAATCACTGCAGATGGTGACTGCAGCCATGAAGTTAAAAGACAGTTACTTCTTGGAAGAAAAGTTATGAGCAACCTAGATAGCATATTGAAAAGCAGAGACATTACTTTGCTGACTAAGGTCTGTCTAGTCAAGGCTATGGTTTTTCCTTTGGTCATGTATGGATGTGAGAGTTGGACTGTGAAGAAGGCTGTGCGCCAAAGAATTGATGCTTTTGAACTGTGGTGTTGGAGAAGACTCTTGAGAGTCCCTTGGACTGCAAGGAGATCCAACCAGTCCATTCTGAAGGAGATCAGCCCCGGGATTTCTTTGGAAGGAATGATGCTCAAGCTGAAACTCCAGTACTTTGGCCACCTCATGCGAAGAGTTGACTCATTGGAAAAGACTTTGATGCTGGGAGGGATTGGGGGCAGGAGGAGAAAGGGACGACCGAGGATGAGATGGCTGGATGGCATCACTGACTCGATGGGCGCGAGTCTGAGTGAACTCCAGGAGTTGGTGCTGGACAGGGAGGCCTGGCATGCTGCGATTCATGGGGTAGCAAATAGTTGGACACGACTGAGCGACTGAACTGAACTGAACTGATGCACATAAAGCACTTGGAAGCATAATGCACATAAGCCACACAGGATGAGCAGCTCATCCTAGTTTTCCCTGGACTGTCCCAGTTTTAGCACTGAAAACCCACATATTCAGACCCCTCTGCCCCCTTCAGTCTGGGAAGTTTTGGAATGGTTTGTAATCCTACACACAGCTGATGTTTACGGATGAGTAAGAAAGGCTACTGAAATAACAGAGGTATAAGGCCTTGGCCTCTGCCCCAAAGAGAAGAGAATATATCACAATTGTTAAAATATGTGAGGCTTTTGGAGTGATGGAAGTCTTTGGTCATTGATTGTGGTGATGGTTTCCTGAGTGAAATCATCTACAAAAATTCACCATGTTGGACACATTTTAAACATACAATTTATCACATATAAATCATACTTATATTTTTTTAATAAACATAAGTAACTTAGAAGTAAAACGTTTGATGAGTGCCACAATGGAGGAGAATAACAAATGCTGCAACCTTGGCCATCACCCAGTGTTATAGGAACCTGCTGCCCCTCTTTAAAGAACCACACTTAAGAAATCAATAAGACAGAAAATGTATAGAAGGAAGTAATCGTTGATTCATGAATTTAAAAGATTTCTGTTCTTTACAAAATAAGAAAACAGGTACTAGAATCAATCTGCCTGAATCTGAATTCCAGCTTTGCCACTTACTGATTCTGAAACCTTGAGAAAAACTTGAATGTTTACCATCTCTAAGTGTTACTCTCCTCTGCTGTAAAAAATGAGGATAACAGTACTACCTATGTTATAATATGGTGACGATGATAAATATAAAAACATGCTTATTTCATGGTAAGCACTGAATAAAAATGAGCTATTATTAATCTTGTGGTTTGAAAGGACTAAAAAGTATTCATTCTAATCGATATAACCTAATAATTCTAATATCTAGGTTTGGGTTGGTTCCTACATTAACAATTCTTTATCATAGGGAGAGAGAAGCATCATCAAATAACTTATATTTGAGAATAAAACCACCAGAGATAAGAATCAGAGCCAGGAAAAAAACATTTTGGGGGCGGTCCTAAGATGGCAGAGGAATGGGATGGGGAGACCACTATCTCCCCCACAAATTCATCAAAAGAACATTTGAACGCTGAGCAAATTCCACAAAACTTCTGAATGCTGGCAGAGGACATCAGTCACCCAGAAAGGCAGCCCATTTTCTTCAAAAGGAGATTCCATGCCTAATGGCAACTCCCAGCAGAGAAGCAACCCCAATGCTCGCATCAGCCACTAGCAAGCAGGGGCTGGACAGGGAGGTGCAGGCTGCATAGCTTTGGGTAAGGACCAGGCCTGAATGTCTCAAGGGCAATCTGAGGCAACTAAGTTGAGATAGCTTCCCAGGCTGTGGGATAGCTATATGGAAAAGCCCTAACCTAAGACACCACCAGGCTCGCTCACAGAACAAAGGACTGAGCAGAACTAGCCAGCTGCGGACCGCTGGAGACAAGCAGCGGGGCAGCCAGAGCCGGAAGGGGGCAATTGTGACCCCAGAGAGGTATCCTCTACCAAATCGCAAGCAGGCTTCACTGCTAACTAAGACTTCTTGGGATTCTGCATGGTCAACATCCACTGGGAGGATCACAACCAGAGATCAGCTTCCCAGAAGAGACACAGGGCACACCTGAGAAGGCGCGGCCTCTGTACACCCAGAAAACCAAGCGGCTGGGATAGGGGAGGTGATAAGCCGCAGCCTCCAATGGGGGGTAGGGGGAACTGCACTCACCAAACACCTGGTCACCTGAGCTTCTCGGACCTGGGAAGGGCACAAAATGAAGACCTAACCAAGTCTGCGCCTTTGTGGACTACCCGAGAACCTGAACCTGAGTGGCTTAACTTGGGCAGTGCATGCAACCCAGGGCCTGCCACAGACAGTTCCCCACAGAGCAACCTTGAGCCTGAGCAGTGTAGACTGGGAAAGCACACACACCGTGAGCAGGGGTAAACCCAGTGTGGTTGAGACACTGCGAGCACTCCTCACACATGCCAGTCATATTTGTTTGCAGTGTTCCTCCCTCCCCACAGCACGACTGAACAAGTGAGCCTAAAAAAAGTGACCATCACTGCCCCCTTGTATCAGGGCAGAAATTAGACACTGAAGAGACCAGCAAACAGAAGAAGCTAAAATAAACAGAGGGAACCGCTCTGGAAGAGACAGGTGCAATAGATTAAAACCCTGTAGTTAGCACTAACTACATAGGAAGGGGCCTATAGATTTTGAAAAAGTATAAGCCAGACCAAGGAACTATCTGAAAATGAACTGCCCCAAACTGTCTGCAACAGCTCCAGAGAAAGTCCTAGATATATTTTTATTACTATTATCATTTTAGAAATTTTCTTAATTTTTTTTATTTTTAAGTCCTCTATCACTCCTTTAATTTTCATTTTTATAACCTACTATTACCTCGCAAAAAAAGACCCTCTTTTTAAAGAAAACTTTGTATATACATATTTCATAATTTTGTGACTTTGTTTTGCTTTTTTTAATATTGTATTTTTGAGACTGTAACCTCTACTCTAGATTTCTAATCTTTCCTTTTGGGTATTTGTTATCAATTTGTACCTTTAAGAATACAATCTTCAGTACCCAATTTTGCTTGGGAGTGAGATTACTGGCATGATTGCTCTCTCCCCCTTTTGACTCTCCCTTTTTTTTCCACCAGGTCGCCTCTATCTCTTCCCTTCCCCTTCTTTTCTTTACCCAACTCTGTGAATCTCTTTATGTGTTCCAGGCTGTGGAGAACACTTAGGGAACTGATTACTGGCTGGATCTGTCTCTCTCTATTTGATTCCCCCTATTATCCTCCTGGCTCCTTCCTCCCTCTCTCTTCTCTGTGTAACTCCATGAACATCTCTGAGGGATCCAGACTGTGGAGAACACATAAGAGGTGATTACTGGCTAGCTTTCTCTCTCCCCTTTTGATTCCCTCTCTTCTCCTCCTGGTCACCTCTATCTCCCTCCTCCCTCTTCTCTTCTCCATGTAACTCTGTGTACCTCTCTGGGTGTCCCTCACTGTGGAGAAACTTTTCATCATTAACCTAGATGTTTTATCAACAGTGCTGTGTAGATGGAGAAATCTTGAGGCTACTGTAAGAATAAGACTGAAAACCAGAGGCAGGAGGCCGAAGTCCAAATCCTGAGAACACCAGAGAACACCTGACTCCAGGGAACATTAATCAATAAGAGCTCATCAAAAGCCTCCATACCCACACAGAAACCAAGCACCACCCAAGGGCCAACAAGCTCCAGAGAAAGACATACCACGCAAATTCTCCAGCAACACAAGAACATAGCTCTGAGCTTCAATATAATAGGATGCCCAAAGTCACTCCAAACCCACGACATTGCATAACTCACTACTGGACACTTCATTGCACTGCTGCTGCTGCTGCTGCTGCTAGGTCACTTCAGTCGTGTCCGATTCTGTACAACCCCATACACGGCAGCCTGCTAGCTCCCCCATCCCTGGGATTCTCCAGGCAAGAATACTGGAGTGGGTTGCCATTTCCTTCTCCAATGCATGAAAGTGAAAAGTGAAAGTGAAGTTGCTCAGTCGTGTCTGACTCTTAGTGACCCCATGGACTGCAGCCCACCAGACTCCTCCTCCATGGGATTTTCCAGGCAAGAGTACTGGAGTGGGGTGCCATTGCCTTCTCCGGATTTTAAGAAGCAAGATGGTATAAATTTGAGAGCATGGGGACAGCCAGAGTAGAGATGTAAAAATATTATCTAAAATATGCTTTGGGAAAAAAGAAATAAATAAATAAATAAAATATGCTTTGGGGACCTCCCTGGTGTGCTTCCCTGGCTCAAATGGTAAATAATCTGCCTGTAGTGTGGAAGACCTGGGTTTGATCCCTGGGTTGGGAAGATCCCCTGGAGAAAGGAATGGCAACCCACTCCAGTATTCTTGCCTGGAGAACTCCATGGACAGAGAAGCCTGGTGGGCTGCAATCCATGGGGCTGCAAAGATTCAGACACGACTGAATGACCAACACACAACACACATACCTGGTGGTACAGTGGCTAAGACTCCACCCTTAGTGCAGGAGGCCAGAGTTCAATCCCTGGTCAGGGCACCAGATCCCAAATGCCAAAACTAAAAGATCTCATGTGCTGAGAGAAGAAATCCAGCTCCACCCACCGGAACACTGACACAAGCTTCCCTAACCAGGAAACCTTGACAAGCCACCCATCCAACCCCACCCACAGCAAGGAACTTCCACAATAAAGAGTAACCACAAACTGCCAGAATACAGAAAGGCCACCCCAAACACAGCAATATAAACAAGTTGAAAAGGCAGAGAAATACTCAGCAGGTAAAGGAACAGGATAAATGCCCATCAAATTAAACAAAAGAGGAAGAGATAGGGAATCTACCTGATAAAGAATGCCAAATAATGATAGTGAAAATGATCCAAAATCTTGAAAACAAAATGGAGTCACAGATAAATAGCCTGGAGACAAGGATTCAGAAGATCCAAGAAATAAAAGAGTTAATATATAATGAATAATGCAATAAATGAGCACAAAAAGATGTTGGAGGGAACAAACAGAATAATGGAGGTGGAAGATAGGATAAGTGAGATACAAGATAGAATGTTAGAAATAAATGAAACAGAGAGGAAAAAAGAAAAAAGAATTAAAAGAAATGAGAAACAATCTCAGAGACCTCTGGGACAATGTTAAACACCCCAACATTCGAATCATAGGAGTCCCAGAAGAAGAACACAAAAAGAAATACCATGAGAAAATGCTTGAGGAGACAATAGTTGAAAACTTCCCTAAAATGGGAAGGAAATAGTCACCCAAGTCCAAGAAATCCAGAGAGTCCCAAACAGGATAAACCCAAGGTGAAACACCCCAAGACACATATTAATCAAATTAATGCCCATCAAATTAACAAACATCAAACACAAAGAACAAATACTAAAAGCAGCAAGGGAAAAACAATAAATAACACATAAGGGGAATCCCATAAGGATAACAGCTGATCTTTCAATAGAAACTCTTCAGGCTAGAAGGGAATGGCAGAACATAGTTATAGTGATGAAAGAGGAAAACCTACAGCCCACATTACTGTACCCAGCAAGGATCTCATTCAAATATGAACAAGAAATCAAAAGCTTTACAGACAAGCAAAAGCTGAGAGAATTCAGCACCACTAAACCAGCTCTCCAACAAATGCTAAAGGATCTTCTCTAGACAGGAAACACAGGAAGGGTGTATAAACTCGAACCCAAAACAACAAAGTAAATGGCATTGGGATCATACTTATCAATAATTACCTTAAATGTAAATGGGTTGAATGCCCCAACCAGAAGACAAAGACTGGCTGAATGGAAACAAAAACAAGACCCCTATATATGATGTCTACAAGAGACCCACCTCAAAACAAGGGACACATGCAGGCTGAAAGTGAAGAGATGGAAAAAAATATTCCATGCAAACAGAGACCAAAAGAAAGCAGGAGTAGCAATACTCAAATCAGATAAAATAGACTTTAAAACAAAAGCTGTGAAAAGAGACAAAGAAGGACATTTCATAATGATCAAAAGACCAATCCAAGAAGAAGATATAACAATTATAAATATATATGCAACCAACGTAGGAGCACCACAATATGTAAGACAAATGCTAACAAGTATGAAAAGGGAAATTAACAGTAACACAATAATAGTGGGAGACTTTAATACCTCACTCACACCTATGGATAGATCAACTAAACAGAAAATTAACAAGGAAACACAAACTTTAAATGATACAATGCACAAGATAGACCTAACTGATATCTATAGGACATTTCACCCCAAAACAATGAATTTCACCCTTTTCTTAAGTGCATATGGAACCTTCTCCATGATAGTTCACCATCCTGGGCCATAAGTTTAGCCTTGGTAAATTCAAGAAAATTTAAACCATTTCAAGAATCTTTTATGACTACAATGCACTAAGATTAGATGTCAATTACAGGAGAAAAACTATTAAAAATTCCAACAAATGGAGGCTGAACAACCCGCTGCTGAATAACCAACAAATCACAGAAGAAATCAAAAAGGAAATAAAAATATGCATAGAAATGAATGAAAATGAAAACACGACAACCCAAAACCTGTGGGACACTGTAAAAGCAGTGCTAAGGGGAAGGTTCATAGCAATACAGGCATACTTCAAGAAACAAGAAGTCAAATAAATAATCTAACTCTACACTTAAATCAACTAGAAAAGGGAGAAATGTAGAACTCCAGGGTTAGTAGAAGGAAACAAATCTTCAAAATTAGGGCAGAAATAAATGCCAAAAAAAAAACCACAAAAGAGACCATAGCAAAAATCAACAAAGCAAAAAGCTGGTTCTTTGAGAGGATAAATAAAATTGACAAACCATTAGTCAGACTCATCAAGAAAAATGGGAGAAGAATCAAATCAACAAAATTAGAAATAGAAATGGAGCGATCACAACAGACAACACAGAAATACAAATTATCGTAATAGACTACTATCAGTAACTATATGCCAAAAAATGGACAGCTTGGAAGAAATGGACAAATTCTTACAAAAGTACAACTTTCCATAACTAAACCTGGAAGAAATAGAAAATCTTAATAGACTCATCACAAGCACAGAAATTGAAACTGTAATCAGAAATCTTCCAGCAAACAAAAACCCAGGGCCAGATGGCTTTACAGCTGAATTATACCAAAATTTAGAGAAGAGCTAATACCTATCTTACTCAAACTCTTCCAGAAAGTTGCAGAGCAAGGTAAACTTCCAAACTCATTCTATGTGGCCACCATCACCCTAATACCAAAACCAGACAAAGATGCAACAAAAAAAGAAAACTACAAGCCAATATCACTAATGAACATAGATGCAAAAATCCTTAACAAAATTCTAGCAATCAGAATCCAACAACACATTAAAAAGATCATACATCATGACCAGTGGGCTTTATCCCAAGGATGCAAGGATTCTTCAATATCCACAAATCAATCAACATAATACACCACATTAACAAATTGAAAAATAGAAGCCATACGATTATCTCAATAGATGCAGAGAAAGCCTTTAACAAAATTTAACATCTATTTATGATAAAAACTCTCCAGAAAGCAGGAATAGAAGGAACATACCTCAACATAATAAAAGCTATATATGACAAACCCACAGCAAACATTATCCTCAATGGTGAAAAATTGAAAGCATTTCCCCTAAAGTTAGGAACAAGACAAGGGTGCCCACCCTCACCACTACTATTCAACATAGTCCTGGAAGTTTTAGCCACAGCAGTCAGAGCAGAAAAAGAAAGAAAAGGAATCTAACTTGGAAAAGAACTAAAACTCTCACTGTTTGCAAATGACATGATCCTCTATTTAGAAAACCCTAAAGACGACACCAGAAAATCGCTAGAGCTAATCAATGAATATAGTAAAGTTGCAGGATACAAAATCAACACACAGATATCCCTTGCATTCCTATACACTAACAATGAGAAAACAGAAAGAGAAATTAAGGAAACAATTTCATTCACCATTGCAATGAAAAGAATAAATAGTTAGGAATATATCTACCTAAAAAAACAAAAGACCTATATATTGAAAACTACAAAACACTGGTGAAAGAAATCAAAGAGGACACTAATATATGGAGAAATATACCCTGTTAATGGATCAGAAGAATCAATATAGTGAAAATTAGTGTACTACCCAAAGCAATCTATAGATTCAATGCAATCCCTATCAAGCTACCAACGGTACTTTTCATAGAACTAGAACAAATAATTTCACAATTTGTATGGAAATACAAAAACCTCGAAGAGCCAAAGCACTTTTGAGAAAGAAGAATGGAACTGGAGGAATCAACCTGCCTGACTTCCGGCTCTACTACAAAACCACAGTCATCAAGACAGTATGGTACTAGCATAAAGATAGAAATATAGATCAATGGAACAAAATAGAAAGCCCAGAGATAAATCCACACACCTATGGACACCTTGTCTTCGACAAAGGAGGAAAGAATATAAAATGGAGAGAAGACAATCTCTTTAACAAGTAGTGCTGGGAAAACTGGTCAACCACTTGTAAAAGAATGAAACTAGAACACTTTTTAACGCCATACACAAAAATAAACTCAAAATGGATTAAATATCTAAATGTAAGACCAGAAACTATAAAACTCCTAGAGGAAAATATAGGCAAAACACTCTCCGACATAAATCATAGCAGGATCCTCTATGATGCACCTTCCCAGAATATTGGAAATAAAAGCAAAAATAAACAAATTGGACTTAATTAAAATTAAAAGCTTCTGCACTACAAAGGAAACCATAAGCAAGGTGAAAAGACAGCATTCAGAATGGGAGAAAATAATAGCAAATGAAGCGACTGACAAATAATTAATCTAAAAAATATACAAGCAACTCCTGTAGCTCAATTCCAGAAAAATAAATGACCCAATCAAAAATGGGCCAAAGAACTAAACAAACATTTCTCCAAAGAAGACATACAGATGGCTAACAAACACATGAAAAAATGCTCAACATCACTCATTATCAGAGAAATGCAAACCAAAACCACAGTTAGGTACCTTTTCACACCAGTCAGAATGGCTGCTATCCAAAAGTCTTCAAGCAATAAATGCTGGAGAGGGTGTGTAGAAAAGGGAACCCTGTTACACTGTTGGTGGGAATGCAAACTAGTACAGCCACTATGGAGAACAGTGTGAAGATTCCTTAAAAAACTGGAAATAGAACTGCCATATGACCCAACAATCCCACTGTTGGGCATACACACTGAGGAAACCAGAATTGAAAGAGACATATGTACCCCAATATTCATCGCACCACTGTTTATAATAGCCAGGACATGGAAGCAACCTCAATGTCCATCAGCAGATGAATGGATAAGAAAGCTGTGGTACATATACACAATGGAGTATTACTCAGCCATTAAAAAGAATACATTTGAATCAGTTCTAATGAGGTGGATGAAACTGGAGCCAATTATACAGAGTGAAGTAAGCCAGAAAGAAAAATACCAATATAGTATACTAACGCATATATATGGAATTTAGTAAGATGGTAATGATGACCCTGTATGCGAGAGAGCAAAAGAGGCACAGATGTATAGAACAGTCTTTTGGACTCTGTGGGAGAGGTGAGGTTGGGATGATTTGGGAGAATGGCATTGAACCACGTATAATATCATATGTGAAATGAATCGCCAGCGCAGGTTTGATGCATGAGACAGGGTTCTCAGGGCTGATGCACTGGGACCCAGAGGGATGGGATGGGGAGGGTTCAGGATGGGGAACACATGTACACCCCTTGCGGATTCATGTCAATGTATGGCAAACCACTACAATATTGTGAAGTAATTAGCCTCCAATTAAAAAAAATAAATTTATATTAAGAGAAAAAAAAAAAAAACAAGCATCCATCCCTCATGGACCACTTTGGTGTGAGTAGCTCTGAATGTCCCCCAAATTACTCAAGCGTGAGTTATTTCAGGGTTTACTCAAAGTGAAATTAATCTCCAGTCTTTTAACTATTCATGTAGAAGTGCTTCTAAATGATTAAATTATCCTTACTTTTAGCATTTCTCTAATTCTTTTAGGAAAAGCAACATTTAATTGAGTTGTGAAAAAGAAACATAACACAGGTATTGATTCAATATGAAAAAGATCTTTTATCCTTCCAAAACAATTTTAAAAATCAAATTTTAAATTTGATTTTAGGACAATTTAGCATTTTGGACATTGTCCTCAATGGTTTGAGGACAATTTAGCATTTTGTAGAAATTGGTAACACTATCAAACAATACTATTATATTTGCAAGCTCTACTTTATAAAACAGAAAGCTTCTTTCCTACTCCTTCCCTCTCTTTTTTCCTTGTATTTATTTCTGCCCTGCCTCGTTCTAAAAATCAGAGGCCTCCAGTTGTCAACATAAGCATCTAGAACTGTGGCACTGATGTAGCAAAAGTATCGTAAATTATATGGCTATTGATTTTCTTCTCCTGGTGTCTTCATGGTCTACTCAATACCATTGCTTCTTCTAACTGCTAAAATACCATCCTTCTCCCAAAGAAAGCATTTAATGCCTTGTATTTCCAGGACCCTGAGAAAACAAATTTGTCTATAATGGAAAAATTACACTCACTGCCATTTTTCTATTGGGTAAATAAAAACCTGTACACACCATGATTTGAAACTTTGGGGACCCTAAGCAATATCACATTTGGAATCACTTGATTTAAAAAAAAAAAAAAAAGGACAAGCATGAAGTGCTTGCTTGTTAAGTCCTCTAAGTTCCAGAATAGATGTCCTGATTCTAAGTTGTATTCAGGTAATCTTGACAGCCTTGGCAACTGAGATAGAAGTATTTTTTCCTATTTTCCCAATGAGAATTCTTGATGGAAAACAGGATTCATGAGGTCTAAAGAGAATGTACAATTCTAAGAAGTATGTTTCATGTTTTGAAGAGACCTCTGCAACGATCAGCAAGTTTGAGCCAATTTAGTATAAAAAATTAGGACTCTGTGACAGAGGTTGACTTTTCACAGTCAACCTAGCATCACTCTACCCAGTGTCCCTGACTCATAGGAATGCCATGGGAAACTGACTGAAAAATTCAGCAGCTGATTCAGAGGACTCTGACATGGTATCTGGTCACTGTTTTCTACCATCAAGGGCATAACAATTTAGAATCTGGATCCAGGACTTAGTGATAGTCATCAATAATGTAGACATTGTCTTCTGCTTGGATAGGCTTCAGAGCTGCATTTTTCAAAGCTCCAATGCGAGAATCTTTCAATGGAATCACACTGTAGAAAGAATAACATGAGTGAGAAAAAGAGAAGATCACTTCTCAAGTATGAGCAGCATATTTGTTCATTCAAGCCTGGGTATTTGCATTACTCACAGCCCCATTCAAACATCCTATGAAATGAATAGAAGCTTCCAGAATTGTGAATATGAAGTTACAGGAAATTATTTTTAATAAGGAGGTAGAAAGTCACACCTTTTGGTTTCAAAAATCTCACACTGGTCTCTTTCAAGACACTTGTGCAACAGAACACAAAAATTTATAATCTAACAAGACAAATACCACACATCAAATTGAAGTATTAAACCAGGATGCACAGTCTCAAAGATGGCCAGGAAATGGTTTGGCTGGTGTTTTTCTACCCGAGGACTGTGACCCTTTAGTGATGCTATTTAGTGGTATGTATCCTGTATTTAACATAAATACATATAAGTATACAAAATATCAGAACATATCAGATGTAGCAAAATACTATTGCTTCACCAAAGCATGTTCTAGATCACAGAGCCAAAAATCACACCCTGCCTTAGCCAAAATTAGAAAGCCATGGGTTAGATGAGTTTTATGACATGAATGCTGACACATCAAGTGTACACAAAGGTCGTTTGTGGGGTTTTGATATCAATGTTTTTTTAGAAGTTGTCTATAGGCACTGTTTTTATTACCTAAGCCTGCCCAGAAATGATATGAAATGCACTGAATCTTCACTCAGCTCTGATTTTTAAACAGATTAGTCATACATGTGTGGAAACAGGTTAGGGGTCAGTAGCTCACAATGAGTTAACGTGATATAGCTGCCCCAAAAATAACATCATGAGGAAATACACCTTTTTGCTTTTGTTTTGTTTGCTTTTCTGTATTATACAGAATCTTCTACAATAAATATTTTCTTTTCTAATTCGGTGATTAAAACTGAAACTTTAAAGAAGTAAACATTGAAAGAACAAAAATGAACTAAAGGATGTGATCATTCATGCTTTTCTGTCTGTAGGGAGCACTTATTTTTTTCCACTCTTGGAAGCTGACATCAAAAACTCCTAAAAGTCTGGTTTATGATTCTAAGAGACCTGCTGTGTGGTGTGACGTTGGATGTCACTTAACATCTCTAAACCTGTTTTCTAATTAGTAAACTGAGAATACTACTACTGCCTGTCTCACAGGTTTATTGCTGTGAAGGGCATGTCTCAATAAAATCCACCATCTATGGAACACTTGCAATATGCTGGAGATTATTCAAGGCGTATTTTGTAGACTGGCTCATGTGATTAACTCAGATATACGAAAGATTGGGTACAAACATCCAATGAAAGAGAGCTAAGAATAATGGATGGCAGTTAAAGAGGGACAAATTCAGAATCAAAGAAAGACTTGGCTTAAAGCCCAAGCTGGACCAGATGAAGCAGTTTATTTTGTTGGAAGTAGGTAGTAGTTTCCTACCTTTACAGATGCTTGGGAAAATGACCCCAGGGATGCATACAGAGAAGATTTAATTTTTTATTGGGTGAAGGGGTAAATTTGCAAAAACTGTAAATTGAAATGCCTGTGAGGCCAGACAACTAATGTAAATGAACAGAGCAGGCTGGGTATGGAATAATAGGGGATGGTGGGAACCGTGGGGAGCTGGAGGCATGTCCCTAGCCCTGCCCTTGCGGGTCTTCAGCCAGGTGTCTTCCTCCAGATTTTTGCAGAGCTGCCTTCTGCTTCTTTGGGGCTCACTCACATAGCCTACTGCCCTGCTCCAGTACTCCCTGTGGTATTTCTCTGGACGTTCTATAGGGGCCTGCTTATTCATGTATATGTTTTCTGTCTGTTCTGCTCATCTTTAAGGAATATAATAGAGATTCAGTAGACATGCAATAAACAAAGCACTGAATGAAATCAAATAACAAACTAAACAACCCATTCAAATGATCCCTGAAACAATATCTGCAATTTAGTTCTCTTGCTCTAAGAGATAAGGTTTGAGGTGTTGTTTTTGTAGCAGTTATGACACAATTCCAGAGAAATATAGAGATGCTTGGAAAAGGAAATGGCAACCCACTCCAGTATTCTTGCCTGGAGAATCCTAGGGAAGGAGGAACCTGGTGGGCTGCCATCTACCGGGGCGCACAGAGTACGACATGACTGAAGTGACTTAGTAGCAGCAGCAGCAGCATAGAGATGCTAAAATCATCACTGGAAGATTGAACAGCAATGGAGGTGCTCTATATACTAGATTTTTCAGTATCCAGAGTATAAAATGGAGAACTTGGAAGGAAAAGAGGAGAGGGACAGAGAAATTTTCCTTATGTTTTCTAGAGGAAGAATATCAAAAGGCATTATTAACACAAATCATTTCAAACTTACCGTAGTAGCTCCACCTTGCTACCCAGGCAAAAATATCCTAAATTGAGGGGGAAAGGAAGAGAAAATTAAACATGCAAGCCAAAGAGTTCATGAGATTTTTTTTCCAAACCAGTATATTATTATGATTATTACTTTAATATGAGCAAAATCAGTATAGCTCTCAGAGTCTAAAAAAAATTAATTTTGAAGAAAGAATATTTTTAAAAAGAAGGAGAAAAAAAATCAATCTGGACCCTAAACTGATAACTCCAGGGTACTTCTCTTGAATCTCTAGGAGCCAAGTAAGCCCCTTGGTATAGTGTATCTTGTGATTCGTACGTTTAGTGTATTGACCTACATGCCCTCGCTTACTTTAATGCCATTTTATTTCACTGAAAAAAACCACCCAATATTGCGCTTCTCCCATAGATGACAGGTTTTACACACACATACGCACACAGCTGGTGGAAGGAGACTAGGAGGTGTTGGATGACTGTTGTGTGAAACCCTTTGTTCTTCTCCTAGCTCTGAAATGATGTGCCCTCCTAATGTCTCTTCTGCTTCTCCTATTAAGTGGGCGTTATAAAACCATCAACAGCTTTACCCCCAATAGGAATAAAAATTTGTTATTGAAGGAATGGGAAAAGAACAAAATGGGAGGGAACAAATCTTACAGTGGCTTTTGACTTCCAAATCTCAAATTTACATAAGCAGTGCTTATTTCTCCATATTTAATTTCACCTATGGAAAATTTAAATATCGTGTTTATGGAACAATAAATTTAAGCTAAATAAAAAATGTTTAAAAGAACAAGGTAAGAACCAAGGAAGTTATGTGAAACTGACATCTTATGGAATGTACAGCTACACGCATTTGGCGAAAGAATACTCCCATGGGCTCAAGAATATTTCTGAATATTTCAGTCCTGAGGTGACTTACTTCTCCTAATCCAGAAAACCACAAACGTGACCAACAGTGCCAAAATAGTAACCGAGATTCCAATGTAGACTCCCTTGTTGGTGCTCATCCATGTTTCTTGTGCCAGTGCCTCAACCTACAGAAACATCAGCAGATCAAACACAAAATAGAAAAATAAAACAATCTTGTTAGAGTTATAGAAGAAAACATTTCAGAAAATAATATACCCAGACACATTATGGCTTATTGGTCCCTGTCTAGTTCTGGATCATGAAGGGTAATACCAAATGATGTAGAGTTAAAGCCTTATGATTAAATTCTAAGACAGCTCACAATTCAAAATGTATTTGGGATTGGTGGAAATGTTTACATTTTACTTGCGGTGGTATTTAGAGAAGGGTACAGATTTGTTAAAACTAAAACTGTATGCTTCAAATGAGTGTGCTTTATTATTATAATTTATACATATTATTTAAAAATCTCATCATAAATAATCCTCTTAGGATACTAATAAAAAACAATTTTGGTTCCTATGTAAGTTGCCATGGTGGTGCTATTTGAGTGTGTTCAGTTCCTGAAACTGGCCATTAATTTAAACACTTTTTGAACTAGAATTCAAGATTCTATGTCTTTATAAATGGGCATGAAAGCAGCTGCTCAGATTCATGGCTCTGCTTAACAATTAAAATGCTGTGCAATTGGGAAAAAAATTCCTAGTGTGAGAGATCATCACTTCCTAGAGTAAACCCAAAATATACCAGGCTATCATGCTTGCCTCCTTTACATAGCTTAATTCTAATTCTAAAGATGTCCCACCACATAGGTATTTTAACAGAAAGGAAGTGAAAATCAGGAAAAAAGATTAACTCTCAAGTCTCCTCCTGCATAAGAGTTTAATCTCTGGAGTCAGAATCCCAGATTAACTTTTATTTAGTTGCTCTGTGGCCCTAGCAAGTTATTTAGCCTCTCCAAACCTCTTTTTCTGTCAAATGCAGATTAAATAGGGTTCTTGGGAAAGGTACTTCAGGTACCTCCTGATAAACACTCTCAGGAATACAGAGGGGGGTGACCTAGCCTCTGAGCTGTCCTTGCCTAAATGGAAAACAGTCACCTTATTTGTGGGAGGGAAAGCAGTTAGATGGAACACAGGGTTACAGGAAGCAGTCTTTGCTTGCTTTTTAAAAAATATTATGTTACATAAAACTGGAAGTTCATTTTAGAGTGTGCAGCTCAGGATAAAGAAAGGAAAACAAAAATCAACCATAATTTCAATAGCCAGAAATAGTTACTATTACCACTTCTCATTACATACTCTTCTAGAATTTTATCTTTCTAGTACTTTTCTTAACAGACACAGTTACTGTATCCAATGTATACTACAGTATGTACATTATTTTACTTTGTTTCTATAACCTATACATAACAATTTTTTTTTCATTTTTGGCAATGTTACATGGCATATGGATCTTAGTTCCCTAATCAGCCACCGATCCTCTACTTACTTCATCGGAGGCATACTATCTGAAATGTTAGTTTTTTCATTTAACAATTGAGACTGTCTTCTCATGGTGTAAGTACACTGAAGTGACATTTTAAATGGCAATAAATGGGCATGCTTAATTGATGTTATTAATCTCTTATTATTGAACATTTAGGTTGGTTATAACATTTTCATGATTATGAACAGCAGCAATGTATATCTTGTTTTATACATATTTATGTATATGTTCATTTGCTCCTTAAGATGCAGCTCAAGAAGTTGACCTATTGGGTGGATATATATGCTGCTTGGTTTCAAGATACCTGGGAGACACCTTGATATCTTCATGGTCAAGACACAAAAAGCTCACAATTGTGCTGCCACCTATTGTGAACTTGCTCTATATTGCTTACATTATATAGAAGAGATTAATTGCTACTGAATATACCTGTCCTGCAGGTAACTGAGGTCAAAAACAATCTTCTCATTCAGAGCGTTTGTTTCTTTTTTTAAACTAGCATAAGTCTGACTGACATGACATTTACATGGTGGCAGTTCTGCTATTTAACAAGCACAACAAATTCAGCCCATATCCATCAGATCAATCAGTACCCATATTAATCAGGGTGATTAATCTTTCATATCACTCCTACGTGGTAGTGTTCTCATTGTCACTAAGTTATGCAACTAAGGCCATTTGACGTCACATTAACCCCACTTTGCTTGAACTTGAATTTCTCTTACAATGTCCATGCTGCAATTTATCACCACTTGCAATCAAGATTACTCTCACACCTGAATCAGTTCATGTTTTTTGCTTCCAAGAGTTATTTGCATATAGTGCAAGGAAAGTTGTTTCACCCAAGGGAGCCAAAAGCAAAAACTCACTGATAAATTCTTCTAACTTACACACAAAGATGAGGCTCTGATGAGTATCATGAGACTACAATCCCTTGGATTTTCCCAACTTAATTGTGGGAAAAGTGTAAGAACAAATTACAGAATCACAAAGTTGTTGAAGACCTTAGGACCTTAATATGTCATCATATGGGGAGGATTATATATAGAAAGAATCAGCAGTGGCCTCAAAATTTCTCTATAGGAGGAAAATTGGAATGGAAAAGGATACTAGGGGGCCTATGTTTAAGGAACCACACTTTCACTGACATAACATTTTTGGTGGGGATGGCCCCCATTCCACTACATCAATTCAAGTCATGTTATTTCTCTAACAATGATCTAAGTCTTTCTTGTTATGTAATGTTAAGTCACTATGCCTGAATTAATTCACTCTTTTTTTCTTATTTTCTGGTTGGGAGAAATTCTGTCTTGGGTGTATATGTGTGTCTAGAGTAAAATATCACTTTTCAGGTATTTCTAACAAAGTAGTGCATCTATCTGGACTTTTTAAATTAATTAAACTATCCCTATGTAAGAGTCAAATTCTTTTCCTCCTTTATTTTTTAAATTAGAAAGAATCAATCTTTTGACTAGTCTGACAATAATAATCTCTAAATGTAACTTGATTCCAGAAGAGACATATAAGTGAACCAGGCTAATAAAATAGGAAGGAATATGCTTACAGTTTGATTGTTATGCCAATGGGGATCTGGAGACTGGGTCACAGTGCCATTTCCCTCTGCTCAAAAAGAAAGAAAATTAATAAGAATTACAAAAAGATATTGAACTTTCCTGCAAACACCAAATATATTCACACTGCCTTCTGGTAATGAAGGGAAAGTTGAATAATCATATGGCCTAATGCTGTAGGCATCCCAAGAATAATACCAAGTTAATAACATCTGTTACTTTAAGTAGTAAGGTCGTGTTTCTTAACCATTTTGTCATGGACCGTTTGAAAATGAATCATATTTTTCTCCCTATGGGGGGGGAAGAACGCATGCTCACAGAAAATTTACTGACAATTTAGACAAGACAGAGTGACTCATTCTCAGAACTAGGTTAAAAATTACCACTTACAGATAAATAATCAATATTTCCATAGCAGCTCAGAAACTTCCAATGAGTGCTCAGAGGTCATTACACATCCAAAGAGCAGAACCACTCTGTTCAAAATGAGCATTACATTGGTTTTACATCCTAAATGTGAGTGAAATGCATTAAGATACCTCAACAGGTGCATCCAACTCCTATATTATATGCTAGTGTGCCCAGACACTAATCTAAAAGTGCTTTAGAAAATATGTTACAACACTCCCAAGCCCAGTGTACCTTATACTACCTAAACTCCCAATATAAAAGGATACTATGCCTTAAAAGTTTTCAGTGTCTAAATTTTAATAGTGTTTTGAAATATCTCTTTTGTCCCACAGAACATGTACTGTTGGCCCTTCTCAGCAACTATAGGTCAAATACAGGACTCTCTCTTTACTGAGTATCTATTATATACAAGCATTTTACATCCTTATACTAACTTTCTTAATCCGAAATTTTAGATGAGGTGCTGAAATGGTTGAAGTTTCCACCTCTACTAAAGGACAAGAGCCTCAGCTCATAACAACTGCACACGTTATGTTTCCATTCAGTGAAAATACTTCAGGTCTCAGAGATTCACATGCTACTGACAGAGCTATAAAACCATCATTTTCTAATGGTAGTAAAAATGAAGTAACCATACTCCCCCTAAGTTTCACACTTTACACTACTGTATCTACAAATTAAACATTCTGACACTGCTTCTTCAAGAGACAAAGACAGTGTCTAAGTCTAGTCTCTGTGTATGATTTATGTTATAATCTTAAATCCTTAAGCTATAGAATGAGTGATTTTGTAAAAAAAAAATAGCAAGGACTAGAGTCAGATGAAACTTGACTTCAGTGCTGACATGTCACTTACCAGTGTGACCTCGATCAATGTCCTTTACATACACATTACATATATATACATGTAAATGTATGTATTTACATTTCCAGCTGGGGTAACCTTGAACTAAAGCTGTTGATAGTACCCATCTCATAAAGTTATCATTTTAGATGATGCATGTAAGGTGCTTAACACCATATTAAACAAATATCAGGTATCACAATTATGTTGCTATATAACAATAGGAGCAATGGGGAAGGGACACCATGCAACTTTCCAAATATCATGTCCTTCGTTCCTTACAAACATGTAATGAGGAATGAAACAACTCGCCCATGGGCGTGAAGCTTGAAACTGCCATTGGCGGGCAGTGGAACTGGAAGCTGTTTGTCTCCGAAGTAGAACTAAATGTCCTCCTCAGTCTGGCAATGGCAAGAAATAAACCTGCCTTGAAAGAATTAAATGAGATAACGCACAACAATTTGCTGGCACATGCATCTGGAAAGGTAGGTGCAGGCCCTGCGAAAACCAAGATTCCTTCTGGACTAACATTCTTTGCTTTGTGAGGCTTTAACCCACTGAAGTGTGACTCGAGCACTGTGAGGATTTGGCTGAAGGGCCTCAGAGATGCTGCCAAGACGGCAACAGTCAGAGAAGTCGTGGGGACACAGCTGCTCCAATGTCTGTTCCATGCTGGCAAGGCTACTTGATCAGGTTTTAGTGACATATTTTAGAGAACAATTTCCCATTTTCTGCTTTGTTCTTCCTCTTAGCCTAAAAGTATGGGGTGCAGTTGCTCCAACTGCTCTTACCTGTATTTTTATCTGCTTTCTCTTTTTGCTTTTATGCCCAGAAACAACTCACACCAAGGATTCCACTTTCAAAACCAAATGTCACTATTAGCTAATTTCAGTTAAATTGGTCCCTCTCTGAGTCCCGCTGCATGTCCATTTTCAGTTAAGAGCTTCCTTGAATGATTGGCAAAGTAGGCTACCCTGGGTGTCTGCTACATGACGAATCATACGCACATGTCTTACAAAGTCTGACCTTGTTGGATGCTTCACAGGCACGCGGACAAATAACCGGTTCTGCATTACAAAGGGGTTCACATATGGCACTCTCCAAATAACCACCATGGGTAACAGAGTTAGCTGAGAAAGATGACAATTCAATATCATATTTCTCCATTACAGAAAAAACAAACTAATCTTACATCTCAAAAGAATATGGACTTCCAAAACTAGGGAGAACTGGGAGTCTTTTGGAGTGGAATAGCACAATCCTCGGAGAAGGCGATGGCACCCCACTCCAGTACTCTTGCCTGGAAAATCCCATGGATGGAGGAGCCTGGTAGGCTGCAGTCCATGCCGTCGCTAAGAGTCAGACACGACTGAGCCACTTCACTTTCACTTTTCACTTTCATGCTTTGGAGAAGGAAATGGCAACCCATTCCAGTGTTATTGCCTGGAGAATCCCAGAGACGAGGGAGCCTGGTGGGCTACCGTCTATGGGGTCGCAAAGAGTCGGACATGACTGAAGCAACTTAGCAGCAAAGGCAGCAGCAACACAATCCTAGTGGGCCGTGCCTTTCTGGTTCTGGTGAACATGTTCTCAACCAAACTCAAAGTGTCCATGTGAAATGAAAGCTCAGCAAGGCAGCAGGGGAGCCTCCTGGCTCTGTGTAGTTTCTGGCGCTTAGAGGTGACTAGTTTGGTCTGGACCAGTTTGGATTTAATTGTTTTAAGGCTCTGTCCAGGGAAGTATGCCTAGAAATAAGTTTAAAGACAGGCTGATTCATTTTATTTAGAAAAATGTGGATATGTATGTGGATGATCCCAAATCATACTACCTGCCTATGTCACACAAATGTACATATTTCTGGAATTTCAAGTAACATTCATAGTTGCCACTCTATCACTTACCTTGTAACTGTGTCCCCAGATCTTTATCTCAAATAACGCTTGTAAGATTAAGTAATATTTCCTCCATTTGCCAAAGGATAAAAACAGATTCAAAGAGGGTAATAAGACATTTGTTCAAGTTGCATAGCTGAGTGGAATAGCCATTGTTGGCATTCAAGTCACGCTTGTCTTTTTTCAGAATATGTGCTCTGAACAATGTGCTAATATTTATCAAAATTTGAATGCTCCCAGGTGTTCAGAAAAGAAACTGAAGTTACCTGTTGAACAAGAGTGCCATGGTGAGCTGGTTATGTTTGTTTCATACAGGGTAGCAGGCTGGGTTTCTGCTGTCTGAGTTGGAGAAGATAAAGAAGCTATAGGAATCACAAGAACGGAAAAATAGTGTTCAATTAGTGGAGGAAAGTTTACACCCCCAGCAGAAAGAACAAACAAAACTAAATCAGAAATTACCCTTTGACTCTTTCTTAGAAATGTATTAACAGATGTCCTTGAGGTATGGACATCTTACCCTGCTATGTAGGCATTTAATTGTTATGAACAAATCTGATTTAGATAATGATCTGAAAGCCTAACAACAGAATTATTCCACTTTCTGTACTTCTTTTGTTGTTCAGTTGCTAAGTCGTGTCCGACTCTTTCCAGCCCCATGACTGCAGGATGCCATGCTTCCCTGTCCTTCTCCGTCTCCTGGAGTTTGCTCAAACTCATGTCCATTGAGTCAGCAATACTGTCTACCCATCTCATTCTCTGCCCCCCTCTTCTCCATTTGCCTTCAATCTTTCCCAGAATCAGGGTCTTTTCTAGTGAGTCAGCTGTTTTCATAAGGTGGGCAAAGTATTGGAGCTTCAGCTTTAGCATCAGTCCTGGGGTTGTCATAAGAATTAAGGGGCTTAATACTTATAAAGCAGTTAGCATGTTTCCTGACACAGCAAACAGAAATCTTTCCTGACATAGCTTCACTGAAATCTTATCCTCAAGTGTTGGGTTAGGCTTCAAACTGGATTAAATGATCTCTATTCAGAGTTCCTTGTAAGATAGACTGTCATTCACTTGGCCCTGTTCTGGCACCCTTATTTTTCCCTCATAATTCTGTGTTAAAGTGGCTGAATGCACCATCCTTCTTAGATGTCCATGACCAGTGGTCTGGCTTTCTTTTTTTTTTTTTTCTATTAATGATTGCTTTGAGAATCTGATAAACACCATAGGTCCCTCTCACTCTGAAAATGCTTAAAGATACAAAAGATGAATATAAGAGAGTTTGGAAACCTGTTAAGAATCCCTACCCTAGATTGTACATCTGCCTTAACAAGGTGCCCTGGATGGTGCATATCCTTACTTTAAAAACTTCTGCACTTAGAAGTACTTTTGCTTACCTGGCTGGAGGTCCTTTGTGGGTGCTGGCATTGGAAGAGCAGAAGTAGAGGACCTCTCTGTCACTGGAGCAGTGGGGACTGTCATGGTTGGAGTGCTGGTGATGATTGTTGCTGGCACAGCAGTGGTGGTGGTTGTTGGAGCAGTGGTGACCATCGTGGTTGGAGTAGTGGTGGTGGTGGTTGTTGGAGTTGTGGTTGTTCTTGTTTGGGGGGTAGTAGAGGTTGTTATTGTAATAGTGGTAGTCGTTGTTGGAGTAGTAGTAATGGTTGTCGTTCTAGTAGTGGTGGTTGTTCTTGGAGTAGTGGCGGTGGTGGTAGTGGTTCTTGGAGTAGTGGTGGCAGCAGTCTTTCTTGTAGTGGTTGTTCTTGGAGTAGTGGTGGGAGTTGTCCTTCTTGTAGTGGTGGTTGTTCTTGGAGTAGTGGTGGTGGTGGTAGTGGTTCTTGGAGTAGTGGTGGCAGCAGTCTTTCTTGTAGTGGTTGTTCTTGGAGTAGTGGTGGTTGTTCTCTGAGTAGTAGTGGGAGTTGTCCTTCTTGTAGTGGTGGTTGTTCTCCGAGTAGTGGTGGGAGTTATCCTTCTTGTAGTGGTGGTTGTTCTCCGAGTAGTGGTGGGAGTTGTCCTTCTTGTAGTGGTGGTTGTTCTCCGAGTAGTGGTGGGAGTTGTCCTTCTTGTAGTGGTGGTTGTTCTCCGAGTAGTGGTGGTGGTTGTTGGAGTAGTGGTGGTAGTTGTTGTTGTAGTAGTAGTAGTGGTGGTGGTCGTTGTTGTAGGTGGAGCTAGAAATCAACATGAAAGCAGGGAGTCATCAAGCAGCAGGAAACAAGAGACTCGTGCTGGGCCTGTGCACCAACACAACCAAGGAGACTGTCCCTGGCAGAACTCAGCACTTATCTCCCAGGAACTCCAAGTTCTTGTCATTGGTCAACTAGAATCTGTGACTGAGGAGGGAGTGAACACGTGGTCACAACAAGGCAACAGTGGCATTTAAAGGATGATATTTTGGGAGGTGTTGCTATTAAAAGATGACACATGGGATTTGTGTTGAAGCACTTTGTAAAGACTAGTCATACATATCAGATTCACATATCTTCATAAACATCTGTGAGGGAGGGAAAAGTGTCTAGAGCCTGAAGCTGTCTTTGTCCTTTCAGCAGTACATGACTAGAACCCAAATACTAGTTCCCAAGAACCAGAATATTGACCAAATAAATAGCATTCACTTCTGTCACGTCTAAGGGTACCCTCCCAACATATCTGCAACCTAAATGTGGATTAATTCACATCATTAACATACGCTGGATAACACAGATGCCATATGCCACCTGGGAAACCCTGAAAACAGTCATAGATAGTATATACATGAATGGATGGGGCTGTGTTCTAATAAACCTTTATTCATCAAAAAAAAAAAAACTGTTGGTGAGCTTCTTTTATAATCTGATCCGGTCCTATGGCTACAGTTTGCTGACCTGGGTCTAACAGTGTAGTAAAAGATGCTGAAGAACAGTGCAGTCTCAATCCCCTCCCTTCAGTTTGAAATGAAACCTAAGAAAAAGAGGAAGCAAGAAAAACATCTGATCAAAGGAGTATAGCAAGGAGGAAATTTAATCAGCTTGTTCCACTAATGTGTCTTGCTCAGGAGTAAATAGTTCCTAGGGAAGAAGCTAGGACACTAAGGCTAGGAAAATCTGCTGAGGAAGAGCCCTAAGAGAGGTTGAAAGTAAGCTCATTCTGTGAAAAGTGCAAGAAAACTTAAGTAAAATATCAGGTTGGAGGCAGAGTCACTTTGGCTCAGTTATGAACCTGTTTCCCACTGGACAGAGCAGTGGCTTTACAAATATTCATCTATTAAAGAATTTATAAGCACTATAAATGTCCACTATTCATTTCTTTCTTCCTCCAGACCAATCATATAATTTCACAACTCCAAAAATAATCTCTTCTCCACACACAGCCTCATGCCACATGTGTATAGCTCCAGCATCTTTTGGCTTTCTTAAATTACCTCCTAGATGTTTTCCCAGAGTCAGCTATTTTCTGCATCAGAATTGACCTGATTTTACTTGCCTTCATCAAATGGGCTAAGTGTTCTTGATGAAATTAGGAAAAATTATGAAATTGAAATATCAAGTTCATTTAAACTAAAAAAAGAGACCTAGCTTATAAAGGCTCTGAATATTGGGTTCTGTTTTCATTAGAAACTTTAGTGGGAGAATACTTAGTATGAAAGAGCACCAGAAGCCAGGAAATCTTTTAGAACCTTCTCCTTTCACCAAGTGGTAGGAAAAATTAAAATGTCTACATCAAGATAGAAACACATAAACTTCCCAGACTTTTGGATTTCACAAAATTCTTAAAAAACAAAAGTGAACAGTTATTGAGATGAAAATGTTTTAATATTGCAATAAGGTGATTTTAATTATTTTTTCTCTTTTTTTGTTATAATTGTTCTATTTTATTATTAGTTATTCTTAATCTCTTACTGTGCCTAATTTCTAAGTTAAAATTTATCATTGGTATATAAACAAAGAGTCATACATGACTGAGCAACTGAACCGATAAGCATAGGAAAAAAATATGTATAGGGTTTGGTACTATGTGCAGTTTCAGCTATCCACTGGAAGAGACATTCTTGGAATCAACCCCCATGGAAATAAAGGCAAAAATAAACAAATGGGACCTAATTAAAATTAAAAGCTTCTGCACTACAAAAGAAATTATAAGCAAGGTGAAAAGACAGCCTTCAGAACGGGAGAAAATAATAGCAAACAAAGCAACTGACTAAGAATTAACCTCAAAAATATACAAGCAACTCCTGCAGCTCAATTCCTGAAAAAATAAACTACCCAATCAAAAAATGGGCCAAAGAACTAAACAAACATTTCTCCAAAGAAGACATACAGATGGCTAACATACACATGAAAAGATGCTCAACATCACTCATTATCAGAAAAATGCAAATCAAAACCACAATAGGGTACCATTTCACACCAGTCAGAATGGCTGCTATCCAAAAGTCTTCAAGCAATAAATGCTGGAGAGGGTGTGGAGAAAAGGGAACCCTGTTACACTATTGGTGGGAATGCAAACTAGTACAGTCACTATGGAGGACAGTGTGAAGATTTCATAAAAAACTGGAAATAGAACTGCCATATGACCCAGCAACCCCACGGCTGGGCATACACACTGAGGAAACCAGAATTGAAAGAGACACATGTACCCCAATATTCATTGCACCACTGTTTATAATAGCCAGAACATGGAAGAAACCTAGATGTCTACCAGCAGTCAAATGGATAAGAAAGCGATTTTAATTTTTAAACAAGCAATTTAGTGATATGATGTGAGTGAAAGTGAAAGTCACTCAGTTGTGTGCAACTCTTTGCGATGCCAGGGACTATAGAGTTCATGGGATTTTCCAGGCCATAATACTGGGCAGGGTAGCCATTCCCTTCTCCAGGGGATCTTCCCAACTCACGGATCGAACCCAGGTCTCCTGTATTGCAGGCTGATTCTTTACCAGCTGAGCCATGATATGGTGTGAATTCTGCTTCAAAAAATCCAAGGGTAGAGGGAGGGGATGAAACTATATAGACTCTTTCAATGTATATGCAACAAAATTGAGTTGACAGTTGTCTAAACCAAATGATACATCTATTTGACAGGACCTTATATTACCTGTTTTATATGTGTGAAACTCTCTATGAGTTTTAAAATGTTAAGAAAGAACATTTGAAAATTCTCCAAAGAAACGACCTCAGAGAAAAGGTCAGATTTTCAAGAAGAAATTCAGCTGCATAAAAATATCATTATATCTCAATGTGGAACAGTGAATGCTTTTTCATGAACCAACTAGTATTCCTGAAGCACTGCTTCAGGAGACAGTTTGCTGATGGGAAGATCCTCTAGCCTATGGTCTTGAATCAAGGTTAGTCTTAACACTTCACTCTACACAAATACAAGGTATTCAGTTGAAGAGTTATTACAAAACAAGATCATAGGGAAACTTTTCTTTCTCTACTAAAGGAAAAGAAAGTTAGTATCAAACAGAAAACTCTTATCTCTGAGAACCCACAGGAAGTGATCAAGAAGTAGGAAGATAAGCTCACCTGGATTGATCTTCAACTCTAGGGTGGTTTTTATGTCATTGAACCACCCTCTCACCTCAATTCGGCAACAATACAAGCCAGTGTCAGACACGGCAGCGTTGTTTATGGTTAAAGACACATCCCTTCCAGGAATATCTCCATATAGCTGATAACGTCCATCCCTCCGATAGGTGACTCTGTATCCATCAGTCCAGATGATGTTAGTTCCGCAATCGAACCAAGGGCATGACCCTCGGCCCCAACACATGCTTGTGACTTCTCCATTATAGTAGCAGGGTAGAGTGACACTCCGACCCGCCACTCCAGTCACTCGACGGTAAGCAGTCACACCAGCTGTAAATAAAGAGAAACCAGAGCATGAGGTCTCAAAATTTTAACTTTAATTTTATTTTCATTTTATTCTTTATATAGCTTATGCTGTTTGAAATTATCTAACCATATCTTGAGTTTGTAAATTTAATATATGCATTTTTCTTATAAACATATTCTTTAGTAGTATTATTATTAATCAGATATATTTTAGAATGAAACATCATATAAACGTCTTTTTGTACTCAGGATTGCCTCCCAATAGGACAGATATATGAGAGAAAGTATCAGGATAAAGGGTAGAAATATGTTCAGTCTTTTGGTGAAAATGATTCAAATTCCTCTCCAAAAGGTTTGAAACAAATGACACTCCAGCAATGCATCAGTGTGTGTGCATTTTATCCTGTGTTTGACAGGTATCTGCTTGCTGCTGCTGCTGCTGCTAAGTCGCTTCAGTCGTGTCTGACTCTGTGCAACCCCATAGACAGCAGCTATTTCCTTCTCCAATGTATGAAAGTGAAAAGTGAAAGGGAAGTCACTCAGTCATGTCTGACTCTTGGTGACCCCATGGACTGCAGCCTACCAGGCTCCTCTGTCCATGGGATTTTCCAGGCAAGAGTACTGGAGTGGGGTGCCATTGCCTTCTCCAGGTATCAGCTTACTAAATGTTAATACATACAGGTAGCTATTCCTCTCCCTGAGTCAATCACTGTCTCAGTTTAAATCTGATTTTAAAACTGTGTTGCATTTAAAATTTTGATTTTCAATTTTATTGCAATTTTCTAAATGGCTATGCAAAAAATTTTACCTCACAAATCTTCTCTAAGTTAAAGAAAAAACAGCGAATATCCTACTTACAGCATCATCGGCTAGAAGGCAGAAGCCTAGTAAACTCTTTAGAAATCAATTTTCAGTAAAAAAGGGTTTATAATACTTTCAGAAGGAACTGAGGCTTATAATGGGCTTTGCTGTTTTTGTTTGGTTGCTTAGTTGTATCGGACTCTTTTCCACCCCACGGACTGTAGCCCACCAGACTCCTCTGTTCATGAATTTTCCAAGCAAGAATTCTGGAGTGGGTTGCCATTTCCTTCTCCAGAGGATCTTCCCGACTCTGGAATCAAACCCATGTCTCCTGCATTGGTAGGGGGATTCTTTACCACTGAGCCACCTGGGAAGCCCATCATGGGATTTAGGATCGATTAAAAAAAAATCAAGCAGGGATCCCTTCTTGTGAATTGATGACTGTGTTGCAATGGAGCACTGTCCAGTTAGCCAGGTGAAACCAAAAAATTGGACAATATTCAATCAAATATTAAACTTTACCTCTTAAAAACAAACAGGCAGGAAAACTCTCTCCTGCAGCAGTGGTTTAAAAAACTGTATTACCAAATGAATTCTGAGTGGTCCTTAAAAAAAATCTGAGATTCAACAACCAGTCATAGTTAGAACTGAGCTGTAAGTCAAGGAAATGCTCTGGGAATAAAACACTCATTGGTATATAAAATAAGTCTAGTTTTTATTACCGGAATTCTGATTATATTTAATTTTGCTTAATATCATTTTTGAATTATAAAGGTAATTTATGCTGATTATACAAACTGTTACAGAACATAATTTAAAAATGTACTTTTCCTCATATTCCTACCTCTAGAGATTTTTTTTAAATTTAGGTTTATGTCTATTCCTAAAAATTTCCCCTATCTCATAGAATGTTAAAATGAGATAAATTAGATAACTTTGTTTATTAAAAATTAAATTTTTTGTTTATTGATTTAAAAAGAAATTTTGGCCAAATGGCACCACATGTGGGATCTTAGTTCCCCAAACAGGGATAGAACTCGTGCTTACTGCTTTGAAAACACAAAGTTTTAACCATTGGAAAACCAGCGAATTTAAAATATTTTCTTCTTAAAAGAAACAGTTACGCATGGTTAAAAAAATCAAAAAGTACAAAACGGTACAATAAAGGACTTGTCTCCTTCCCTCCCATCCCCATTTCTTCTTCCCACCCTCGTCCACGGTTACTCTTTTTTACATACACTTGAATAGTTCATGCATACACGACCATCTACCTACTTTTTTTTTTTAATTTAAACACAAATGGCAGCATAAGCTGTTCTGTACTGTACATGCCTTATTCACCAACCCATAGATTTTTTAATCCTTAGAATTTAAGCAATTCCTTTGGCTTAAGTTTTCAGCTTAGTTCTTTGCTCACTAGTTGATCCCATTACCTTTGACAAAGTGCCCCTCCATCACGACCACACACACCCTACACACCTCCTATATCCTTGGGGTTCCAAAGTACAAACCACCTATTCACTTACCGGGCAGGAGTAGGAGGCCCAGGATGGCTACCCAAGGATGCATGATGCTATTGGCCTGAAGGAAAGAGAAAGCAGACTGCTTGGTGTGGCCCTCAATCAGATGGTATCAGAACAAGTCTTAATTCTCAGATTGCAGCTTCTCCTTTCACCCTTACAGGGTGAATCACATAAGCCTGCCTGCTGGAAGCAAGAACACACTTACAAAGGCTTCAGCTCTCTGTCTGCTCCAGGTGACTGAGAGCTCTGCCCCTTGCAACATACAGGCAAAGCTGTCCTCTGAAACAGTGCCTACTTACCCAGCTCCTTCCCTACACTTAGAGTCCAAACAGAGAAGGAAAGGGAGCAAACATGAAGGAAATGAGAGGAAGGCTTAGCAGGGAATGCCAGATCAAAGACCAGACTTCCCGCGGCAAAGGTACACTTATCCTTAGCCTTGAAGATGAGTCACCTGGCTTTCTGGCGAGAGGAGGGTACTTCTCCCCTTGTGGTCACAATGGCGAGTCCCCAGCCTTAGTCAAATTATCAAATGTCCACTGAGCTAAGAACTGAGAGCTGTGAGTTTCACTTATGGCTCAGGAGACTGCCTCTCAGATAGCTCTGAGGAACCACGCCCAAGAGGGGTGGAGAGATAAGCTTATATGTGATTTTGGAGAAGTACAATCAAACATCTCAGTAGAAGGTCCCCACTAGGTACAAGAAACAAATACCTCAATTAATGCCTTTGGCATTTTTCCGAGTACAGAAGATGAAACTTGGATTCATAAAAATTTCTCCTGTAAACATCTAACTATCTGAAGGCCTGTTTTACCAGTTTTCCCAGAGCACAGAGTACTTCATTTTATATCACTGCACTGAATTCCTTTCAGGGTATATTGAGTATCAGTGACTACAATGGCTAGTGACTTAATTCTTACAGACCAGATGGCTAGGGACACTCCTTAGCTGGCAGTGCCCCCTCATGGCTATAAATTCAATCATGACTTAGGAGGCAGTTCATGACCACTTTATCTCATAGTGCAGAGAATACCTTTTTCTCAGTCAGGCCAGTATTTTGATGATCTTCAGTGTGCTCTTACCGGACTAGGCACTGCTAATAGTAGCCAAAAGTCTTTGGACCACAAGTCTTTCAAATCTGTTTTGGTCCAAGCAAAATCCCCTGTGTTGCTTCTTCCCATATGTAGAGCTACACTATTACAATCTTGAGTTCATAAATAAATATATACATGTATAGCTCTTAAACAACTATACCTGTTCAAGTTGCCTAGGCATCATTTTTATCAGAGGCTTAGTCACACATTTAGTAATGCAAGAAATCACAATCTTGTAAAATAGGCCGAATACAAGTAACATAGCTAGTAGCATTAATAGGGTCATAAGTAAATATTTAAGCCAAGAGTTTCCACTAGGTGTGATCCAGTATATTACCAGCTCATCTGACTCAATCTGTCCTGTACAAATCACTATCTTAAAGGTAATGAAAAACTTGTATTGTTCACAAGGCATCCAGCCTAATTCCCTAGTGTTATTAGGCTGATAATCCTTAGTTTAACTGTTCCCAATGTAAGGGAGCTTTTAAACTTAAATGATTTAAATAATCTGGTGGGAGTCATATAAATCCACCCTGTAACTGAAGGAGGGTCCCTCGTAATAATCAGGAAGTTTTATTTGCTGACTGAAATTTAGTTTGTTATTTTTGAGCTTGAGTAAAATTAAAAGAATATTCATATTATAGCCAAGGACAGAGAAAGCACCATTAATTGTCCAAGTGAGGGAGTCCAATTTAGTAATATCAATAGTTGCTCAAACAGAACTATAGCTTTCTTCTGGAATAAATTTCCTAAGAGTCATCCCATTAGACCCATGGAGAGGAGAAATCCACCAAGGTAACCCAGAAGTACTAGATGCAGGTAACTGATCATAAGCCTAACAATTAGATTAATTTTTAAACTCTGTGTAAGACTTACACCATGATAAAAAACACATGGATTTATGAAAAAGTCCAAGAAATTATCAAAAATAATTATAATGTATAATTACATCAATACTTCCATAATTATATGACATTATTATCTAATGTAACTATTATGCTGAAAACACTATAAATAATCATACAGTTCAGATCGGGAATCTAGGGATAGCTGTCCACCTCTGATGTTGTCTTCTCTTTATCTTGGTAGGAGAGAAGTTTCTCCGCTGTTTGAACTTTGTTTTAAGGTGAGTCTAAGGGCTCCAGTGCAAGAACTCTTTCTAAAAGTGGAAAATACAAATCCAAAAGTCAATTTCTTTCATTTGTTCTGTGCATGAGCTAATCAAGGTTATCTGACAAGCGTCCTTTGATGTAGGTTGGAGACAGTCCTTTGAATGATGCCTTTCCAAAATGCATAATCTTCTGGTTATAGGTCATGGGGCATCGAATATACAGTAATAAGCTTCAGAAACAAACATAGAGTGTCCTTTTAATAATTCAATTAAACTTTACAATAATGTAACCTAACAACAGGGGTCTATCTAGGAAGTGAGTCTTGGGCAGTAAATACAGATCTAAATTAACAATACTAGAATTTAATATCCATATGTGTAATTTTTCTCTCTAAAATTATGTGACTTCTATCAGATATAAACAAATTAAGAGTAATTTGTTTGCAAAAATAAGTCTGCTTTCAGTAAACTTGGCCTGATTACTTATATAAGTGTAACCGATCATATAATCCTTTTAAAAATTGGTTTAGGTGGAACTTTTTATAAAGAATCTCAGATTGAATTTTTAAAAGGCTTCTTTCTCAAGGCGAGAAAAGTCATCCCAAGGGCATGCCATCAGATCCCACCTGTGAGACCTAAAGATCTGAATTAATTTCTCTCTTCTCAGAGTACCAAAGTGTCTTCAGATTCCTGCAACTGTCAGGAGGTGGACTTTCTCATTTACTTCATAAATCTGCTATCAATCTAAGGGTTTATAATTTTAGAGAGATCAGGTAGAAAGAAAAGATACATGTGTCAGTTTTGCTTACAAAGATGTCACAACCAAATTGCTGTAAGTCATAATTAGTTGAAGCGGAAAGGTTTCCTTATATCTGGAAAACAGATTTAAAACAGTAATATTTCAGACCAAGAAAACCATAAAATCTATAACCATGTTCATCAGTTCACTCAGTCCTACATAACTAATTCTTGGTCTTTTGTTAACAGTTTTATAAAGCTTTTAAAAGCATGCACTTGTCAAAAATCCTTTCTGTGAATTTTCTTGAAAATGAAGCATTTTTGCAAAGGCTTCAGGATCAAACAATAACTGTCAATGAACAACAAACATTTTTAAAGGCATGGTTAAAGATCCGATTGTGATGCCATTGACAAAGAAACTTCTTTACTGCTGTGACAGAACATTTTAAGATAATAATCAGAATTAAGACTGATAACATTTGACTATGACATATCAGATTCTTAGGAATTCCAATAATTTCTAGAGTATCTAAAACATTTCCCCCACGATATAGCCTAAGGATGTTTATCACCACCCCTTTGAGACGCTTCCCATGCAGTTTAGCAGATGATATAAGCCTAGTTAGTTTAATATTTTTACCTTTGATAAAGAGAGAAAACAATTCCCTTAGGTGTTTCAGGACCTTTTGGAAAATCTCAAAGTAAGCTAAAGGTCAAATGAACTGCAAGTAGAATTGGATCTGTGGCAAGTTTGCCAAAAATATCAAAAGGCTTTAAAAAAAACAACTGGTCAGGCAGCATCACAGGTCACTGTGAAACAATACTTATTGACTTAACCAAGAAACAATAAAATATTTCAAAGGCAAATACAGAAAGTTATTAAAAATTATTTATAATACAAAGAAAACTCACAATCTATTACAAAATCTAATCAATATTCTTAAGAAAACTCTTCCCTCTTAACAGAGAGAAACAAAATTCAGGTTTTGTACCATTTAATATTGAAATTCATTTGCCCAATTAAATTAATTCTAACTTTGTTCTGCTCAAACATAGAATCATTTCTAAAGTTTCTTTTTTCACTCAAACCTACAGTTTTCTATTCTTACAATAATCTGTCTCTTCTTTACTATTTAGAAATAACTACCATCAGAACAAAGTTATTTTCTTTTTCCTTAATAAAATGAATTTTTATTTCTTATATCTTCTTCTTGTGAAGTTGCTCAGGTGTGTCCGACTCTTTGCAACCCCATGGACTGCAGCCTATCAGGCTCCTCCGTCCATGGGATTTTCCAGGCAAGAGTACTGGAGTGGGTTGCCATTTCCTTCTCCAGGGGATCTTCCTGGCCCAGGGATTGAACCCAGGTCTCCCATATTGCAGGCAGATGCTTTACCATATGAGCCACCAGGGTAGCCCCTCTTCTTCTTACTTGCATACAAAAATGTTTTTCATATTAACTTTATAGGCTGCTGCTGCTGCTAAGTCGCTTCACTCGTGTCCGACTCTGTGCGACCCCATAGACGGCAGCCCACCAGGCTCCCCCGTCCCTGGGATTCTCCCGGCAAGAACACTGGAGTGGATTGCCATTTCCTTCTCCAATGCATGAAAATGAAAGGGGAAAGTGAAGTCATTCAGTCGTGTCCTACTCCTAGCGACCCCATGGACTGCAGCTTACCAGGCTCCTCCACCCATGGGATTTTCCAGACAAGAATAATGGAGTGGGTTTGCCATTGCCTTATCTGAACTTTATAGCCTAATTACTTAGAATTATAAAATTTTAAAAATGTTTATTTAACAACATTATGTCTTCATTGGGACATGCAGAATATTTAGTTGCAGCATGTAAACTCTTAGTTGAGGCATATTGGGTCTAGTTCCCTGACCAGGGATCAAACCCAGTCCCCTGCATTGAAAGCACAGAGTCTTAATCATTGAACTGCAAGTTCAGTTCAGTTCAGTTCAGTCGCTCAGTCGTGTCTGACTCTTTGCAACCCCATGAATCACAGCACACCAGGCCTCCCTGTCCATCACCATCTCCTGGAGTTCACTCAGACTCACGTCCATCGAGTCAGTGATGCCATCCAGCCATCTCATCCTGGGTCATACCCTTCTCCTCCTGCCCCCAATCTCTCCCAGCATCAGAGTCTTTTCCAATGAGTCAACTCTTCACATGAGGTGGCCAAAGTACTGGAGCTTCAGCTTGAGCATCATTCCTTCCAAAGAAATCCCAGGGCTGATCTCCTTCAGAATGGACTGGTTGGATCTCCTTGCAGTCTAAGGGACCCTCAAGAGTCTTCTCCAACACCACAGTTCAAACGCATCAATTCTTCGGCACTCAGCCTTCTTCACAGTCCAACTCTCACTTCCATACATGACCACAGGAAAAACCATAGCCTTGACTAGACGGACCTTAGTTGGCAAAGTAATGTCTCTGCTTTTGAATATACTATCTAGGTTAGTCATAACTTTTCTTCCAAGGAGTAAATGTCTTTTAATCTCATGGCTGCAGTCACCATTTGCAGTGATTTTGGAGCCCCCAAAAATTAAGTCTGACACTGCCTCTACTGTTTCCCCATCTATTTCCCATGAAGTAATGGGACCAGATGCCATGATCTTTGTTTTCTGAATGTTGAGCTTTAAGCCAACTTTTTCACTCTCCTCTTTCACTTTCATCAAGAGGCTTTTTAGCTCCTCTTCACTTTCTGCCATAAGGGTGGTGTCATCTGCATATCTGAGGTTATTGATATTTCTCTCAGCAATCTTGATTCCAGCTTGTTTCTTCCAGTCCAGCGTTTCTCATGATGTACTCTGCATATAAATTCAATAAGCAGGGTGACAATATACAGCCTTGGTGTACTCCTTTTCCTATTTGGAACCAGTCTGTGGTTCCATGTCCAGTTCTAACTGTTGCTTCCTGACCTGCATATAGATTTCTCAAGAGGCAGGTTAGGTGGTCTGGTATTCCCATCTCTTTTAGAATTTTCCACAGTTTTTTGAGAAGTCCTGAGTTACCAACTTTCAAATCTTAATCTCTCGAGAAAACTGAGAAGCAAGCAATTACATACTGTCTTTTCCATTAGCATCCCATAGATTGGCAAACTTGAAATACTATTTATAAAAACTCAACATGAAAAAACTAAGATCATTCAAAATTGGGAAAGGAGTACATCAGGGCTGTATATTCTCACCCTGCTTATTCAACTTACATGCAAAGTACATCATATGAAATGCTGGTCAGGATGAAGCACAAGCTGGAATCAAGATTGCCGGGAGAAATATCAATAACCTCAGATATGCAGATGACAACACCCTTATGGCAGAAAGCAAAGAGAAACTGATGAGTCTCTTGATGAAAGTGAAAGAGGAGAGTGAAAAAGCTGGCTTAAAACTCAGTGTTCAAAAAATGAAGATCATGGCATCCTGTCCAAACACTTCATGGCAAATAGTTGGGGAAACAATGGAAACAGTGACAGACTTTATTTTCTTAGGCTCCAAAATCACTGCAGATGGTGACTGCAGCCATGAAATTATAAGATACTTGTTCCTTGGAAGAAAAGCTATAAGCAACCTACACAGCATATTAAAAACCAGAGACATTACTTTGGAAACAAAGATCCATCTAGTCAAAGCTATGGTTTTTCCAGTAGTCATGTATGGATGTGAGAGTTGGACCATAAAGAAAGTTGAGTGTCGAAGATTTGACGCTTTTGAACTGTAGTGTTGGAGAAGACACTTGAGAGTCCCTTGAACTTCAAGGAGATCCAACCAGTCCATCCTAAAGGAAATCAGTCCTGAATATTCATTGGAAAGAATCATGCTGAAGCTCCAATACTTTGGCCACCTGAAGTGAAGAACTGACTCATTAAAAAAGACTCTGATGCTGGGAAAGATTGAGGACTGGAGGACAAGGGGACAACAGAGGATGAGATGGTTGGATGGCATCACAGACTCGATGGACATGCATTTGAGCAAGCTTTGGGAATTGGTGATGGACAGGGAAGCCTGGTGTGCTGCAGTCTGTGGGGTTGCAAAGAGCCAGACACAACTGAGAGACTGAATCAAAGATCATGGCATCCAGTCCCATCACTTGATGGCAAATAGAAGGAGGCAAAGTGGAAGCAGTGATAGATTTTCTTTTCTTGAGTACCAAAATCATTGCGGATGGTGACTGCAGCCATGAAATTAAAAGACACTTGCTCTTTGGAAGAAAAGCTATGACCAACCTAGACAGTGTCTTAAAAAGCAGAGATGTCCCTTTGCTGCCATAGGTCCATACAGTCAAAACTGTGGTTTTTCCAGTAGTCATGTGAGAGTTGGACCATAAAGAAGGCTGAACACCGAAGAACTGATGCTTTTAAATTGCGTTGCTGGGGAAGACTCTGGAGAGTCCTCTGGACTGTAGGAAGATCAAACCAGTCAAACCTAAAGGAAATTGACCCTGAATATTCATAAAAGGACTGATGCTGAAGCTGAATCTCCAATACTTTGGCCACCTGATGTGAAGAGCTGACTCATTGGAAAGATCCTGATGCTGGGAAGATTGAAGACAAAAGGAGAAGAAGGCAGCAGAGGATGAGATCGTTAGATAGCATCACCAACTCAATGGATGTGAATTTTAGCAAATTCTGGGAGATAGTGAAGGACAGGGAAGCATGGTGTCCTGAAATCATGGGGTCGCAAAGAGTTGGACTAGACTTAGTGATTAAACAACATAATTTCTAAAATGCATGTGCTTTCTTAAAAAAATGTCTCAGTGTGGCACCAAATGTATTTATTAACAGTCCTGACTCTAGTTTCTCTGCAAAATGATGTCGACATTCAGTAATTAATGTGGACAAGGCTCTGTGATCTGCAGTAAGTGTACAATTCCATAGGACTGAATTTTCTGACAAGCTGTCTCCCACGGGAGCCCCTACTCTGTCCTCAACGCTCCCAAACAGCACAATGGATTTTTTCAGTTTGAGCTATTTGACAGTTGCTACTCTAGAATCAACTTTGTGACCCCAGAAGATACATCCCAGTTGAGGGATAAGGCTCAGGCAGCAAACATGAATTTCCAGCTGCTTACTCTACAGGAAATGAAGCCCCAGTGCAGGCACGGAGAATGAGAGGATCAGGCTCACCTTTGAGAAGGAATGCAGGGGCCACTATGGGGAGAAGCGTGAGCACCTGGCAGGAAGCTACTGCGATATTTCTGCCTGGGGGTGCTTCAGTCTGGAAAAGGCCTTGGTTGGAGGAGGCCCAGGTCTTACAGCTTCCTCGATCTACTTGAACAACAAGCTCCCTCCTGTTGCTGGGCCTTCGCACATGCTGTGCCCTGAACTACTTGCTGAAAATCAACCCTTCCATAAAACCAAGAGGTATGTCTTTATATGTCTTTAACAGAAGAGAGGAGGGAGAGCAGCTCAGGCCCTGGTTGTTTCAACACAGGACCAGCAGGACTTCCTGCAGAGTGTGGAGTAACAGCCTAAAGATGACTCCAAGCGATGTGGCCAGAGCAACTGGAAAGACTGGAGGTGCCACCAACTGAGACAGGGGTAGCTGTGTGTAACAGATTGGGAGGAAATATTGTGGACTTCAGACATGTTGAGTTTGAGATTTCTCAGACACCCAAGTGGAAACTCTTCAGGATAGGGGATCTGGACTGAAAATAATTATTTGAGAGACATCAGCCTAGAAATGGGATTTTAAAGCCATGAACCAGAGTTGATGCTCAGGGGATGTCCTTGGCTGAGACACTAGGCCCTGGGGCCTTGTGCAAAAGTAGGAGGTGGAAGAGGCACCATCACACACATAGAAACAAGCCAATGAAGCAGGAGGAACAGTAAAACATAAATGGGATCCTACTGCAGCCAAGTGAAACAAATGCATTAACAAAAAGGCAATGAAAAAGTTTGCTTAAAGCTCAAAATAGAGAAAACGAAGATCATGGCGTCTGGTCACATCACTTCATAGGAAATAGATGGGGAAACAGTGGAAACAGTGTCAGACTTTATTTTGGGGCCTCAAAAATCACTGCAGATGGTGACTGCAGCCATGAAATTAAAAGACGCTTACTCCTTGGAAGAAAAGTTATGACCAACCTAGATAAAATGTTGAAAAGCAGAGACATTACTTTGCCAACAAAGGTCCGTCTAGTCAAGGCTATGGTTTTTCCAGTAGTCATGTATGGATGTGAGAGCTGGACTGTGAAGAAAGCTGAGCACCAAAGAATTGATGCTTTTGAACTGTGGTGTTGGAGGTAAGGAGATCCAACCAGTCCATTCTGAAGGAGATCAGCCCTGGGATTTCTTTGGAAGGAATGATGCTAAAGCTGAAACTCCAGTACTTTGGCCACCTCATGTGAAGAGTTGACTCATTGGAAAAGACTCTGATGCTGGGAGGGATTGGGGGCAGGAGGAGAAGGGGACGATAGAGGATGAGATGGGTGGATGTCATCACTGACTCGATGGAAGTGAGTCTGAGCGAACTCCGGGAGTTGGTGATGGACAGGGAGGCCTGGCATGCTGCGATTCATGGGGTCGCAAAAAGTTGGACGTGACTGAGTGACTGAACAAAACTGAACTGAAGATCATGAATCAAATGGCGCAAAGGCAAGGAATGAGATTTGCCTGTAGGACAGAGCAACCTGGAGATCATTAATGACCTTAATAAAAGCAGTTTCAGTAAAGAATAGTTGAATGACTGTTCCCTTTCCCAATCTAGGTTACATCTCAAGTAAAGGGTTTACAAGGAAAGGGAAAATCAAAAGAGAATTAAAAATTGAAGTCAGGGAACTCTTTCAAGGAATTTTGTAACAAAAAATAAAAGGAACGGGGAGTTTGGAAGTAGGGTTAAGAGAAAGATGATAAAAATAACAGCATGTTTGTATGATCTGGAGATGACTGAGTGGAAGAATTGATTTGGGCAAGGAAAAAATGCCTGGAGCAATAGAGGGACAGAATTCACTGTCCAATTAGGGGATTCTACTGAGACATGACTGGGGATAGCACATCTTTGAGAGCAAATGAACGAGGGACTCAAACATGACCATTTGGAAGTGCTGAGGTGCCACTGGAAACCAAGGGGTCATGAAAGCAAAACCAGCCCAGGAGTTGCCTTTGGAAAGCTAGGAGTCATGAAAGCAAAGCCCAGGAGGCCAATGCTCTCCAGCTATCTGCAATTGCCAACTATGAGGAAGAACCCACATCAGAGGATAGCTATTTTTTTAAATCTTCTCCAGTAGCTAAGTAATCGCATGAATTATTTCCCCCATCTTAAAGCATTCAGGTGTATCCTAGGACAAAAGTTGAAACTCTACAAGCTGCCCAAAAAAGAATTCCCAAGATAGCCACACCCTTCCTTCTATCCCAAGCCTAACAAAACTCCAAGCCAAAACTTATACTTGCTAATCTTTGCAAGATCAACTTTCTAACATATACAAGAATACTATCAAACCTGCAAAAGTCAGAAGCAAATATCAGGCTCCTCCTTTACATTTTACAAATATTTTGACTTTACAAACCACAGACATTGATGAACAAAATTGTTCACAGAGATACACATACTCCTATTCCCATTTCCTTGATACTATATAATATCCATCTGACAGATAAGGAGAGACTCAGCAAAGGGATGTATTGACTCTAACGCACACAGCTTTTGTTTGTTTCTTTGTTCCCCTTTCATGACTTGTGGGATTTTCATTTCCCAATCACAGATAGAATCCACCCACCTGCAGTGGAAGCCCTGAGTCCTACAACTGAACTGTGATGGAAATTCCCACAAAGCTTTCAAGTGAGCCTCAATGAGCACTCCTTCCTCCAAAGGTACCACACAATTCTGCTCAGGTTTCTTTTCCCCTCTCTTTCCCTCATTAATGTTGCTTAAGGGAAAAGCTTAAACAACTCCAATGTTAAGTTCACGATTCTATTTAAATGAGAACTACTCTCTCAAGAGATACAAATCCATTTTATATGAATGACCCAATTTCTACTGGTTCATTCATCATTGTATTAAGATTCTATATTTTACTGAGAAAGTTCAAGCAGCAAAGTTCCAGTTTTCTCTTCAGCGTAAGACAGGATTGTACTTACAGGTGGATGTAAGTACATCCATCGATGTACTTGGATTCGATCTGTGATTGGGAAATCCCACAAGCCATGCAGGGGGGACAAAAAACAAACAAAAGCTGTGTGACATAGAGTCAATACACCCCTTTGCTGAGCTGAAGAGAAGTGCAGTGTTTTCCAGAGGATTGTACTTACAGGTGAGTCAGGAGGTAATTTTCCAGCTTCTCTAGTGGTCTGTCACTGTTCTGTCTCTTTTCTCTTTATGGATAAGAAGGAATTCTAGTCCTTATCTCTTTGCCACACCTTTCCAGAGAACATTGGGAGGTATCTTTAGAAGTTAAACTTCTCTAGTCTGCCAGTTTTTGTGCTGCATTTGATCCAGTCACTAAATAGATTACCGGGAGATTTTCTGTTCAGTTCAGTCGTTCAGTCTTGTCCAACTCTTTGTGACCCCATGAATCGCAGCACGCCAGGCCTCCCTGTCCATCACAAACTCCCGGAATTCACACAGACTCGCGTCCATCGAGTCAGTGATGACATCCAGCCATCTCATCCTCTGTCGTCCCCTTCTCCTCCTGCCCCCAATCCCTCCCAGCATCAGAGTCTTTTCCAATGAGTCAACTCTTCACATGAGGTGGCCAAAGTACTGGAGCTTCAGCTTGAGCATCATTCCTTCCAAAGAAATCCCAGGGCTGATCTCCTTCAGAATGGACTGGTTGGATCTCCTTGCAGTCCAAGGGACTCTCAAGAGTTCCTCAACACCACAGTTCAAACGCATCAATTCTTGCGGCACTCAGCTTTCTTCACAGTCCAACTCTCACATCCATACATGACCGTTGGAAAAACCATAGCCTTGACTAGTCGGACGTTTGTTGGCAAAGTAATGTCTCTTCTGTTGAATATGCTATCTAGGTTGGTCATAACTTTTCTTCCAAGGAGCAAGCGTCTTTTAATTTCATGGCTACAGTCACCATCTGCAGTGATTTTGGAGCCCCAAAAATAAAGTCTGACACTGTTTCCACTGTTTCCCCATCTATTTCCCATGAAGTGATGGGACCAGATGCCATGATCTTCATTTTCTGAATGTTGAGCTTTAAACCAACTTTCTCACTCTCCACTTTCACTTTCATCAAGAGGCTTTTTAGTTCCTTGACACTTTCTGCCATAAAGGTGATGTAATCTGCATATCTGAGGTTATTGATATTTCTCCCGGCAATCTTGATTCCAGCTTATGCTTCTTCCAGTCCAGCGTTTCTCATGATGTACTCTGCATATAAGTTCAATAAGCAGAGTGACAATATACGGCCTTGATGTACTCCTTTTCCTATTTGGAACCAGTCTATTGTTCCATGTCCAGTTCTAACTGCTGCTTCCTGACCTTCATAGAGGTTTCTCAAGAGGCAGGTCAGGTGGTCTGGTATTCCCATCTCTTTCAGAATTTTCCACAGTTTATTGTGATCCACACAGTCAAAGGCTTTGGCATAGTCAATAAAGCAGAAATAGATGTTTTCTGGAACTCTCTTGCTTTTTTGATGATCCAGGAGATGTTGGCAATTTGATTACTGGTTCCTCTGCCTTTTCTAAACTCAGCTTGAACACCTGGAAGTGCACGGTTCACGTATTGCTGAAGCCTGGCTTGGAGAATTTTGAGCATTACTTTACTAGCCTGTGAGATGAGCACAATTGTGTGGTAGTTTGAGCATTCTTTGGCATTGCCTTTCTTTGGGATTGGAATGAAAACTGCCCTTTTCCAGTCCTGTGGCCACTGCTGAGTTTTCCAAATTTGCTGGCATATTGAGTGCAGCACTTTCATAGCATCATCTTTCAGGATTTGAAATAGCTCAACTGGAATTCCATCACCTCCACTAGCTTTGTTCATAGTGATGCTTTCTAAGGCCCACATGACTTCACATTCCAGGATGTCTGGCTCTAGGTGAGTGATCACACCATTGTCATTATCTTGGTCTTGAAGATATTTTTTGTACAGTTCTTCTGTGTATTCTTGCCACCTCTTCTTAATATCTTCTGCTTCTGTTAGGTCCATACCATTTCTGTCTTTTATCGAGCCCTTCTTTGCATGAAATGTTCCTTTGGTATCTCTAATTTTCTTGAAGAGATCTCTAGTCTTTCCCATTCTGTTGTTTGCCTCTATCTTTGCATTAATTGCTGAGGAAGGCTTTCTTCTCTCTTCTTGCTATCCTTTGGAACTCTGCATTCAGATACTTGTATCTTTCCTTTTCTCCTTTGCTTTTCACTTCTCTTCTTTTCACAGCTATTTGTAAGGCCTCCTCAGACAGCCATTTTGCTTTTTTGCATGTCTTTTCCACGGGGATGGTCTTGATCCCTGTCTCCTGTACATTGTCAGAAACCTCAGTCCATAGTTCATCAGGCACTCTATCTATCAGATCTAGCCCCTTAAATCTATTTCTCACTTCCACTGCATAATCATAAGGGATTTGATTTAGGTCATACCTGAATGGTCGAGTGGTTTTCCCTACTTTCTTCAATTTAAGTCACAATTTGGCAGCAAGGAATCCATGATTTGAGCCACAGTCAGCTCCTGGTCTTGTTTTTGTTGACTATATAGAGCTTCTCCATTTTTGGCTGCAAAGAATATAATCAATCTGATTTCAGTGTTGACCATCTGGTGATGTCCATGTGTAGAGTCTTCTCTTGTGTTGTTGGAAGAGAGTGTTTGCTATGACCTGTGCATTTTCTTGGCAAAACTCTATTAGTCTTTGCCCTGCTTCATTCCGTATTCCAAAGCCAAATTTTCCTGTTACTCCAGGTGTTTCTTGACTTCTGCTTTTGCATTCCAGTCCCCTATAATGAAAGGAACATTTTTGGGGGGTGTTAGTTCGAAAAGGTCTTGTAGGTCTTCATAGAACCATTCAACTTCAGCTTCTTCAGCATTACTGGTTGGAGCATAGACTTGGATTACTGTAATATTGAATGGTTTGCCTGGAAATGAACAGAGATCATTCTGTCATTTTTGAGATTGCATCCAAGTATTGCATTTCAGACTCTTTTGTTGACCATGATGGCTACTCCATTTCTTCTAAGGGATTCCTGCCTGCAGTAGTAGATATAATGGTCATCTGGGTTAAATTCACCCATTCCAGTTCATTTTAGTTCACTGATTCCTAGAATATCTATGTTCACTCTTGCTATCTCTTGTTTGACCACTTCCAATTTGCCTTGATTCATGGACCTGACATTCTGGGTTCTTATGCAATATTGCTCTTTACAGCATCGGACCTTGCTTCTATCACCAGTCACATCCACAACTGGGTATTATTTTTGCTTTGGCTCCATCCCTTCCTTCTTTCTGGAGTTATTTCCCCACTGATCTCCAGTAGCATATTGGGCATCTACTGACCTGGGGAGTTCCTCTTTCAGTATCCTATCATTTTGCCTTTTCACACTGTTTATGGGGTTCTCAAGGCAATACTGAAGCGGTTTGCCATTCCCTTCTCCAGTGGACCACATTCTGTCAGAACTCTCCACCACGACTTGCCCGTCTTGGGTGGCCCCACGAGCATGGCTTAGTTTCATTGAGTTAGACAAGGCTGTGGTCCTAGTGTGATTTTAGTGAGCTGGAATAGAATTTTCTCTCTGCTAGGCTCCTTTTATTTTTTAATTGAAGTAGAGTGGATGTACATTATATAAGTTACAGGTGTATAATGTAGTGATTCACAATTTTTAAAGGTAATGCTCCATTTGCAGCTATTATAAAATATCAGCTATTGTACAATATGTGTTGTACAGTACATCCTTATAGCATATTTTATACCTAATGGTTAATACATTTTGACCCCCCTACCATTGTTTCCGCTCCCCCATTCCCTCTCCCACTGGTAATCACTAGCTTGTTCTCTATATTTGTGTCTGCTTTCTCTTAAAATAATTGACTAGTTTGTTTTATCTTTTAGATTCCACATATAAGTGATTTCAGTAATACAGTATTTGTCTTTCTCTGACTTATTTCACTAAACATAATACCCTCCACATCTACCCAAGCTATTGTAAATGGCAACATTGTGTGTGTATATATAAACACTGTAACTTCTTTATCCATTTATGTTTATGGACAATTAGGTTGATTTCCTATCTTGGCAAATGTAAATAAAGCTGCTATGAATATTGGGGTGCATATATCTTTTTGAATTATTGCTTTTTCATGGGGAGGGGATATATAACCAAGAGTGGAATTGCTAGATCATACCATAGTCCCATTTTTAGTTTTCTTATGAACCTCCATACTGTTTTCCACTAAGGCTGCACTAATTTACATTCCCACCAACAGTGTACAAGGGTTCTCTTTTCCCCATATCCTTGCCAACATTTGGTTTTATATTCTTTTTTATGAAAGTCATTCTGACAGGTGTCAGGTGATACCTCATTGTGGTTTTGATGTTTTGATTTGCATTTCCCTGAAGAGAAGCAATGCCAAACATGTCCCTGTTGGCCATCTGCATGACCCCTTTGGAAAAATGTCTACTCAGGTCTTCTGTCCATCTTGTAACATGGTTGTTCTTCTGATGTTGAGTTATATGAACTATTTATATATTTTAGATATTAGCCCTTTATTAGTCATATCATTTGCAAATAATTTCTACCTTTCATTATGTTGCCTTTGTGTTTCATGATGGTTTCCTTTGTTGTGCAAAGCTTTAAAGTTTAATTAGTTCCCATTTATTTTTGTTTTTATTTCTCTTGCTTTAAAAGGTTGGAGACGGGTCAGGGAGTGGGGAGGAGAGTGGTCATGACTACTCCTGGGACCTTTACAGCTGAGAGCTCAGCCTGAGGCAGGGTTTGGGGGATGGTGGGGCGTGGTGAGGGAGAATAAATGAGATAAACTTACAAGGATGACCAGAAGCCCCAGGCCCCAATAGCTCCCAAAGGCACAGCCCTGAGGACAGACAAGAAGTCACTTGGGCCCTGGGTGGAGCCATCCTGCAACCCCTCCATAGGATGGACCCCAGGCCTCTCTCTGGGTGAGGTCGAAGCCATGGACAGTATGTGGTGAATTAAGAGGATGGGGGTTGTGGGTGTGTAGCGGTGTGCATAGGGGTTCTGACACATAGCAGGTTGGTTGTGATGGCCCAGGCAGACTTTAGCTCATCATGACTGAGCCCTGGGCATTCACTCTCCCAACCTGGGCCACCAGTGCGGCCCCCGTCCTCAGACTCTGCACAGGAAGCCAGGCACAGCTGAACCCTCCCAGCCACTGGGCCTCGTCCTGGCCTTGGCAACCTGTTCTCTCCCTCCCAGAGGGTCCAGCCTCACCTCCAGGGCCTTAGCAGTCACCTTATTGTCCCAAGAAGGCCCCTGGTCACACCTGGGTTCCCTAACCACATGGCAAGCAATTCTGGGCATGGAGGGTGCTTCATGCATCATCTCATCCACACCAATTAAGAACTGGGACCCTGGCAGGCTCCAACGGGGTTAGCTCCAAGGGGACCAGGACTGGACATGTGGCCCCAGCACAGGGCACCTGGCACAGTTGGGACCAGGCCTCTTCTATAGATCTCCCAGCTCTGGCTGCTAGATAAGGGGCAGCCCCAATTCACTCAAGTCCCCCTGGTCAGAAGGTCATAGGCCAATGACTCAGCTACTCAGGGGTACAGTGTCTACTACTTGCTCCAGCTTGCTCCACAGCAGCTGCCACCAGGTCTGCTTATCCTTCCCCAGGGCTGTGTTGGGGTCTCGCCCTTGTACTTGGTGATGTAAAAGTAGATCTCATGCAAGACACTCATGCTATTGAATTGACTCAGGTCCAAGCTGATGGCAGGCCATCTTGGTGATGTAGGCATAGTAAATCTTCACCTAGCTCTAGAAGCTAAGGATGTCCTTGGTGTAGAGCAGCTTCTGGGAGTAAAAGTCCTTGCCCAGCTTGTGCTCAGATATGGACCAGGAGTCCATGAAGGCCTAGGCCACCACTGACAGGCAGGCGTCAGTGCTGCTGCTCTTGTAGATGTTGAATAGGACCTGTCGGTTCTTGATCATGTTCAACCAGGGGCACAGGAGCAGGCAGTCTTTCTTCCAGGTGTGATGCATATCTGCATCATGTATCTGGTGCCGAGCGGCCTGCTTGTCCAGGAAATCAAACATGTACTCGATGGTCAGCAGCCGGGCTGAGCCCCAGTGCATGCTGAAGATGGTTTGGAAGAAGGCATCCGTGAACTTCTGTAGCATGCCCTGGATGGCCAGAAGCCGCATCAGGAAGTTCTCGAACACTGTCTTGCTGCCCCAGTCGTCACTCACCTGTTCCAGGTGGTCATGGTTGTTGACCAGGAACACTGCTACTTTTTATATCCAAGAGTGCTCTGCCCATGTTTCCCTCTGGCAGTTCTATGGTTTCTGGTCTATATATGTCTTTAACCCATTTTATTTTTGTATGTGATATTGAGTGAGTGAGTGAATGAAAGTCGCTCAGTTGTGTCCAACTCTTTGCAATCCCATAGATTATACAGTCCATGGAATTCTCCAGGCCAGAATACTGGAGTGGGTAGCCTCTCCCTTTTCTGGGGATCTTCCCAACCCAGGGATCGAACCCAGATCTCCCACGTTGCAGGTGGATTCTTTACCAGCTGAGCTATCATTCTTCTACCTGAAGCTGTCCAGTTTTCCCAGCACCATTTTTTGAAGACTGTCTTTTCTCCATTGTCTATTCTTGCCTCTTTTGTCATGGATTAATTGACCAAAAGTATATGATTCTGAATTCTCCATCCTCGTCCATTGATCTGTGTGTCTATTGAGCGAGTACCATAATGTTTTGATTATTGTAGCTTTTGTAATATAGTCTGAAGTTGAGGAATGGGATTTCTCCACCTCTGTTCTCTTTCTCAATATTGTTTTGGCCTTTTGGGTCTTTTGTATTTCCACATACATTTTTAAATTATTCTTAGTTCCTTGAAAGATACTATTGGTATTTTAGTAGGGATTGTATTGAATCAATAAATTGCCTTTGGTAATTTGAACAATATTAATTATTGTTAAATATTAATAAAATATTTTCATCAATAATAATTTATTAACATAAATTTTGATATATACTACATACTACACTATATGTATATTACATAATATAAAATATGAATATATATTTATATAAATTTAAAATATAAATTTTATATTAATAATATATATATTATAATTAATATTTAACAATATTAATTATTTTATCAATCATTTTAACAATATTAATTCTTCCAATCCAAGATCATGGTATAATTTTCCATCCGTATTATCTTCAGTATTTTTCCAAGTACAGGTCTTTCACCACCTTAGGCAGTCTTATTCTAGCAATTTTATTCATTTTGAGGTAGGCTGTTTTTAAAAGATTCAGTATAGGTCTTGATTTAGGGTCAGACTTTAGGCCTGAAAAGTCATATGAACTTTGAGACTGTTTATACAAGAGGGGACTTTAACTACCTGGGGCCAAACCTATTGATATGTATGTGAATAAACTGAGGACCAGAAAGAAATAGACGAGAGGACCCACAGAAGTCACTCAGGACCAATGCAGAAGTGAAAGCCAGATTCACCTACCCCTATTCCACTGTTCCTCTTCCTCAACAAACAGTATTTCACCAATGTTTTTTGTTGTTGTTCGCAGCATTCAGCTTGTGAGATCTTACTTCGCCAACCAGGGATATAAACCCACAATCTCTGCAATCAAAGCTCAGAGTCCTAACCAGTGGACTGCCAGGGAATTTGCATTTATTTCACCAAATATTCATCAAGCATCCCATACTAAGCAATGGAACATTTTAAGTAGATAAAGCAAACCCACAATCTCCACCTTTGAAAGTTTAGGAAAACAAGCCCCACTTTCAGTATGAATGAAGTCATCATAGGAAACAAGCTTATGGTTACCAAAAAGGAAGGTGGGAGATAAAGTAGGAGTATATAGAAAACTAAGATCATGGCATCTGGCCCCATCACTTCATGGGAAATAGATGGAGGAAAGTGGGAACACTGTTAGACTTTATTTTGGGGGGCTCCAAAATCACTGCAGATGGTGATTGCAGCCATGAAATTAAAAGATGCTTACTCCTTGGAAGGAAAGTTATGACCACCGTAGATAGCATATTGAAAAGTAGAGACATTACTTTGCCAACAAAGGTCCATCTAGTCAAGGCTATGGTTTTTCCAGTAGTCATGTATGGATGTGAGAGTTGGACTGCGAAGAAAGCTGAGCACTGTAAAATTGATGCTTTTGAACTGTGGTGTTGGAGAAGACTCTTGAGAGTCCCTTGGACTGCAAGGAGATCCAAACAGTCCATAAGAAAGGAGATCGGTCCTGGATGTTCTCTGGAAGGAATGATGCTAAAGCTGAAACTCCGGTACTTTGGCCACCTCATGCAGAGTTGACTCATTGGAAAAGACTCTGATGCTGGGAGGGATTGGGGGCAGGAGGAGAAGGGGACCACAGAGGATGAGATGGCAGGATGTCATCACTGACTCGATGGATGTGAATCTGAGTGAACTCCGGGAGTTGGTGATGGACAGGGAGGCCTGGCGTGCTGCAATTCATGGGGTCACAAAGAGTCGGACACGACTGAGTGACTGAACTGATATAGTTCAACTGATACATAAAATAGACAAGCAACAAAAATTTACTGTTTCCTGGTGACTCTGACGGTAAAGTGTCTGCCTGCAATGAGGAGGACCAGGGTTCGATTCCTTGGTGGGGAAGATCTCCTGGAGAAGGAAATGGGAATCCAGTCCAGCAGTCTTGCTTGGAAAATCCAATGGAGAGAGGAGCCTGATAGGCTACAGTCCATGGAGTCACAAAGAGTTGGACTTTTCTGTGGTACTTCACTTTCACTTTCATAGGAAACTGGTGACTCAGATGGAAAAGAATTCACCTGCAAGCAAGAGAGCCAGGGCAGATACCTGCCTTGAGAAGATTCCCTGGAGAAGGGAATGGCTACCCACTCTCAGTATTATTCCCATGGACAGAAGAGCCTGTCAGGCCACAGTCCATGGAGCTGCAAAGAGGCAGACAAGACTCAGTGACTTACATTTCACACTATAGGGAACTATACTCATTATCTTGCAATAAACTATAATGGAAAATAATCTGAAGTACATGCACACACACATATGTGAATCACTTTTCTATAAACCTGAAACTAACATATACTATAAATCAACTGTACTTCAATTTAAAATAAAGGAGTCGAGTTACACTATGCCCCAATATAATTTATATACCTCTCTCACATATTAATACCACATCAATTGATGTTTCAGGTTTTGAAGCTGTGAGTGAGAGGATGTCAGAAAGTGGAATGTGAGCTAAGTGAGTTCCTGCTCACGCAGCTAGAGGGCACTGCCTAGTGTAAAACAGAACATCTCCCCAAGTTATGAGATGATGCATCCTTTTTCTTCCTCCCCAAAATGAAAACAATGTTTTCTACTTAAAACTACTGACATCAGAAATTTGTTTGGGGATGAAAAGTCACTTTTAGCTATGTGCCTTGCTGCATAATCACATGATTGTAAGTAATTTCCTCTGCATCCATTTTAGGGAAGATGGGTGGATCAGAAAAAAACAAACAACAAAAAAAAACATGATAGCACTGGGCTTTCATCAGATAAGGTTGAGGGAATTTTCTGAAGGACTCAGTACTCTTCCAAACCAAGCCCCTGTAAGACTCGGGCACCAGTTGAACTCCTGTGCTAGTAGAAGTTATTCAAAATGTATGCTGAGCGTTGTCAAAAGTTTTGTCAAGGCACTGCATTTGTAGTGAGCATTGGGACTTACCACACTGACAACAGAACGCCCTGTTTGGTAACTAGCTATGTTGCTAAAGAATGTTGACATTTAAAATTTCAAAACTACAAACACCAAAAATCAAAATGAATTATTTCAAGTGAAAGGAACACCATTGAAATAAATTGCTTTCTAAAATGACTGCCTTGAGAAAAAAACATACATTTAGTAATGTGCTGAATGGTATATTTCTTTAAAAATATACTATTGTTCTATTGTCATGATATTTAAAATACAATCACATCCTTTAACACAACAATTCCATGTCCACAGTAATAAATGTTGGAAGTATACAAATGCACATAGGTTTTGGTATATTTGAAATGGGGGGATGGGGAACTAAACATCTATGTGTGGGGAAGTGATTTAATAGATTAAGCACATTTGTTCTACTTAATACTACATAGCTGTCTAAGTAAAGTCTGTTGTCCCATTCTCACATGGAATGATGAGCTTCTGTATGTAGTGGAAAAAATTAGGTTACTGTGTGTGTGTATGAGTGAAAGAGAGAGACAGAAAATAAGAGAATAGCCCAGAACTTTCCTAAATCTAGAGCCACGAGCCACATGTGTCTATTGAGCACTTAAAAAGTGACTAGTCAGAATAGAGATGTCCTCGAAATGGAAAATACTCACTGAACTGTGAAGACTTATAATGAATTTAAAAAAAAAAAAAAAAAAGAACAACAATCAAAACAAAAACAAAAACAAAAACAAAAACGCTGCATTTCTACTGGACAGTGCTGACCTAGGACTGTTCCTGGGGAGTGGGACTGGGAAAAATTTTTGATGGAGAGGACAGGGAATAGGCATTTCCACTTTTAATTATTTTTCAGAAAGCACTTAATTTAAAATTTTAAAAATCAGAGTAGGAATCCAAGCAAACTTTATAGTTTAGTTAATATTATGTGTCAGTCTTAATTTCTTACTTTTCACAAATGGTACCATGGTTATGTAAGCTGGTAACCCAAGAAACAAAAAGCAAAAATCTGCTGAATACAGGAACTCTGTTCTATCATTGCAATTTTTCTGCAAATCTCAAATTATTTCAAAATAAAAACCTAAAAAAAAAAAAACCAATGAGGGAAACAAGCACTCTAACAAGATGTATCTTCTGCTTAGAGATTCTTACCTGGAGTCTCAAAGTACTTACTGTAAAGTAACTCACCTACCCACAGTTCCTTGTGAACACCTTTGCTTGAAACAAGGCAGCTAGGATAACTAAATATCATATTCCTTAGTTCCCACTTGAAATTCCATCAATTCAGAAAACTCTCTTCTCCCTTGGTGATTAGCAGCTGTCTGGCTGCTGCTTAGGTACCAGGAATTTTTGCTGGAGTAGGAGGCTTGCTCAGAGAACAGGAAAGGTGCCACCTCTCCAAGGACTTCACTGAGGCCTGGGTAGCTAGAAGCTGTCAAAGCCCCTTCACTTGCTCCTTGCTCCCTCATCAGCTCCTTGCTTCAGGCCTCAGACTAAACCAACACTAAGGTCAAGAGATTTTTGCTAAGATCTCATTGTGAACTTTGAGATTAAAATATTGAATCAAAAATCCATAGTATCAGTATAACAAACTTCACCTATATTTATACAGGTGTTAATTACAAAGGACAACATATCAGATTGTCATAAGGCATCTTGTTAAGTATAGACTATAAAGCTGTAACAAAATATTTTCCAAGAGTGACCCACCCACAAAACAATTATATTAAAAATAATGTGGATATTTAAACAGACATTCTACCACCACAACCACACCTGCATAGCTTAAATAACTTTTTAAACATCACTACTTTCTCTGGAAAAAGAGTCACACCATAAGCAGAAGGAGCTTGACTAAGAATTATGAAAGAAAACTGCTACTATGTAAATGAGTGACCTTTATAATTACAGGCAATACAACTGAAAAAAAGATGTAGAGGATCTAAAATCTTGAAAGTCACATTTCTGACGCATTCTCTGCTACACAGCTTTTCCACTGAAAACTGGCTAAAATCTGAGCTCCCCTTAAGCTTGAGAACTCTCCAACCAATTGTCCCACTCTCTCCTTTTCCCTTTTCCAGCTGAGTTCCAGAAAAGAATGATGAAAATCTTTAAAATTACAGATCTAGGGCATCTCTACTTACCTCTGGAAAGACTTTCTCAATAGAAATCTGGGGACAAAATTAATTTGTATTCAGTTAAAAAAATGCAAACTTATGGGAAAATCAAATTTAAATGGAAATAAGCATAACGGGATGTTCCCAAATAAATGAATGACAAGTCAAACCACTTGGAAATTCTAACACTAAAAGTGACAGGCAGATAAAACGTGGCAAGATCTTAAATTTTCAGTCTGAAAAGATCAGGGAGCCTCTTTGGGCCCTGTGGGTGTCTATGGCAGAGATCTAGGAAAATTTCTAAGGCACTTCTAACACATCCAATCTTTCTATGTTGTTTTTAATTAAGTTACCACTTGTCATCACCCAGACACTTTGGGGGTTCCTTGATAGTTTGTTATCTTTCTGCCATCTTCCTCATTACAAATCACTGATACAGAGTTGATCCTACCCTGAAAACCAGGGTCTTAATCCCTGCTGGAACCACTCTTGACACATCTAGAGTGATGCTACACACTACCACTGGCTGTGACCCTGAATTTATTCAAAGTCTTCATTTCTCTCTATGACAAGAAGGGTGGACAAGAAAACATTGTGATCATACCTAAATCAATGTCTTCATTACAAAAAAATGGAGAAAATGATTCAAACAGTTATAGAAACACATAAAAGGAAAAAGTGAAACTCTTGACTATTTGCCCCTGTGGAATAACCATATTAACTTTGGAATGTGCTTCTGGAATATTTTACAGTAAAAGAAAAAAATAGAATTAACTATACTATTTTAGAACTTTTTTTTTTTATTAGCAACATAGATTTCTCCTTTGAAAAGTAACACAAGCTCTCTGAGACTAGGGATTTTGTCTGTTTCCTTCACTGTTATATTTCTAGGAACTAAAACACTGTTTGGCACAAAGTAGGTGCCAAAAAACATTCACTGAATGAATGAATGAAATCCTCCTTCCTGTCAGATCAGTGAGAAGTTCCATGAGGTCAGGGATGTGTCTATTTGGTCTCTGTGATCCCAGCACCACAGTACCTGGCACAAGGTAAGTACTTAGTATCTGTTGAACTAGCAAAACAACTCAATGATGAAGCCACCTTTTTTTTTTTTTTTAACTGTTCCAGCGTGTTAGCAATACCACCTAACCAGCTATTCCCCAATTCATGGAAAAAGTCTCTCACAAACACTGTTGCAATAGTTGTTCTTATATATATATATATATATATATATATATATATACTTGTTTAAAGATTTTTTTAGGATAAGAATCCCTTTTGTGGGGCAATCATTGACCTGGTTTAAATGTGTTATGAAACCTCTTCCCTCTAGAATTTCATAAACTAAAAATACTTAAGATTAGTTTTTCAGCTTATTTAAAAGCCACTGCCTGGAACTCTGCAAAATTATTTCCTTTTCAAATCTCCAGTAGAAAACCAATGCTTCCCAATCCTGTCTAGATGCAGCCTGAACTCTGTAACAAACCGGCTGCCTGCATCCTCGGTGACCAACAACTCCTGCATGCTACACAGTAGCACTTTAGTCATCACCCGGAGAAGGCCGTGTCAGGCAAGTCTCTACTGTTGGTTCACCCAGCAGAAAGGAGAAAGAAGACAGCAGAGTAATACACTTCCAGGGCCTGAGCTGGAAGAAGATGCTGAGAAACTAAGAGCTGGACAAGACCAGAAACAGGAGCTTAACTATTTTTGAGTCCCCCACAAGTGAAGATACAGAGCTCTATCTGAACTCTCCAATGGAGAAGTTTTTCCAGAAATTTACTTTTCTGCTTGTTTAATTTGTTCACTCCAAAGACATTAAGTAAATCTCTATTTATGTGTCAGAGTTGTGCCATATCTGGGGAGGAAAAAAACAGGCAAGATGGACCTACTCTCCACCATCTTGGCACTGAAGCTTAAGGACCATTGTCGAGGCACGAAGGGATCTGACTCTGAAAAATAAAGACGGCTAGAGACCTTCACCTACTTTCCACCAGGGGACAGAATTTGTGTCCCAGTCACTGCTGCTTCTTTTGTGAAAAACACTGCTCCATTTCTCACCATGAATGGAGAAGTTGGTTAGAGATCTTTCCCTTTGAGTACACCCCAAGCAAAACTGGTCAACACACTGAGCGTACTTCCTTTTTCTCCAGGAGCATCTGCCACACCACAGGCCTTGCTGGGCCATCTTCTTAAGTGTGGCCAAGGAGAGCTGGGCATTGGCACTTACTGTTGCAGACTCAACATTCAAAGAAGTATAAACTTTGAGGCTTTTAGGGAATCAAGACCATCTAGTCCTACCCCAGTAGTTTCCTAACCTGTTCTGTGTATCACGGAGCTCTTTGAGAATCAATGACCCCTTTAGACTTGCTGTATTGAAAAAGACACACATATATCTCAGCACATAATTTCCCCTGTGTAATCGAATATCTAGAATTCCTGAGATCCCATATTAAGAATTCTTACTCTCTATAAAAGCCCACTTGAGCTCTAATGTCCCAGTTAGCAGTCTCTGAGTTGGGTGGATGGAACGCAGAGGCAATGTAGTGCCTGTGTATTACCACACAGGTCCCAGCTCAATCCTCGAGTGAGCTAGTTATCTTTAAAATACGGAAAAACTCTGCTCGGTGGCCAAGGACAGAATTTCTCATATCAGTCAGCTGAGCCATCTCATGTTTTCAAAGAAGACAACACCAAGCCCCAAAATGAAGTGGTTGAATCTGGTGGTGTTGAAAGGTGACAGCAGCCCAGAGGTTGTTAGGATAGCTGTCCCCTGTTGACGGAGCAGTTGAGGAGCCTGGCAGATTACAGTTCATGGGGTCGCAAAGAGTCGGACACAACTGAGCCACTTCACTTCACTTCTTCACACATTCCAGTATTCTTGACTGGAGAATCCCATGGACAGAGGAGCCTGGCAAGCTATAGTCCACAAGGTCACAGAGTCAGATACAACTGAGTGACTAACACTTCCACTTTTTCACTATGATGAGACCTCATCCCCAAGGATTCTGACTCATTTGCTTCGGGGTAGACAAGAGTGCCCTAGGTGATTCTAACAGGCAGAGTTCAGAAGAACCAGGCTGGGTTATGAAAAGCTCTGAGAGTAGGCTCTGTACTTCTCGTTCACTTCTGTAACCAACGGTCTCCTAGAGCCTGGGTCGAGTAGGTGCCCTATCAACTGAAGGCCACTCAAGATTCCCACCTTCTCCTACCCTACTCATGATTCTTACCTTGAATTTTGTATCTTCTCTTTCCTGTCAGAATACCCTAAGTAGAAAGGCAAAGAAAAGTCCATTTAAAATGCTTTAATAAAATAAATGAGATAAAAAACAAAACGGGCTAACTGGAGGCAAAGATTGTTTAGGGAAATCTGGTCTACCCGTTAAGATCAAATGACATCAAACCACTGATGTGTGTCTTGGTTTATTACAGAAACTGTGGTAGAAAGTAATAAAGATGTATTTTCATATTTAACAAATATAGGGAGTTCCTACTACATATCTGGTAGTATGCTAAGCACCAGGGACACAAAAAATGAATTATGAGCCCTGACATCATTAAGCTTGTCTTCCAGCAGGGAGGCATTTAAGAAAAAAAAGTAAATAGAAAAAATAAAATAATTTCAAACTCTGATGGGACAGAAAGAAAAGTACTACAGCAAAATAGATTAACCTAGAGATTATCATACTGAGTGAAATAAGACAGAGAAAGACAAATATTGTATCATTTATATGTGAAAGATAAAAACATTACAAATACCTTTATTTATAAAACAGAAACAGACTCACAGACATAGAAAACAAACTTATGGTTGCCAAAGGGGAGAGGGGAGGAGACATAAATTAGGAGTATGGAATGAACAGATACATACAACTAAGATGATCTTTAAGCTCAGTTCTGAAAGAAGAGAATGAGTCAGCAAATGAAGAACCAGGGTGAGCATTCTGGATTGAGTAAAGCCCTGGTAAAGATGGTGATAAGTGGCTGAAACTGAAAGCATGACTGGAATAAAAGAGTGGCACAAGATAAGATCTGAAGTGGAGCCTGGGCTAGATACTATAGGACCCTAGAAGTCATAATCAGGAGCTTGGGTTTTATTCTAAGACATAAGACATAATTGAAGGCCAGAAATATGATATAACTGGGTCTCAAGAAAATCACTTTGCTGCTATGTGGAGAATGAACTAAAATGAGGTATGAAAGAAAGAGCAGGTAAGGCATGAGCTGCCTCAGAATAAGGTAGTGACAGAGAGGCACAGAATCATGAATGGATTTTAGATATGTTTTGGGAAAAGTGCAGGAAGTGAAGCTGGATTGTGTGCAGTTGGGATTGTGTGTAGGGAGTGAAGAAGGAGAGAATTCAAGGATGGCTTCTAGCTCAGGCAACCAGTTGGATGGTAGTGAAACACTAGGATGAAGACCCAGCGAGGGGGAGTAGGGTTTTAAAAGGTGGAATATAGACTCTAGAGCTCCTTTTTGGACACAGTAAGGTGGGAGACAAGCAAGTGGAGATAACACCTGAACAGCTGGACAGTCAGTACCAACACCCTTGAGTGCTAAAGACAAAAACTAAGAATGACATTGAAGTCTATGGAAATATAGGTTCTCATCATCCAGGGGGTATGGAGAGAGAAAAAACATCAGCTCTGGGAATCTCAACACCTAAAGATCATGCTGAAGAAGAGAAAATAATAAAAATGACTGAAAAGGAGTGGTCAGATAAGAGTGGTGTTTCAGAAGTCAAGAGAAGGAAGACTTTTTTGGAATGACTGAGGGTCAGCTTAGTTGAATATTACTGAAAGATAGATGTACTGCAATGAAGACAGAGGTATCTACTGGGTTTGTCAAAATGGAGATCACTGAGCTTGAACTAAAACTACTTCCATGGCAATTCAGGTGTAGAAGCTAAATGGGGCTGGGGGTGTTTGAAGAGTACAGAGGAATGAAATGTAGGAATAACTCATCTGAAATATGCCTGTGAAGGAGAGGAGAGAAACGGGAGTAGCTGGAGAGAAATGTGTGAACCAGATCTTACTTTTATGCTAAAAAAAAAAAAAAGCATAAATAGGAATGGAGAAAGGGATGATTCTGGAGAAAGCAATCAAAGGAAGAAGGAAGTCATGGCTATGGATGGCTATGGCAAAGCAGTTGAAACAATCTTTTAATACTTCAGTGCAGTGAGAAGGGAGGGAGGCTTGAGCAGCAGTGAAATATGTGATGCTCATCTCAGACACTGCACTAGGAAGATACAAGGTTGCTGCACACTTCTGAGTGCCAATTTATGGCTTTGATGGCATGATTAAAAACCTGTCACCCTCGTTGTGTGATTTTCTCTAGCAGGTTCTAGGGAAAAGACTGCAAACTGTACACAACTTTCCCATCTATTCTTCTAAGTAGTTATGTTTGCAGTTTTGGCAGTAATCATATGTGTGTATAAAACATGACTTCTCCCACTCCTGCTCAACCTCTTTCCAGACCCTTTTCACAAACCATAGTGGTCCCTAATATCCAGGCCTTGGCAGAACTCAAAATGTGGGTGCTATCATTGCTCCTTGTCAACCTGTAGACTCCATATTCATGTGGTCAATTCCCAAACTCCACTGCTACCTCTCCATAAACTCGGGTAAGTGGGAGTGAGTAGCTCTTCCCTGAACAATTCATTTATCATTAAAGACAGAATAACAAAAAGATAAGCAGGATAGCTTTGGTTTCAAATCCTCTATCAATTAACAGTGTCACGTTGGACTAAAAGTTACCTAACCTTTCAATACAATGGCTCTCCAACTGGTATATGAGAACAATAGTAGTACCTTTCTCAACCCGGTAATTATGAGGACTTAATGCACATAAAGCACTTGGAAGCATAATGCACATAAGCCACACAGGATGAGCAGCTCATCCCAGTTTTCCCTGGACTGTCCCAGTTTTAGCACTGAAAACCCACATATTTGGACCCCCCCCCCTTCAGTCTTGGGAAATTTCGGAATGGTTTATAATCCTACACACAGTTGATGTTCACAGGTGACAAAGAAAGGCTACTAAAATAATAGAGGTATAAGACCTTAGCCTCTTCCCCAAAGAGAAGAGAATATATCACAATTAGTAAAGTACATGAGGTTTTTGGAGTGTTGGAAGTGTTTGTTCATTGATTGTGGTGATGGTTTTCTGAGTGAAATCATCTATAAAAGTTCATTAAGTTGGACACATTTTACATATACAGTTTATCACATATAAATTATACTTATTTTTTTAATAAACATAAGCAACTTAGAAGTAAAATGTTTGCTGAGTGCCACAATGGAGGAAAATAACAAATGCTGCAAACTTGACCATGACCCAGGGTTAAAGCAACATGCTGCCCTACTTTAAAGAACCACACTTAAGTAATTAACCTCCAATTAAATAAATAAATTTACATTAAAAAAAGAAAGAAGATAGAAAACGCATAGAAAGAAGTGATTGTTGATTCATGAATTTAAAAGATTTATGTTCTTTACAAAATAAGAAAATAGGTACTAGAATCAACTTGCCTGAATCTGAATTCCAGCTTTGCCACTTATTGATTCAGAAACCTTGAAAAAACCTTGAATGTTTATTGTCTCTAAGTGTTACTCTCCTATGCTGTAAAAAGTGGGGTTAACAGTACCACCTACCTTATAAGATTGTAACAATGATAAATATAAAAACATGCTTGTTACATGGTAAGCACTGAATAAAAATGAGCTATTATTAATCCCGTGGTTTGAAAAGACTAAAGAGTGTTCATTCTAATCGTTATAACCTAATAATTATAATATCTAGTTTGGGTTGGCTGCTATATTAACAGTTCCTTATCATAGGGAGAGAGAAGAACCATCAAACAACTTACATTTGAGAATTAAACCACCAGAGTTAAGAATCAGAGCCAGGAAAAAATATTTTGGGGGCAGTCCTAAGATGGAGGAGGAATAGGACTAGGAGACAACTTTCTCCTCCACTAATTCATCAAAAGAACATTTGAACGCTGAGCAAATTCCACAAAACTTCTGAATGCTGGCAGAGGACATCAGGACTGAGAAAGGCAGCCCATTTTCTTCAAAAATAGATTACGTGCCTAACGGCAACTCCCAGCAGAGAAGCAACCCAGATGCTCGAACGGGCCACTAGCAAGCAGGGGCTGGACAGGGAGGCGCAGGCTGCATTGCTTTGGGTAAGGACCGGGCCTGAATGTCCCAAGGGCAATCTGAGGGAACTAGCTTGAGACAGCAACCCAGACTGTGGGATAGCTATCCTGTGAAAAGCCCCAACCTAAGACACCACCGCTCAAGAACAAAGGACTGAGCAGAACTAGCCAGCTGAGGACCGGCCCATCCCACACTGGAGACAAGCAGGCGAGGGCAGCCAGAGCCCGAAGGGGGCAATCGTGACCCCAAGAGGCATCCTCTACCATACTGTAAGCAGGCTTCATTGCTAACCAGACTTCTTGGGATTCTGGATGGTTGACATCCACTGGGAGGGTCACAACCAGAGATCAGCTCCCCAGAAGAGACACATGGCACAACTAAGAAGGCACAGCTTTTGTGCACCCAGAAAACTGAGCGACTAGGAGAGGGAAGGTGATAAGCCGCAGCCTCCAACAGCAGGGCGGGGGCGGGGGTTGGGGGTGGGAACTGTGCTCTCCAAACACCTGGTCTCCTGAGCTTCTCGGACCTGGGAAGGGCACAAAATGAAGGCCCAACAAAGTCTGCGCCTTTGTGGACTACCTGAGAACCTGAACCTGAATGGCTTAGACCTGGGAAGTGCATGCAACCCAGGGCCCACCACAGACAGTTGCCTGCAGAGCAACCTAAAGCCTGAGCAGTGTAGACTGGGAAAGCACACACGCCATGAGCAGGGCAAACCCAGTGTGGCCAAGACACTGCGAGCACTCCTCACACATGCCATTGATATTTGTTTGCAGTGTTTCTCCCTCCCCACAGCACGACTGAACAAGAGAGGCTAAAAACAGTGATCACCACCGCCCCCTTGTGTCAGGGCAGAAATTAGACACTGTAGAGACCAGCAAACAGAAGAAGCTAAAATAAACAGAGGGAACCACTTTGGAAGTGACAGGTGCAATAGATTAAAACCCTGTAGTTAGTACCGACTACATAGGAAGGGGCCTACAGATCTTCAGAAGTATAAGCCAGATGAAGGAACTATCTGAAAATGAACTGACCCCACACTGTCCGCAACAGCTCCAGAGAAATAAATTTTTTTACTATCATCATTTTTTTTAATATTTTTTATTTTTTTATTTGTAAGTCCTCTATTACTCCTTTAATTTTCATTTTTATAAGCTACTATTACATTGCAAAAAAAGACCCTATTTTCAAAGCAAACTTCATATATATATATACTTTATAATTTTTGTGACTATTTTGTTTAATATTGTATTTTTGAGAATCTAAGTTCTTCTCTAGATTTCTAATCTTTGGTTTTTGGTATTTGTTATCAATTTTGTACCTTTAAGAACCCAATATTCAGTACACATTTTTAATTGGAAATGAGATTACTGGCCTGATTGCTCTCTCCCCCTTTTGACTCTCCATTTTTTCCACCAGGTCGCCTCATTCTCCTCCCTCCCGCTTCTCTTCTCTACCCAACTCTGTGAATCTCTTTATGTGTTCCGGGCTATGGAAAACACTTAGGGAACTGATTACTGGCTGGATCTGTCTCTCTCTTTTTGATTCCCCCTTTTATCCTCCTGGCCACCTCTGTCTCCTTCCTCCCTCTTCTCTTCTCTGTGTAAGTCCATGAACATCTCTGAGGGATCCAGACTGTGGAGAGCACATGAGAAGTGATTACTGGCTAGCTTTCTCTCTCCCCTTTTGATTTCCTCTCTTCTCCTCCTGGTCACCTCTATCTCCCTCCTCCCTCTTCTCTTCTCCATGTAACTCTGTGTACCTCTCTGGGTGTCCCTCACTGTGGATAAGCCTTTCATCATTAACCTAGATGTTTTATCAACAGTGCTGTGTAGATGGAGAAGTCTTGAGGCTACTGTAAAAATAAGGCTGAAAACCAGAGGCATGAGGCTGAAGTCCAAATCCTGAGAACACCAGAGAACTCCTAACTCCAGGGAACATTAATCAATAAGAGCTCATCAAAACCTTCCATACCTACACAGAAACCAAGCACCACCCAAGGGCCAACAAGCTCCAGAGAAAGACATACCATGCAAATTCTTCAGCAACACAGGAACATAGACCTGAGCTTCAATATACAGGCTACCGAAAGTCACACCAAGCCCACTGACATCTCAAAACTCACTATGGGACACTACACTGCACTCCAGAGAGAAGAAAGCCAGCTCCACCCACCAGAACACTGACATAAGCTTCCCTAACCAGGAAACCTTGACAAGCCACCCATCCAACCCCACCCACAGCAAGGAACTTCCACAATAAAGAAGAACCACAAACTGCCAGAATATGGAAAGGCCTCCCCAAACACACTGATATAAACAAGATGAAAAGGCAGAGAAATACTCAGCAGATAAAGGAACAGGATAAATGCCCATCAAATTAAACAAAGAAGAAGAGTTAATGGGTTAGTTAGAGTTAATGGGTGTTAATCAGTTAACCTGATATAGAATTCCAAATAATGATAGTGAAAATGATCCAAAATCTTGAAAATAAAATGGAGTCACAGATAAATAGCCTGGAGAAAAGGATTCAGAAGATGCAAGAAATGTTTAACAAGGACTTGGAAGAAATAAAAGAGTCAATATATAACGAATAATGCAATAAATGAGATCAAAAGCCCTCTGGAGGGAATCAACAGTGGACTAATGCAGGCAGAGGATAGGATAAGTGAGGTAGAAGATAGAATGTAGAAATAAGTGAAACAGAGAGGAAAAAAGAATTAAAAGAAATGACGGCAAACTCAGAGACCTCTGGACAATGTTAAACGCCCCAACATTCGAATCATAGGAGTCCCAGAAGAAGACAAAAAGAAAGACCACGAGAAAATACTTCAGGAGATAATAGTTGAAAACTTCCCTAAAATGGGGAAGGAAATAGTCATCCAAGTCCAAGAAACCCAGAGAGTCCCAAACAGGATAAAACCAAGGTGAAACACTCCAACACATATTATTCAAATTAACAAAGATCAAACAAAGGGAACATATATTAAAAGCAGCAAGGGAAAAACAACAAATAACACAAAAGAGGATTCCTGTAAGGATAACAGCTGATCTTTCAGTACAAACTCTTCAGGCCAGAAGGGAATGGCAGGACATACTTACAGTGATGAAAGAGAAAAACCTAAAGCCCACATTACTGTACCCAGCAAGGATCTCATTCAAATATGAACGAGAAATCAAAAGCTTTACAGACAAGCAAAAGCTGAGAGAATTCAGCACCACCAAACCAGCTCTCCAACAAATGCTAAAGGATCTTCTCTAGACAGGAAACACAGGAAGGGTGTATAAACTCGAACCCAAAACAACAAAGTAAATTGCACTGGGATCATACTTATCAATAATTACCTTAAATGTAAATGGGTTGAATGCCCCAACCAGAAGACAAAGACTGACTGCATGGATACAAAAACAAGACCCCTATATATGTTGTCTACAAGAGACCCACCTCAAAACAAGGGACGCATACAGGCTAAAAGTGAAGAGCTGGAAAAAGATAGTCCATGCAAATAGAGACCAAAAGAAAGCAGGAGTAGCAATACTCGTATCAGATAAAACAGACTTTAAAACAAAAGTTGTGAAAAGAGACAAAGAAGGACACTTCATAATGATCAAAAGATCAATCCAAGAAGATATAACAATTATAAATATATATGCACCCAACATAGGAGCACCGCATTATGTAAGACAAATGCTAACAAGTATGAAAGGGGAATTTAACAGTAACACAATAATAGTGGGAGACTTTAACACCCCACTCACACCTATGGATAGATCAACTAAACAGAAAATTAACAAGGAAACACAAACTTTAAATGATAGAATGCACAAGATAGACCTAACTGATATCCATAGGACATTTCACTGCAAAACGATGAATTTCACCCTTTTCTCAAGTGCACATGGAACCTTCTCCAGGATAGATCACATCCTGGGCCATAAGTCTAGCCTAGGTAAATTCAAAAAAAATTTAAACAATTTCAAGCATCTTTTCTGACCACAATGCACTAAGATTAGATGTCAATTACAGGAGAAAAACTAGTAAAAATTCCAACATATGGAGGCTGAACAACACACTGCTGAATAATGAACAAATCATAGAAGAAATAAAAATATACATAGAAATAAATGAAAAAGAAAAAACAATAACGCAAAACCTATAGGACACTGTAAAAGTAGTGCTAAGGGGAAGGTTCATAGCAATACAGGCTTACCTCAAGGAACAAGAAAAAAGTCAAATAAATAACATAACTCTATACCTAAAGCAACTAGAAAAGGAAGAAATGAAGAACCCCAGGGTTAGTAGAAGGAAAGAAATCTTAAAAATTAGGGCAGAAATAAATGCAAAAGAAACAAAAGAAACCATAGCAAAAATCAACAAAGCCAAAAGCTAATTCTTTGAGAAGATAAATAAAACTGACAAACCATTAGCCAGACTAATCAGGAAACAAAGGCAGAAGAATCAAATCAACAAAATTAGAAATGGAAATGGAGAGATCAAAACAGACAACACAGAAATACAAAGGATCATAAGAGATTACTATTAGCAAACATATGCCAATAAAATGGACAACTTGGAAGAAGTGGACAAATTTTAGAAAAGTACAACTTTCCAAAACTGAACCAGGAAGAAATAGAAAATCTTAACAGACCCATCACAAGCACGGAAATTGAAACTGTAATCAGAAATCTTCCAGCAAACAAAAACCGAGGGCCAGAAGGCCTCACAGCTGAATTCTACCAAAAATTTAGAGAAGAGCTAACACCTATCCTACTCAAACTCTTCCAGAAAATTGCAGTGGAAGGTAAACTTCCAAACTCATTCTATGAGGCCACCATCACCCTAATACCAAAACCAGACAAAGATGCCACAAAAAAAGAAAACTACAGGCCAATATCACTGATGAACATAGATGTAAAAATCCTTTAAAAAAATTCTAGCAAACAGAATCCTACAACATATTAAAAAGATCATACATCATGACCAAGTGGGCTTTATCCCAAGGATGCAAGGATTCTTCAATATCCACAAATCAATCAACATAATACACCACATTAACAAATTGAAAGATAAAAATCATGATTATCTCAATAGATGCAGAGAAAGCCTTTGAGAAAATTCAACATCCATTTATGATTTAAAAAAAAAAAAACCCTCCAGAAAGCAGGAATAGAAGGAACATACTTCAGCATAATATAATCTATATATGACAAACCCACAGCAAACACTATCCTCAATGGTGAAAAATTGAAAGCATTTCCCCTAAAGTCAGGAACAAGACAAGGATGCCCACTCTCACTACTACTATTTAACATAGTTTTGGAAGTTTTGCAACAGCAATCAGAGCAGAAAAAAAAATAAAAGGAATCCAAATTGGAAAAGAAGAAGTAAAACTCTCACTGGTTGCAGATGACATGATCCTCTACTTAGAAAACCCTAAAGACTCCACCAAAAATTACTAGAGCTAATCAATGAATATAGTAATTTCAGGATATAAAATCAACACACAGAAATCCCTTGCATTCCTATACACTAACAATGAAAAAACAGAAAGGGAAATTAAGGAAACAATTCCATTCACCATTGCAATGAAAAGAATAAATACTTAGGAATATATCTACCTAAAGAAACAAAAGACCTACATACAGAAAACTATAAAACACTGATGAAAGAAATCAAAGAGGACACAAATAGATGGAGAAATATACCATGTTCATGGATTGGAAAAATCAATATAGTGAAAATGAGTATACTACCCAAAGCAATCTATAGATTCAATGCAATCCCTATCAAGCTACCAACGGTACTTTTCACAGAACTAGAACAAATAATTTCACAGTTTGTTTGGAAATACAAAAAAAACTTGAAGAGCCAAAGCAATCTTGAGAAACAAAAATCGAACTGGAGGAATCAACCTGCCTGACTTCAGGCCCTACTACAAAGCTACAGTCATCAAGACAGTATGGTACTGGCACAAAGACAGAAATATAGATCAATGGAACAAAATAGAAAGCCCAGAGATAAATCCACACACCTATGGACACCTTGTCTTTGACAAAGGAGGCAAGAATATACAATGGAGAAAAGATAATCTCTTTAACAAGTGGTGCTGGGAAAACTGGTCAACCACTTGTAAAAGAATGAAACTAGAACACTTTCTAACACCATACATAAAAATAAACTCAAAATGGATTAAATATCTAAACGTAAGACCAGAAACTATAAAACTCCTAGAGGAAAACATAGGCAAAACACTCTCTGACATAAATCACAGCAGGATCCTATATGACCCACTCCTAGAGTATTGGAAACAAAAGCAAAAATAAACACATGGGACCTAATTAAAATAAAAAGCTTTTGTACAACAAAGGAAACTATAAGCAAGGTGAAAAGACAGCCTTCAGAATTTGAGAAAATAATAACAAATAAAGCAACTTACAAATAGTTAATCTCAAAAATATATAAGCAACTCCTGCAGCTCAATTCCAGGAATATAAATGACCAAAAAGCCTCTTGATGAAAGTGAAAGTGGAGAGTGAAAAAGTTGGCTTAAAGCTCAACATTCAGAAAACGAAGATCATGGCATCTGGTCCCATCACTTCATGGCAGATAAATGGGGAAACAGTGGAAACAGTGTCAGACTTTATTTTTTGGGGCTCCAAAATCACTGCAGATGGTGACTGCAGCCATGAAATTGAAAGACGCTTACTCCTTGGAAGAAAAGTTATGACCAACCTAAATAGCATATTCAAAAGCAGAGACATTACTTTGCCGACTAAGGTCCGTCTAGTCAAGGCTATGGTTTTTCCTTTGGTCATGTATGGATGTGAGAGTTGGACTGTGAAGAAAGCTGAGTGCCGAAGAATTGATGCTTTTGAAGTGTGATGTTGGAGAAGACTCTTGAGAGTCCCTTGGACTGCAAGGAGATCCAACCAATCCATTCTGAAGGAGATCAGCCCTGAGATTTCTTTAGAAGGAATGATGCTAAAGCTGAAACTCCAGTACTTTGGCCATCTCATGCGAAGAGTTGACTCATTGGAAAAGATCTTCATGCTGGGAGGGATTGGGGGCAGGAGGAGAAGGGGACGACAGAGGATGCAATGGCTGGATGGCATCACTGACTCGATGGATGTGAGTCTGAGTGAACTCTGGGAGTTGGTGATGGGCAGGGAGGCCTGGTGTACTGCGATTCATAGGGTAGCAAAGAGTCGGACACGACTGAGCGACTGAACTGAACTGAGCTGAGTCAAAACACGGGCCAAAGAACTAAACAGACATTTCTCCAAAGAAGACACACAGATGGCTAACACTTGAAAAGATGCCCAACATCACTCATTATCAGAGAAATGCAAATCAAAACCACAATGAGGTATCATTTCATGCCAGTCAGAATGGCTGCTATACAAAAGTCTTCAAGCAATAAATGCTGGAGAGGGTGTGGAGAAAAGGGAACCCACTTACACTGTTGGTGGGAATGCAAACTAGTATAGCCACTATGGAGAATAGTGTGGAGATTCCTTTAAAAACAGGAAATTGCCATATGACCAGCAATCCCACTGCTGGGCATACACACTGAGGAAACAAGAATTGAAAGAGACACATGTACCCCAGTGTTCATCACAGCAATGTTTATAATTGCCAGGACAGGGAATAAACCTCAATGTCCATCAGCAGATGAATGGATAAGAAAGCTGTGGTACATATACACAATGGAGTATTACTCAGCCATTAAAAAAATACATTTGAATCAGTTCTGATTGGGTGGATGAAAATGGAGCCTATTTTACAGAGTGAAGTAAGCCAGAAAGAAAAACACCAATATAGTATACTAACGCATATATAAGGAATTTAGAAAGATGGTAACGATGACCCTGTATGTGAGAGAGCAAAAGAGACACAGATGTATAGAACAGTCTTTTGGACTCTGTGGTAGAGGGCAAGGGTGGGATGATTTGGGAGAATGGCATTGAACCATGTATATTATCATATGTGAAATGAATCACCAGTCCAGGTTCGATGTATGATACAGGGTTCTCAGGGCTGGTGCACTGGGATGACCCAGAAGGATGAGATGGGAAGGAAGGTGGGAGGGGGGTTCAGGATGGGGAACACATGTATACCCATGGCAGATTCATGTCAATGTATGGCAAAACCACTACAATATTGTGAAGTAATTAGCCTCCAATTAAAATAAATAAATTTATATTTAAAAAAAAAAAACAAGCATCCTGCCCTCATGGACCACTTTGGTTGAGTAGCTTTGAATGTCCCCCAAATTACTTAAGCATGAGTTATTTCAGGGTTTACTCAAAGTGAAATTAATCTCCAGTCTTTTAACTGTTCATGTAGAAATGCTTCTAAATGATTAAAATTATACTTACATTTAGCCTTTGTCTAATTCTTCTGGGAAAACCAACATTTAACTGAGTTGTGAAAAGAAATATAACACAGGTATTGATTCAATATGAAAAAGACCTTTTATCCTTCCAAAACAATTTTAAAAATCAAAGTGGTTTGAAGGCAATTTAGCATTTTGTAGAAATTGGTAACACTCTCAAACAATACTATTATATTTGCAAACTCTTTTCTAAAAAAGAAAGCCTTTTTTGCTACTCTTTCCCTCTTTTTTCCTTGTATTTATTTCTGCCCTGCCTTGTTCTAAAAATCAGAGCCTGCCAGTTGTCAACATAAACACCTAGAACTGTGGCATTGATGTAGCAAAAATGTCATAAATTATATGGCTATTGATTTTCTTCTCCTGGTGTCTTCATGGTATACTCAGTATCATTGCTTCTTCTAACTGCTAAAATACCATCCTCCTCCCAAAGAAAGCATTTAATGCCTTGTATTTCCAGAACCCTGAGAAAACAAATTTGTCTATAATGGAAAAATCACACTCACCTCCATTTTTCTATCGGGTAAATAAAAACCTGTACACACCATGATTTGAAACTTTGGGGACCCTAAGCAATATCACATTCGGAGTCACTTTATTTAAAAAAAAAAAAAAGGTGGGGGGGCGGCAATCATGAAATGCTTGCATGTTAAGTCCTCTAAGTCCCAGTTTAGATGTGCTGATTCTAAGTTGTATTCAGGTATTCTTGACAGCCTTGGTAACTGAGGTAGAAGTGTTTTTTTCTATCTTCCCAATGAGAATTCTTGATGGAAAACAAGATTCATGAGGTCTGAAGAGAATGTACAATTCGAAGAATTATGTTTCATGTTTTGAAGAGACCTCTGCAATGATCAGCAAGTTTGAGCCAATTTAGTATAAAAAATTAGGACTCTGTGACAGAGGTTGACTTTTCACAGTCGACCTAGCATGACTCTACCAGTGTCCCTGACTCATAGGAATGCCATGGGAAACTGACTGAAAAATTCAGCAGCTGATTCAGAGGACTCTGACACGGTATTTTGTCACTGTCTTCTACAGTCAAGACCATAAAACCTTAGATTCTGGATCCAGGGCTTAGTGATAGTCATCTACAATGTACACATTGTCGTCTGCTTGGATAGGCTTCAGAGCTGCATTTTTCAAAGCTCCAATGCGAGAATCTTTCAATGGAATCATACTGTAGAAAGAATAACATGAGTAAGAAAAAAGAAGATCACTTCTCAAGTATGAGCAGCATATTTGTTTACGTTCATTCAAGCCTGAGTATTTGCATTTCTCAGAGCCCCATTCAAACATCCTATGAAATGAATAGAAGCTTCCAGAATTGTGAATATGAAGTTACAGGAAATTATTTTTAATAAGGAGGTAGAAAGTCGCACCTTTTGGTTTCAAAAATCTCACACTGGTCTCTTTCAAGACACTCGTACAATAGAACACAAAAAATTTATAGTCTAACCAGACAAATACCACACATCAAATTGAAGTATTAAACCAGGATGCACAGTCTCAAAGATGGCCAGGAAATGGTTTGGCTGGTGTTTTTCTACCCGAGGACTGTGACCCTTTAGTGAATGGTATTTAGTGGTATGTATCCTGTATTTAAGATAAATATATATAAGTATACAAAATATCAGAGCATATCAGATGTAGCAAAATACTATTGCTTCACCTAAGCATGTTCTAGATCCCAGAGTCAAAAATCACACCCTGCCTTAACAGTCAAAATTAGAAGCCATGGGTTAGGTGAGTTTTATGACATGAATGCTCACACATCAAGTGTACACAAAGGTCATTTGTGGAGTTTTGATATCAATGCTTTTTTACAGGTTGTCTGTAGGCACTATTTTTATTACCTAAGCCTGCCCAGAAATGATATGAAATGCACTGAATCTTCACTCAGCTCTGATCTTTAAACAGATTAGTCATACATGTGTGGAAACAGGTTAGGGGTCAGTAGCTCACAATGAGTTAACGTGATATAGCTGCCCCAAAAATAACATCATGAGGAAATAGACCTTTTTGGTTTTGTTTTGTTTGCTTTTCTATATTATACAGAATCTTCTACAATAAATATTTTCTTTTCTAATTCGGTGATTAAAACTGAAACTTTAAAAAAGCAAACATTGAAAGAACAAAAATGAACTAAAAGGATGTGATCATGTGTGGTTTTCTGTCTGCAGGGAGTACTTTTTTATTTTCCACTCTTGGAAGCTGACATCAAAACTCCTAAAAGTCTGGTTTAGGACTCTAAGAGACCTGCTGTGTGATGTGACCTTGGATGTCACTTAACATCTCTAAACCTGTTTTCTAATTAGTAAACTGAGAATACTACTACTGCCTGTCTCACAGGTTTATTGCTGTGAAGGGCATGTCTCAATAATAAAATCCACCATCTATGGAACACTTGCAATATGCTGGAGATTATTCAAGGCGTATTTTGTGGACTGGCTCATGTGATTAACTCAGATATAGGAAAGATTGGGTACAAACATCCAATGAAAGAGAACTAAGAATAATGGATGGCAGTTAAAGAGGGACAAATTCAGAATCAAAGAAAGACTTGGCTTAAAGCCCAAGCTGGACCAGATGAAGCAGTTTATTTTGTTGGAAGTAGGTAGTGGTTTCCTACCTTTACAGATGCTTGGGAAAATGACCCCAGGGATGCATACAAAGATTTAATTTTTTATTGGGTGAAGGGGTAATTTTGCAAAAACTGTAAATTGAAATGCCTGTGAGGCCAGACAACTAATGTAAATGAACAGAGCAGGCTGGGTATGGAATAATAGGGGATGGTGGGAACCGTGGGGAGCTGGAGGCATGTCCCTAGCCCTGCCTTTGCGGTCTTCAGCTTGGAGGTGTCTTCCTCCAGATTTTTGCAGAGCTGCCTTCTGCTTCTTTGGGGCTCACTCACATAGCCTACTGCCCTGCTCCAGTACTCCCTGTGGTATTTCTCTGGACGTTCTATAGGGGCCTGCTTATTCATGTATATGTTTTCTGTCTGTTCTGCTCATCTTTACGGAATATAATAGAGATTCAATAGACATGCAATAAACAAAACACTGAATGAAATCAAATAACAAACTAAACAACGCATTCAAATGATCCCTGAAACAATATCTGCAATTTAGTTCTCTTGCTCTAAGAGATAAGGTTTGAAGTGTTATCTCTGTAGCAGTTATGACACAATTCCAGGGAAATATAGAGATGCTTGGAAAAGGAAATGGCAACCCACTCCAGTATTCTTGCCTGGAGAATCCCAGGGAAGGAGGAGCCTGGTGGGTTGCCATCTATGGGGTCGCACAGAGTCAGACACAACCGAAGCGACTTAGAGGCGGCAGCAGCAGCAGCATAGAGATGCTAAAATTATCACTGAAAGATTGAACAGCAATGGAGGTGCTCTATATACTAGATTTTCCAGGATCCAGAGTATAAAATGGAGAACTGGAATGAAAAGAGGAGAGAGACAGAGAAATTTTCCTTATGTTTACTAGAGGAAGAACATCAAAAGGCCTATTAACACAAACCATTTCAAACTTACCGTAGTAGCTCCGCCTTGCTACCCAGGCAAAAATATCCTAAATTGAGGGAAAAATGAAGAGAAAATTAAACATGCAAGCCAAAGAGTTCATGAGATTTTTTTTCCAAACCAGTATATTATTATGATTATTACTTTAATATGAGCAAAATCAGTGTAGCTTTCAGAGTCTAAACAATAATTGATTTTGAAGAAAGAATATTTTTAAAAAGAAGGAGATAAAAAATCAATCTGGACCCTAATCTGATAACTCCAGGTAACTTCTCTTAAATCTCTAGGAGACAAGTAAGCCCCTTGGTATAGTGTATGTTGTGATTCATAAGTTTACTGTATTGACCTACATGCCCTAGCTTACTTTAATGCCATTATATTCAATGAAAAAAAAAAAACCCTGAATATTGCACTTCTCCCATAGAAGACAGCTTTTACACACACATACTCACACAGCTGGTAGAAGGAGACTAGGAGGTGTTGGATGACTGTCGTGTGAAACCCTTTGTTCTTCTCATAGCTCTGAAATGATGTACCCTCCTAATGTCTCTTGTGCTTCTTCTATTAAGTGGGTATTATAAAACCATCAACAGTTTTACCCCCAATAGGAATAAAAATTTGTTATTGAGGGAATGGGAAAAGAACAAAATGGGAGGGAACAAATCTTGTATTTTACAGTGGCTTTTGACTTCCAAATCTCAACTTTACACAAGCAGTGCTTATTTCTCCATATTTAATTTCACCTATGGAGAATTTAAGTATCATGTTTATGGAACAATAAATTTGAGATAAATAAAAAATTTAAAAAAGAACAAGGTAAGAACCAAGGACGTTATTTGAAACTGATATCTTATAGAATGTACAGCTACATGCATTTGGTGAAAGAATACTCCTGCGGGCTCAAGAATATTTCTGAATATTTTAGTCCTGAGGTGACTTACTTCTCCTAATCCAGAAAACCACAAACATGACCAACAGTGCCAAAATAGTAACCGAGATTCCAATGTAGACTCCCTTGTTGGTGCTCATCCATGTTTCTTGTGCCAGCACCACAACCTACAGAAACATCAGCAGATCAAACACAAAACAGAAAAATAAAACAATCTTGTTAGAGTTATAGGCAGAAAACATTTCAGAAAATAATATACCCAGACGCGTTATGGTTTACTGGCCTCTGGCTAGTTCTGGATCATGAGGGGTAATACCAAATGATGTAGAGTTAAAGCCTTATGATGTAATTCTAAGATAACTCAAAATTCAAAGTGTATTTGGGATTGGTGAAATGTTTACTTCTTACTTGCAGTGGTATTTAGAGAAGGGTACAGATTTGTTAAAACTCACACTGTATGCTTCAAATGAATGTGCTTTATTATTATAATTTTACATATTACAAAAAAATAAGCTCTTTGCATAAATAATCCTCTTATTTACTTATAAAAAACAATTTTGGTTCTTATGTAAGTTGCCATGGTTTTGCTATTTGAATGTGCTCAGTTACTGAAACTGGCCATTAATTTAAATACTTTTTTTGAGCTAGAATTCAAGATTCTATATCTTTATAAATGGGCATGGAAGTAGCTGCTAAGATTCATGGCTCTGCTTAACAATTAAAATGCTGTGCAATTGGGAAAAAAATTCCTGATGTGAGAGATCATCAGTTCCTAGAGTAAACCCAAAATATACCAGGCTATCATGCTTGTCTCCTTTACATAGCTTAATTCTAATTCAAAAGATGTCCCACCACATAGGTATTTTAACAGAAAGGAAGTGGAAAATCAGAGAAAAAGATTAACTCTCAAGTCTCCTCCTGCATAAGAGTTTAATCTCTGGAGTCAGAATCCCAGATTAACTTTTATTTAGTTGCTCTGTGGCCCTAGCAAGTTATTTAGCCTCTTCAAACCTCTTTTTCTGTCAAATGCAGATTAAATAGGGTTCTTGGGAAAGGTACTTCAGGTACCTCCTGATAAACACTCTGAGGAATACAGAGGGGGGTGACCTAGCCTCTGAGCTGTCCTTGCCTAAACAGAAAACAGTCAGTGCCTTGGGAGGGAAAAGCTGTGTTATCACCTTACTTGTGGGAGGGAAAGCAGTTAGATGGAACACAGGGTTACAGGGAGCAGTCTTTGCTTGCTTTTTAAAAAACATTATGTTGCATAAAACTGGAAGTTCATTTTAGAGTGTGCAGCTCAGGATAAAGAAAGGAAAACAAAAATCAACCATAATTTCAATAGCCAGAAATAGTTACTATTACCATTTTTCATTACATACTCTTCCAGAATTTTATCTTTCTAGTACTTTTCTTAACAGACACAGTTACTGTATCCAATGTATACTGCAATATATACATCATTTAATTTTGTGTCTATAGCCTATGTATAATAAATTTTTTTTTCATTTTTGGCAATGCTACATGGCATGTGGATCTTAGTTCCCTAATCAGCCATCAAACCTCTACTTACTTCATCGGAGGCATGAAGTCTTAATCATTGGACTGTCAGGGAGGTCCCAATGCTATCTGAAAAGTTAGTTTTTTCATTTAACAATTGACACTGTCTTCTCATGACAGTAAGTACAATGCAGTGACAACATTTTCAATGGCAATAAATGGGCATGCTTAATTGATGTTATCAATCTCTTATTATTGAACATTTAGATTGTTTATAACATTTTCATGATTATAAACAGCAGCAATGTATATCTTGTTTTATACATCTTTATGTATATGTTCATTCTCCTCTTAAGATACAGCTCAAGAAGTTGACCTACTGTGTGGATATATATGCTCCTTGGTTTCAAGATGCCTGAAAGACACCTTGACATCTTCATGGTCAAGACACATAAATCCCATGATTGTGCTACCACCATTTGTGAACTTGCTTCTATATTGCTTACATTATATAGAAGAGATTAATTGCTACTGAATATACCTGTCCTGCGGGTAACTGAGGTCAAAAACAATCTTCTCATTCAGAGCGTTTGTTTCTTTTTTTTAAACTAGCATAAGTCTGACTGACATGACATTTACATGGTGGCAGTTCTGCTATTTAACAAGCACAACAAATTCAGCCCATATCCATCAGATCAATCAGTACCCATATCATCAGGGTGATTAATCTTTAATATCATTCCTATCTGGTAGTGTTCTCATATCACTAAGTTATGCAACATAAGGCCATTTGACCTCACATTAACCCCACTTCGCTTGAACTTGAATTTCTCTTACAATGTCCATGCTGCAATTTCTCATCACTTGTAATCAAGATTACTCTCATACCTGAATCTGTTCATGTTTTTTGCTTCTAAGGGTTATTTGCACATAGTGCAAGGAAAGTTGTTTCACCCAAGGGAGCCAAAAGCAAAAATCTCACTGATAAATTCTTCTAACTTACACACAAAGATGAGGCTTTGATGAACATCATAAGACTATAGTCCCTTGGATTTTCCCCAAGCCAACTGTGGGAAAAGTGCAAGAACAAGTTACAGAATCACAAAGTTGTTGAAGACTATAGGACCTTAATATGTCATCTTATGGGGAGGATTATATATAGATAGACTCAGCAGTGGCCTCAAAATCTTTCTATAGGAGGAAAATTGGATTGGAAAAGGATACTAGGGGGCCTATGTTTAAGGAACCACACTTTTATTGACATAATATTTTTGGTGGGGATGGCCCCCATTCCGCTGCATCAATTCAAGTCATGTTATTTCTCTAACAATGATCTAAGTCTTTCTTGTTATGTAATGTTAAGTCACTATGCCTGAATTAATTCACTCTTTTTTTCTTATTTTCTGGTTGGGAGAAATTCTGTCTTGGGTGTATATGTGTGTCTAGAGTAAAATATCACTTTTCAGGTATTTCTAACAAAGTAGTGCATCTATATAGACTTTTTAAATTAATTAAACTATCTCTATGTAAGAGTCAAATTCTTTTCCTCCTTTATTTTTTAAATTAGAAAGAATCAATCTTTTGACTAGTCTGACAATAATAATCTCTAAATGTAACTTGATTCCAGAAGAGACATATAAGTGAACCAGGCTAATAAAATAGGAAGGAATATGCTTACAGTTTGATTGTTATGCCAATGGGGATCTGGAGACTGGGTCACAGTGCCATTTCCCTCTGCTCAAAAAGAAAGAAAATTAATAAGAATTACAGAAAGATATTGAACTTTCCTGCAAACACCAAATATATTCACACTGCCTTCTGGTAATGAAGGGAAAGTTGAATAATCATATGGCCTAATGCTGTAGGCATCCCAAGAATAATACCAAGTTAATAACATCTGTTACTTTAAGTAGTAAGGTTGTATTTCTTAACCATTTTGTCATGGACCATTTGAAGATGAACCTTTTTTTTTCTCCCTATGGGGGTGAAAAATGCATGCTCACAGAAAATTTACTGACAATTTAGACAAGTCAGAGTGACCCATTCTCAGAACTAGGTTAAAAATTACCACTTACAGATAAATAATCAATACTTTCATGGCAGCTCAGAAACTTCCAAAGACTGCTCAGAGGTCATTACACATCCAAAGAACAGAACCACTCTGTTCAAAATGAACATTACATTGGTTTTACAATCAAAATGTGAGTGAAATGCACTAAGATATCTCAACAGGTGCATCCAACTCCTATATTATATGCTAGTGTGCCCAGATACTGATCTAAATGTGCTTTAGAAAATATGTTACAACACTCCCAAGCCCAGTGTACCTTATACTACCTAAACTCCCAATATAAAAGGATACTATGCCTTAAAAGTTTTCAATGTCTAAATTTTAATAGTGTTTTGAAATATCTCTTTTGTCCCACAGAACATATACTGTTGGCCCTTCTCAGCAACTATAGGTCAAATACAGGACTCTCTCTTTACTGAGTATCTATTATATACAAGTATTTTACATCCTTATACCAACTTTCTTAATCTGAAATTTTAGATGAGGTGCTAAAATGGTTGAAGTTTCCAACTCTACTAAAGGACAAGAGCCTCAGCTCATAACAACTGCACACGTTACGTTTCCATTCAGTGAAAATACTTCAGGTCTCAGAGATTCACATGCTACTGACAGAGCTATAAAACCATCATTTTCTAATGGTAGTAAAAATGAAGTAACCATACTCCCCCTAAGTTTCACACTTTACACTACTGTATCTACAAATTAAACATTCCTACACTGCTTCAAGAGACAAAGACAGTGTCTACCGTGTCTCTAGTCTCTGTGTATGATTTATGTTATAACCTTAAATCGTTAAGCCATGAATGAGTGATGTTGTAAAAAAAAAAAATAGCAAGGACTTGAGTCAGATGAAACTTGACTTCAGTGCTGACATGTCACTTACCAATGTGACCTCGATCAATGTTCTTTACATACACATTACATATATATGCATGTAAATGTATGTATTTACATTTCCAGCTGGGGTAACCTTGAACTACAAGCTATTGATAGCACCCGTCTCATAAAGTTATCATTTTAGATGATGCATGTAAGGTGTTTAACACCATATTAAACAAATATCAGATATCACAATTATGTTGTTATATAACAAAGAGCAATGGGGAAGGGACACCATGCAACGGATTTTCCAAATATCATGTCCTTCATTCCTTACAAACATGTAGTGAGGAATGAAACAACTCGCCCATGGGCGTGCAGCTTGAAACTGCCATTGGTGGGCAGTTGAATTGGAAGTTGTTTGTCTCCAAAGTAGAACTAAATGTCCTCCTCAGTCTGGCAATGGCAAGAAATAAACCTGCCTTGAAAGAATTAAATGAGATAATGCAAAACAATTTGCAGGCACATGCATCTGGAAAGGTAGGTGCAGGCCCTGCGAAAACCAAGATTCCTTCTGGACTAACATTCTTTGATTTGTGAGGCTTTAACCCACTGAAGTGTGACTCGGGCATGGTGAGGATTTGGCTGAAGGGCCTCAGAGATGCTGCCAAGACGGCAGCAGTCAGGGAAGTTGTGGGGACACAGCTGCTCCAATGTCTGTTCCATGCTGGCAAGTCTACTTGACCAGGTTTTAGTGACATATTTTAAAGAACAATTTCTCATTTTCTACTTTGTTCTTCCTCTTAGCCTAAAAGTGTGGGGTGCAGTTGCTCCAACTGCTCTTACCTGTATTTTTATCTGCTTTCTCTTTGTTTCTGTGCCAAGAAACAGTTCACACCAAGGATTCCACTTTCAAAACCAAATATCACTATTAGCTAATTTCAATTAAATTGGTCCCTCTCTGAGTCCCACTGCATGTCCATTTTCAGTTAAGAGCTTCCTTGAATGATTGGCAAAGTAGGCTACCCTGGGTGTTTGCTACAGAATAGCACCTCCTGAGCATGATGAATCATACACACAAGTTTTCAAAATCATACAAAATCTGACCTTGTTTGGATGCTTCACAGGCACATGGACAAATAAACCAGTTCTGCATTACAAAGGAGTTCACATGTAGCACTCTCCAAATTTACCACCATGATTAACAGAGTTAGCTGGGAAAGATGACAATTCAATATCATCTTTCTCCATTACAGGAAAAACAGACTAATCTTATATCTCAAAAGAATATGGACTTTCCAAAACTAGGGCGAACCGGGAGACTTTTGGAGTAGAATAGCACAATCCTAGTAAGCCGTGCCTCTTTGGTTCTGGTGTCCATGTTCTCAACCAAACTCAAAAGTGTCCATGTGAAATGAAAGCTCAGCAAGGCAGCAGGGGAGCCTCCTGGCTCTGTGTAGTTTCTGGTGCTTAGAGGTGACCAGTTTGGTCTGGACCAGTTTCGATTTAATTGTTTTAAGGCTCTGTCCAGGGAAGTAGGCCTAGAAATAAGTTTAAAGACCAGGCTGATTCATTTTATTTAGAGAAATGTGGATACGCATGTGGATGGTCCCAAATCATACTACCTGCCTATGTCACACAAATGTACATATTTCTGGACATTCTAAGTAACAGTCATAGTTGCCATTCTATCACTTACCTTGTAACTGTGTCCCCAGATCTTTATCTCAAATAATGCTTGTAAGATTAAGTAATATTTCCTCCATTTGCCAAAGGATAAAAACAGATTCTAAGAGGGTAATAAGACATTTGTTCAAGTTGCATAGCTGAGTGGAATAGCCATTGTTGGCATTCAAGTCACGCTTGTCTTTTTTCAGAATATGCGCTCTGAACAATGTGCTAATATTTATCAAAATTTGAATGCTCCCAGGTGTTCAGGAAAGAAACTGAAGTTACCTGTTGAACAAGAGTGCCATGGTGAGCTGGTTATGTTTGTTTCATACAGGGTAGCAGGCTGGGTTTCTGCTGTCTGAGTTGGAGAAGATAAAGTAGCTATAGGAATAACAAGAACGGAAAAATAGCATTTAATTAGTGGAGGAAAATTTACACCCCCAGCAGAAAGAACAAACAAAACTAAATCAGAAATTACCCTTTGACTCTTTCTTAGAAATGTATTAATAGATGTCCTTGAGGTATGGACATCTTACCCTGCTGTGTAGGCATTTCATTATCATGAATAAATCTGATTTAGATAATGATCTGAGAGCCTAACAACAGAATTATTCCACTTTTTATACTTCTGTTGTTGTTCTGCCCCATGACTTCAGCATGCCATGCTTCCCTGTCCTTCTCTGTCTCCTGGAGTTTGCTCAAACTCATGTCCATTGAGTCAGCAATACTGTCTACCCATCTCATTATCTGCCACCTTCTTCTCCTTTTGCCTTCAGTCTTTCCCAGCATCAGGGTCTTTTCCAAGGAGTCAGCTGTTTTCATAAGGTGGGCAAAGTATTGGAGCTTCAGCTTTAGCATCAGTCCTGCGGTGGTCATAAGAATTAAGGGCCTTAATACTTATATAAAGCAGTTAGCATGTTTCCTGACACAGCATACAGAGTAAGCATTAGCTTCACTGAAATCTTATCCTCAAGTGTTGGGTTAGGCTTCAGAATGGATTAAATGATCTCTATTCAGATTTTCCTCATAATTCTATGTTAAACTGGGCCGAATGCACCATCCTTCTAAGATCTCCATGACCAGCGGTCTGGCTTATTATTATTTTTTTTTTTTGCTATTAATGATTCCTTTGAGAAGCTAATAAAAACCATAGGTCCCTCTCACTCTTAAAATGCTTAAAGATACAAAAGATGAATATAAGAGGGTACAAGTGGTTCACAGATTCTGTTTTGGAAACCTGTTAAGAATCCCTACCCTAGATTGTACATCTGCATTAACACAGTGCCCTGGATGGTGTGTATCCTTACTTTAAAAACTTCTGCACTTAGCAGTACTTTTGCTTACCTGGCTGGACGTCCTTTTTGGGTGCTGGCATTGGAAGACCAGAAGTAGAGGACCTCGCTGTCACTGGAGCAGTGGGGACTGTCATGGTTGGAGTAATGGTGTTGACTGTTGTTGGCATAACAGTGGTGGTGGTTGTTGGAGCCATGGTGACCATTGTGGTTGGAGTAGTGGTGGCAGTTGTCTTTCTTGCAGTGGTTCTTCTTGGAGTAGAGGTGGCAGTTGTCTTTCTTGTAGTGGTTCTTCCAGGAGTAGTGGTGGCATTTGTCTGTCTTGTAGTGGGTGTTCTTGGAGTAGTGGTGGCAGTTGTCTTTCTTGCAGTGGTTCTTCTTGGAGTAGAGGTGGTAGTTGTCTTTCTTGTAGTGGTGGTTCTTCCAGGAGTAGTGGTGGTGGTTGTCTTTCTTTTAGTGGGTGTTCTTGGAGTAGAGGTGGTAGTTGTCTTTCTTGCAGTGGTTCTTCTTGGAGTAGAGGTGGTAGTTGTCTTTCTTGTAGTGGTGGTTCTTCCAGGAGTAGTGGTGGTGGTTGTCTTTCTTTTAGTGGGTGTTCTTAGAGTAGAGGTGGTAGTTGTCTTTCTTGTAGTGGGTGTTCTTGGAGTAGTGGTGGCGGTTGTCTTTCTTGTAGTGGTTCTTCTTGAAGTAGTGGTGGCAGTTGTCTTTCTTGTAGTGGTTCTTCTTGGAGTAGAGGTGGTAGTTGTCTTTCTTGTAGTGGGTGTTCTTGGAGTAGTGGTGGTGGTTGTCTTTCTTGTAGTGGTTCTTCTTGGAGTAGTGGTGGCAGTTGTCTTTCTTGTAGTGGGTGTTCCTGGAGTAGTGGTGGCAGTTGTCTTTCTTGTAGTGGTTCTTCTTGGAGTAGAGGTGGTAGTTGTCTTTCTTGTAGTGGGTGTTCTTGGAGTAGTGGTGGTGGTTGTCTTTCTTGTAGTGGTTCTTCTTGGAGTAGTGGTGGCAGTTGTCTTTCTTGTAGTGGTTCTTCTTGGAGTAGAGGTGGTAGTTGTCTTTCTTGTAGTGGTTCTTCTTGGAGTAGTGGTGGTGGTTGTCTTTCTTGTAGTGGTGGTTCTTCCAGGAGTAGTAGTGGCAGTTGTCTTTCTTGTAGTGGGTGTCCTTGGAGTAGTGGTGGCTGTTGTCTGTCTTGTAGTGGTTCTTCTTGGAGTAGAGGTGGTAGTTGTCTTTCTTGTAGTGGTTCTTCCAGGAGTAGTGGTGGCAGTTGTCTCTCTTGTAGTGGTACTTCTTGGAGTAGTGGTGGCACGTGTCTTTCTTGTAGTGATTCTTCTTTGAGTAGTGATAGCAGTTGTTTCTCTTGTCGTGGTTCTTCTTCGATTAGGGGTGGTAGTTGTTCTTCTTGTAGTGGTTCTCCTTGGAGTTCTTCTTGTAGTGGTTCTCCTTGGAGTCCTTCTTGTAGTGGTTCTTCTTGGAGACCTTCTTAGAGTGGTTCTCCTTGGAGTCCTTCTTGTAGTGGTTCTTCTTGGAGATCTTCTTAGAGTGGTTCTTCTTGGAGACCTTCTTAGAGTGGTTCTCCTTGGAGACCTTCTTAGAGTGGTTCTCCTTGGAGACCTTCTTAGAGTGGTTCTCCTTGGAGACCTTCTTAGAGTGGTTCTCCTTGGAGTCCTTCTTGGAGTGGTTCTTCTTGGAGTAGTGGTGGTGGTTGTTGGAGTAGTGGTGGTTGTTGTTGTAGGTGGAGCTAGAAATCAACATGAAAGCAGGGAGTCATCAAGCAGCAGGAAACAAGAGACTCGTGCTGGGCCTGTGCACCAACACAACCAAGGAGACTGTCCCTGGCAGAACTCAGCACTTATCTCCCAGGAACTCCAAGTTCTTGTCATTGGTCAACTAGAATCTGTAACTGAGGAGGGAGTGAACACATGGTCACAACAAGGCAACAGCGGCATTTAAAGGATGATATTTTGGGAGGTGTTGCTATTAAAAAATGACACATGGGATTTGTGTTGAAGCACTTTGTAAAGACTAGTCATACATATCAGATTCACATATCTTCATAAATATCTGTGAGGGAGGGAAAAGTATCTAGAGCCTGAAGCTGTCCTTTTCCTCTCAGCACTACATGACTAGAACCAAAATAGTAATTCCCAAGAACCAGAATATTGACCAAATAAATAGCATTCACTTCTGTCACTTCTAAGGGTACCCTCCCAACATATCTGCATCCTAAATGTGGATTAATTCACATCATTAACATACGCTGGATAACACAGATGCCATATGCTACCTGGGAAACCCTGAAAACAGTCATAGATAGTATATACATGAATGGATGGGGCTGTGTTCTAATAAACCTTTATTCATTAAAAAAAAAAAACTGTTGGGAGCTTCTTTTATAATCTGATCTGGTCCTATGGCTACAGTTTGCTGACCTGGGTCTAACAGTGTAGTTAAAGATGATGAAGAACAGTGCAGACTCAATCCCCTCCCTTCAGTTTAAAATGAAACCTAAGAAAAAGAGGAAGCAAGAAAAACATCTGATCAAAGGAGTCTATGTCTGACGCAGGATACAGCATGCTTCAGGCTGGTGCATGGGGATGACCCACAGAGATGTTATGGGGAGGGGTGTGGGAGGGGGGTTCATGTTTGGGAACACATGCAAGAATTAAAGATTTTTTTTTTTAAGTTAAAAAATATATATGATTAATCCCTGAAAAAAAAAAAAAAGGAGTATAGCAAGGAGGCAATTTAATCAGCTTGTTACACTAATGTGTCTTGCTCAGCAATAAATATTTCCTAAGGAAGAAGCTAGGACACTATGGCTAGGAAAAGCTGCTGAGGAAGAGCCCTAAGAGGGGTTGAAAGTAAGCTCATTCTGTGAAAAGTTCAAGAAAACTTAAAGTAAAGTATCGGGTTGGAGGCAGAGAGCCACTTTGGCTCAGTTACGAACCTGTTTTCCACTGGACAGAGCAGTGACTTTGCAAATATTCATCTATTAAAGAATTTATAAGCACTATAAATGTCCGCTATTCATTTCTTTCTTCCTCCGGGCCAATCATATAATTTCGAAACTCCAAAATAATCTCTTCTCCACACACAGCCTCATGCCACATGTGTATAGCTCCAGCATCTTTGGGCTTTCTTAAATTGCCTCCTAGATGTTTTCCCAGAGTCAGCTATTTTCTGTATCAGAATTAACTTTATTTTACTTGCCTTCATAAAATAAGCTAAGTGTCCTTGATGAAGTAGGAAAAATTATGAAATTGAAATATCAAGTTCATTTAAACTAAAAAAGAGAACTAGCTTATAAAGGCTCTAAGTATTGGGTTGTGTTTTCATTAGAAACTTTAGTGGGAAAATACTTACTATGCTAGAGCACTAGAAACCAGGAAATCCTTTAGAACCTGCTCCTTTCACCAAGTGGTAAGAAAAATTAAAATGTCTATATCAAGATAGAAAAACATAAACTTCCTAGACTTTTGGATTCCACACAATTCTTAAAAGCCAAAAGAAATAGTTATTGAGATGAAAATGTTCTCATATTGCAATAGGGTGATTTTAATTTTTAAACAAGCAATTTAGTGATATGATGTGAGTGAAAGTGAAAGCCACTCAGTTGTGTGCAACTCTTTGCGATGCCAGGGACTATAGAGTTCATGGGATTCTCCAGGCCATAATACTGGGCAGGGTAGCCATTCACTTCTCCAGGGGATCTTCCCAACTCAGGGATCAAATCCAGGCCTCCTGCATTGCAGGCTGATTCTTTACCAGCTGAGCCATGATATGGTGCGAATTGTGCTTCAAAAAAATCCAAGGGTACAGGGAGGGGATGAAACTATATAGACTCTTTCAATGTATATGCAACAAAATTGAGTTGACAGTTGTCTAAACCAAATGATACATCTATTTGACAGGACCATATATTATCTGTTTTATATGTGTGAAACTTTCTATGAGTCTTAAAATGTTAAAGGACATTTGAAAATTCTCCGAAGAAATGACCTCAGAGAAAAGGTCAGATTTTCAAGAAGAAGAAATTCAGCTCCATAAAAATACTCACTATATCTCAATGTGGAACAGTGAATGCTTTTTCATGAACCAACTAGTATTCCTGAAGCACTGCTTCAGGAGACAGTTTGCTGACTGGGAAGATCCTCTAGCCTATGGTCTTGAATCAAGGTTAGTCTTAACACTTCACTCTACACAAATACAAGGTATTCAGTTGAAGAGTTATTGAAAACAAGATCATAGGAAAGTTTTCTTTGCCTACTAAAGGAAAAGAAAGTTAGTATCCAACAGAAAACTCTTATTTCTGGGAACCCACAGGAAGTGATCAAAGAAGTAGGAAGACAAGCTCACCTGGATTGACCCTCAACTCTAGGGTGGTTTTTATGTCATTGATCCGCCTTCTCATCTCAATTCGGCAACAATACAAGCCAGTGTCAGACACGGCAGCATTGTTTATGGTCAAAGACACATCCCTTCTAGGAATATTTCCGTTTAGCTGATAACGTCCATCGCTCTGATAGGTGACTCTGTATCCATCAGTCCAGATGATGTTAGTTCCACAATGAGACCAAGGACATGCCCCTCGGCCCCAACACATTTTTGTGACTTCTCCATTATAGTAGCAGGGTAGAGTGACATTCTGACCTGCCACTCCAGTCACTTGAGGGTAAGCGGTTACACCATCTGTAAATAAAGAGAAACCAGAGCATGAGGTCTCAAAATTTTAACTTTAATATTATTTTCATTTTCTTCTTTATATAGCTTATGTTGTTTGAAATTATCTTGAGTTTTTAAGTTTAATATATGCATTTTTCTGTTAAATTATATACTTTAGCAGTATTATTATTAACCAGATATAACAATAACCTCAGATATGCAGATGACACCACCTTTATGGCAGAAAGTGAAGATGAACTAAAAAGCCTCTAGATGAAAGTGAAAGAGGAGAGTGAAAAAGTTGGCTTAAAGCTCAACATTCATAAAATGAAGATCATGGCATCCAGTCCCATCACTTCATGGCAGATAGATGGGGAAACAGTGGAAACAGTGTCAGACTTTATTTTTGGGGCTCCAAAATCACTGCAGATGGTGATTGGAGCCATGAAATTAAAAGATACTTACTCCTTGGAAGAAAAGTTATGACCAACCTAGACACCATATTCAAAAGCAGAGACATTACTTTGCAAACATAGGTCCATCTAGTCAAGGTTATGGTTTTCCCCGTGGTCATGTATGGATATGAGAGTTGGACTATGAATAAAGCTGAGTGCCAAAGAATTGATGCTTTTGTACTGTGGTGTTGGAGAAGACTCTTGAGAGTCCCTTGGACTGCAAGGAGGTCCAACCAGTCCATTCTGAAGGAGATCAGCCCTGGGTTTTCTTTGGAAGGAATGATGCTAAAGCTGAAATTCCAGTACTTTGGCCAACTTATGCAAAGAGCTGTGTCATTTGAAAAGACTCAGATGCTGGGAGGGATTGGGAGCAGGAGAAGGGGACGACAGAGGATGAGATGTCTGGATGGCATCACTGACTCTAAGGATGTGAGTCTGAGTAAACTCAGGAGTTGGTGATGGACAGGGAGGCCTGGTGTGCTGTGATTCATGGGGTCGCAAAGCATCGGACACAACTGAGAGACTGAACTGAACAGAACTGATATTTGAGGATGAAAGATCAGATAAATATTTTTCTGTATTCAGCATTACTTCCTAATAGGACAGATTTATGAGAGAAAGTATCAAGATAAAAAGCAGAAATATGTTCAGTCTTTTGGTGAATATGATTCAAGTTCTTCTCCAAAATGTTTGAAACAAATGACACTCCAGCAATGCATCAGTGTGTGTGCATTTTATCCTGTGTTTGACAGGTATCTGCTTACTAAACGTTAATACATACAGGTAGCTATTCCTCTCCCCTAGATTCAATTACTGTCTCAGGTGAAATCTGATTTTAAAACTGTGTTGCATTTATAATCTTGATTTTCAATTTTACTGCAATTTTTTAAATGGCTATCCAAAAAATTTCACCTCACAAACCTCTAAGTTAAAGAAAAAACAGCTAATATCCTACTTACAGCATCATTGGCTAGAAGGCAGAAGCCTAGTAAACTCTTTAGAAATCAGTTTTTAGAAAAAGGTTTTATAATACTCTCAGAAGGAACTGAGGCTTATAATGGGCTTTGCTGTTTTTGTTTAGTTGCTAAGTTATATTAGACTCTTGGCAACCCCACGGACTGTAGCCCACCAGAGTCCTCAGTTCATGGAATTTCCCAGGCAAGAATTCTGGAGTAGGTTGCCATTTCCTTCTCCAGGGGATCTTCCTGACTCTGGGATCAAACCCATGGCTCCTGCATTGGTAGGTCTTTAACAATGAGCCACCTGGGAAGCCCATCATGGGATTTAAGATCCATTAAAATAAAATTCAAGCAGGGATCCCTTCTTGTGAGTTGATGACTGTCCTGCAATGGAGCACTGTCCAGTTAGCCAGGTGAAACCAAAAAATTGGACAATATTCAATCAAATATTAAACTTTACCTCTTAAAAACAAACCGGCAGGAAAACTCTCTCCTGCAGCAGTGGTTTAAAAAACTGTATTGCCAAATGAAGTCTGAGTGGTCCTTAAAAGAAATCTGAGATTCAACAACCAGTCATAGTTAGAACTGGGCTGTAAGTCTGGGAAATGCTCTGGGAATAAAACACTCATTGTTATATAAAATAAGTCTAGTTTTTAATACTGGAATTCTGATTATATTTAATTTTACTTAATATCATTTTTGAACTATAAAGGTAATTTATGCTGATTATACAAATTGTTACAGAATATAATTTTAAAATGTACCTTTCCTCATATTCCTACCTCTATAGATTTTTTAAATTTAGGATTATGTCTATTCCTAAAAATTTCTCCTATCTCATAGAATGTTAAAATATGAGATAAATTAAATTATTTTATTTAAAAATTTAATTTTTTTGTTTATTGACCTAAAAAAAATTTTGGCCACATGGCACCGTATGTGGGATCTTAGTTCCCCAAACAGGGATAGAACTCATGATTCCTGCATTGGAAACAAAGTTTTAACCACTGGAAAACCAGGGAAGTTAAAATATTTTCTTCTTAAAAGAAAGAGTTACACATGGTTAAAAATATCAAAAAATACAAAATGGTACAATAAAGGACTTGTCTCCTTCCTACGCATCCCCATTTCTTCTTCCCACCCTCATCCATGGTTACTCTTTCTTACATACACTTGAGTCCATCTACCTACTATTTTTTTTTTAATTTAAACACAAATGGCAGCATAAGCTGTACTGTACTGTAGCATGCCTTATTCACCTACCCATAGATTTTTTAATTCTTAGAATTTAAGCAATTCCTTTGTCTTAAGTTTTCAGCTTGGTTCTTTGCTCACTAGTTGATCCCATTGCTGCTGCTGTTGCTGCTAAGTCGCTTCAGTCGTGTCCAACTCTGTGTGACCCCATAGACGGCAGCCCACCAGGCTCCCACATCCCTGGGATTCTCCAGGCAAGAATACTGGAGTGGGTTGCCATTTCCTTCTCCAATGCATGAAAGTGAAAAGTGAAAGTGAAGTATTCAGTCGTATCCGACTCTTTGCAACCCCATGGACTGCAGCCTACCAGGCTCCTCCATCCATGGGATTCTCCAGGCAAAGTACTAGAGTAGGGTGTCATTGCCTTCTCCCATTGCCTTTGACAAAGCGCCTCTCCACCATGCCCACACACCCCCTACACATCCCCTACTTCCTTGGGGTTCCAAAGCACAATCCACCTATTCACTTACCGGGCAGGAGAAGGAGGCCCAGGATGGCTACCCAAGGATGCATGATGCTATTGGCCTGAAGGAAAGAGAAAGCAGACTGCTTGGTGTGGCCCTCAATCAGATGGTATCAGAACAAGTCTTAATTCTCAGATTGCAGCTTCTCCTTTCACCCTTACAGGGTGAATCACATAAGCCTGCCTGCTGGAAGCAAGAACACACTTACAAAGGCTTCAGCTCTCTGTCTGCTCCAGGTGACTGAGAGCTCTGCCCCTTCCAACATACAGGCAAAGCTGTCCTCTGAAACAGTGCCTACTTACCCAGCTCCTTCCCTACACTTAGAGTCCAAACAGAGAAGGAAAGGGAGCAAACATGAAGGAAATGAGAGGAAGGCTTAGCAGGGAATGCCAGATCAAAGACCAGACTTCCCGCGGCAAAGGTACACTTATCCTTAGCCTTGAAGATGAGTCACCTGGCTTTCTGGCGAGAGGAGGGTACTTCTTCCCTTGTGGTCACAATGGCGAGTCCCCAGCCTTAGTCAAATTATCAAATGTCCACTGAGCTAAGAACTGAGAGCTGTGAGTTTCACTTATGGCTCAGGAGACTGCCTCTCAGATAGCTCTGAGGAACCACGCCCAAGAGGGGTGGAGAGATAAGCTTATATGTGATTTTGGAGAAGTACAATCAAACATCTCAGTAGAAGGTCCCCACTAGGTACAAGAAACAAATACCTCAATTAATGCCTTTGGCATTTTTCTAAGTACAGAAGATGAAACTTGGATTCATAAAAATTTCTCCTGTAAACATCTAACTATCTGAAGGCCTGTTTTACCAGTTTTCCCAGAGCACAGAGTACTTCATTTTGGATCACTGCACTGAATTCCTTTCAGGGTATATTGAGTATCAGTGACTACAATGGCTAGTGACTTAATTCTTACAGAACCAGATGGCTAGGGACACTCCTTAGCTGGCAGTGCCCCCTCATGGTTATAAATTCAATTATGATTTAGGAGGCAGTTCATGACCACTTTATCTCATAGTGCAGAGAATACCTTTTTCTCAGTCAGGCCAGTATTTTGATGATCTTCAGTGTGCTCTTACTGGACTAGGCACTGCTAATAGTAGCCAAAAGTCTTTGGACCACATGTCTTTCAAATCTGTTTTGGTCCAAGCAAAATCCCCTGTGTTGCTTCTTCCCATATGTAGAGCTACACTATTACAATCTTGAGTTCATAAATAAATATATACATGTATAGCTCTTAAACAACTATACCTGTTCAAGTTGCCTAGGCATCATTTTTATCAGAGGCTTAGTCACACATTTAGTAATGCAAGAAATCACAGTCTTGTAAAATAGGCCGAATACAAGTAACATAGCTAGTAGCATTAATAGGGTCATAAGTAAATATTTAAGCCAAGAGTTTCCATTAGGTGTGATCCAATATATTATCAGCTCATCTGACTCAATCTGTCCTGTGCAAATCACTATCTTAAAGGTAATGAAAAACTTGTATTGTTCACAAGGCATCCAGCCTAATTCCCTAGTGTTATTAGGCTGATAATCCTTAGTTTAACTGTTCCCAATGTAAGGGAGCTTTTAAACTTAAATGATTTAAATAATCTGGTGGGAGTCATATAAATCTACCCTGTAACTGAAGGAGGGTCCCTCCTAATAATCAGGAAGTTGTATTTGCTGACTGAAATTTATTTTTGAGCTTGAGTAAAATTAAAAGAAAATTCATATTATAGCCATGGACAGAGAAAGCACCATTGATTGGCCAAGTGAGGGAGTCCAATCTAGTAATATCAATACAATATCTGCTCAGACAGAACTATAGCTTTCTTCTGGAATAAATTTCCTAAGGGTCATCCAATTAGACCTGTGGAGAGGAGAAATCCACCAAGATAACCCAGAAGTACTAGATATAGGTAACTGATCATAAGCCTAACAATTAGATTAATTTTTAAACTCTGTGTAAGACTTACACCATGATAAAAAAAAAAAAACACATGGGTTTACGAAAAGTCCAAGAAATTATCAAAAATAATTATAATACATAATTATATCCATATTTCTATAATTATATGACATTATTATCTAATGTAACTATTATGCTGAAAACACTATAAGTAATCTAGGGATAGCTGTCCACTTCTGATGTTGTCTTCTCTTTATCTTGGTAGGAGTGAAGTTTCTCCGCTGTTTGAACTTTGTTTTAAGGTGAGTCTAAGGGCTCCAGTGCAAGAACTCTTTCTAAAAGTGGAAAATACAAATCCAAAAGTCAATTTCTTTCATTTGTTCTGTGCATGAGCTAATCAAGGTTATCTGACAAGCGTCCTTTGATGTAGGTTGGAGACAGTCCTTTGAATGATGCCTTCCCAAAATGCATAATCTTCTGGTTATAGGTCATGGGGCATCGAATATACAGTAATAAGCTTCAGAAACAAACACAGAGTGTCCTTTTAATAATTCAATTAAACTTTGTAATAATGTAACCTAACAACAGGGGTCTATCTCAGAAGTGAGTCTTGGGCAGTAAATACAGACCTAAATTAACAATACTAGAATTTAATATCCATATGTGTAATTTCTCTCTAAAATTATGCTGACTTCTATCAAATATAATCAAATTAAGAGTAATTTGTTTGCAAAAATAAGTCTGCTTTCAGTAAACTTGGCCTGATTACTTATATAAGTGTAATTGATCATACAGTCCTTTTAAAAATTGGTTTCGGTGGAACTTTTTATAAAGAATCTCAGATTGAATTTTTAAAAGGCTTCTTTCTCAAGGCGAGAAAAGTCATCCTAAGGGCATGCCATAAGATCCCACCTGTGATACCTAAAGATCTGAATTAATTTCTCTTTTCTCAGAGTTCCAAAGTGTCTTCAGATTCCTGTAACTGTCAGGAGGTGGACTTTCTCATTTACTTCATAAATCTGCTAGCAATCTAAGGGTTTACAATTTTAGATCAAGTAGAAAGAAAAGATACATGTTTCAATTTTTCTTACAAAGTTATCACAACCAAATTGCTGTAAGTAATAATTAGTTTAAGGGGAAAGGTTTCCTTATATCTGGAAAACAGATTAAAAAGAGTAATATTTCAGACCAAAAAAACCCATAAAATCTATATGCATGTTCATCCTTTCACTCAGTCCTACAGAACTAATTCTTGATCTTTTGTTAACAGTTTTATAAAGCTTTAAAAGCCTGCACTTGTCAAAAATCCTTTCTGTGAATTTTCTTGAAAACGAAGCATTTTTGCAAAGGCATCAGGATCAAACAATAACTGTCAATGAACAACAAAGATTTTTAAATACATGGTTAAAGATCCGATTGTGATGCAATTAAAAAAGAAACTTCTTTCCTGCTGTGACAGAACATTTTAAGATAATCATCAGAATTAAGACTAATAACATTTTATTATGACATACCAGATTCTTAGGAATTCCAATAATTTCCAGAGTATCTAAAACATTTCTGGCCCACCCCCATACAATGTAGCCTGAGGATGTTTATCACCATCCATTTGAAATGCTTCCCATGTAGTTTGAAGTGAAAATGAAATCGCTCAGTCGTATCCGACTCTTTGTGAACCCCCTGGACGGTAGCCCACCAGCCTTCTCCATCTTTGGGATTCTCCGGGCAAGAATACTGCAGTGGGTTGTCATTTCCTTCTCCAGGGGATCTTCCTGACCCAGGAATCAAACTCAGGTCACCCACATTGCAGGCAGACACTTTAACCTCTGAGCCACCTGGGAAGCCTTCCACATGCAGTTTAACATAGGATATAAGCCTAGTTGTGGATGTGACTGGTGATAGAAGCAAGGTTCAATGCTGTAAAGAGCAATATTGCATAGGAACCTGGAATGTTAGGTCCATGAATCAAAGCAAATCCGAAGATGTCAAACAGGAGATGGCAAGGGTGAATGCTGACATTCTAAGAATAAGTTCAGTTCACTTCAGTCGCTCAGTCGTGTCCGACTCTTTGCGTTGAATTGCAGCACACCAGGCCTCCCTGTTCACCACCAACCCCTGGAGTTCACCCAAACTCATGTCCATTGAGTTGGTGATGCCATCCAGCCATCTCATCCTCTGTTGTCCCCTTACCTCCTGCCCCAATCCCTCCCAGCATCAGAGTCTTTTCCAATGAGTCAACTCTTCGCATGACGTGGCCAAAGTACTGGAATTTCAGCTTTAGCATCATTCCTCCCAAAGAACACCCAAGGCTGATCTCCTTTAGAATGGACTGGTTGGATCTCCTTGCAGTCCAAGGGACTCTCAAGAGTCTTCTCCAACACCACAATTCAAAAGCATCAATTCTTTGGCGCTCAGCTTTCTTCACAGTCCAACTCTCACATTCATACATGACCACAGGAAAAACCATAGCCTTGACTAGACAGACCTTTGTTGGCAAAGTAATGTCTTTGCTTCTCAATATGCTATCTAGGTTGGTCATAACTTTCCTTCCAACGAGTAAGCATTCTTTTAATTCCATGGCTGCAATCACCATCTGCAGTGATTTTGGAGCCCAAAAAAATAAAGTCTGAAAATGTTTCCACTTTTCCCCATCTATTTCCCATGAAGTGATGGGACCAGATGCCATGATCTTCATTTTCTGAATGTTGAGCTTTAAGCCAACTTTTTCACTCTCCTCTTTCACTCTCATCAAGAGCTTTTTAGTTCCTTTTCACTTTCTGCCATAAAGGTGGTGTCATCTAAGTATCTGAGGTTATTGATATTTCTCCCAGCAATCTTGATTCCAGCTTGTGTTTCTTCCAGTCCAGCGTTTCTCATGATGTACTCTGCATATAAGCTCAATAAGCAGGGTGATAATATACAGCCTTGATGTACTCCTTTTCCTATTTGGAACCAGTCTGTTGTTCCATGCCCAGTTCTACCTGTTGCTTCCTGACCTGCATATAGGTTTCGCAAGAAGCCGGTCAGGTGGTCTGGTATTCCCATCTCTTTCAGAATTTTCCACAGTTTATTGTGACCCACACAGTCAAAGGCTTTGGCACAGTCAATAAGGCAGAAATAGATGTTTTTCTGGAACTCTCTTGCTTTTTCAATGATCCAGCGGACGTTGGCAATTTGATCTCTGGTTCCTCTGCCTTTTCTAAAACCAGCTTGAACATCAGGAAGTTCACGGTTCACGAATTGCTGAAGCCTGACTTGGAGAATTTTGAGCATTACTTTACTAGTATGTGAGATGAGTGCAATTGTGTGGTAGTTTGAGCATTCTTTGGCATTGTCTTTCTTTGGGATTATACCCTCCAAATCCACCCAAGCTGTTGCAAATGGCAACACTGTGCGCGTATATATACACATGGTAACTTCTTTATCCTATCATGTTTATGGACAATTAGGTTGATTTCTGATCTTGGCAAACGTAAATAAAGCTGCTATGAATATTGGGGTGCATATATCTTTTTGAATTATTGCTTTTTCATGGGGGGGGATATATAACCAGGAGTGGAATTGCTAGGTCATACCATAGTCCCATTTTTAGTTTTCTTATGAAACTGCATACTGTTTTCCACTAAGGCTGCACTAATTTACATTCCCACCAACAGTGTACAAGGGTTCTCTTTTCCCCATATCCTTGCCAACATTTGGTTTTATATTCTTTTTTATGAAAGCCATTCTGACAGGTGTCAGGTGATACCTCATTGTGGTTTTGACGTTTCGATTTGCATTTCCCTGAAGAGAAGCAATGTCAAACATGTGCCTGTTGGCCATCTGCATGACCCCTTTGGAAAAATGTCTACTCAGGTCTTCTGTCCATCTTGTAGCATGGTTGTTCTTTTGATGTTGAGTTGTATGAACTGTTTATATATTTTGGATATTAGCCCTTTATTAGTCATATCATTTGCAAATAATTTCTACATCTCATTATGATGCCTTTTGGTTTTGTGATGGCTTCCTTTGTTGTGCAAAAGCTTTTAAGTTTAATTAGTTCCCATTTATTTTTGTTTTTATTTCTCTTGCTTTAAAAGGAGCAGATGCAAGAAAACATAGCTACTTTTTTTTTTTTTTTAATGTACAGGTTTTCTAATTCAACATGTATTCTCTTCCTTGCTGACTGCAACATGGGAGGACCCAATCTCCAGACCCTCTGGTCACTGCATCCTGTTGCCAACCAGGCCATTGGGTGTGACCTGAGACCTCAACACTCCCAGCTGCCTGAGCAAACTAAGCAGGAGTCCATTATTTCCCTAAAAAATGAGCAATGGCCCCCAGATGTTCCCTTGATGCAAGGGGCCAGCATGCTGTTGGGGAGCCAGAGTGAAGCCTCTGAAAGTTAGGGGTGGGTCAGGGAATGGGGAGCAGGGTGGTCATGACTACTCCTGGGACCTTTACAGCTGAGAGCTCAGCCTGAGGCAGGGCTGGTGGGGGATGGTGAGGGGGAATAAATGAGATAAACTTATACTCATGACCAGGAGGCCCAGGCCCCAATAGCTCCCAGAGGCACAGCCCCGAGGACAGAACAGGAAGTCACTTGGGCCCTGGGTGGAGTCATCCTGCAACCCGTCCATAGGATGCATCCCGGGCCTCTCTCTGGGTGAGGTCGATGTGTCACTCCAACTTTAGCCATGGACAGCATGTGTTGAATCAAGAGGATGGTGGTTGTGGGTGTGTAGCAGTGAGCATAGGGGTGCTGAAACATAGCAGGTGGGGGGTGATGGCCCAGACAGACTTTAGCTCATCATGAACCCTGGGCATTCACTCTCCTCACCTGGGCCACCAGTGTGGCCCCCGTCCTCAGACTCTGCCCAGGAAGCCATGCACAGCTGAACCCTCCAAGTCCGTGGGCCTAGCCCTGGCATTGGCAACCTGGTCTCTCCCTCCCAGAAGGTCCAGCCTCACCTCCAGAGCCTTAAGTAAGGTGAAGTCACTCAGTCGTGTCCAATCTTTGTGACCTATGAGGCTATGAGGCTCCTCTGTCCATGCAATTTTCCAGACAATAGTACTAGAGTGGATTGCCATTTCCTCCTCCAGGGGATCTTCCCAACCAAAGGATCAAACCCGGTTCTCCCGCATTGTAGACAGACACTTTACCATCTGAGCCACCAGAGAAGACACCTTATTGTCCCAAGAAGGCCCCTGGTCACACCTGGTTTCCCCAACCCCATGGCAAGCAATTCTGGGAATGGAGGGTGCTTCATGCATCATCTCATCCACACCAATTAAGAACTAGGACCCTGGCAGGCTCCAACAGGGTTAGTGCCAAGGGGACCAGGACTGGACACATGGCCCCTAGCACAGGGCACCTGGCACAGTTGGGACCAGGCCTCTTCTACAGATCTCCCAGCTCTGGCTGCTAAATAAGGGCCAGCCCCAAATTCACTCAAGTCCCCCTGGTCAGATGGTCATACGCCAATGACTCAGCTACTCAGGGGTACAGTGTCTACTACTTGCTCCAGCTTGCTCCACAGCAGCTGCCACCAGGTCTGCTTATCCTTCTCCAGGGCTGTGTCGGGGTCTCGCTCTTGTACTTGGTGATGTAAGATTCAATCTCATGCAGGACACTCATGCTATTGAATTGACTCAGGTCCAAGGTGAGATATGCACTGTGTCCTGGTAGCTGATGGCAGGCCATCTTGGTGATGTAGGCATAGTAAATCTTCACCTAGCTCTAGAAGCTAAGGATATCCTCGGTGTAGAGCAGCTTCTGGGAGGAAAAGTCCTTGCCCAGCTTGTGTTCAGATGTGGACCAGGAGTCCATGAAGGCCTAGGCCACCACTGACAGGTAGGCGTCAGTACTGCTGCTCTTGTAGATGTTGAATAGGACCTGTCGGTTCTTGATCATGTTCAACCAGGAGCACGGGAGCAGGCAGTTTTTCTTCCAGGTGTGATGCATATCTGCATCGTGTATCTGGTGCCGAGCGGCCTGCTCGTCCAGTAAATCAAACATGTACTTGATGGCTAGCAGCAGGACTGAGCCCCAGTGATGCTGAAGATGGTTTGGAACAGGGCATCCATGAACTTCTGTAGCATGCCCTGGATGGCCGGAAGCCGCATCAGGAAGTTCTCGAACACTGTCTTGCTGCCCCAGTCGTCACTCACCTGTTCCAGGTGGTCATGGTTGTTGACCAGGAACACTGCTACTTTTTATATCAAAGAGTGCTCTGCCCATGTTTTCCTCTGGCAGTTCTATGGTTTCTGGTCTATGTATGTCTTTAACCCATTTTTGTATGTGATATTGAGTGAGTGAGTAAATGAAAGTCGCTCAGTTGTGTCCAACTCTTTGCGATCCCATAGACCGTATAGTCCATGGAATTCTCCAGGCCAGAATACTGGAGTTGGTAGCCTCTCCATTCTCTAGGGGATCTTCCCAACCCAGGGATCGAACCCAGATCTCCCACGTTGCAGGTGGATTCTTTACCAGCTGAGCTATCATTCTTCCACCTGAAGCTGTCCAGTTTTCCCAGCACCATTTTTTGAAGACTGTCTTTTCTCCATTGTCTATTCTTGCCTCTTTTGTCATGGATTAATTGACCAAAAGTATATGATGCTGAATTCTCCATCCTCGTCCATTGATCTGTGTGTCTATTGAGCGAGTACCATAATGTTTTGATTATTGTAGCTTTTGTAATATAGTCTGAAGTTGGGGAATGGGATTTCTCCACCTCTGTTCTCTTCCTCAATATTGTTTTGGCCTTTTGGGTCTTTTGTATTTCTACATAAATTTCCACATAAATATTCTAGGAATTTTATTCTTTCTGAGGTATGCTGTTTTTAAAAGATTCAGTACAGGTCTTGATTTAGGGTCAGACTTTAGGCCTGAAAAGTCACATGAACTTTGAGACTGTTTATACAAGAAGGGACTTTAACTACCCGGGGCCAATCCTCTTGATACATATGTGAATAAACTGAGGACCAGAAAGAAATAGACGAGAGGACCCACAGAAGTCACTCAGGACCAATGCAGAAGTGAAAGCCAGGTTCACCTACCCCTATTCCATTGTTCCTCTTAGTCAACAAACACTATTTCACCAATGTTTTTCGTTGTTGTTGTTTGCAACACTCAGCTTGTAAGATCTTAGTTCACCAACCAGGGATATAAACCCACAGCCTCTGCAATCAAAGCTCAGAGTCCTAACCAGTGGACTGCCAGGGAATTCGCATTTATTTCACCAAATATTCATCAAGCATCCCATACTAAGCAATGGAACATTTTAAGTAGATAAAGCAAACCCACAATCTCCACCTTTGAAAGTTTAGGAAAACAAGCCTACTTTCAGTATGAATGAAGTTATCATAGGATACAAGCTGCTGGATACCAAAGGGGAAGGTGGGAGATAAACTACGAGTATAAAGTTAACAGATACACACTCAGTCAATTCAGTTGCTCAGTTGTGTCCAACTCTGCAACCCCATGAATCACAGCATGCCAGGCTGCCCTGTCCATCACCAACTCCTAGAGTTCACTCAAACTCATGTCCATCGAGTCAGTAATGCCATCCAGCCATCTCATTCTCTGTCGTCCCCTTCTCCTCCTGCCCCCAATCCCTCCCAGCATCAAGGTCTTTTCCAATGAGTCAACTCTTCACATGAGGTAGCCAAAGTATTGGAATTTCAGCTTCAGCATCAGTCCTTCCAATGAACACCTAGGACTGATCTCCATTAGGATGGACTGGTTGGATCTCCTTGCAGTCCAAGGGACTCTCAAGAGTCTTCTCAAGCACCATAGTTCAAAAGCATCAATTCTTCGGCGCTCAGCCTTCTTCACAGTACAACTCTCACATTCGTACATGACCACTGGAAAAACCACAGCCTTGACTAGATGGACCTTTGTTGGCAAAGTAATATCTCTGCTTTTCAATATGCTATCTAGGTTGGTCATAACTTTTCTTCCAATGAGTAAGTGTCTTTTAATTTCATGGCTGCAGTCATCATCTGTAATGATTTTGGAGCCCCAAAAAATGAAGTCTGACACTGCTTCCACTGTTTCCCCATCTATTTCCCATGAAGTGATGGGACCGGATGCCATGATGTTAGTGTTCTGAATGTTGAGCTTCAAGCCAACTTTTTCACTCTCCACTTTCACTTTCATCAAGAGGCTTTTTAGTTCCTCCTCACTTTCTGCCATAAAGGTGGTGTCATCTGAGTATCTGAGGTTATTGAGATTTCTCCCAGCAATCTTGATTCCAGCTTGTGCTTCTTCCAACCCATCGTTTCTCATGAGGTACTCTGCATATAAGTTAAATAATCAGGTTGATAATATACAGCCTTGACGTACTCCTTTTCCTATTTGGAAACAGTCTGTTGTTCCATGTCCAGTTCTAACTGTTTTTTCCTGACCTGCATAGATTTCTCAAGAGGCAGGGCAGGTGGTCTGGTATTCCCATCTCTTCCAGAATTTTCCAGTTTCGTGTGATCCACACAGTCAAAGGCTTTGGCATAGTCAATAAAGCAGAAATAGATGTTTTCTGGAACTCTCTTGCTTTTTCCATGATCCAGCGGATGTTGGCAATTTGATCTCTGGTTCCTCTGCCTTTTCTAAAACCAGCTTGAACATCTGGAAGTTCATTGTTCACGTATTGCTGAAGCCTGGCTTGGAGAATTTTGAGCATTACTTTACTAGCATGTGAGATGAGTGCAATTGTGTGGTAGTTTGAGCATTCTTTGGCATTGCCTTTCTTTGGGTTTGGAATGAAAACTGACCTTTTCCCGTCCTGTGGCCACTGCTGAGTATTCCAAATTTCCTGGCATATTGAGTGCAGCACTTTCACAGCATCTTTCAGTATTTGAAATAGCTCAACTGAAATTCCACCACCTCCACTAGCTTTTTCGTAGTGATGCTATCTAAGGCCCTCTTGACTTCACATTCCAGGATGTCGGGATCTAGGTGAGTGATCACACCATCATGATTATCTTGGTCATGAAGCTCTTTTTTTGTACAGTTCTTCTGTGTATTCTTGCCACCTTTTCTTACTATCTTCTGCATCTGTTAGGTCCATACTATTTCTGTCCTTTATGGAGCCCATGTTTGCATGAATTGTTCCCTTGGTATCTCTGATTTTCTTGAAGAGATCTCTGCTGCTGCTACTGCTGCTAAGTTGCTTCAGTCGTGTCTGACTCTGTGTGACCCCATAGATGGCAGCCCACCAGGCTCCCCAATCCCTGGGATTCTCCTGGCAAGAACACTGGAGTGGGTTGCCATTTCCTTATCCAATGCATGAAAGTGAAAAGGGAAAGTGAAGTCGCTCAGTCGTGCCCAACTCTTAGAGACCACATGGACTGCAGCCCACCAGGCTCCTCCATCCATTGGATTTTCCAAGCAAGAGTACTGGAGAGGGGTGCCATTGCCTTCTTGGGAAGAGATCTCTAGTCTTTTCCATTCTGTTGTATTCCTCTACTTCTTTGCATTGATCGCTGAAGAAGGCTTTCTTATATCTTCTTGCTATTCTTTGGAACTCTGCATTCAGATGCTTATATCTTTCCTTTTCTCCTTTGCTTTTCACTTGTCTTCTTTTCACAGCTATTTGTAAGGCCTCCTCAGACAACTTTTTTGCTTTTTTGCATTTCTTTTCCATGGGGATGGTCTTGATCCCTGTCTCCTGTACAATGTCATGAACCTCCATCCATAGTTCATCAGGCATTCTATCATATCTAGTCCCTTAAATCTATTTCTCACTTCCACTGTATATCATAAGGGATTTGACTTAGGTCATACTTGAATAATCTAGTGGTTCTCTTCACTTTCTTCAATTTAAGTCTGAATTTGACAATAAGGAGTTCGTGATCTGAGCCACAGTCAGCTCCCAGTCTTGTTTTTGCTGACTGTATAGAGTTTCTCCATCTTCGGCTGCAAAGAATATAATCAATCTGATTTCAGTGTTGACCATCTGGTGACGTCCATGGGTAGAGTCTTCTCTTGTGTTCTTGGAAGATGGTGTTTGCTATGACCAGTGTGTTCTCTTGGCAAAACTCTATTAGCCTTTGCCCTGCCTCATTCCGTACTCCAAGGCCAAATTTGCCTGTTACTCCAGGTGTTTCCTGACTTCCTACTTTTGCATTCTAGTCCCCTATAATGAAAAGGACATCTTTTTTGGGTGTTAGTACTAAAAGGTCTTGTAGGTCTTCATAGAACCATTCAACTTCAGCTTCTTCAGCGTTTCTGGTTGGGGCATAAGCTTGGATTACTGTGATATTGAATGGTTTGACTTGAAAACAGAAATCATTCTATCATTTTTGAGATTGCGTCCAAATACTGCATTTCAGACTCTTTTGTTTTTATAGTAGTGTGTGTGTGTGTTTAACAGATACACACTACTATACATAAAATAGACAGGCAACAAAGATTTACTGTATAGCATAGGGAACTGGTAACTCAGATGGTAAAGAATTCACCTGCAAGCAAGAGAGCCAGGGCAGATACCTGCCTTGGGAAGATTCCCTGGAGAAGGGAATGGCTACCCACTCTCAGTATTCTTCCCATGGACAGAAGAGCCTGTCAGGCCACAGTCCATGGAGCTGCAAAGAGGCAGACAAGACTCAGTGACTTACATTTCACACTATAGGGAACTATATTCATTATCTTACAATAAACTATAATGGAAAATAATCTGAAATACATCCACACACACACATGTGAATCATTTTGCTATAAACCTGAAACTAACATAATACTGTAAATCAACTGTCCTTCAATTAAAATAAAGGTGTCAAGTTACATTGTGCCCCAATATAATTTATATACCTCTCTCACATATAATGCCATGTCCATAGATGTTCCAGTTTTTGAAGTTGTGAGTGAGAGGATGTCAGAAAATGGAATGTGAGCTAAGTGAGCTCCTGTTCACACAGCTAGAGGGCACTGCCTAGTGTAAAACAGAACATCTCCCCAAATTATGAGATGATGTGTTCTTTTTCTTCCTCCCCAAAATCAAAACAATGTTTTCTACTTAAAAACACTGACATCAGAAATTTGTTTGGGGATAAAAATTTCACTTTTAGCTATGTGCCTTGCTGCATTATCACATGATTGTAAGTCATTTCCTCTGCATCCATTTTAGGGAAGATGGGTGGATCAGAAAACAAAAATACATGATAGCACTGGGCTTTCATCAGATAAGGTTAAGGGAATTTTCTGAAGGACTCAGTACTCTTCCAAACCAAGCCCACAGCAAGACTCGGGCACCAGTTGAACTCCTGTCCTAGCAGAAGTTATTCAAAATGTATGCTGAGAGTTGTCAAAAGTTTTGTCAAGGCACTGCATTTGCAGTGAGCATTGGGACTTACCACACTGACAACAGAACCTTCTGTTTGGTAACTACCTATGTTGCTAAAGAATGTTGACATTTTAAAATTTCAAAACTTCAAATGTCAAAAATCAAAAATGAATTATTTTGAGTGAAAGGAACACTATTGAAATAAATTGCTTTCTAAAATGACTGCCTTGAGAAAAAAACATACATTTAGTAATATACTGAATGGTATATTTCTTTAAAAATATACTACTGCTCTATTGTCATGATACTTAAAATACAATCACATCCTTTGACACAACAATTCTATGTCCACAATCATAAATGTTGGAAGTATACAAATGCACATAGGTTTTGGTATATTTGAAATGCAGAAGAAAAAAAAAAAACACTAAACATCTATGTGTGGGGAAGTGATTTAATAGATTAAGCACATTTGTTCTATGTAATACTACATAGCTAAGTAAAGGCTGCTGTCCCATTCTCACAGGGAATGAGCTTCTGTAAGTAATGGAAAAAATTAGGTTACCGTGTGTGTATATGAGTGAGAGAGACAGAAAATAAGAGAATAGCCCAGAACTTTGGTAAATCTAGAGCCACTATCCACATGTGGCTATTGAGCACTTAAAAAGTAACTGGTCAGAATGCAGATGTCCTCTAAATGGAAAATACTCACTGAACTGTGAAGACCTATAATTAACGGAAAAAAAAAAAAAAAAAAAAAAAACACCACTGCATTTCTACTGGACAGTGCTGACCTAGGACTGTTCCTGGGGAGTAGGACTGGGGAAAATTTTTGATGGAGAGGACAGGAAATAGGCATTTCCACTTTTAATTACTTTCAGAAAGCACTTAATTTAAAATTTTAAAAATCACAGTAGGAATCCAAGCAAACTTTATAGTTTAGTCAATATTATGGGTCAGTCTTAATTCCTTACTTTTCACAAATGGTACCATGGTTATGTAAGCTGGTAACCAAAAAAACAAAAAGCAAAAATCTGCTGAATACAGGAATTCTGTACTATCATTACAATTTTTCTGCAAATCTCAAATTATTTCAAAGTAAAAACCTAAAAAAAAAAAATATGAGGGAAACAAGCACTCTAACAAGACGTATCTTCTGCTTAGAGATTCTTACTTGGAGTCTCAAAGTACTTACTGTAAAGTAACTCACCTACCCACAGTTCCTTGTAAACAGCTTTGCTTGAAACAAGGCAGCTAGGATTACTAAATATCATATTCCTTAGCTCCCACCTGAAATTCCATCAGTTCAGAAAACTCCCTTCTCCTTTGGTGACTAGGTACCAGGCTGCTGCTTAGGTACCAGGAATTTTTGCTGGAGTAGGAGGCTTGCTCAGAGAACAGGAAAGGTGCCACCTCTCCAAGGAATTCACTGAGGCCTGAGCAGCTAGAAGTTTTCAAAGCCCCTTCACTTGCTCCTTGCTCCCTCATCAGCTCCTTTGCTTCAGCCCTCAGACTAAATGAACACTAAGGTCAAAAGATTTTTGCTAAGATCTCATCATGAACTTTGAGATTTTAAAAATGAATCAAAAATCAATATTATTAGTATAAAAACCTTCACCTATATTTATACAGGTGTTACTTTATACTTAAACGTTTCTAGAACAAGAACTAAACTCAGCATGCAAATGAGTAGGAATGGCAGGTAAAACTGGATAACAAAATTTAAAACAGATTTGATATAGATATATAGGTATATGGTTATTTCAGAACTGGCCAAATGAAGATAAATTTAAACACTGCATTGGAGTATAAAATACTTTTATTTTATGAAGTAGGTTTAAAAGGCATGAAATGTAGACATCACAAAAGACAACATGTCAGATTGTCATAAGGCATGTTGTTAAGTATAGACTATAAAGCTGTAACAAAATATTTTCCAAAGGTGACCCACCCACAAAAAAATTATATTAAAAATAATGTGGATATTTAAACAGACATTCTACCACCACAACCACACCTGCAAAACTTAAATAATTTTTTTAAACATCACTACTTTCTCTGGAAAAAGAGTCACACCATAAGCAGAAGGAGCTTGACTAAGAATTACGAAAGAAAACTGCTACTATGTAAATGAGTGACCTTTATAATTACAGGCAATACAACTGAAAAAAAGATGTAGAGGATCTAGAATCTTGAAAGTCACATTTCTAACGCATTCTCTGCTACACAGCTTTTCCACTGAAAACTGGCTAAAATCTGAGCTCCCTTAAGCTTGAGAACTCTCCAACCCAGTGTCCCAGCTGTCTCTCTCCTTTTCTACTTTCCAGCTGCGTTCCAGAAAAGAATGATGAAAATCTTTAAAATTACAGATCTAGGGCATCTCTACTTACCTCTGGAAAGACTTTCTCAATAGAAATCTGGGGACAAAATTAATTTGTATTCAGTTAAAAAAATGCAAACTTATGGGAAAATCAAATTTAAATGGGAGTAAGCATAAGGGGATGTTCCCAAATAAATGAATGACAAGTCAAACCACTTGGAATTTCTGCCTTGGGAATTCTAACACTAAAAGTGACAGGCAGATAAAACGTGGCAAGATCTTAAATTTTCAGTCTGAAAAGATCAGGGAGCCTCTTCGGGCCCTGTGGGTGTCTATGGCAGAGATCTAGGAAAATTTCTAAGGCACTTCTAACACATCCAATCTTTCTGTTGTTTTTAATTAAGTTACCACTTGTCATCACCCAGACACTTTGGGGGTTCCTTGATAGTTTGTTATCTTTCTGCCATCTTCCTCATTACAAATCACTGATACAGAGTTGATCCTACCCTGAAAACCAGGGTCCCAATCCCTGCTGGAACCACTCTTGACACATCTAGAGTGATGCTACACACTGCCACTGGCTGTGACCCTGAACTTATCCAAAGTCTTCATTTCTCTCTATGACAAGGAGGGTGGACAAGAAAACATTGCGATCATACTTAAATCAATTTTTTTATTACAAAAATATGGAAAAATGATTAAAACAGTTATAGAAACACATAAAAAGGAAAAAGTGAAACTCTTTTCACTATTTGTCCCTGTGAAATAACTATATTTAGAATATGCTTCTGGAATATTTTACAGTACAATAAGAAAATTATACTATTCTAGAACCTTTTTTTTTTATTAGCAACATAGACTTCTCCTTTGAAAAGTAACACAAGCTCTCTGAGACTAGGGATTTTGTCTGTTTCCTTCACTGCTATATTTCTAGGAACTAAAACACTGTTTGGCACAAAGTAGGTGCCAAAAAATGTTCACTGAATGAATGAATGAAATCCTCCTTCCTGTCAGATCAGTGAGAAGTTCCATGAGGTCAGGGATGTGTCTATTTGGTCTCTGTGATATCAGCACCACAGTACCTGGCACAAGGTAAGCACTTAGTATCTGTTGAACTGGCAAAACAACTCAATGATGAAACCACCTAATTTTATTTTTTTAGCTGTTCCAGTGTGTTAGCAATACCACCTAACCAGCTATTCCCCAATTCATGGAAAAAGTCTCTCACAAACACTGTTACAATAGTTGTTCTTATATATATATATCCTATTTAAAGATTTTTTTAGGATAAGAATCCCTTTTGTGGGGCAATCACTGACCTGGTTTAAACGTGTTTGAAACCTCTTCCCTTTAGAATTTCATAAATTAAAAACACTTCAGATTAATTTTTCAATTAGTTTAAAAGCCACTGCCTGGAACTCTGCAAAATGATCTCCCTTTCAAATCTCCAGTAGAAAACCAATGCTTCCCAATCCTGTCTAGATGCAGCCTGAACTGTGTAACAGACCAGCTGCCTGCATCCTCAGTGACCAACAACTCCTGCATGCAACACAGTAGCACTTTAGTCATCACCCGGAGAAGGCCGTGTCAGGCAGGTCTCTACTGTTGGTTCATCCAGCAGAAAGGAGAAAGAAGACAGCAGAGTAATACACTTCCAGGGCCTGAGCTGGAAGAAGATGCTGAGAAACTAAGAGCTAGACAAGACCAGAAACACAGGATTAAGAGTATTTCTGAGTTCCCCACAAGGTGAAGGTACAGAGCTCTATCTGAACTCTCCAATGGAAAAGTTTTTCCAGAAATTTACCTTTCTGCTTGTTTAATTTTTTCACTCCAAAGATATTAAGTAAATCTCTATTTATGTGTCAGAGTTGTGCCATAACTGGGGAGGAAAAAAACAGGCAAGATGGACCTACTCTTCACCATCTTGGCACTGAAGCTTAAGGACCATTGTCGAGGCACGAAGGGATCTGACTCTGAAAAATAAAGACAGCTAGAGACCTTCACCTACTTTCCACCAGGGGACAGAATTTGTGTCCCAGTCACTGCTTCTTCTTTTATGAAAAACACTGCTCCATTTCTTTCCATGAATGGAGAAGTTGGTTAGAGATCTTTCCCTTTGAGTACACCCCAAGCAAAACTGGTCAACACACACTGAGTGTACTTCCTTTTTCTCCAGGAGCATCTGCCACACCACAGGCCTTGCTGGGCCATCATCTTAACTGAGGCCAAGGAGAGCTGGGCATTGGCACTTACTGTTGCAGAGTCAACATTCAAAGAAGTATAAACTTTGAGGCTTTTATGGATTCAAGACCATCTAGTCCTACCCCAGTAGTTTCCTAACCTGTTCTGTGTATCATGGAGCTCTTTGAGAATCAGTGACCCCTTTAAACTTCCTGTATTGAAAAAGACACACATATATCTCAGCACGTAATTTCCCCTGTGTAATCGAATATCTAGAATTCCTGAGATCCCATATTAAGAATTCTTACTCTCTATAAAAGCCCACTTGAGCGCTAGTGTCCCAGTTAGCAGTCTCTGAGTTGGGTGGATGGAACGCAGAGGCAATGTAGTGCCTGTGTATTACCTCAAAGGTCCCAGCTCAATCCTCGAGTGAGCTAGTTATCTTTAAAATATGGAAAAACTCTGCTCGGTGGCCAAGGACGGAATTTCTCAAATCAGTCAGCTGAGCCATCTCATGTTTTCAAAGAAGACAACACCAAGCCCCAAAATGAAGTGGTTGAATCTGGTGGTGTTGAAAGGTGACAGCAGCCCAGAGGTTGTTAGGATTGCTGCCCACCATTGACGGAGCAGTAATACTCGTAGGGATCCTCCACTTCATATACGTTTTCCTCAATGATATAGATGTTTTCCTCTGGGTGCATCCCCTCTGCTGCTGTATTTGCCAACCCTGAAGGAGAAAGGTTGGCCAAAGTGATGAGGCTGTGGAAATAAAGTATAGCAGTTGAGTTAAGCATTTTCTGGACATCATGTAATAGAGTTGAGAGAATGGGCTTTGCTGAAGAGTTAGCACCAAGCCATGCCCTCTTCCAGGGGATCTTCCCGACCCGCAGTGAACCTGCATCTCTTATGTCTCCTGCACTGGCAGGCAGGTTCTTCACCACTAGCACCACCCAGACTTAGTCTAAAATTACTAGCAGTTCAGATAGTATTCAGTGGACAGAATCATTTTTTTCTTAAAATATATTTCATTCTGCCCATGTCCCAAAGGTCACAGAAACCCAGTAAAAGTTATATAAGCTTTGTGTGTGTGTAGTGTAGTGGAATTAGGAATGGAGACTAATTCTGCAATATGACAGGCAAGCAGTTTTCAACTCTGTTTGTACATTACAATTACCTAGAAACTTTTTATAAGAATAAGGGCTTCCCTGGTGGCTAAGATAGTAAAGAATCCACCTGCAATGCAACAGACCCGAGTCAGAAAGATCCCCTGGAGAAGGGAATGGCCACCCATGCCAGTATTCCTTCCTGGAGAATCCCATGGACAGAGGAGCCTGGCGGGCTACAGTTCATGGGGTCACAAAGAGTCGGACACAACTGAGCAACTAACTCTTTCACTTTTTCACTATGATGAGACCTCATCCCCAAAGATTCTACTCATTTGCTCTGGGGTAGACAAATATGTTTAAGTGCCCTAGGTGATTCTACCAGGCAATCAGAGTTCAGGAGAAACAGGCTGGGTTATGAAAAGCTCTGAGAGTAGACACTGAGCTTATCGTTCACTTCTGTAACCAACGGTCTCCTAGAGCCTGGGTCGAGTAGGTGCTCAATCAGCTGAAGGGTCACCCAAAATCCCCACCTTCTCCTACCCTACTCATGATTCTTACCTTGAATTTTGTATCTTCTCTTTCCTGTCAGAATACCCTAAGTAGAAAGGCAAAGAAAAGTCCATTTAAAATGCTTTAATAAAATAAATGAGATAAAAAACAAAACGGGCTAACTGGAGGCAAAGATAGTTTAGGGAAATCTGGTCTACCAGTTAAGATCGAATTACATCAAACCACTGATGTGTGTCTTGGTTTATTACATAAACTGTGGTAGAAAGTAATAAAGATGTATTTTCATATTTAACAAATATAGGGAATTCCTACTACATATCTGGTAGTATGCTAAGCACCAGGAACACAAAAAATGAATTATGAGCCCTGACATCATTAAGCTTGTCTTCCAGCGGGGAGGCATTTAAGAAAAAAAAGTAAATAGAAAAAATAAAATAATTTCAAACTCTGATGGGACAGAAAGAAAAGTACTACAGCAAAATAGATTAACCTAGAGATTATCATACTGAGTGAAATAAGACAGAGAAAGACAAATATTGTATCATTTATATGTGAAAGATAAAAACATTACAAATACCTTTATTTATAAAACAGAAACAGACTCACAGACATAGAAAACAAACTTATGGTTGCCAAAGGGGAGAGGGGAGGAGACATAAATTAGGAGTATGGAATGAACAGATACATACAACTAAGATGATCTTTAAGCTCAGTTCTGAAAGAAGAGAATGAGTCAGCAAATGAAGAACCAGGGTGAGCATTCTGGATTGAGTAAAGCCCTGGTAAAGATGGTGATAAGTGGCTGAAACTGAAAGCATGACTGGAATAAAAGAGTGGCACAAGATAAGATCTGAAGTGGAGCCTGGGCTAGATACTATAGGACCCTAGAAGTCATAATCAGGAGCTTGGGTTTTATCCTAAGACATAAGAAATAATTGAAGGCCAGAAATATGATATAACTGGGTCTCAAGAAAATCACTTTATTGCTATGTGGAAAATGAACTAAAAGGAGGTATGAAAGAAAGAGCAGGTAAGGCATGAGCTGCCTCAGAATAAGGTAGTGACAGAGAGGCACAGAATCATGAATGGATTTTAGATATGTTTTGGGAAAAGTGCAGGAAGTGAAGCTGGATTGTGTGTAGTTGGGATTGTGTGTAGGGAGTGAAGAAGGAGAGAATTCAAGGATGGCTTCTAGCTCAGGCAACCAGTTGGATGGTAGTGAAACACTAGGATGAAGACCCAGCAAGGTGGGGTAGGGTTTTAAAAGGTGGAATATAGTCTCTAGAGCTCCTTTTTGGACACGGTAAGGTGGGAGACAAGCAAGTGGAGATAACACCTGAACAGCTGGACAGTCAGTACCAACACCCTTGAGTGCTAAAGACAGAAAGTAAGGATGACATTGAAGTCTATGGAAATATTGGTTATCATCATCCAGGAGGTATGAAAAACACCAGCTTTGGGGAATCTAAACACCTAAAGAACACGCTTAAGAAGAGAAAATAATAAAAATGACTGAAAAGGAGTGGTCAGATGAGAGTGGTGTTTCAGAAGTCAAGAGAAGGAAGACTTTTTTGGAATGACTGAGGGTCAACTTAGTTGAATATTACTGAAAGATGGATGTACTGCAATGAAGACAGAGGCATCTACTGGGTTTGTCAAAATGGAGATCACTGAGCTTGAACTAAAGCTACTTCCATGGCAATTCAGGTGTATAAGCTAAATGGGGCTGGGGGTGTTTGAAGAGTACAGAGGAATGAAATGTAGGAATAACTCATCTGAAATATGCCTGTGAAGGAGAGGAGAGAAACGGGAGTAGCTGGAGAGAAATGTGTGAACTAGATCTTATTTTTATGCTAATAGAAAAAGCATAAATAGGAATGGAGAAAGAGACGATTCTGGAGAAAGCGATCAAAGGAAGAAGGAAGTCATGGCTATGGCAAAGTAGTTGAAACAGGCTTTTAATACTCAGTCAGTGCAGTGAGAAGGGAGGGAGGCTTGAGCAGCAGTGAAATATGTGATGCTCATCTCAGACACTGCACTAGGAAGATACAAGGTTGCTGCACACTTCTGAGTGCCAATTTATGGCTTTGATGGCATGATTAAAAACCTGTCACCCTCGTTGTGTGATTTTCTCTAGCAGGTTCTAGGGAAAAGACTGCAAACTGTACACAACTTTCCCATCTATTCTTCTAAGTAGTCATGTTTGCAGTTTTGGCAGTAATCATATGTGTGTATAAAACATGACTTCTCCCACTCCTCCTCAACCTCTTTCCACACCCTTTTTCACAAACCATAGTGGTCCCTAATATCCAGGCCTTGGCAGAACTCAAAATGTGGGTGCTATCATTGCTCCTTGTCAACCTGTAGACTCCATATTCATGTGGTCAATTCCCAAACTCCACTGCTACCTCTCCATAAACTCAGGTAAGTGGGAGTGAGTAGCTTCTTCTTCTGAACAATTCATTTATCAGAATAACAAAAAGGTAAGCAGAATAGCCCTGGTTTCAAATCCTCTATCACTTAACAGTGTCACATTGGACTAAAAGTTACTTAACCTTTCAACACGATGACTCTCCAATTGGTAAATGAGAATAATATTGGTACCTTTTTCAACAGGGTAATTATGAGGATTTAATGCACATAAAGCACTTGAAAGCTTTAAGCCACACAGGATGAGCAGCTCATCCCAGTTTTCCCTGGACTGTCCTAGTTTTAGCACTGAAAACCCACTTATTCGGACCTCCCCCCCACCACCACTTCAGTCCTGGGAAGTTTCGAAATGGTTTGTAATCCTACACACAGTTGATGTTTACAGATGAATAAGAAAGGCTACTAAAATAATAGAGGTATAAGGTCTTGGCCTCTGCCCCAAAGAGAAGAGAATATATCACAATTATTAAAGTACATGAGGCTTTTGGAGTGATGGAAGTGTTTGGTCATTGATTGTGGTGATGGTTTCCTGAGTGAAATCATCTACAAAAATTCATTAAACTGAACACATTTTACATATACAGTTTATCGCATATAAATTATACTTATTTTTTTAATAAACATAAGCAACTTAGAAGTAAAACATTTGCTGAGTGCCGCAATGGAGGAAAATAACAAAAGCTGCAACCTTGACCATGACCCAGTGTTAAAGGAACCTGCTACCCCTCTTTAAAGAACCACACCTAAGAGATAAATAAGATAGAAAATGCTTAGAAGGAATAGATTGCTGATTCATGAATTTAAAATATTTATGTTCTTTACAAAATAAGAAAATAGGTACTATAATCAAAATCTAATCTAATTAGATTAGAATCTAATCTGCCTGAATCTAAATTCCAGCTTTGCCATTTACTGATTCTGAAACCTTGAGAAAACCTTGAAAGTTTACCATCTCTAAGTGTTACTCTTCTCTGCTATAAAAAATGGGGATAACAGTACTACCTACCTTATAAGATGGTGACAACGATAAATATAAAAACAAGTGTGTTACATGGTAAGCACTAAACAAAAACAAGCTATTATTAATCCTGTGATTTGAAAGGACTAAAGAGTATTCATTCTAATCAATATAACCTTATAATTATAATGTCTAGGTTTGGGTTGGTTCTTATATTAACAGTTCCTTATCAGAGGGAGAGAGAAGCACCATCAAATGACTTACATTTGAGAATTAAACCACCGGAGATAAGAATCAGAGCCAGCCCAGCAGAGACTCCTGCTCCTATGTAGAGGCCTGTTCTGGTAGTGGCACCCATGTCTTGTAACTCAGTAGCCAGTGTGGATATTTCCTGTGGAAACGCAAACAGAATTACAGCAAATGGCCAGAAACCCATTGTCTGCCCAGGTAATCTCACGACTTATGCATCAGACCAGCCCTTTCACAGTGTCCCAGGAATGCAGGGACCTTGAAATGACTCATGATCTGTCCCCTTCTAGACAAGCTTCAAAGCACCCAAAGAAAGAGATTAGCTGAAGTTTTGGACTTAGCAAGAGAATAAGATATGCTTGTCTGTGCTGTGGGTGGAGAAGTAGCCTTAGTCAATGGAATCCCAATTTCCCCAACAAAAAATGAACATTAAAGTGGAACCCTACTTATATAAGATTCCCTCGTGTTTCCGGAGGGAGTTTCAGAGAGGTCTAAATTTTCTGTTGTACCATGAAACCCCAATTTCCACAGAAAGATAGTGATTTAAAAGCTAGGAATTTGCAGCCTGACAGTCTTGGGTTCAAATCCCAGTTCTGTCACCAAAGAGCAGAGTCATCTTGTAAAGTTATTGAGAAAATTAAGTGACAAAAAACAGAAAACACTTGGCAAGAGCCTGGTACAGGATAAATGTTCAGTCAGTGGTAGCTTTTATTGCTATTGCTCTACATCCTGCTTCTAAAATTTCAGTTCATGTTCCCCCTTTAAAAATAGTAACAGTGAACACTTTTAAAACAACATTAAGTAATTAAGTCCTCCATTTATTCAACACACATTTACTGCAAGTGCACTGTGCAAATGTGCCCTAAGCAGTGTGGCACAAAGATGTATTTAAAAGGCAGTCCTGGATTGCAAAGACCACAGGACAAACACAAAATACTTGAGAGTGAATCAGACTGAGTCAAATGAATGCAGACTCCCGGGTATATCCTCAAACAATTTCCCAGTCACTGCTATCAGATTGTTTTCTAGTGGTTTTCCCTTCCATTCTGAGAAGGTGGGAGACATTAAAATGGTGGTTGATTGAAATACTGCTTTGTTTTTGGTTAGATATGTAAGTTCTTACCTTAGAATATTCCTGACTGGTGACTTGTAATAAATAAATAAATTTAAACAAACAAACTATCTTTCTCATTAGGGTAGAAATGTTAACAAGGAAAAACACTACTCTCAGGAGATGCAGGGTGTCTGAACCCGCCACAGTGGTATATAGTTACGAAATTTCAGGATAAGAACAAAATGCTAGTGCTTCTTCCTTTTGGTTTTCCAGCACCTACTATGTGCCAGGCACTTTTATATGCATCATCTCATTCCATCCTTACAACAGGCCTCTGCAGTTTCAATTGTTATCAGCAACATGTTATAGTCAAGGAACCCAAAGCCAAGGGAGATTAGGTATTTTTCCCCAAGGAAAGAGTGGACAGGAAGGAAGTCTAAAGCCATGCTTTTTTCCTTTGAGTTGAGCACGAGCTCAGCTCACACACAGTTACTTACTGTCTGATTTTTATCATGGAGGGCCTCCAGTGTCTGTGTCTCTACCACAAAGAAGAAAAATAGCCAAAACAGTTAGGAACTCTCTTTTATATGAGGTTTTTTTTTTTTTTAAGCTGCCTATAATTCTATTTGAAATTAATTCTACTTCATACTCCACAAAAATCAACTGAGAAACCAACAGAATTTATTCAACAGTTACAAATCAACTCTAGGATGACGTTTTCTCACCCAGATAACAAACCAAACTACCTATGTTCTACGAAATGGAGACTTCTTCTGGGAAGACATATTTTGAATACGTGGTTTGTTGTGTTCGTAGGACCTAAAACAGTCTGCAAAATTGACAATACACAAGCAGGCATTATAATTAGACTTTTTTTAGATCAAATGACTGCTCTTTAATATTTATTTTGTTCATTTTTTAATTGAAATATAGTTGATTTACAATGTTGTGTTAGTTTCAGGTATACAGTAAAGTGATTCAGAATATATATAATCTTTTTCAGATTCTTTTCCCTTACAGGTTATTACAACTTATTGAGTATAGTTCCCTGTGCTATAAAGTAGATCTTTGTTGGCTATCTATTTTATATATCTGTGTGCTCAGTCGCTCAATCATGTTCAACTCTTTGAGACCCCATGGACTGTAGCCTGCCAGGCTTCTCTGTTCATGGAACTTTTCCAGGCAAGAAGACCAGAGTGGGTTGTCATTTCTTACTCCAGGGGATCTTCCTGATCCAGGGATTGGACCCCATCTCTTGCATCTCATGCATTAGCAGGTGGATTCTTTATCGTTAGGGCCAACTGGGATGCCTCTTATATGTTAATTCCAAACTGCTAATTTATCCCTCCTTCACCCTTTTCCCTTTTGGTAGCCATCAGTTTGTTTCCTATGTCTATGAGTCTATTTCTGTTTTGTAAGTAAGTTCATATGTACAATCTTTTTTAGATTCCACATATAAGCAATATGATATGACATTTGCCTTTCTCTGCCTGGCTTACTTCACTTAGTATGATAGTCTCAAAGTCCACCCATGTTGCTGCAAATGGCATTATTTCATTTTTATAACTAAGTAATATTCCATTATATACATGTCCATCAACAAATAAAGATGTGGCATGATTAGACTCTGAAAGGTAAGGGAAGTTGATTTTCTCAAAACCATTTAACATCTACTCATTAAGAGAGAGGGTATTTTATTCCCTAAAAAATTAAAATAATAATAACTGTAACTATAATTTACTATGAATAGGCATTGTGTTAAATTCTTCAAGTGAAGTATCTCATTTAGCACTCAAAACAACTATCTTAAAGTAGGGACTATCTGTCCCATTACGCAGAGGAAGAAGCTGAGAATTAGGAAGCTAAATGATTTGCACAAGGTCATACAGCTTAGCGAATAACAGAAATGGCCTTCCAATTTAGGTCTGCATGGCCTTAAAGTACACACTCTTAACTATGCTGCCTCCAACAATGCTCACATCGGCCCTGTGATTACTAAGCTCATCATGTTGCCCAGATCCCAGCTCACTTTCTTTCCTTTTTAGGCACTTATTTATTTATCTGTTTATCCATTCAATGAACATATATTACATCCCCACACTATGCCAGGCACAGAGGACAGAACAGTCAACAAGATGGGCGCAGGCCCTTATTTCATAAACAATGCATTTTAAAAACCAATAAATCATCAGCCTTGGGAAGATTAAGCATGCAAACTCATTTTTCTGGTTGAGTCAGAGGCTCTGAAACTTCCTAAATGCCATGGTCACTTTCTGCAAGCTTCAAAGTCTAAGCCTTTTAATGCAAAACTCCTGGCATACAGACTCTGATTTTAATATAAAAGCATATTCTCAGCCTAAAGTTTTGTTTATTTTTTAAGAAAAGGAAAGACATTATCTCCCATTTACCTTTGCTCCTATTACAAAAAGGAATTTAAAAACCACACTGGTGGAACTACTAAGTAAACTACACATACAATATTTTCTAGTGTAAATCTAGTTTCTGCTTCCATATAATTACTTTTCTTGGCTTAAATGATAAGACTGTCTGACTTCTAACTTTTTTTTAACTTCATTTTACAGTGAAAATGATCAATAAACTAGAGCACTACTGGGTTATCACAGCTTATTTTCACATAGATTGACATCAACCAAGATGGGTGGGACGTATGGAGGAAGTTACGGTGTATTTCCTAGAGGACCCAAGACTGGTGGAGCAGGTTAATGATCTTAAAAGTTTACAAACTTAACATTTACCATCTAGCATGTTTTACGTGCCTGACACAATGCTTAGTACTCTACATGCACAATATCTTTTCACCTTCACCACAATGCTGTTCTTGTTCAGTCACTAAGTCATGTCCAACTCTGCAACCCCATAAACTGCAGCACGTCAGGCTTCCCTGTCCTTTACTATCTCTGTGAGATTGCTCAAACTCATTGAGTAAGTGACGCCATCCAACCATCTCATCCTCTGTAACCCCTTCTCTTGTCCTCAATATTTTCCAACATCAGGGTCTTTCCAATGAGTCAGCTCTTCACTTCAGGTAGCCAAAGTATTGGAGCTTCAGCTTCAGCACCAGTTGTCCAATGAAAATGCAGGGTTGATTTCCTTTAGGATTGACTGGTTTGATTTCCTTGCTGTCCAAAGGATTCTCAAGAGTCTTCTCCAAGACTACAGTTCGAAAGCATCAGTTAGGTCTTCAGTGCTCAGCCGTCTGCATGGTCCAACTCTCACATCCATACATGACTACTGGAAAAACCATTTTGACTATACAGACCTTTGTTAGCAAAGTATGTCTCTGCTTTTTAATACACTGTCTAGAGCTGTCATTATTTTTCTTTGAAGAAGTAAGCATCTTTTAATTCCATGGCTGCAGTCACTGTGTGCAAAGTACTATTATTTTCCTATTTTTCAAATGAAGAAGTCTCAGAGAGGTATTTTGTCCAAGATCAGAGCTATTAACTGGAGAACCCAAGATTCAAATCAAGTCTACTTCCAGAGCTAAGGATTCATCCGTGATCCAGTCCTGCCTTCTTCAGATGGAAGAGAGATTTCATTTGTCTAATGTTCAAAGTTGGTTTAGGAATCTCAAAGACCCTTGGAACTCTTACTTGTAAAGGCTCCTCTCCACTTCATAGCAAGCATATTATATGTACCCACATTCCACATTAAAGAAAGGGTGTGTACAACTACACACAAGTTGACTTGCAGGTAATTAACTGGTATAATGTTACATATTATAGTCATACCATTAAATACTAATTAATTAACTAATTAAGTAATTAAAGACTAATTAATTTCAACTTTTCATTTTATTTCTGTAGTTTGGAGCCATTGCCTTTTTTTGTTTAAGTATTTTCTTAGGCCTTTGAAAAGCTCAGAGATTGTAGGCACTCTGCCTATATTCCCAGGTACAAACGATGGCCCCACTCTGTTGCCCTAAAGGGAAGGAACAAACAAGTAAAATCTGAAATGAAGGCCACTTCTGGTTATGGAATAGACACCTCAAAAAATGTGCACTGCCTTGTGAGGAAGCCCCTTCTCTATTTGGGAAGGTATGTGGTCACACAGCAAATGTCCACTTGGGCATGATGTTGTAAAGATCACTGAAACCCATGATGGGTAAGTGGGATTCCCACCATTCCCTTCAAGGTCTACGGTCGTGGAATTCTTTAAAATATAACAATGACATATGATAAACACTTGGCATGATTTGATTAGCTCACTATTTGGGTGATCATCTGTTTCCACCATATTTAACTTCCTTACTAACTGCATGAGTTGGTATCCAGTGACTAAAGAACCAACAAAAAGATTCAACCTCTAGAGAACTGACATTAATATTTAAAATAACTAACATTTGAGTGCTTTCTCTGGGCAGGGCATTATGAATTATGCTTAGTGCTTTACATATGCCGTCACAACGATCTTTACAATAGTCTTATGACATAGGCACTGGAAATTAACCTCATTATAGAGGTAAGGAGATTGAGCCTCACAGAGTTTGAGCAACAAAACTGAGTTTATAAAACTAACACAAAAAGCTGACATTAGAACCCATTCTGCCTATCACTGAAGTGCTGTGCTCTGCTCAGTTGTTTCAGTCTTGTCCAACTCTGCAACCGTATGGACCATAGCCTGCCGGGCTCCTCTGTCCATGGGATTCTCCAGGCAAGAATACTGAAGTGGGTTGCCATGTCCTTCTTCAGGGGATCTTCCTGACCCAGGGATTGAACCTTTATCTCTTGTGTCTCCTGAATTTCAGTCAGGTTCTTTACCCACAGAGTCACCTGGGAAACCCATCACTGAAGTTAGTACTTAATTGCAACCTCATTCTGCCTCTAGATCTTACTGAAAATGACAATAACTAACATGTACTGAGTATGTACCATGATCAGACTCTGGGCTAAGCACTTTAAACACACTTCCTTATTTAAATCTGAGAGATTTAATAGATTAGGATTGGAATTTACCTATTATTAAATTTTAGGGCTTTCCTGATTGCTCAGCGGTAAAGAGTCCACCTGCCAATTCAGAATACGTGAGTTTAGTTCCTCGGTCTGGAAGATTCCCTTGAAGGAAACAGCAACCCACTCTAGTATTCTTGCTTGGGAAATCTCATGGACAGGAGCTTGATGGGTTACAGTCCATGTGGTTGCAAAAGAGTCAAACATGACTTAGCAACTAAACAACAATAACAACCTCATTTTACGGAATCAAAGACTATGCTTTGGAGAGTTTAGAGAGACCAGGACTCCTCCATGATCAATGTGACTTGAGGTCTGCTCTGTCAACCTTATCTTCTTTCTAGAGCACTGTGAAAAATACTTGTTGAAATACTTGAAGGATTTAGCTGCTCCTTCTAAGGTCAGAATCTGAGGAAGATGATGGACTTTATTCCAGTTAGAAGGAACTCTTGAAATAGCCTAATCCAAATTATCCCAAACATGGACTGGGGCCAATACATGATAAAACATCATCAGTACAGGAGTATAAGTCAGAAAATAATAAGGAAACATAATGAGTTTTTCATTAAACTTATATAAGAGTATCCTCTTTTAAAAAAAAAAAAAACAGGGATGTCAATATAGAAATCTTTTTTTCCCTTGTTTGGCAAAATACGAAGCTCATCAGAAATCTTTTTCAGGAGTCAGGAATTATTGGGTGGTGAAATCCAAGTCTCTGAACTCATTCCTCAGACAGAAGAAGAAGATGCTATCAGAAGTGAAAGGTTTTGGCTCAGGTAGAGGTCTACTCAAGACTAATTCAGAATCCTAGCTTGGGGCTCTTTTTTCCCAGCATAAATTTACCTTCACCCCTTCCTTACCCCTGTCACTATCTTGGGTGCACAGAAATATTCGTGCCTCCACTCAAACTATTTTCTCATATTTCCCCCATATTTTAAATCCTCTGAACTCAGAAACCAACTAAAGGTTTCCTCCTATACACCATATGTAATTACCTGAGACAGGTCCCTTTGTGGTGAGCATCTTTGGAAAGGCTGTAGTGATGTCCCTCCATGGAGTCCAAGCTGGGGTGACCTTGGCTAAAGTCAGAAACCAACGTAAGGATGAGGCTTCTCTGACAGCAGAAAAGTGGCAACAGAAAAAAATTGTAAACACAACAATAGAAGAGAAACACATGCTAAACTTCCAAACCTACCTGAACACCTTTGCTGACAGTATATGACACTCAGGATGTCTGACAGAGCTGTGTTACATCATTATTATCACAGTCTAATTGTTAATAATAAAACTTACAGGCACAATAAATGCTTTCCACAAAACATCTCATAAAATCCTTCCAGTGGCCTCTAGGGTAGGTAGTATTATATTTTATAGAGGAAGAGGTCACAGAGTTTAAATAACTTGACCAAGATTACACAGCTGGTAAGAAGCAGTGTCAAATTTGAACTTAGCTCCATCAACCACTAAGCACACACTCTATAAGCATTAAAACATGAACGCATACATGCCCCCTCTTCCCCACACATGCAGAGTCCAGTGGTTCTCAATCCTGCCTACAGATGGGGGAGAATCATTGGGAGTAGACTTTGTAAAACTCCCATGCTCAGGCTCCATCCACCTTCAGAAATGCTGATTTCCCTGGTTTAGGGCTGGAACCCAAGCATCTGTGGGAGTCAAAAGGCTCCCCAGGTGATTCCAATGACCAGTCAAGTACTCAGACCACTGATCTAGCACTCTCCTTCATTCTATGGCCATGAGGTTCAAAATAGATGGAGGGAATTAAACACGGTTGTACCCGTTAAACTTTAGGTCTTAGGGACCCAACTGGAGGGCTGTAATTGGGAAGACCAAAGGTGAGATCAGTCAGTGTATTTAATATGGTCTACAGGCAAATCTCATTCAGAAAGAAGGTATGCAAAAGTCTACTCACCCGGTTTGATGATCAACTCCAGGTTTGATTTTTGATCATTCATTAGACCTGGGAATTGGATCCGGCAGCAATAGGTACCACTGTCAGCTAAAGTCACATTCTTTATGGTTAAGGTCACGTCTCCTTTGTGCAAATCCCTCTTTAGTAGGTATCTGCTGGATGTCTGATAGGTCACGTTCCTTCCATCAGTCCTGAGCACCAATCTGTAACATTCAAACACAGGGCAGGGTCCCTTGCCCCAGCACACAGGCACGAGATTCTCAGTGGTAGCTGGAGAGTAGGTGCAGGGCAGATCAGCATTCTGACCCACCTGAGACACATATGCCCCTTTCAAAGAACCTGCATAAAGAGGAAAAGAGGACAGTGAAAGAGGTTGGTCCATTTCAAGAAAACTGCAAGAAATGCTTTGCAGAATAAAGAGGAAACCACTGCTGCTGTCCTGCTTGGAGAACAGTTCACTATAGCAATGATTCTCAGACTCAAGGGGCACCAGAATCACCAGAAAGCCTTGTTCAAACAGAGAGAGCTGGGCTCAACTGCTAGAGTTTCCCATTCAACAGTTCTCGGGTGGGGCCCAAGAATTATATCTCTAACAAGTTCCCAGGACACGCTCAGGATATGGTTCATCTTAGAACCTCACTTTGAGAACCAGTGCCCAAGGAGAGAATCGTGGCCTGGTCCTGTGAACATCGAAGGGCACTGCTGATAGAAACAGATAATCAGCAGCGGGTCACTGTCAGCCAGGAAAAGAGCTCACCCATCTAGGCTAGTCGTCTATTCACAAACTCAGGGCAGTTATCCTAACACGAAACTCTTTCTCCTTTTTTTTTTTAACCAAGCACCAGTCACATAATGAATAAAAAACCCTTGGCTGAATAAGAAGTTAATGTATGGCTGTTCTGAGGTTTAAATTTTATATAAACTACACACTAATATAACACATATTCAAACAGTATAAAAAGTATATGACAACTCTCCCATACCCTGCTCTTTTCCATGTTCCAGCTTCCTTTCCCAAAGAAGCATTCATGTATTCCCACTCCCCTGTGACACACACAAAAACAAGTCCAATATATCCATTTTTATGCTCCTTGCTTTCTTCAATTAACATTATGATTTAAAGACATCTCATATCATTATGTTTCATCAGCTTTTCTATTTGTATCATGGATATATCACAATTTCTTTACCCACTACTCTGCTGGTGGACATTTAGATTGCTGCCAAACTTTTGCTTATTACAATGACCATCCTTGCAACTTTATCTTGCACTATCCAACGGCAAAAATCCAGACTTACTTGTAAGCAGTAGCAGCATGAGCAGGACACAGTCAAAAAAAAGATGTGAAAACATGGGTTCTGAAGAAGAAAGTCAAACAATGGCTCTGTTTAGGTTGCAGTTTCAATTCCCCAATCAAACTGAGTATTTCCTGCAACTGTCTCTCCTCCCAAGTCACAGGAGCAGTGGCCACTCTCCAGACTGCTGGCCCAGCACAGCAGGCATTTGACTACCAATCACTCCTCTCTTAACACTGTCATCTATGATGACAGCAAAGGAAATACCAGTTCTCTCTCATGCTAGACCACACGCATCCTGTGAAGACTGACATTTACCCTGTCCTCATCATCAAAGAGGAAGCAATACTCAGAGGAAGAACAGTGTTACTCTGTCAAGTGTCTCTTGGCAAGTAGAGTGAGCCCTCTACTATCTCCAGTGAAATAATAGTCCTCTGTCTGAAATGGAGAGTGTTCACTGGGAACACAGGTAGAAATATATCACTCATACATTCATTCAGTCAAGTCAGTCAGCTGGTGAGTTCTGTGACCAATGTTTATGAAGCATCTACTATTTGTCAGGAACTGGACTAGGAGCTGGGAAATACCACCATGAATGAATGGCCTGATTCTTTTTGTTTTTGTTTTTGGCTATGCCATATGACTTGTAGGATCTTAGTTCCCTGACCAGGGTCCGAACCCATGCCCCCTGCACTGGAAGTGTGCATTCCTAACCACTGAACTGCCAGGGAAATCCCTGGCCTGTTCCTTATCCTCACATTTAGGTGCCCTTTCTACTCCAATCATGAAACTAATTCTTAGCCTTGCTCTAATACAAACTGAGCCATGCCATGTAAGCTTCCTAGGCTGGCCTCCCCCTTTATAAAACCTATAACATGAGGAAACTGTATTAGGTGACATAAGCACAGCTGCTCTAACATGACTTTGACCTGAACTTTCAGATTCTTCCACCAAGGAAAACTGCATTCCCTCCTGCAATGATTATTTCCCCCTCCTGCTCGGGGAACCGAAGGCACCTCGATATTCTATTTCCTCTCATATACACTAGATGTCCCCTTTCCTTCCATCTCAGGGGCTTTGGGCATCAATTGTCAGAAAGTGTTGATCCACACTCTCCATTATTGAGGTTAACATCTCAAACACTCTCAACTCTGGGAGCATGACTTTTGTCTGGAAATCTTAAAAGCAAACATCTATTTATAAAAGGGAAGTGAGCTCTCAGATGGAATAGTTTCTGAAAACCCTGTGGTCTTCCTCTGTCTTCTCTGCCTGAATTTCCTTGTCACTCATTTTAAATGTTACTAAATGCATTTATTATAAATATCCAGCTTATTCTGTGTGTGTACCTTTATAGTGCCACAAAGTTAGTGGTGACTCAAGAGATCATGTTCAATTTCTTTATGGTATAGACAAGGAAACTGATGCCTGAAAAGACCAATTTGCCCAAAGGTATATGATTGTTCATTTCAAGCAAGAACACAAGTTTCCCTAAGAACCAGATTGTTTTCCCACTGTAAACTATGTTTTATAAATTTCATATTTGCCCTTACTATGTCTGCCCACATACCTAATAACAACAAGCAAATGTACATATTCAAGTGTAAGGTAGATATGATTAAACATGGGGTCAGAGGTTAGATTTACTAACAGCATGCATGAGTCCAAGCAAAACTCTTAAAAGTTTCAGGCCTCACATTTTATGTTCTGATTTTGGTTTGTTTTGTTTCTTATTATTATTACTCTGTCCTCTATTCATCTCTAGAATTATTACTCGATCCAGGTTAATAAAAGTTTAACAATGGGAACTTCCCTAGGAATCCACCTACCAATGAAGGGAACACAGGTTCAATCCCCATAGCCCAGGAAGATCCCACATGCCGTGGAACAACTAAGCCCACATGTAGCAGCAAAGACCCAGGACAGCCTAAATAAATAAATAAAATTATTTTTAAAATGAAATTACTTACTAGTGAGGCTTTAAAAAATAATTAACAATGTATTAATTCATCAAAGTCTAGACATGAAGGTGCCTAGAAATCTACTCTAACCCCTTTCTTTTTCTTTGTGTATACAGGACTTTTTTTGAATATTGTCATTTTCACTTAACTTTTATTTCTTGGTGTTTTAACTGTTTAGGCAACACATCCAAATGGCTAAAGTTTAAAGCAATATAAAAAACTTATATTGAGAAGCTTCATTCTCACCCCTTCAAGTTTACCAGTTTCCCCCACCCACCCTATAGGTTTCTATTTTCTTAAATCTTTTGTGTATCCTCCCAATGCAAACACAAGAAAATAAAGTATATATTCTTATTTCTCCTTTTTCAGACAAAAAAAGCATATCATAACACATTTTACAATTTGCATTTTCCATTTACTATTTTATATAAATTTTCTGACATATCAAAAGCAGAGAAAATAGTACACACTCTCAATACACAAATTCAAAATTATCAAATTTTTCTTTTAAAACAAATCCCAGATGTCGTGTTATTTCACCCTTACAGACATCAATGTGCATCTTATTTTTTAAAAACTGACATTCTGCTAATTACCATTATCACATAAGACAAAATTAATAATGATGTCTTAGCAGCACCTGATTCTTCAGTCCATAATCAAATTCCCCTGATTATCTCAAAAATGTCCTTTTATAATAGGTTTAAGTCCAGATCTAAACACTGCGTTTGGTTGCTATAACCCTTGTGCTTTTGGTTGCTGTAACCCTACACTGCATTTGGTTGTTATAATCCTTGTGCTCTGTATGCTCACTTAGTCATGTCCGACTCTTTGCAACCCTTTCAACTACAGTAGGCCAGGCTTCTCAATCCATGGGAATTTTCAGGAAAGAATATTGGAGTACACTGGGACAACCCAGAGGGATGGGATGGGGAGGGAGGTGGGAGGGGGGTTTGGGATAGGGGACACATGTACACCAGTGGCTGATTCATGTCAATGTATGGCAAAAACCCCCACAATGTTGTAATGTAATTATCCTCCAATTAAAATAAATACACTAATTTTTTAAATCACTTCAGCTGCTGCATTATAAAACCAGTTAAGAAGTGTTCACAGATTTCCACGTGAGAGATAACAGTAACTTGAAAAAGAGTGGCAGTACAGTTCAGTACAGTCGCTCAGTCATGTCTCACTCTTTGCTACCCCATGGACTGCAGCACGCCCAGCCTCCCTGTCCATCACCAACTCCTGGAGTTTACTCAGACTCATGTCCATTGAATCCGTGATGCCACCCAACCATCTCATCCTCTGTCGTCCCCTTCTCCTCTTGCCTTCAATCTTTCCCAGCATCAGGGTCTTTTCCAATGAGTCAGTTTTTTGCATCATGTGGCCAAAGTATTGGAGTTTCAGCTTCAGCATCAGTCCTTCCAATGAATATTCAGGACTGATTTCCATTAGGATGGACTGGGTGGATCTCCTTGCTGTCCAAAGGACTCTCAAGAGTCTTCTCCAACACCACAGTTCAAAAGCATCAATTCTTAGGCACTCAGCTTTCTTCATAGTCCAACTCTCACATCCATACATGACCACTGGAAAAACCATAGCTTTGACTAGACAGATCTTTGTTGGAAAAGTAATGTCTCTGAATTTTAATATGCTGTCTAGGTTGGTCATAACTTTTATTCCAAGGAGCAAGCGTCTTTTAATTGCATGGCTGCAGTCACCATCTGCAGTGATTTTGGAGCCCTCAAAAATAAAGTCTGTCACTGTTGTTTCCACTGTTTCCCATCTATTTGCCATGAAATGATGGGACCAGATCGCCATGATCTTAGTTTTCTGAATGTTGAGTTTTAAGCCAACTTTTTTACTCTCTTCTTTCACTTTCATCAAGAGGCTCTTTAGTTCTTCACTTTCTGCCATAAGGGTGGTGTCATCTGCATATCTGAGGTTAGCAATATTTCTCCCAGCAATCTTGATTCCAGTTTGAGGTTCATAAAGCCTGGCATTTCTCATGATGTATTCTACATAAAAGTTAAATAATCAGGGTGACAATATACAGCCTTGACGTACTCCTTTCTCTATTTGGAACCAGTCTGTTGTTCTGTGTCCAGTTTTAACTGTTGCTTTCTAATCTGCATACAGATTTCTCAAGAGGCACGTCAGGTGGTCTGGTATTTCCACCTCTTTAAGAATTTTCCAGTTTATTGTGGTCCACACAGTCATGAAGATGAATAAAATTGCTTCCAAGCTCTATTTGAGATGTAGAACAAGCAAGACCAGATGGGACCAGAGGGGTGAGTGAAAAGGAGGAGTGGATAATAACATTCAAGTTTCAGGCTTCAGTGACAAGATTAATGAGGGTGTCATTCACCAAGATAAAAATAAGTCAGCAATGGTACGTACTGGCCCAAAAATATGGTTAAATAAATCCTGAAAACCTTTAAAAAAAAAAAAAAAAGATACTGGAGTGGGTTGCCATTTCCTCCTCCATAGGTTATAACACTTAAGTTTATTTTAATCAAAGCCAGTCTTCCCTCCTTTCCCCCTGCCATTGACAAGTTGTACAAAACAATGTGCTGTTCCACATTCTGGGTTTGTTTCCTTGTGTCTCTTCTTTTAAAGTATTCCTCTTTTCTTTGTATTTCCTATAAATGTAACTTAGCTCTAGAGATTTGGTTAGATTTAGGCTTAATTCTTTGGCAAGAACACACAGCTGGTGCTACTCCATCACAATTGTCTGGTTGTGCCACATCTAGAGATGCTAAGATCAATTAGCTTGTATCTTTCTTTTTCAACTTCATGTTATATTCTGAGCATTTCTCCATTTCAGCTCATATAGAATGTTCTTGTTCTTTATTATGGCAACATAGATCTTATTGGGTGAAAACACTGGGTGGAAATAATAATGATTATTCTTTTGAAAGGAATACAGCATGTCTCAATTTATTTATAAAGATGACCATAAAAGACCCATGAAGGTCTATGATTCATTAATTATGTACAAGAGAAGTTTGCTTTTTGAAAGGAGCCATTGAGTGTATTTTTGGTAAAGAAGTCTTCCATATTGTAATATTTTCTATATTCTGTTTATTAATAAAAACTCATATCATGAATTTTCTTAAGGGCTTGTTGAGAGTTGGCTATAATTACGTGGAGGGATAACTACAAAATAAAACTACTACATATGATACTACTGTAGAAGTTAAGTGTTCTGTTTTCTCCCTCTATCAGCAGGAAACATGGCAGAAAATCTCAGACTCCTTGAAGATATCCTCCAAACACTAAATGGAAACACTGGAATTATGTGTAATTAGAATTACACACTTATAGACAACTAAGGGGCCACTTGATGGGCTTTCCAGATGACTCAGTGGTAAAGAATCCACCTGTCAAAACAGAAGACATGGATTTGATCCCTGAGTCAGGAAGATCCCTTAGAGAAGGAAATGGCAACCCACTCCAGTATTCTTGCCTGGGAAATCCCATGAACAGAGGAGCCTGGTGGGCTACAATTGATAGAGTTGCAAAAGAATCAGACATATGACAAGAGACAAGGGGCCACTTGACAAAATTTATAAAATGGAAATGAGAGAATTTTACTCAGGTCAGAAGATAGGAAAACGTGGGTGAGAGAGATAAACCTGGAAAACTCAGTTCACTTAGAATCTACCCTATACAATGGGAGAACTGCAATTGACTAGATAATGGGGAGACAGTAATGCCCACGAGAGCTGGAATCCTATACATACTGAGTTTGAATCAAAAATCCTCTCATTTAAATCACAGCATCTCAGTTAGTTTCCATGTACCATTAGTGCCAAAATTTTGCAAAGGCAGACACTAAGGTTGGATATAAAGGGTAAGAAGTTAAGCAACTCTGAACTTGATCTTGACCTACAGATTATAGCTAGCCATGTGACTTCCCTTTAAAGGGACTATAACCTTATGTGTCTGTACAATACTTGAAAAACTTTTATTATATAAGTCATAGTCACTGTAGAAAACTGTGAAAAATAAGAATAAATAAATAAAATAAAGGCCAGACCCCGGTACCTTAAAATATCCACTATCACCATAACAGTAATGTTTTTCTTCTTTCATATATTTTTTATAAATTTCTCTTTCTATATATACAATGTGTTAATGCCGTACCTCTGGTAGGTCTATCACCACTCAGAAAGTCTTACTCATGGACAATTGTGAATATCCTGAATTCACTGGGAGCCAGGAAAAGGTACAAAACTCCCCATTAAATCACCTCTCTGTTTGTAGACTGCATCATCTGAGATACAAACTGCATCGATGAAAGCCTTTTTATTTTACTTTTATTTGTGTGGTCTTAGTGCTTTCATTCACATCAAAGTGCTTTCAATATTGCCTTCTGCACCTGGTCCCAGCACTGACAGAGCTACTTCATCTCTCTCATCCAGGTCTCTTAGGGTTAGCTACAAAGCAAATTTCTTCCTTGCTACTGCCCACCTCTCAAAGCATGATCTTGGTGTTCTTTTGCCAACAAAGACTTCTTTCACCAAAGACCCTATACTTTACTTATGTTGCAGATGACTGAAAATGCAACTCAAATTAGCTTAAACTATAGATTTATTGACTGATGTTATTGAAAAGTCTAACTTCAGGCAATGCTTGGCTCAATGGCCCCAGTGAAAACATCAGGGACCTCATTTCTAGCTGTCCTGGCATTGGTGCCTTCTGCAGATCCTACAGTGTCCCTCTCCCGTCCCTTCAGAGCACATATCTGCACACCAAGAACATCTCTTGGCCACTCTCCCACAAGCCCACGGATGCACATTCCTTCAAACACCAAAACTGGGTTACAGACTCATTCTTGAACAATCTGTGTCCATAGGGTCAAAAAGGACTAATTGGGTAAGGCCTGGGTCACCAAATCTCATGCTCTGAAAGTGAGAGAAGGGTGATGACCCTAAAGAAAAAAGTGTGGTGCATTTTAACAGGAGAAATGGATGCTGGGCAGCAGAAGCAAATATCCACTATAGCAGAAGCAAATGCTTCCCAAAAAGAGATGGGGTGGTGGGGAGATGGGGAAAGAAACCTTGATCCTCCAAATGTGGATGGCTCTTTTTCTTACAAAAAGGGTATTTTAATAACATAGTGCTTTTTAAGGACTTCCCTGGTGGCTCAGGTGGTAAAGCATCTGCCTACAATGCGGGAGACCTGGGTTTGATCCCTGGGTCGGGAAGATCCCCTAGAGAAGGAAATGGCAACCCACTCCAGTACTCTTGCCTGGAAAATCCCATGGACGGAGGAACATGGTAGGCTACAGTCCATGGGGTCGCAAAGAGTTGGACAGTACTGAGCGACTTCACTTTCTAGTGTTTTTTAACTTAAAAAGGACACATTCTTCACGACCCCAGGGAGATGCTAAAGAGCTCTCTTGTCTCTAGAGTTGTTATATTTAGTAACTGGATGAGTGCCAGAGAGATTTTGCAGTCACACTCAAACTAATGTCAGTCAGCTCAGTGCTGCTCCTGCTCAGGTAATCAAACCTCTTCAGAGAGCAGGAAATGGGAGGGGTGTGAAATAATTAACCCTTGATTACTCATCAAGGCTCCCAGTGACGAAACTGAAAAGCATGAAAACCATCAAGAAAATTCTATTGAGCTACGTATGAGTCACTGTGGGAACTCCTATCTGAGGTTTCAACTTGAAAATGCCAGTCCCAGTCTCCTCCAGTGTGATGCTGGTGGGGGAGTGGTGAGTGGTTGCTCACCCCAAGCATGTTCTCCAATATGGCAATTCTTTGTGTTCATTATTTTTTTGCTCCAGGTTCAGACACTAAAGCTAATCATACTTCTCAGTTTAACAGACATACTCTTCATCAGTCCCAGTGAGGATTCTCTCTTATTTTATTTCACTATTTCCCCACTTTGTCTCTGACTCACAATCACATTTCTTTCATCTCATGGGCATCCACTTCACACAAGAATGTTGAACAGTTTTCTGAAGTATTTATTCCAGTTTACATTCTTACTGGCAGTGAGAACTCTTAACGGCCCTACGTCTTTGACAATATCAGGACTGTCACACTTTTTAATTTTTTCCTGAGTGTATGATGATGTCACAGTATGGCTTTAAGGTTAAACTACTCTGTTTAATGTAAAACGGTAAAGATGTACAGAACACTGCATAAACTTAAATTTACAGTTTACCAATACTTAGAAAGCAAACACACAAGTAACCAGGACCCAAAACAAAAAATAAAACATAGCCAATCTCCTAAGTCCTCTGACCTCTACTCATTTCCCAAGCACAAAACCTTCCTCCTGTCCTATAGGTAACTGCTACTCGAAATTTTTCAGTAATTGCTTGTTTTTTAATAGCTTTACCATTTAGGTAATGCATCCTAAAGTTTTATGTATAATTTTGCTTGTTTTTGAACATTATATAGTGAAATCAAATTGTCTATAGGCTTTTGCATCTTGCTTTTTTCATTTAACAGTGTACTTGTGAGATCCATTCATGCTGCTTTGTATCTCTGTGGGGTGTTATTACTGAATAGTTTTCCTGGAACTGGATATGTCTCAAATTGTTTATTAATTTCAAAATGAACATTTCATCTTGTTTCAATTTTCAGGAACAATGTCACCCTGTACATTCTCATTTATGAATTCATGGTGGACACACAGGAGCTTCTCTGGAGCATTCTTCTGACAGTGGAATTAGTAGGTCAGAGGGTATATATGTTTTGAGCCATACTAGATAAGGCCTGTTTCCAAGACATCTACCAGTAGTGTATGAGCTTCTCCTATTCCATATCCTTCTCAACAGTTGGTATTGAGAGATTTTTTTTTTAGCCAAACTGGTAAAGGATATGACGGCCTCTCACTAGAGCTTTGCTCTGCATTATACTCATTACTAACAAGGTTGTGAGTGAAAAGTGAAGTCGCTTAGTCGGGTCCAACTCTTTGGGACCCCATGGACTGTAACCTATCAGGCTCCTCCAATCACAGGGTTTTCCAGGCAAGAATACTGGAGTGGGTTGCCATTTCCTTCTCCAGGGATCTACCAGACCCAGGGATCAAACCTGGGTATCCTGCATTGCAGGCAGACGCTTTACCATCTGAGCCACCAGAGAAATAGTCACTAACAAGGTTAATGAGCATTTTTTCTTTGGTTTATGAACCACATGGATCTAGGGAGTGGAGGGGCACAAATGATTATGTGGGTCTTTGCCTATTTTTTCTGTTGGGTTTCTCAGTTTTTTATTGATGCATATGAGTAATTTATATACTCAGGATACCAGTCCTCTGCTGGTTTAATCTGTTATTAATGTTCTCCCACTTTGTGGCTTTTCACTTATTAATGGTATGCTTTTTGAATACAATTTCTTAATTCAAATGTAGCAAAATTTACTAGCTTTTTCTTTGGTGGGTTATGTTTCCTGTATTTTATATAAGAAGACTTCTCTTATCCAGAGATGATGAAAATGTTCACCTAACATTATAGTTTTGTTTTTTACTGGCAGACCTTTAATTTTGCCAGAATTGATTTCTATATATTTTTGTCCTAGCCCCATTAATTGAAAATTCCAGCATTTTCCCACTACTTTGCAATGCCATCTCTGTTATATTTGAAAAATCATATAGGCATGAATCTGGTTTTTGGTTTTCAAGTCTGTTCCCATAGTATATCTGTCTTTCCTTCTGTCAGTATAAAGCATTATTTTAACTATTGCAGCATTATGGGACATATTGATGTCCCATAAGGCAAATCCTCCACCTAGTTCTTTTATCAAGAGTATCTTGGCTATCTGGGTCTCTTGTACTTTTCTCCTACACATTTTAGAAGCATCACATCAAATTAAAACAAACAAACCAAAAAAAACTGGTAAAAATTTGACTAGCTTGCATTGACTCTGCAGATCAATGTGGAGGAAATTTGATCTCTTTACATTGAGTGTTCCATTCCATAAACATGCTTTATCTCTGCTTACATTTAGATTTTCTTTAATGCCTCAATAAAAATTTTAAATATTCTCCCTAGTGGTCTTCAGCTGATTTCTTAATGTTTTTTCCTGGGCATTTATTATCAATAGATGCTGTTTTTCATAGCATCTTCTTTTTTCTATGTTAATCTTTAAATTTTATTGACACATAATGAACTTACAATGTTGTGTTAATTTAAAACTTTTGTTTGTTGCTGGTATTCTGAAATGCACTTTATTTTTGAATGCTTTTTTCTTCCAACCAATGAACTTTTTTATTAATGACTAGTTCAGTTCAGTCACCCAGTCGTGTCCAACTCTTTGTGAGCCCATGGACTGCAGCACGCCAGGCTTCCCTGTCCATCACCAACTCTCCGAGCTTACTAGAAAAATTGAGTCAGTGATGCCATCCAACCCTCTCATCTTCTGTCATCCCCTTCTCCTCCTGCCTTCAATCTTTCACAGCATCAGGGTCTTTTCCAATGAGTCAGTTCTTCGCATCAGCTAGCCAAAGTATTGGTGTTTCAGCTTCAGCATCAGTCCTTCCAATAAATATTCAGGACTGATTTCCCTTAGGATGGACTGGTTGGATCTCCTTGCTGTCCAAGGGACTCTCAAGAGTCTTCTCCAATACCACAGTTCAAAAGCATCAATTCCTCAGTGCTCAGCTTTCTTTTTCTTAGTGCTCAGCTTTCTTTATAGTCCAACTCTCACATTCATACATGACTACTGGAAAAACCATAGCTTTGACTAGATGGACCTTTGTTGGCAATTAATAATTTACATGTAGATAATTTATTAATAAAACCATAGTCTAAGCTATGTGAGATGGACCACACAGAAGGCTGAGTGCCAAAGAATTGATGCTTTTGAACTGTGGTGTTGGAGAAAACTCTTGAGGGTCCCTTGGATTACAAGGAGATCCAACCAGTCCATCCTAAAGGAAATCAGTCCTGAATATTCATTGGAAGGACTGACGCTGAAGCTGAAGCTCCAATACTTTGGCCACCTGATGCGAAGAACTGACTCACTGGAAAAGACACTGATGATGGGAAAGACTGAAAGTGGGAGGAGAAGGGGATGACGGAGGATGAGATGGTTGGATGGCATCACTGACTCAATGGACATGAGTTTGAGCAAGCTCCAGATGTTGAAGGACAGAGAAGCCTGGTGTGCTGTAGTCCATGGAGTCACAAAAAGTCAGACACAACTGAGCGACTGAACAACTATCTGTAAATTATACTGAATTCTCTATGTAGCCAATCATATTTTCTGCAAATAATGACAGTTCAGTTTTTTCTTCAACCCTACATTTTTCTTACCAAATGTTAGGCAATGTGTACATATTTAATGGAAGTTTTGATAGCAGACATCCCTGTTTCATTACAGCTCTTAAAGAAAAAGTTTCACCTTTCACCTTGGGTATAATACATGCTGTAGATTTTATACAGCTACTATTTATTGCATTAAGAAAGTTCTCTTCTATTCCTAAATGTTCTAAGTTTTTTCTTTTTCATGAATGGATACTAAATTTTATATATTTTTTGCGACAGACTACATTTTCTATTCTACGTTTTTAAAATAAACATGGATTGACCATAAAGATCACATTTTAGTTTTACTTATTGTGGTCTCATAAAAATAACTGGGGACTCTTCCATTTCCCTTTTTTCTATTCCAAGTCTGTATTTATTTTTTTCTAACAGTGTTTGATAGGACTTGTCAGCAAAACTATTTGAACTTAAAGTTTTCTAAGATTTTGACAACTTCGTTCTTAATCATTAGAAAGCTATTTAAGTTTCCTACTCTTAAGCCTGGATAGTTTTATAAGAATTTATCCATTTTACCTAAATTATCAAATTTGTTCATATAAAGTTATCCATATTTTATTGTCTTATTGTCTATCAAATCTATAGTGATGTCCCTTTTTCATTTCTGCTCATTATTTATGGCTTCCTCTTTTTTAGCCACTCTTCCCTTTAGGTAGTAATGAGTCAGAACCCCAGGCTCATGCACCACTGAAGCCTTTCTGACACCCACTCAGCCCCTCCAGATCAGATGCTTCTTCACAGATGACTAGCAAGCCTAAAACCTGAGTATGTTGCGTGGGGACGAACAAGTTTCAGAAAGAATTAGCATGGGCCTTCATTTTTGACTTTAGAGGGTAAATACCCTGTGTGCTATATTGTGCTGTCATGTTCAGCTCTTTACAACGCCACAGACTGTAGCCCTTCAGGCTCCTCTGCCCATGGAATTTTCCAGGCAGGAATACTGGAGTGGGTTGCCATTTTCTACTCCAAGGCATCTTTTCGACCCAAGGATAGAACCCACGTCTCTTGTGTCTCCTGCGTTGGCAGGCAGATTCTTTACCACTGTACCATCTGGGCTTCCCAACTACTCTATGAGATGGGTCTATAATTATCATAGCTAAGGAAACTGAATGTCATGGTGGTTAGTATTTCAAACCAAGGCTACAGTGCTAGTACATACAAGAGCTCAAAGTCTACCATGTTTTACTCTTTCTCTCTTCTCTTTTAAACCTTATTTTTAAATCAGCCATTTACTAGCCAAAGTGTCTTCAATGTGTAGCAAGTTACATCTTCATCCATAAAACAGTTTTTAACATTTTTCCAATCTGAGTATGGAGAGACAGACAGACAAACACATATAGCAACTCAGACTATACTCAGCAATTTGCTGTTGCTATATATAGAATATACTTTCACAAAAGTACTCCCATTCTTAATGGCTCTTAACAAGTGCATGGTATTCATAGTATACCTTCATGCTTGTTGAATGACTGAAAAATTGTGAAAATAAAGACCCAAAGGCACCTTTCCTTGTAGTTATGATACAGTATATTCCAAGCCAGCCATGTCTCCCCTTCCCAATGCCTGACTCCCATCCTTTCAATGTCCTCCCTTATTCCCAACCTACAGAACAGCAGGGAACCAGCAGCTTCACAGATGGTGCTTCACAGCTTGATGCTAAGCAGATGTGAGAAGCATCTTTCTGTCATCATCTACTCAGAACTAACCAACAGTATCTGAGGTCTTCCTCAGGTCTTATCCAGGCAGCCCTGAGAGAAAAGCTCTAATCAATTAAAAAAAAAAAAAAGAACTCTTATTCACAACATAGTACTGATTATTTTGAGAAATCTATACCCCATTCTCTCCATGAGAAAAAAATGTGTAGGCCACAGCAGATACAGCATCTCACTTGTTAAATACAAAGTTCAGTATTAGTTTCTCCATCTGAGTCCCCTCTTCTATCACCTGGCTGCAGTCCCTAAACAAGAGGTAACAGTGCCACTTACTGTTAGACTCACCACATTACAGTTTGAAACCAGTTCCTCAGTTTTGAATTCTAAACGCCAAATGCAATTAGCAGGAAAAGTAACAGTCGACCTTTGAGCTTACAAAGTACCAGAAATTATGCTGAGTGCTCTGTAGCCATAATCTCACTTCAGCCCTAGAACAAACCTATAATTTTTATTTTGCAGTTATTAAGTGGTTTTATGAAACTATTCCAGGGTTAAGAATCCAATCACCTAGATCAGACCCTCTGGCCAAATTCACTCGGCTGCCTGTTTTTGTACATTCCACAAGATAGGAATTATTTTTAACATGTTTAAATGGTTTGGAAAAAATCAAAAGAATATTTCATAACAGGTAAAAATTACTTAAACTCAAGTTTCAATCTCCATATCTAAAGTTGGAACACAGCATTCTCATTTATCTATGTATTTTCTATGCCTGCATTTGTACCGCAGTAGAAGAGTAATTACAATGGCTAAAAAATGTCAACTCCTGACCTAGATTCTAATCTGGATACACCACCTGTGCAAACCACAAAACTGATCCCCACTTTCATAAAGTGGGGGTGATACCTACTTAGAGCAAGTTTTAGGAAGGCTAGGGCTTAAATGCACAGTATCTCAAGACAGCAGCAAAATTTGACATAAATGCTTTAAAAATGTTCAAAAGGAGCTCATAATTTCCATCTGCAAACTTCTTTCCTCAGTTTAATACCATGTGATGTATAAAATAAGAACTTGGGGGTTAAAATATCAGATTCCACTTTTGACTCTGTTACTCACTACCTATGGTTTATTAAATATATGATGGGGAAGCAACAGCAGCAGAGAGGTAATAAAGTATGAAGGTTTAGGCTTTGAAACTAGAATATTTCAATCCTGGCTTTGCCACTCACTAGCTTGGTGACTTTGGATAAATGACACCCTTCTGAGTCTCCACTCCCTCATCTGAAATATGGTGTAAAAATCATGATTTTAATGGGTTGTTTTGAGGATAAAATGTTTTTCTGTATATTGATTAGAACAGTGCCAACTAAGTGCTTTATATGCATGCTATTGATGTATGTTACAACTTAGGGCAGGGTGCCCCAAAATATTTCCAAGGGCATACTGAACTAAGAAGTGGCCAATACAAGAGCGACACTCTGACCACCCTCTCCCAACCCACCCCTGCACGATTTCCCCCAAAGCAAAAAACAAACCTCTCCCATGAAAGGTGCACTCACCACAGTGAAGGGAAAAGGACACCCTTATCACCAGAGATAAGGAATTTGAACTGAAAAGCCTATATAAATAAACTTTGTTACCTCTTTATTACTCCAAGCCCAAATTGTCTAGATTCTTCATTGAGCACATGCCAATTCCTCACAAATTCAGTGTTTGTCTAAAGAATATAAATGCTCTGGCTACTTCTTAGGTCCCATTGCTGAGACCTCTGTGTATAGGAATTAAAATTTTCTCCTATCAATTTGTCTTGTGTCAGTTTTATTATCAGTCCAATCTCAAGAACTCAAGAAGGGTAGAGGGGGAAATTCCCCTCTCCCCCCAACACTTCCCATCAGATTTAGGACAGAGCAAACTCCTTTCCCTGGCCTTCTAAGTCCTGTAACCTACCACCATCTGCTTCTCTAGCTTCAACCGCCTCCCTCCCTATGGTGTGGCCCTAACAGCCTTTTCCCTCAAAATCATGCCAACTTTTGTCTCAAGAGACACTTGTACTTGCTGTTTCCTGTGACCTCAGGACAGGTCTTTTCTCTTAAATACAACACAGCACATTTGAAATGGTCTTCCACAACCCTTAACAATTTCAAACACAGAAACAACTTGAGAAAATAATGTGGACAAGGCATTTTGAGTAGGAAATAGAAATATATTGGAAGCAAGATTCTTGTTACAATGGCTGAATGGTTAATGCAAGAATTTATGCCTTCAAAAATTAACCTATTTGTGATCCTGTTTCTTTCATTTTCATTCCTACTCTTCATACCCCCAGGAACTAAACCAGTGTCAGGAATAAAGAGGACCACAATATCCACTAAATGAATAGAGCAAATAAATGGACTTAAACAGAGGGGTGGACCACCTCCTTCCATACATTAACATGTTTGGATCTGTCATATTCTTACAGAATCTGACCCCCCCCCCCCCGCCGCCCGCCCCCCGCCAGCTGAATGGCCCAGCTGAAATCAGGAATGCCACCCCTAACTTCTCCCTTCCAGCTGGTCAATTACCTTTTTTTTGGAGACAACTCCCAGACAGTAGTACAGAAAGACTTAACACTCAGGAACTGTTAGCACACATGTTCTCCACTCATACCATCAAAGAAGCTGGTTTGTATAGAATGAAATTAACAGAAAAATCAGAAAGGAGGGACAAAGCGTTCTGGGTCAGGTTTGAGTCCCACTTGCCCTAAAGAACCTCCAAGTCTTCTTCATGGTTTGGATGTTTAACTTACCCCTCAATCATGTAACACGTGATTTCAATAATCCTATTAGGGATTTCATAAATCCTTCATCTCATAAATTTAAAAGGATTTCATAATCCTTTCAACAAATTCATCTTTTGCTTAAACTAGTACAAGTATAGAGTACTGAGTAATGCAATCCTTTATCCTATGGCACAGTAGTCACCTACAAACTTCTTAAACCCAATTTCAGGGCCCCACTCCAGAACAATGAAACCAGAATCCTTGTAGTCTGGGTCCCAGCACTGGTAATCTCAAGACTTGCCCTGGTTATACCTTCAGATATTCCACTTCAAGGTATCAATTTATAAGGAATATTCATTACGATCAGGTGTGCAAAGATGTATTTTAATACTTAGAGTTTTTACATACACTTTGAAATTTGTAACAACTATCAGACCACTGGTGTTTTTTCACCAGTGTTTTTTCCCATTGTAACAGCAGGAGTTCACATCAGAATTCATTAGTTTATGTCAAGTTCCACCCTGACAGATCTGCAAGATCATATCCCTTCAAAGTCAGAATTTAAGATTTCACATGAAATTTTAATCTCTCTTTCTCTCCAACAAACATTATATACAAATAATGTTGTGACTCTCTTAAGGATGTGATAGTGATAATGTGATTCAGTTAGTTTTTTCCATGCAAGGATTTGCAAAATTGGTTACGTACTTCAGTGTTATAAGAGGGTTGTGTTCAAAGGAGATTCCTTTGGAGAGTTGCTAAAGTGTTATATCTACCTTATTCTGCCACAGGGACATGAAGGGGTTTCCTTCCCCCTTCAATTTAAACTTAACAAAGCCCAGACTGTGTCTCCTGGAGTCTATGGAGCCAAAAAATCAATACCAAACACATATGAGGAAAAAACAAATGAGACTTGCCAACTATCTGCCTAACAGAGAGGTTATCTACTTTAAAGTTACAGTCGTGTCTGACTCTTTGTGATCCCATGGACTGTAACTTGCCCGGCTCCTCTGTCCATGGAATTCTCCTAGCAAGAGTACCGGAGTGGGTTGCCATTTCCTTCTCCAGGGGATTCTCCTGACCCAAGGATCAAACTCAGCACTGCAGGCAGATTCTTTAGCAACTGAGCCACTAGGGAAGCCAAATATTTTTTGACAGGCAAGAGGCCCACGGACAGAAACAGTAGAGTGGCCCCACTTGCCAAGAACGTCTGTCCCTCATCTGGCATGGCTTAGGCCCAGTCCAAGAGAGTATGCAGAACAGGCTATCTACTTGGGAACAGCCTAAATGCCCCAGAATTTTAAAGAAAAGGATAAATGAGTGTTTCACACACAGAATTGACCCATGGCCACTTTAAACTGGACTTTGCCTGTTTATTTGGGAAAAAGCCTTACCATTATCAGGGATTCTTAAGCTTGAGCCTGCATGGGAATCACCTGAGAGCTCTTTAACACAGTTTGTTGAGCCCCACTTCTAGAATTCACTTTAACATGCCTGGGGTGGACCTGAGAATTTGCATAACCAGTCCCCAAGTGATGTCAATGCTGCCAGTCTAGCACTATGCTTTGAGAATCACTCAAAGCATATTTCTAAATATGCTTTATTAAGAGGAAGGCTGGTAGAAACCCTCATATACAAAGCAGACTCTCCACCAAGATTTCAGTGGAAGAGGGGTTGGAGAAAAGAGAAGTGCAGAAATGAAATCTCAGTGCTCAAAACAACAGTAACAACAAAATAACAACAGTAAGTTGACTTCTTATTCACATGGTGAAGTTAAATCAGCAAGGGTAAGGAGAGGGGTGGGACGGTGGGGAGGGTGGAGTTAAAATGAAAGGAGGTCCTGGTCTTCAGGCATTCAAGGACCCAAAATGACCAAACTTTTGCCATCTTCAAGTGGCTTCCAAAGTTTTACTGGGTGTGACCATCAAACCAGCAGATGAGAAGAGAATGGTGGGTGATATAAAAAACTTTTATGGGGCAGGCCTGGATTTTTACATCATATTCCACTGCTAAGAATTCAGTCACATGGCCTCACAGAGATGCACAGGGAATGGAGAACTGCAGTTTCTGGCAAGGCAGCATGTCTCAGGGGAGCAAGAATCTCTGGTGGACATCCAGCGATCTCTGCCACCAAACCCCCTTTCCATGGCAGGCTTCCACCCTTAAGGAAGTCTGAATCTAGGAAATGTAGTACAGATAATTTACATAGACATTTTAATGATTAAAATGAATGTCTGTAACTAAAAGTGATCAAAGGACTTCTTAGTGACTGGATAAAAGTTCCAGGACCCATCCAGGATAGGGGTAAGAGGCTGAGATGGTGTTTGCAAGAACAGCCAAGAGAAAAAATGAAACTTTTACAACTCTGGGGTTCCTCTCTTTAAACATGTTACACTATTCTTTTTTAGAGATTAAGCAAGTTTTTAAGTGAAACAAAGATTTCATAATTTCATTTATAAAGTCTGATATCTTTTATTATCTATCACTCTTAAAGCAAATGACAAACCTACTTCCCAGGGTTGAGATCTGCTATCACTGAAGATATCTTCAAAATTCACTGCAACTCTGGAAACACGGATATGCCACAAATACCTGCACTCTGCTTTTTAAGGGGATCACTCTTAATTAATGTAGGCACACTCATTTACCTATGCTTGCCATAAGGTGAAATTACTGCTATGACTTCTCACAATTGAGAAAGTTGGAGAATCAAGCTGCTTGCAAGACTTCTTTCTAGTTATCTCTCTTTTGAAACTCTCTAAAAGTGAATTAACTAATGTGTTTACCATTCACTGAAGGGGAAAGGAAAAGAAACATCCTTCACGGCCTTTCATTCATTTCATCAATCAGGACACACAAGGCAGCATCTTTCTCTATAATCTGATCTCTCCTATGACCTGAATTTTCTCTTTGTTGTTCATTCTGTCCAATACAATTGTTGCTGTCATCAGCGTCCATTGGTTCAGTTTTTACTCTGATCCCTGCTTCCGAATGAGGCAAATCATCAGGCAGAGAAGCCAAGCAATTCTGAATCATCTCAATGACTCGTTCCAGATGCTTCTGAAACCTCTCGGCTGTCTCAAGACGTTGACGTTTCTGCACCTCCATCATGACTCTCAAGGTCTCTCTTGCTTGGTGGGGTCGATATTCATTTATGAGATGATGTACATGTACAAAAAGCAGCTTAAGATCTTCTAGCTTCTCTTCTCGTTTTATACTCCCAGGGCTCCTTATCAAGATATCTAAGAGGTCTAAGAAATTAATAAGGATAGACATATTGAGTTTTCTCAGTTCTTTCTTGTGATCAAACTGCATAGGATGAAGTCGTTCAATACCCTGACTTTCTAAAGGGCGGATGATAAGATCATCACACTGGAACTGGTTGCCAAACATCATGTAACTGTCCTTTATTGGAGGTGGAGGCTTGGGAGCGAGGCCTTCCTGAATATTTTCATCTGTATACTCCTTGATGTACTGCATCGGAGGGGGTGGGAGGGCACTCACTTGCTGTGGCTCACCCATTGTGGAAGATCAAGAACCTACAGAAATAAACCATCAAACAAAAAATAAGAGGAAAACAAAACATAAGAAACACACACACACAAATAGACCAAAGATTGAGAGTGGAGCTACAAAACAAACCTGTCACATTCAGTGATTAATGACAGAATATTTTCCCTATTCTCCCATGGCCGTTTGGTGCCCAAGACAAAAATGATCTCCGTCGTCTCTAAAACTAACATTTACAACAGGGAAAAGCTGCTATCCTTCTCTAATTAGCATTATACACTCAATCATTCAAGTATTTTTCCAGCTCTACTTAACATTTTCATCAGCACAAAAAACTACTGTAGTATACAGCTGACCTTCAAAGCTATGGTTTTTCCAGTAGTCATGTATGGATGTGAGAGTTAGACTATAAAGAAAAGCTGAGCACCGAAGAATTGATGCTTTTGAACTGTGGTGTTGGAGAAGACTCTTGAGAGTCCCCTGGACTGCAAGGAGATCCAACCAGTCCATTCTAAAGGAAATTAGTCCTGAATATTCATTGGAAGGACTGATGCTGAAGCTGAAACTCTAATACTTTGGCCACCTGATGTGAAGAACCGACTCATTTGAAAAGACTCTGATGCTGGGAAAGATTGAAGGCAAGAGGAGAAGGGGACGACAGAGGATGAGATGGTTGGATGGCATCATCGACTTCATGGACATGAGTTTGAGTAAGCTCCAGGAGTTGGTGATGGACTGGGAAGCCTGGTGTGTTGCAGTCCATGGGATCGCAAAGAGTCAGACACGACTGAGCGACTGAACTGAACTGATATAGCTGATCACTGGACAACATCGTTTTGAACTTGCAAAGGTCCACTCACATGTGGATTTTTTTCAATAGTAAATACTAGAGTACTACAAGATTTATGAGGCTTCCCTGGTGACTCAGTGATAAAGAACCCACCTGCCAGTACAAGAGATGTTGGTTTGATCCCTGGGTCAAGAAGATCTCCTGGGGAGGGAAATGGCAACCCACTCCAGTATTCTTGCCTGGGAAATCCCAGAGGAGCCTGGCGGGCTAGTCCATGGAGTTGCAAGAGTCAGACATGACTTAGTAAATAAGTAAAAACAAGACCCATGTTTGGTTAAATCCTCAGATGCAGAACCACAAATAAGAAGGAACAACAGATACAAAAGGTCAATTCTAAGTCATACTGTGCAGAGGCTGGGCATCCCTAACCTCCCAGTTGTTCATGGGTCAACTATATTTTCATCTATAAGTGAAACAGTCTGGATTCCACACCCCTCACCAGTTATGCCTCATTTCTCTATCCTCTCTACAGCCAAACTACACATGCTGTCTCCCCATCTCCATGTTATAATCACTTGTTTTATATTACAGATTGATTTCCAAAACAAACACCTGTAACTCTAAGGAACACTGACAAAATTAACACTGCCCTAGTCTAAACAAACTCACATCATCTGAGCTTCTGTGATCCAATTCAACTTCTTTTTTTTCTACAATATACTTTACAAATTTTTATAGATTCACTAACTTTTCTACATCCACTACAGAAGTTTCAAACTCAAATATATCTTCAATAACCAAAATAACCCCTATCTATCCCATTTTAAGCTTAGGTATATCATAAAATGAGAAGATCCTGAGTGCTCATTTAGACTAATCTTACCAGATTTTCAAGATTTAATTATACAATCAAACATCAGAGATAGCAAGTAATATACTGGAGGTAGATTCATACTTGGAATTTCTGAGTTACTAAGGGCAGCTATGGGGCAGTCCTGAGTTTCCACCAACCTATAGTGGTGAACTGGATACTACTGGGAGTCAACTGGATACTGTGATGAGTTACTCTAACTATACCAAGCTACACTTCACTGCTCTACTAGCTTTCTGTTTATCCATTTTTATCAATATCCAATCTGGAATCAACCTCCTTCCTCCACAAATACTCATCAAATTCATCAACAATCATCACATGACCAAATTCAATGGACATTTTTCTAAGGTGATCTTAATCTCTCAGCACCATTTTCTTCTTTTCAACCCAGTCCCCATCTCCCTCAGCGTCTGTGATCTTACATTTATGTTTTCCTCCTACCTTACTGGAGGCTCCCTCTCAGTCTCCTTTACTGCTCCTCCTTCTCTATCCAAATTTTAATGCTGGCATGCATAGAGGAGTGTCCTATAGAGTCACAAACTCAAAAGCCAAAGGGAAAAGACACTGAATATAAAGAGTTACACATGCAGGGGCAGGGATTAGAGAGAACAGAGCATCTCCAAGCCAGACCTCAAGGCCTCCAGCCACTAGCATTCACTCATGAATTAAGATTCACTGCACCTTAGTCTTGATTTTTCAAGAAAGGAAGGAAAATTCCAGATTTTTATGGGGAATTTCTCAGTTTTTAAAAATACTAGCAATTAATTATGGAATCTGTCAAGTACTGTGAAGTCAAAAAGAATTTATCTCTAACAACCTCTGTGGTCTGCGAGCCACTAGTTTTAGGCCTCTGTTTTATGTTCTTCTTGGGATGACCTCAGTCAACTGCATAGCTTTTATTAGCATTTCTATCAGTGGTTCTCAACCAGGTGTGATTTTTGCCAGCTCAGTTCAGTCTCTCATTCATGTCCAACTCTGCAACCCCATGAACTGTAGCACGCCAAACTCCCTGTCCATCGCCAACTCCCAGAGTTCACCCAAACCCATGTCCATTGAGTCAGTGATGCCATCCAACTATCTCACCTTCTGTGTCCCCTTCTGCTCCCGCCCTCAATCTTTTCCAGCATCAGGGTCTTTTCAAATGAGTCAGCTCTTCATATCGGGTGGGCAAAGCATTGGAGTTTCAGCTTCAACATCAGTCCTTCCAATGAACACCCAGGACTGATCTCCATTAGGATAGACTGATTGGATCTCCTTGCTGTCCAAGGGACTCTCAAGAGACTCTCAAGAGTCTTCTCCAACACCACAGCTCAAAAGCATCAATTCTTTGGTGCTCAGCTTTCTATATAGTCCAACTCTCATATCCATACCTGACCACTGGAAAAACCATAGCCTTGACTAGATGGAATGGACCTTTGTTGGCAAAGTAATGTCTCTTCTTTTTAACATGCTGTCTAGGTTGGTCATAACTTTCCTTCCAAGAAGTAAGCATCTTTTAATTTCATGGCTGCAATCACCATCTGCAGTGATTTTGGAGCTCAGAGAAATAAAGTCAGTCACTATTCAACTGTTTCCCCATCTATTTCCAATGAAGTGATGGGACCAGATGCCATGATCTTCATTTTCTGAATGTTGAGCTTTAAGCCAACTTTTTCACTCTCCTCTTTCACTTTCATCAAGAGGCTCTCTAGCTCTTCTTCACTTTCTGCCATAAGGGTGGTGTCACCTGCATATCTGAGGTTATTGATATTTCTCCCGGCAATCCTGATTCCAGATTGTGCTTCTTCCAGCCTAGTGTTTCTCATGATGTACTCTGCATATAAGTTCAATAAGCAGGTGACAATATACGGCCTTGATGTACTCCTTTTCCTATTTGGAACCAGTCTGTTGTTCCACGTCCAGTTCTAACTGTTGTTTCCTGACCTGCATAGAGGTTTCTCAAGAGGCAGGTCAGGTGGTCTGGTATTCCCATCTCTTTCAGAATTTTCCACAGTTTATTGTGATCCACACAGTCAAAGGCTTTGGCATAGTCAATAAAGCAGAAATAGATATTTTTCTGGAACTCTTTTGACGTTTTGATGATCCAGCAGATGTTGGCAATTTGATCTCTGGTTCCTCTACCTTTTCTAAAACCAGCTTGAACATCTGTAAGTTCACGGTTCACGTATTGCTGAAGCCTGGCTTGGAGAATTTTGAGCATTACTTTACTAGTGTGTGAGATAGAGTGCAACTGTGCGGTAGGCTGAGCATTCTTTGGCATTGCCCTTCTTTGGGACTGGCATGAAAACTGCCCTTTTCCAGTCCTGTGGCCACTGCTGAGTTTTCTGAATTTGCTGACATACTGAGTGCAGCACTTTCACAGCATCACCTTTCAGGATTTGAAATAGCTCAACTGGAATTCTATCACCTCCACTAGCTTTGTTTGTAGTGATGCTTCCTAAGGCCCATTTGACTTCACATTCCAGGATGTCTGGATCAAGGTGAGATATCACAGCATCATCATTATCTTGGATATGAAGATTTTTTTTGTACAGTTCTTCTGTGTATTCTTGCCACCTCTTTTTAATATCTTCTGCTTCTGTTAGATCCATACCATTTCTGTCCTTTATCAAGCCCATCTTTGCATGAAATGTTTCCTTGGTATCTCTAATTTTCTTGAAGAGATCTCTTGTCTTTCCCATTCTATTGTTTTCCTCTATTTCTTTGCACTGATCACTGAGGAAGGCTTTCTTATCTCTTCTTGCTATTCTTTGGAACTCTGCATTCAGATGCTTATATCTTTCCTTTCCTCCTTTGCTTTTCACTTCTCTTCTTTTCACAGCTATTTGTAAGGCCTCCTCAGACAGCCATTTTGCTTTTTTGCATTTCTTTTTCTTGGAGATGGTCTTGATTCCTGTCTCCTGTACAATGTCATGAACCTCCGTCCATAGTTCATCAGGCAATCTGTCTCTCAGATCTAGTCCCTTAAATCTATTTCTCATTTCCACTGTATAATCATAAGGGATTTGATTTAGGTCATACCTGAATGTCTAGTGGTTTTCCCCACTATCTTCAATTTCAGTCTGAATTTGGCAATAAAGATCATGATCTGAGCCACAGTCAGCTCCAATCAGAAGGCATATAGCAAGGTCTGGAGACACTTAGTTGCCACAACTTGGAAAAGGGGTGTTACTGGCTTCTAATGGGTAGAGGCTGGGAATGCTGTAAACATATAATGCAGCAGGGAGTCCCCCACCGCAAAGAATTTTCCCATCCAAAGTGTCAATATATGTGCCAAAGTGGAAAAATCTTGGTCTCTATTTGAGTCTTGGGTTTGTTTGTTTTTTTTTTAACTGAAGTATACTTGATTTACAATATTGTGTTAGTTTCAAGCATACAGCAAAGTTATTCAGTTTTTTTCAGATTATATTCAATTATATGTTATTTCAAGATAATGAATATAATGTGCTGTGCTATATACCAAATCCTTGCCACTTATTTATTGTATGCATAAGACTTTGTTAATCTCATACTCCTAATTTACCCCTCTTTCTCCCTCTCCCCTTTGGCAACCAAGTTTGTTTTCTATGTCTGTGAGTCTGTTTCTATTTTGTTTATATATTCATTTGTATTATTTTTAGATTTCACATATAAGTGATATCATATAATATCTGTCTTTCTCTTGATTCATGAGTTTTGATCTCCAGTCTAGACTGCCTCTGGGCTCTCTGTGGATACTTCATAGGGCATTCAAACTTTAAAAAAAAAAAAAAAATTTGATTCCATCTACAATACATACCCTCTAAATCTGCTCCTCTCATAGCTTCTAAAGCTTCTAATCTTTCCTATCTCAGTAAAATGTCCCCATTTTCCACCTAGTATTCCAAGCCAGAAACCTAAAGTTTATCTTAATGCTCCTTTTTTACTAATCTCCTGTCCTCACCATCACTGCCAAGTCCTGAGATTCCCCTGGAGTAGGAAATGGCAACCCACTCCAGTATTCTTGCCTGGAAAATTCATGGACAGAGGAACCTGGCAGGCTGCAGTTCATGGGGTTGCAAAAGAGCTGGACTCAACCAAGCATGCACACAGGCACGCTGATTCCAAACCCTTGCTATCTCAAATTCATCGGTTCTGACCAAGACACCACTCCCTCTTATCTGGAACACAGTGGCTTCGCAGGGATCTTTTTGTTTCCACTACAGTTTGTCTATATAATAGCCAGTCTAATTCTCATACCACATTCCCTTTTACTTATATCCCAGCAATACTGTCTTCAAGTATTCTCATACAATTCTTTATACCAACCTCTTCTGCCTCTGGGTCTTTTCATGTGATTTTCCTCCTGCTTCAGGCACTAGCTTAAAAATGTCACTTCTAAAGATATAACTTCTCTGATTATTCATCAAAAGCAGAACCTGTCTTCCCCCTTTTATTCTCTTCATCAGTATCTGATTTGTGTCCCCAACCAGACTATAAACTCTATGAAGGGAAGGACTATGACTATCACAGTTCTCACTGGGTTCAAAACCACGCACATAAGCTTCATAAGTATTTGTTGGTAGCTCCATTCATTACACAAGAGCTTCAAGTCAAAGGGAATTTGAAAGCAGGTACAAACATCTTTAATGTGTATTTACTCCTACAAGTATTTAATGTTTGTCTAATATATGACAATAATGATTATGATGACAAGTAATACTTGAGTGCATACTACGTGCCAGGGACTGTTCTAAACTTCTCTCACGGTTGTGAGAAATCTGAGAAAAGAAAGGTGAGCTTTCCATTTCAAGGATGAGATCACTGTGGCTCAGAAAGGTTGATCAACTTGTGTAAAGGAAGAAGCCAGAGCCAAAAGATCTCAAACACTACATTATACTATCTTTCAAAGATAAATAAGAAACACTGACTCCATCTTAGTGTTCCTTACAATCTATCAAGGAAAACGGACAAAAAATAACTGTACATTTTAAGTGTACTACAAAAGACCCACAGATCTGACTACCAAAAATCAATCTAAAAATTCCATATGGGAAAATACATCAGAAGCAAAATTAAAAGATAAGCCTATTTTTCTGGAAGAAGAATCCATGCAAGCTGACAGGGGTAAATACTAGAAATTTAATTATGATTTTTGAAAACATATTTTCTGATTCCATCCCTATGAGAAGAAAAGCACTGACTTCATATTGCCTTTTATTCACAACTCTACCTCTAGTACCTTAAACAATGGCTAGAAGAAACTAAATCCTCAATAAGGATCCACTGAGTTTTTTTTAACCTGACACCACCTTTATGGCAGAAAGTGAAGAGGAGCTAAAAACCCTCTTGATGAAAGTGAAAGAGGAGAGCGAAAAAGTTGGCTTAAAGCTCAACATTCAGAAAACGAAGATCATGGCATCTGGTCCCATCACTTCATGTCAGATAGATGGGGAAACAGTAGAAACAGTGTCAGACTTTATTTTTGGGGGCTCCAAAATCACTGCAGATGGTGATTGCAGCCATGTAATTAAAAGACGCTTACTCCTTGGAAGAAAAGTTATGACCAACCTAGATAGTATATTCAAAAGCAGAGACATTACTTTGCCAACTAAGGTCCGTCTAGTCAAGGCTATGGTTTTTCCTGTGGTCATGTATGGATGTGAGAGTTGGACTGTGAAGAAGGCTGAGTGCCGAAGAATTGATGCTTTTAAACTGTGGTGTTGGAGAAGACTCTTGAGAATCCCTGGGACTGCAAGGAAATCCAACCAGTCCATTCTGAAGGAGATCAACCCTGGGATTTCTTTGGAAGGAATGATGCTAAAGCTGAAACTCCAGAACTTTGGCCACCTCATGCGAAGAGTTGACTCACTGGAAAAGACTGATGCTGGGAGGGATTGGGGGCAAGAGGAGAAGGGGACGACTGAGGATGAGATGGTTGGATGGCATCACGGACTCGATGGATGTGGGTCTGAGTGTACTCCGGGAGTTGGTGATAAACAGGGAGGTCTGGCGTGCTGTGATTCATGGGGTCGCAAAGAGTCAGACACAACTGAGCAACTGAACTGAACTGAACTGATCTTAAAAAAAAAAAAAACAGAAAAATAGGCAAAAGATGAAGAAAATGCAAATGCTGAATAAAAGCAAGAAAATATTCAGAATAATACCCTGCTAAGAGCAAATTTTTAAAAGAATCCTTTTTGAAACAATTCCATTCACCATTGCAACAAAAAGAGTAAAATACCTAGGAATAAACCTACCTTAGGAGAGTAAAAGACGTGTATAATGAAAACTATAAGACAATGATGAAAGAAATTAAAGATAACATAAATAAATGGAGAGATATATCATGTTCTTTGATTGGAAGAATCAATATTGTGAACGTGACTATATTACCCAAAGCAATCTACAGATTCAATACACTACCTATCAAATTACCAACATTTTTCACAGAACTAGAAGAAAAAATTTTACAGTTTGTGTATGCAAACACAAAAGACTCTGAATAGCCAGAGCAATCTTGAGGAAAAAAAAAGGAGTTAGAAGAATCAACCCTCCTGAATTCAGACTATACCACAAAGCTATAATACTCAACAATATGGTACTGGCACAAAAACAGAAATACAGATCAAAGAAACAAGAAGAAAAGCTCAGATAAAAATCCTCACACCTATTGGGCACCTTATCTTTGAAAAAGGAGGCAAGAATACATAAGAGAAAAGACAGCCTCTTCAATAGATGGTGCTGGGGAAACCGGACAGTAAACTACATGTAAAAGAATGAAGTTAGAACACTTCCTAACACCATACCAAAAAAAAAAAACTCAAAATGGATTAAAGACCTACACATAAAGTCAGAAACTGTAAAACTATTAGAGTAAAACATAAGCAAAACACTCACTGACTTGAATTACAGCAAGATCCTCTTTGATCCACCTCCTAGAGTAATGAAAATTTAATAAAAAGAAGTAAACAAATGGGACCTAATTAAACTTAAAAGCTTTTGCATAGCAAAGGAAACTTTTTACAAGGTGAAAAGACAACCCTCAGAATGGGAGAAAATAATTCAAATGAAACAACTGACAAAGGATTAATTTCCAAAATATACAAGCAGCTCATGCAACTCAACACCAGAAAAACAAACAACCCAAAGAGTGGGCAGAAGACCTAAACAGATATTTCTCCAAAGAAGACATACAGATGGCCAACAAACACATAAAAAGATGCTCAACATCACTCATTATTAGAAATGCAAATCAAAACTATAATGAGGTATCACCTCATACCAATTAGAATGGCTATCATTTAAAAATCAATGAACAATAAATGCTGGAAAGCCTGTGAAGAAAAGGGAACCCTCCTGCACTGCTGGTGGGAATGCAAACTGATACAGACACTACACAGAACAGTATGATTCCTTAAAAACACTAGGAACAGAACTGCCATATGACCCAACAATCTCACTACTGGGCATATATCCTGCGAAAACCATAATTGAAAGAAACACAAGTACCCCAATGTTCACTGAAGCCCTTTTTACAATAGCTAGGACATTGAAACAACCTAGATGTCCACTGACAGATGACTGGATAAGGAAGGTGTGGCACATATACACAATGGAATACTACTCAGCTATAAGAAGGAACGCGTATGAGTCAGTTCTAACGAGATGGATGAACCTAGAGCCTATTATTGGAGAAGGCAACGGCACCCCACTCCAGTACTCTTGCCTGGAAAATCCCATGGACGGAGGAACCTGGTAGGCTGCAGTCCATGGGGTCGCTAAGAGTCGGACACAACTGAGCAACTTCACTTTCACTTTTGACTTTCATGCACTGGAGAGAAGGAAATGGCAACCCACTCCAGTGTTCTTGCCTGGAGAATCCTAGGGACAGGGGAGCCTGGTGGGCTGCCGTCTGTGGGGTCGCACAGAGTTGGACATGACTGAAGAGACTTAGCAGCAGCAGCAGCAGAGCCTATTATACAGTGAAGTCAGAAAGTCAAATATTGTATGTTAATGCATGCGTATGGAATCTAGAAAGATGGTACTGATTAACCTATTTGCAGGGCAGCAATGGAGACACAGGTATAGAGATCAGACTTGTGGATACAGTAGGGGAAGCACAGGGAGGGACAAACTGAGATAATAGCATGGAAACATGTACATTACAATATGTAAATGTACCATATAGATAGCAAGTGAGAATCTGATGTGTGACACAAGGAGCTCAACCTAGCGACAACCTACAGGGGTGGGATGGGGTAGGAGATGGGAGGGGAGTTCAGGAGGGAGGGGATTTATGTATACCTGTGGCTGATTCATGTTGATATATGGCAGAAGTCAACACAATACTGTAAAGCAATTATCTTCCAATTAAAAAAAGAAAAAAAAAGGCAAAAAATCCCCACATATATGTAAAATAGCTAATGAGAAGTTGCTGTATAACATGGGGAGCTCAAATCTGGTACTCTGTGACAACCTACAAGTGTGAGATGGAGTGGGGGTCGGGGGGAAGGTTCAAGGGAAAGTTGACATATGTATACTTATGGCTGATTCACAGTTGCCAATTAAGCGATTATCCTTCAATTAAAAATAAATTTTAAAAAAGGATCCTATCCATATAAGACTATCAAGATTTCAAATACTCCATCACTTAACAAACAGAACACTTTGTATGCGGCAGGTGCTGGATTCCAGCACAGATCACACTCTACCATTCAGCTTCTTCAGAGTGGTCATGCCAATTTTACAAGCAAGCTCTTAGCTAATCTGGCCCTGCAGGGAAGTCTTCTGCAGTGGAAAACATCCGTTGCCCTGAGGTCCCACTAAACACCATCACAGCCACCATAATAACACTCTAAGGTGGCAAGCCAGTATCACCAAGAGAATATGGGGAATTCTCATACACAACTGATAGGAAACAAATATGCTTACTTGGAATTAATGTGACAGTATCAAACACTGTAATGCTGATTTCTTTGACCCAACAATCCTTTTTATTATTTTATATTGAAGTATAGCTGATTAACAACACTGTTGCTGTTGTTCAGTTGCTAAGTTGTGTCCAGCTCTTTGCGACCCCATGAACTGCAGCACCTCAGGCCTCCCTGTCCCTATCTCCCAGAGTTTGCTCAAATTCATTTCCATTGAATCAGTGATGCTATCTAATCATCTCATCTTCTGCCTCCCCCTTCTCCTCTTGCCCTCAATCTTTCCCAACATCAAGGTCCTTTCCAATAAGTCAGCTCTTTGCATCAGGTAGCCAAAGTATTGGAGCTTCAGCATCAGTCCTTCCAATGAGTATTTATTGTTGATTTCCTTTAGGACTGACTGGTGACCCAACAATTCTATTTCTAGAAATTTATCCTACAAAAATATTGGTAGAAGTACACAAATCTGTGTATCAGGATATTTAATGCAGCACCGTTTGAAAATGGCAGGAAAAGCTGGAAATAACCCATACCTTCATCCATACCTTCACCCATATGAGGCCTTGGATAAAATGTCTATATATACACAATATGGCCACTAAGAAAAAAAGGGGTGAAAGTACATGGAATGGAGGGTTATAAATACTGTGTACTGGTTCATTTATTTACAACACACTTATGATAGTTGCAAATAGTTATAACCAATGTTTTAAAACTCTCAAAAATTCAGACTTTTCAGTTTATGAATAATATTCCATATTCTTCAGATTCTTCAAATGTTAACATTTTCCCTCATCTGCCTTATTGGTCTCTCATCTCTTTATCTAAAATACTTCAGTGGGTATCTCCCAAATAAGAATGTCCTCTTATAACCACATAATTAACAAAATCGGAGAATTAGCAATCATCTGGTACTTCAAAATAAATTTCATACAGCCTAGGTTTCGCCCCTTCAAGCCTTTTCAGATTGGAATTCCTGTTTTGTGCTTCCCAGAACCTTGTGTAATCCTCTACTTAAACTGCCAATCCCCAAAGGGCAACTAAGTGACAGGTATCATTGTTTTATATTCTCTTTTACTTAAGCTTCAAACTAATTCTATGAGTTACTACTACTATCAATTTCATTTTAGAGATGAGGGTCCCAAGTCTGTCTCACCAAGAAGTGTCTGTAACCAGATCAAAGGGCCAGGAAATGGCATCGCAGGAACTCTCAACCTTGCCTGTTATGGTTGTACAGCACAAGCTCCTTTAAATCAGTAAACAATGAAGCATCTGAGAGTACAAATGGAAACTGACATACAACAGAAATCATGTTTGTTTATACCACTTCTCCAGACTAAACTTGTCAAAGGCAACGGAGGTTTTTCCTAAGACATGCGTCAAGCATCAAAGCTGATTATCAGACTCAAGATCATCTTCTAGTGTTTGTTCCGTTCTGACGGATTTAACCCAAAAAAGAAAGGTATTGTAGGGTCTTATCTCCAGACGTTCGACTCGTTTATCTACTGTAAACGGAGCTGCTGGAATGTAGCTTTAAAACCTCCCCAGAAGATCTAGTGAATGACGCCTGGGACCTACCTCCTTCCCCGTCTCCCATTAAATCTTTTGATTTCAGGAATGCTCCCTGAGGAAGAAGGGCGAGACTGGTTAGGGACAAGGCCAGAGAGAGGCCAGAAGACGTGGCGAGGCCACACAGCTCGGTAAACCAGCGGAGCGGGTCTAGAACTCAGGTGTGCCAACCTCCGGCCGGGCTCGGCCTCCCCCCGGAGGAAGCCTAGAGCCCGCCGCGCAGAGGGTACCTTCCCACGAGAGGCCAACTACCCCACCCACCCCTGACCCCGGCTTCGCGAGCTGCGGGGAAGGTCGCGCTCTCTGAGGAACGCCGGAGAGGAAGGCGGACGAACGTACTCAGCACCAGGCCTCCCCGGACTCCCAGCCCTCCCAAAGGAAGCAGCGGGGTCCGGAAAAAGAAATGTACGAGGAACTGAGGCCCAAGCCGTCGCCGCCCACTTACTTCAGCTCTGGGCTTACACTAGCAGCCGCCTTCTCCACCTCAAGCCGAAATCCAACTTCCGGCCTCCACTTCCAGGAAGAAGCCACTGATACCGTCCTTTGATTGGCTGGAAAGAGCTGTCCTTTAACCGAGGCTCTAGTCCCGCCTCTGTGACGGTTGGCTCACCGTTTCGAGGGCACATACTCCCTCTCCCCAGCCACCCCTATCCCCCTACCTTCCTTCTGGCACCTCCCACCCTTCCGTGATTCTGCAGCAGCCACAGGGTTTGGGGTCGCGAAGGATGTGTGTTACTATTAAAAGTAGCTATTCTTTGCTTTCTTTTTCTATTTTCCTGAATATTCGCTGGAAGGACCAATGCTGAAGCTGGAGCTCCAATACTTTTTCCACCTGATGTGAAGAACTGACTCATTGCAAAAGAGCCTGATACTGGGAAAGATTGAAGGCAGGAGAAGAGGGTAACAGAGGAGGAGATGGTTGCATGACATCACCGACTCAAAGGACATGAGTTTGAGCAAGCTCCTGGAGTTGGTGAAGGACAGGAAGGTCTGGCGTGTTGCAGTCCATGGGGTCGCAAAGAGGCACGACAGCTATTTAATATTGTGAAAATCAAGTCAGTATTTGGATACCAATTATCTGAGGATCCAGTAAAGTCCACCCCTTTGTGACTGTCTGTATCAGTCTGATACTGGATGTATCTATTAATCATCTTTTAATCTATAGTTTCTTTCCTCTACCTCATTCTCCCCCACCCACAATCAATTTATTTGTTGAAGAAGTTTGTTCACTTTTGAGCATACCCCAGTCAGGCCAATGTGAGACCAATGTGACATAAACTGTGACCTCCAGTGGGCATTCTTTAGTCCTCATCTTAGTCTACTTTCAGCAGCATTTGGCACACTTGATCATTTGAATTGTCCCCGGACTGAGTTCTCCTCTTAATGTCATCCAGGTGATAATACTCAAGTGGTATCTAGATCCTGGCAACACCCTGTCGCTTGCACTCAGACCCTCTTAACCAACAGTATTACACATCTTTATTCGACTGTAAAGTCTCAAACATAACAGTTCATCTTCACTCCTCTTTCTCCCATACTCTATTCAAAATTAAGGTATCAGTCTTTTGTATTAGTTCTATGTGGAAATAAGTAAAAGTTCAAAATATTAATTTTCACCATCCGCTCTGCCTCCATCCTTATCCATGCCACCATAATCTTCCCCTGACTTCTGAAATAACCCCGTAAACGTCAATAGTTTCCTTGCTTCCGCTTTTGTCCTTCCTTAGCCTATTTAAGAGTTGGACATGAATTAGCGACTGAACTGCAACAACAACAAAGCCTATTTTATCATACTGTCTTAAAATATGACTGATCTGGCCACTCTTAAAGTTCTCCAAGGCTTCACATTCATAATAAAATCTAATGTCCTTACCATGGCCTATAGAAAATGCTACAAAAATCTAGTCCTTGGCTACTTCCCCAATAATACTTCCTACCATTTTTTTCCATGCTCAATCTTCTCCACATACAAGGTTTCTTTTTTTCCCTTGAAATTTTCAAGTCTACTTCTGCCTAAAGGCCATTGCATTTGCCTAGGACTCTCCACAGATATTCACATGCCTCATCTCCTCACTTCATACAGGTTTCTGGTCAAATGTGACCTTGTCGGATTGGTCTTTCCTGGATACTCAAAAGTGGCATGCCCCAATCATTTTCTTGGGGAATGTCCCTAATTTCCTTACTATGTATTATCTGTCCTTCATAGAATGTGTTACCATCTGATATCATATTATGTAGTATATGATTTGTTTACATTCATTGTCTTTTTTTCCCCATCAAAATAAAAGATTCATCATCATAGGGTCTTTGGTTCATTCACTTCTGCATCATCAGTACCTGGAACAATACCTGGAATTGGCCAGTACTCAATGAACATCCACTGAATAAGTAACAAAATGAATATAATCATTTTCAAATGAATTCACAGTGTGACATCAATGGATAAACCAGGGTCTATATAGCCAAAGCCTGTTATGTGAAATTATCTTCCTTCCAACTTTTACTATTGTGAATATACTGGATGAGTACCCTAGTTCTTGGTACACGTGTATATGTTTGTGTACCTGTTCAATGTTTTCCTTGAGATAAATTTCTAGAAATGAAATTTTGGACCCAAAAGTTCAGTGTCTTACAGTTAAAGGGAGGATCAAGGCTAGAATCTGGGACTCTTGACTGTTAGTCTAGTGTTCTTTACAATAAACTACAAATGAATAATGGTGTAAAATTCACATCATGAGAGGAACTAGTGAAAATATGGTGTATAATAGACATTCGCTTATGTGGCTACACCTGGAATCTGAATGGAAAATTTCTCTCTTAAAGGTGCCTTTTCTGGCTTAACAAGGGCTGTGAAAGTCCCTCATTTGTATCTGACTCTTTGCGACCCCATGGACTATACAATCTATGGAATTCTCCAGGCCAGAATATTGGAGTTGGGTAGCCAACCTAAGGATCAAACCTAGGTCATCCACATTGCAGGCAAATTCTTTACCAGCTGAGCCACCGGGGAAGCCCAAGAATACTGTGGTAGGTAGCCTGTCCCTTCTCCAGAAGATCTTCCTGACCTAGGAATTGAACTGGGGTCTCCTGCACTGCAGGCAGATTCTTTCCATCTGAGCTACCAGGGAAGCCCAATAAGGGCTACACCTGTTGAGCAAATCTTTATTGCATCTATTATGCCAAGCACTGTTCTGGATGGTAAAAATGACAAACAAAAGCTTTGCCTTCTCATAGAGAGATACAAACAGCAGCATACAAGAAAAAAAATAATTCTAGTAGTGATAAGTTGCTATGGAGAGAAAAATAATACAAAATAAAGTGATAGCTATGTGGGTGGATGGGTAGCTACTTTCTAGAAGGTGATTGGGGTAGCCTCTGCTAAGAGGTACTTTGGAGCTAAGACGAGTGATGAGAAGGAGTCAACTGTGCAAATATCTTGTAGACAGCAAGTGCGAAGAGTCTGAGGCTGCTGTGATCCTCTGATTTAGACAGGAAGGGAACCCATGGGTTTCACAACTAAGAGCAAAAGGAGAGTGGGAGGAGATGAAGGGGCAGTTACGGGCAGGAGTCCATGGTAACTAGCATCTTGGCTGTTTTTAGGAGTGTGGCACATTGTAAAGAATATCATTTTTATAATTTTACCCTAAGTGGCAAGCAGAAATATTCACCCTCTTTCTACACCCTGTCAATTTTTTTAAGGTTGTTTGTTCTTCAGTTGCTCAGTCATGTCTGACTCTTTGTGACTCCATGGACTGCAGCACCCCAAGCTTCCCTGCCCTCACTATCTCCCAGAGTTTGCTCAAACTCATGTCCATTGAGTTGACAGGTTTATTGAGTCATAATTCACATAAAGTAAAATTAACTTCACGTGGACAGTTCAATGAGTTTTGATTAATATATTCTGCCTTCTAAACACTATCGCCAGAATCAAGGTATAGAATATTTGCATCATCCCAAGCAATTCCTTTTGTACCCCTTCAGTATTCATTCCCCTCCCTCATCCCTAGCCCCTGGTAATTGCTGATCTGATTTCCATTCACATAAGTTTATCTTTTCCAGAATATCATATAAATGGAATCCTGTAGTATGTAGACTTTTGTGTCTGACTTCTTTCACTTAGCTTAAAACTTCTGAAGTCCATCAGCATTGTTCTATGTATTAATAGTTTATTCCATTTTACAGAGAAGGAGTATTCTATTGTACGGATGTACCATAATTCATTCATCAGTTGATGGGCATTTGGTTATTTCCAGTCCTATGTATCACATACACATCTTTGTATGGACATAAAGTTTTCTTTGAACAACTAAGGGATTGCAAGGCCTTATAATATAGGTATATATTTAACTACATAAGAAAGTGCCAAGCAGTTTTCTATAAATGATACATTATTTTTCATTTCTACCAGAAAACTATAAGAATTTCAGTTACTCTGTACCCTGCTCTGCTGTTTTCCTTTTTGTGATGCTACTGGCTAAGTAGTGGTTTTAATTTGCATTTCTCTAGTGTTGAGTATCTTTTTGGTACTTATTTGCCATACGTATCTTTTCTTTAGTGAATGTTCTGTTAAAAGTTTTTGCCCATTTTTTTTAATTCAGTTCCGTTCAGTAGCTCAATCATATTCAACTCTGCAACCTCATGGACTGCAGGACACCAGGCTTCCCTGTCCATCACCAACTCCCAGAGCTTACTCAAACTCAGGTCCGTTGAGTTGGTGATGCCATCCAACTATCTTATCCTCTGTCATTGCCTTCTCCTCCTGCCTTCAACCTTTCCCAGCATCAGGGTCTTTTCCAACGACTCAATTCTTCACATCAGGTGGCCAAAGTATTGGAGTTTCAACTTCAGCATCAGTCCTTCCAATGAATATTCAGGACTGATTTCCTTTAGGATTGACTGGCTGGATCTCCTTGCAGTCCAAGGGACCCTCAAGAGTCTTCTCCAACAGTACAGTTCAAAAGCATCAATTCTTCAGTGCTCAGCTTTGTTTATAGTCCAACTCTCACATCCATACATGGAAAAACCATAGCTTTGACTAGACAGACCTTAGTTGGCAAAGTAATGTATCTGCTTTTTAGTATACGGTCTAGGTTGGTCATAGTTTTTCTTCCAAGGAGCAAGCGTCTTTTCATTTCATGGCTGCAGTCACCATCTGCATTGATTTGGGAGCCCCTCCCAAAATAAAGTTTGTCAGTGTTTCCATTGTTTCCCCATCTATTTCCCATGAAGTGATGGGACCAGATCCCATGATCTTAGTTTTAAGAATGTTTAGTTTTAAGCCAACTTTTTCACTCTCCTCTTTCACTTTCATCAGGAAGCTCTTTAGTTCTTCACTTTCTGCCATAAGGGTGGTGTCATCTGCATATTTGAGATTATTGATATTTCTCCCAGCAATCCTAATTCCAGCTTGTGCTTCATCCAGCCTGGCATTTCTCATGATGTACTCTGCATATTAAGTTAAATAAGCAGGGTGACAATATCCAGCCTTAGCATACTCCTTTCCCAGTTTGGAACCAGTCTGTTGTTCCATATCCAGTTCTGTTGCTTCTTAACCTGCTGCGCGGCACAGAAGAGGAGGCTGCATGGCACAGGAGTGGCGAGAGGAGATACCCCATGTCCAAGGTCAGGAGCGGCAGCAGAGAGGAGTTCCCATGACCAGGGTCAGGAGCCACAGCCGAGAGGAGATACCCAACGTCCAAGGTCAGGAGTGGTGGCCTAGAGGAGTTACCCCACTTCCAAGGTTAGGAGCCATGTCCGAGAGGACATACCCCACATCCAAGGTCAGGAATGGCAGCCATGGGGACATACCCCATGTCAAAGGTAAGGAGCAGCAGCTGCACTTTACTGGAGCAGCCGTGAAGAGATACCCCATGTCCAAGGTAAGAGAAACCCAAGTAAGATGGTAGGTGCTGAGAGAGCATCAGAGGGCAAATAGACTGAAACCACAATCAGAGACGACTAGCTAATCTGATCACATAGACCACAGCCTTGTCTAACTCAATGAAACTAAGCCATGCCATGTGGGGCCACCCAAGATGGACAGGTCATGGTGGAGAGGTCTGACAGAATGTGGTGTACTGGAAAAGGGAATGGCAAACTATTCTTACCTTGAGAATCCCATGAACAGTATGAAAAGGCAAAAAGATAGGACACCAGAAGATGAACTCCTCAGGTCAGTAGGTGCCCAATATGCTACTGGAGATGAGTGGAGAAATAACTCCAGAAAGATGAAGGGATGGAGTCAAAGCAAAAACAACACCCAGTTGTGCATAGGACCAGTGATAGAAGCAAGGTCCAATGCTATAAAGAGCAATATTGCATAGGAACCTGGAATGTTAGGTCCATGAATCACGGCACATTGGAAGTGGTCAAACAGGAGATGGCAATAGTGAACAGCGACATTTTAAGAATCAGCGAACTAAAATGGACTGGAATGGGTGAATTTAACTCAGATGACCATTATACTACTACTATGGGCAGGAATCCCTTAGAAGAAATGGAGTAGCCATCATAGTCAACGAAAAAGTCCAAAATGCAGTACTTGGATGAAAAATGACAGAATGATCTCTGTTCGTTTCCAAGGCAAACCATTCAATATCACGTAATCCAAGTCTATGCCCCAAACAGTAACGCTGAAGAAGCTGAAGTTGAACAGTTCTATGAAGACCTACAAGACCTTTTCGAACTAACACCCCCGAAAAATGTCCTTTTCATTATAAGGGACTGGAATGCAAAAGTAGGAAGTCAAGAAACTCCTGGAGTAACAGACAAATTTGGCCTTGGAATGCGGAATGAAGCAGGGCAAAGTCTAATAGAGTTTTGCCAAGACAATGCACTGGTCATAGCAAACACCCTCTTCCAACAATACAAGAGGAGACTCTACCCATGGACATCACCAGATGGTCAACACTGAAATCATATTGATTATATTCTTTACAGCCAAAGATGGAGAAGCTCTATATAGTCACCAAAACCAAAACCAGGAGATGACTAGTTCAGATCATGAACTCCTTATTGCCAAATGCAGACTGAAATTAAAGTGGGAAAACCACTAGACCATTCAGATGTGACCTAAATCAAATCCCTTATGATTATACAGTGGAAGTGAGAAATAGATTTAAGGGACTAGATCTGATAGAGTGCCTGATGAACTATGGACAAAGTTTCATGACATTGCACAGGAGACAGGAATCAAGACCATCCCCAAGAAAAAGAAATGCAAAAAAGCAAAATGGCTGTCTAAGGAGGCCTTACAAATAGCTGTGAAAAGAAGAGAAGTGAAAAGCAAAGGAGGAAAGGAAAGATATAAGCATCTGATTGCAGAGTTCCAAAGAATAGCAAGGAGAGATAAGAAAGCCTCCCTCAGCGAACAATGCAAAGAAACAGAGGAAAACAATAGAATGGGAAAGACTAGAGATCTCTTCAAGAAAATTAGAGATACCAAGGGAATATTTCATGCAAAGATGGGCTCGATAAAGGACAGAAATGGTATGGATCTAACAGAAGCAGAAGATATTAAGGAGAGGTGGCAAGAATACATGGAAGAACTGTACAAAAAAAGATCTTCACGACCCAGATAACCACTATGGTATGATCCCTCACCTAAAGCCAAACATCCTGGAACGTAAAGTCAAATGGGCCTTAGGAAGCATCACTAGGAACAAAGCTAGTGAAGGTGGTGGAATTCCAGTTGAGCTATTTCCAATCCTGAAAGGTGATGCTGTGAAAGTGCTGCACTCAGTATGTCAGCAAATTTGGAAAACTCAACAGTGGCCACAGGACTGGAAACGGTCAGTTTTCATACCAATCCCAAAGAAAGGCAATGCCAAAGAATGCTCAAACTATGGCACAATTGACTCATCTCACACACTATTAAAGTAATGCTCAACATTCTCCAAGCCAGTCTTCAGCAATACATGAACCATGAAACTCCAGATGTTCAAGCTGCTTTTAGAAAAGGCAGAGGAACAAGAAATCATATGCCAACATCCACAGGATCATGGAAAAAGTGAGAGTTCCAGAAAAACATCTATTTCTGCTTTATTGACTATGTCAAAGCCTTTGACTGTGTTCAGTTCAGTTCAGTTCATTTCAGTTGCTCAGTCATGTCTGACTCTTTGTGACCCCATGAATCGCAGCATGTCAGGCCTCCCTGTCCATCACCAACTCCCGGAGTTCACTCGGACTCACATCCATTGAGTCAGTGATGCCATCTAACCATCTCATCCTCTGTCATCCCCTTCTCCTCCTGCCCCCAATCCCTCCCAGCATCAGAGTCATTTCCAATGAGTCAACTCTTCGCGTGAGGTGGCCAAAGTACTGGAGTTTCAGCTTTAGCATCGTTCCTTCCAAAGAAATCCCAGGGCTGATCTCCTTCAGAATGAATTGGTTGGATCTCCTTGCAGTCCAAGGGACTCTCAAAAGTCTTCTCCACCATCACAGTTCAAAAGCATCAATTCTTCGGCACTCAGCCTTCTTCACAGTCCAACTCTCACATCCATATATGACCACAGGAAAAACCATAGCCTTGACTAGATGGACCTTAGTCGGCAAAGTAATGTCTCTGCTTTTGAATATGCTATCTAGGTTGGTCATAACTTTTCTTCCAAGGAGTAAGTGTCTTTTAATTTCATGGCTGCAGTCACCATCTGCAGTGATTTTGGAGCCCCCAAAATTAAGTCTGACACTGTTTCCACTGTTTGCCCATCTATTTCCCATGAAGTGATGGGACCAGATGCCATGATCTTCGTTTTCTGAATGTTGAGCTTTAAGCCAACTTTTTCGCTCTCCACTTTCACTTTCATCAAGAGGCTCTTTAGTTCCTCTTCACTTTCTGCCATAAGGGTGGTGTCATCTGCATATCTGAGGTTATTGATATTTCTCCTGGCAATCTTGATTCCAGCTTGTGTTTCTTCCAGTCCAGCATTTCTCACAATGTACTCTGCAAATAAGTTAAATAAGCAGGGTGACAATATACAGCCTTGACATACTCCTTTTCCTATTTGGAACCAGTCTGTTGTTCCATGTCCAGTTCTAACTGTTGCTTCCTGACCTCATACAGATTTCTCAAGAGGCAGGTTCGGTGGTCTGGTATTCCCATCTCTTTCAGAATTTTCCAAGACACTTACACCTTGGAAGGAAAGTTATGTTCAACCTAGACAGCATATTAAAAAGCAGAGACGTTACTTTGCCAAAAAAGTTTCATCTAGTCAAGGCTATGGTTTTTCCAGTGGTCATGTATGGATGGGAGAGTTGGACTATAAAGAAAGCTGAATGCCAAAGAATTGATGCTTTTGAACTGTGATGCTGGACAAGACTCTTGAGATACCTTGGACAGCAAGGAGATCCAACTAGTCCATCCTAAAGGAGATCAGTCCTGGGTGTTCATTGGAAGGACTGATGTTGGGGCTGAGACTCCAATACTTTGGCCACCTCATGCGAAAGGCCGACTCATTGGAAAAGACCCTGATGCTGGGAAAGATTGAAGGTAGAAAGAAAAGGGGACGACAGAGGATAAGATGGTTGGATGGCATCACTGACACAATGGACATGCGTATGGGTAAATCTGGAGTTGGTGATTGACAGGGAGGCCTGGCGACCCCCGTGGGGTGGCAAAGAATCAGAAACAACTGAGTGACTGAACTGAACCTGCATACAGATTTCTCAAGAGGCAGGTCAGGTGGTCTGGTATGCCCATCTCTTGAAGAATTTACAGTTTGTTATGATCCACGTAGTCAAAGACTTTGGCATAGTCAATAAAGCAGATTTTTTCTGGAACTGTTTTGCTTTTTCTATGATTCAACAGAGGTTGGCAGTTTGATTTCTGGTTCCTCTAGCTTCTCTAAATATAGCTTGAACATCTGGAAGTTCACAGTTCACATACTTTTGAAGCCTGGCTTGGAGCGTGTGAGATGAGTGTCATCGTGCAGTAGTTTGAACATTCTTTGGCATTGCCTTTGTTTGGGATTAGAATGAAAACTTTTTCCAGTCCTGTGACCACTGCTGAGTTTTCCAAATTTGCTGGCATATGGAGTGCAGCACTTTCAGAGCATCATCTTCTAGGATTTGAAATGTTTAAATTAACCTATTTTTTTTTTTACTATTGAGTTGTAAGAGCACACACATATGCATGTGTATGCACACACACACACATAGCATAAAAGACCCTGGTCAGAAATGTATTTTGTTATTTTTATTGATTTTCTCCTGTAGCTAATCTTTTCACTTTCTTTACAGTGCCTTTCAAAGAGCAGACGCTTTTAGTTTTGATGATATACTAGTTACCAATTGTTTTCTTTTATGGGTCATGCATTTTATGCCCTGTTCAATAAATTTTTGCCTAATTCAAGGTCACAGAGGCTTTTTCCCCTCTTCTAGCATTTTTTTTTAGCATGTAGAAGTCCAAATATTCCAGAAATTTTACCCTATTCATTACGTTGGTCTTCATTGCTAGACAGGTTCATAAACAGTAATCTCTGAACTCTTATTAATTAATTACATTGTGTCTCTACTTGTTAATAAGCCCATACAGAAAAAAAATGGAAACTAGCAAGTTAAATTCTTCATCTCCAGCCCCTGCTTATTCCTGTCAAGAGATTTTTATCAGCTTGTCTATACTGTTTAAACAATGCACTTTGAGTGAGAATCATCGCTAATACATTGTTCTCTGCAGTCTGCTGTGTAGTTTTAATTCCTAATCACTGTTTTCATTCTTGCTGTTGTCTCATGGGTACTAATAACCTTATCACTAATAATAGTCTCAACAACCCAGACCTGTGTACAGCAGATGGGCCAGAAGGAGGTCTCTATGGCTGCTACACCTCTCTGCAGCAGCAGAGGGCAGCATTAACCCTTGCGTTGGGGAACTAACCCCAGTTTACACTTATTTTGTAACAGAAAGATTAGCGTGCCACATATGACATCCCACTGAGAAACAACGTCAGTTAAAAGGATGTAGAATCCTGTACAAAAAGGCAGGGACACTCTTTTAATTTATTTGTTGTACTTACTGATGAAATATTAATAAAATTTATATTTTAAGGCAGGACAGAAACTTAAACATGGCATTTTCTCTGTGTGTTTCTTTGGGTCTTGCTAATGTGTAGTGTGCATTCCCATTATACATTAACCAGAGCGCCTCAAAGACCAGAATGCCGCTCAGAGTGCCTGCTCAACAGTGAACACCTTTTCTTCTTTCTTCTGATGCTAGCAATATAACTTCTTAAAAGAATAGTATTCTTTCCCAGCTCCACAGGGGGTCATGGTGATTTGATGTTTGCTTTTTATGTGTTTACCTGGACCATGTATCCTTGATGAATTTTATGTAAAATATCAGTATATGATTTTGATGTATGATCCTTTGTCTCAAAAATGTATATGACAATGCCTTTGACTGCTAACAGAACAGTTCTCAGAGCTTTCTGAGAATATGCTTCCCTGGGTTATAATCGTCAGTTTGGCTCAAATAAAATTTCTTTATTTTCTTCTTAACTTTACAGTTGATTGAACTTTTGTTGACACTATTACTGTCATTACAATGTAAAATCTACATTTACATTACTATGTGAAATTTCACCAAGGAAAAGGTAGCTGTGCCATGAGCATGGGCTTCCCAGGTGATGCTAGTGGTAAAGGACCAGCCTGCCAACACAGGAGACATAAGAGATGAGGGTTCCATCCCTGGGTGGGAAGATCCCCTGGAGGAGGGCATGGCAACCCACTCCAGTATTCTTGCCTGGAGAATCCCATGGACAGAGGAGTCTGGTAGGCTATAGTCCATAGGGTTGCAAAGAGTCAGACACAACTAAAGTGACTTAGTATGCACAAACACCATTATCATACCTGTTTTGGAATCATCATAGAATCTATCAATTTTATTGGCTATTTGATTTATTTTCTAAGATCTGGCCTGTATCCAACCCTTTTAAAGTCCACTCAAACATGATTTTCTTCAAAAGTTTTCTCTGAGTTCACCAAAATAAAAATTACCCCTGTATCCACTCACAGCCTTTTTCCTATACTTACAGCACTTCTCTGCCTTAAGTTGCATTCTTTCTCTTTGTGAAGGGTGGGGGAAAGGAAGGATCTATTACTTGTAGCAAGTAAGGAGAACACAGGTATCTTTCCCAAAGTAGTGTCTCTTGAGTTGTCATTATGTACCTGCTTTTTTTTCTGTGGCTGTAGCTAAGTCCCCAACTTATCTGTGCATTAGCTCTGACAGCTTCTAGCATTGCCTCATATATAACAGTGCTGAATATATTTTTGTTGAAAGATGAGTATCAGTGAAGAGTTCCTTGGTTGCCCAGTGATTAGGATTCTGGACTTTCACTGATGTGGCCCGGGTTCAATCCCTGGTCAGGGAACTAAGATCCCCACAAACTTTGCCATGTAGCAAAAAAAAAAAAAAAAAAAAAAAAAGTGGAAAGATGAATATTGAACAAAAATCAAAAGAAATGAGAAAAATTTAATGTTTCCTAAAAGACAGTTGTATACATATATGAGCTTCCAACTTTCAGAATTACATTAGGGCTGGAACCAACGTAAGCCTCAGATGTAAAATTAAGGAAAAGGAGAAAAACTCAGTAAGCAAGATAAATAATTACAGTATTTTAAAAACAACTATTAAAGGAAAAAATCCATCATGGATAAAACACTCCAATTTTAAATAGTCAGGATCAGCAGTTTATATTCCACCTTTTTTTTTAAGCCTTTGACTATGTGGATCACAATAAACTGCGGAAAATTCTGAAAGAGATGGGAACACCAGACCACCTGACCTACCTCCTGAGAAATCTGTATGCAGGTCAAGAAGCAACGGTTAGAACTGGACATGGAACAACAGACTGGTTCCAAATAGGAAAAGGAGTACGTCAAGGCTGTATGTTGTCACCTTACTTATTTAACTTATATGCAGAGTACGTCATGAGAAACACTGGGCTGGAGGAAGCATAAGCTAGAATCAAGACTGCCAGGAGAAATATCAATAACCTCAGATAGTCAGATGACACCACCCTTATGGCAGAAAGTGAAGAAGAACTAAAGAGCCTCTTGATGAAAGTGAAAGTGGAGAGTGAAAAAGTTGGCTTAAAGCTCAACATTCAGAAAACGAAGAGATCATGGCATCCGGTCCCATCACTTCATGGGAAATAGATGGGGAAACAGTGGAAACAGTGTCAGACTTAATTTTGGGGGCTCCAAAATCACTGCAGATGGTGACTGCAGCCATGATATTAAAAGACACCTACTCCTTGGAGGGCTTCCCTGGTGGCTCAGAGGTTAAAGCGTCTGCCTACAATGAGGGAGACCTGGGTTCAATCCCTGGGTCAGGAAGATCCCCTCGAGAAGGAAATGGCAACCCACTCCAGTATTCTTGCCTGGAGAATCCCATGGATGAGGAGCCTGGTAAGCTACAGTCCGTGGGGTCGCAAAGAGTCGGACATGACTGAGAAACTTCACTTCACTACTCCTTGGAAGGAAATTTATGTTCAACCTAGACAGCATATTAAAAAGCAGAGACATTACTTTGCCAACAAAGGTCTGTCTTGTCAAGGCTATGGTTTTTCCAGTGGTCAGGTATGGATGTGAGGGTTGGACTATAAAGAAAGCTGAGCACTGAAGAATTGATGCTTTTAAACCGTGGTGCTGGACAAGACTCTTGAGAGTCCCTTGGACTGCGGGGAGATCCAATGAGTCAGTCCCGATGGAGATCAGTCCTGGGTGTTTATTGGAAGGACTGAAGCTAAAGCTGAAACTCCAGTACTTTGGCCACCTCATGCAAAGAGCTGACTCATTGGAAAAGACTCTGATGCTGGGACAGATTGAGGGCAGGAGGAGAAGTGTACGACAGAGGATGAGATGGATGGATGGCATCACTGACTCAATGGACATGAGTTTGGGTGAACTCTGGGAGTTGGTGATGGACAGGGTGGCTTGATGTGTTTTGGTTCATGGGGTCGCAAAGAGTTGGACACGACTGAGCGAATGAACTGAACTAAAGTGAATTTGTTTTTATTAACTTTTGGACTTACCTCACAGGAAATGGCAACCCACTCTAGTGTTCTTGCCTGGAGAATCCTAGGGACAGAGGAGCCTGTTGGGTGCCGTCTGTGGGATCGCACAGAGTCGGACATGACTGACGTGGCTTAGCAGCAGCAGCAGCAGCACAACACATGGGCCTAATTTCCTGACCAGGGATCAAACCTGCGCCCCTTGCAGTGGAAGCACAGTCTTTTTTTTATATAAATGTATTCATTTTAATTGAAGGCTAATACTTTACAATATTGTAGTGGTTTTGCCATACATTGACATGAATCATCCACGGGTGTGTTCCCCATCCTGAACCACATCCTGAAGCACAGAGTCTTAACCACTGGAGTGCTAGGGAAGTCCCCACATACCACCCATTTCAACAGGAGAGGTCTTTTCATGAAACTATGTCATTCAAAGAATGGAATTATTTTCCTGAAGGCATCAGGGACAATACACTCTCAGGCAGGTTTTTAGAGCTTAATGATGAATTCCTTTTCTAATTATTTCATTCGTTTACTCATCCATTTTTTATTGTTCATCTACTAAATGTCAATTACTGCCCTCGCAGCTGCAAATAGTATGGTCCAATCCACTGCAAGCCCAGATGTTGCTCCTCTGCAGTTATCTGAGAAAGTCTTTACCTACTTGGTTCCTGCCTCAGGTCCAAAATAAACTTCTCCTAGAACCTTGGGCCTCCAAAGGACAGAGGCAGGTTTTATGTATTTAAATCACTATGGCCTCCTTTACCCCATGCAGACTCCTGTCTCTGTGATTTGCCCAGGACTTGATTATCTTTCTTCTGAGTCTACTTTCCTTTGTCTCATTATCTTCTCTAGAGGAGGTGGCCACAGCACATTACACTAACATAGTGTCACAGACTGTGTTCTCCAATGAGCAGGTTTTGAGATAGAGTTTTGAGCAATAAGGAGAATTCCTAGGAGCAGCTCCTCAGGAAGAAGCAGGAACGCACAGAGGGAGAAACTGAGCTGTGCTACAGGTCCCACCAGCAGCTCCTGAACCAGAGTGACCTTGGGCTGTGACACCCAGGCCTTTACCTCCTTCAGTTCTTCCTATGCACCTTGGATGAGGAACCTAGGCAACTTCCAAACTCACCGCCAGCTGAAGGCTTTCTGTGGGCCGCACCCCCACCAGGTGGGGCCATGGGTCCTTCACTGAAGGAATGTCCACCTCATGTGGATATTTCAAATGGAAAACCGTCTTTCAAAACATACCCTCCAGTCTCCTCATTTTATAGATTCTGTGGCCAACATAGAAAGTGACATAAAGTCACATATTAATAATCTCCTCACCAAATATTTCTTTTCACAGAAACCACAGTGCCCTCCACAAAGTACACACTTGATCAAGCTACTCCCCTACTTAAAACATCGCATGGCTTTCCATGACTCCAAGGTCTGAAATCAAAATCCTTTAAACGGACCACAAAGCTTTGTACGGCCTGGCCCCTGCTGTGTTCCCCAGCATCTCATCACACTTGCTCTGCCAGCCACGACACTGCTTCCAATATTGTGAGGCATCTTGTTTCTTCCCACTATCACACATCTTTCTTCTGTCTGAAAGACTCCACTTGATCACAACAATCTTGTGAATGACCTTACTTTGCTGTAGGCAAAAACTTAGTATGTACGTGTGTTGCTAGACTTGAAGTTTGGGAAGCCAGTTAGTCAGTAACCAACCATCCATTGCCTAATTGCCTGCGCAGCAGCCAAATTGTTACCATGGAGATGAATATTGCTGTCAAAAATATTGGCCTTTATCTGATAGGGTTTATTGACTTGATGCCCCAATTGATAGCTCCCTCCAGAGGAAGATGCCTGTTGCATTGAAATATGTATGTATCTGAACATGCATTTCTTGATGAACTGTCAAAATGGAAAAGGAAATGCAGAGAAAGTACCAGGCAGGGCATGTTGTGGTGGCAAGTCCTCACCTGCACTTTCTTAGATGGCGTTTGCGTACATTCTGTGTCTGCTCAATTAATGTCCTGCATAATGGACAAACTAGGTTGACATTAGAGAAGCCCTTTGGAGTGAGAGAGTGAGAAAGCATAAAACAGGATAAGAAGGACCAAAGGTAAAGCCAGGGGATACCGAATCATGAGACTGAATTTTGACTAGGCTGATTTGACCTCTGGCATGGTGAAAATTTGGGGCTCAGAGTCAAGGGCTTTGGAAAGAGTTCCCCTTTATCGCTCTCCTCTGGCACATTGCCCCTCACATTTCCAGAAGGCCTCCCCCAAATCCCTCTCAGGTCTTAGAGAACATGCCTCTTGATTTCTTTCTCCCAAGACCCACTGTTTGAAGAGTTAATTCCAAGGACACATTGATCCCCAGAATTGATTGATCTTGCTTATCGGAAATCACAAGGTGAGATTTTCCAGCCGCCCACCAGAGCAACTGAGAAGGGCTTCCCCTCATCCTCCCAAGCCACCACTCCTCTCTATCTTATTTCTCATCTCCTCCACCTCTATCACATACATGTGTTTTGCAGAGAAAGTCCCTAAGTTTTACTGGAAACCCAGCTTCCGTCCTAGTAGACTGTTGTCACAGAGAAGAATGAGCAGAGAACTGCAAGACTAGCAGATGACTCCCAGGCTCATACACACACACATGGTTCTCAGAATCATTTTTCTCAAATGCCGCTTTATCATGTGTTGTTAACAATTTAATGATTTTCATAGACACAGGAAATTTATTTACAACGTCTTAAAATTGAAACGATTCATTTTTATAATGGACATTTGAAAATTGCAGTGTCTCACTTCTAATATATGTTTTTTTTTATTTTTAGAATCATTTTCCACATGCATACATCATTTACATAGTTCATAAGTATAGACCATTTTGAATTATTCTATTATTTCCTACCAAAATAGCAAACGTTTCCTGTGTTCCTGGATAGTGAGTATGTCACTTAGATTTCTTAAATTTTATACTTATTGAAAGATTATTTTCCAGACCTAGATATTTTGTTATCTCTTGCACATATATTAAAAGGGAAACATACGTGAAACACATTGGTTAAGATATTTTTAAGGTACTGACTGCCACCTGGCTGACAGCAATATAAAAACCATCCTAATAACAGAGAAACTAAAATAGAATATACGCAGGGGTTCCCTGGTGTCTCATTGGTGAAGAATTCACCTGCCAATGCAGGAGACATGGGTTTGATCCCTGATCTGGGAAGATCCCACATGCCATGGAGTAGCTAAGTCTGTGCACCACAACTTCTGAGCCTGTGCTCTAGAACCTTGGAGCCGCAACTACTGAGCCCTCGTACCGCAACTGCTGGCGCCTGCTGAAGTCGGCACCCTAGAGCCCATGCTCCTCAACTAGCGAAGCCACTGCAATGAGAAGCCCGCACACTGCAACTAGAGAGTAGCCCCTGTCCGCAGCAACTAGAGAAAAGCCTGTGCAACAACAAAGACCCAGCACAGCCGGAAATGACGAATGGAATTATTTTAAAATAAAAATAAATATATACAATAATACATCCCCATGGACACTGCATAATAGAACAATCCCCACTCTGTTGAAGCTTTCATATGTACCTCCCAGGCCACCCCTCCATTCCTTTCACCTTATAGAAATCCACTGTTGTGAATTTGTCATTTATCACGTCCTTGTTTTTCCTTTACACATTTAGTGAACGTGTGTTCCCACACTTATTATTTGATTTTTTCTGCAAAGGGAGCTATATTGCATGTATTTTTATGATGCTTTGTTATTCAACGTTACAAGAGACTCGCCCATGCTAACCTCTCCAACTTCTATTCATCTTCACTGCTATGTAATATGTACTGTAGGCATACACCACATTTGATCAGTTCTCCTGTTTGATGATATGTAGACAGTTTCCAGGATTTTGTTATTACAGATTGTTTTACTGTAAACATTTTCCTAGTTGTCTCCTGGAAAGTGTTTATGAGAGTTTCTCCAGAGTGTATACCCAGGAAGAAGAAGAATTTTAAGATTACATCCAGGTGGGCAAACTTTTCTGCCAAATACCAGAGAACAAACATCTTAGACTTTGCAGGTCACGTGGTTTCTGACACAGCTACTCAGATCTGTCTTTTTAATGTGGAAGCAGCCTTGTGTTATGTTAGTCGCTCAGTTGTGTCTGACTCTTTGCAACCCAATGGACTGTACAGCCCACCAGGTTCCTCTGTCCATGGAATTCTCCAGGCAAGAATACTGGAGTGGGTTGCCATTTCCTCCTCCAGGGGAAGCAGCCTTAGACAATATATAAATGAATGGATGTAGCTATGTTCCAATAAAACTTTACTTATAAAACCAGATTGTTGGCAAGATTTGACCCTCAGGCTGCCAGTTCCTGATCAAGATGATAAACTTCACTATTCTGATTGCCTGCAAGTGCTGAAGCACCCTTTCTTTTCTCACCTGATTACCCCCAGAGGAGACATGAGTCCTGTCTTATTCTATGGACTGGACTGAATGACCTTATTCAGGAGTCTTCAGGGAGAAGAGGAAGGGCATGGGGACGTGGTGGTGGTGCTTCCCAGACCATACTCTGTGACTTACAGCCATAGTCTTGAGGAAACCAGAGGCAGAAAGGGGTTGAGGCAAGGAAGGGCACTAATGCTGGCTCTGCTGGACATGGGTGGGAGCTGGGATTCTGCTTGATGGGTCTCGGCAAAGTTCACATCACAGAAACCACTGTGAAGTCACTACCAGGCAAGAGGACATAGAAATTCAAACAGAACAGAGCTTTTCTTTTGGAGTTGTATGGTTTCCTTTATTAAAGAAAGCTGGAATTGACTCTCTAGGGATCCTTTCCTGAAGTTGGGTCTCCATGGAAGCTTCCTGCCCTGGCTCTTATTTAAACAGATTTTGTTTCAATGATGATGGTCTCCATCGTCTCTGATGTCACAGTTCCATGGATCTCCACGTCCTCACCAACCGGGGCTTTCTCCACCTTGGCCTCTACGTTGCGTTTCTCTACCGTCTTAGCCACAAAGTCTACCTCTCTGTCATGTCCGACCATTGGTTTTGAACCAGGAATGACTCTGAAGCTTCTGAAGAAAGTGCTGATCTTACTGGATCTCTTATTTAAAGTCCCTGAACTGGTGCTGGACCTGCTTTTCCCCGGTTTGCGAGCTGTCCTCCCCTCCTTGCCAGATGAGCTATGGCTGCCACTCTTGTGAGGGCTGTGTCCTTTGCCCCTGGTGCCACTCTGCCCTTTTTCTTTTTTGTCATCTCTCTTGTTTCCATGGCCTGATACGGACCGGTGGGAGGATGACTTCCGGGTCTTGTCCCCTCCTGTCCTGTGATGACCTTCCCCTGTTCTGCGGTGACGGGAACTTTTCCTAGATGAAGACTTGTCCTTCTTTTCCCTTCTTTCCTTTTTTTCCTTCCGAGTTTCATCCCTGGGGCGGGAGACCTTCTGGCTTCCATCTCGTTCAGACATGTAGCCTTCACTCTGCAAGGTAGAGACCAGGGGGGCTACGACCCGGCCTTCAGCACTTGCAGCAGCAGCCTTGCCGGTCGTCATTGCTCCTGCAAACACCACGCTCATACTGCTGTCTGCACTGTCCACCCCCGTCGAGGATGTGCTGGCAGCACCTGCCAAGACCAGGTTCGTGCCCTCTGAGGATATACTGGCAGCACCTACAGTGGCCTTGCCGGATCCACTTTCTCCTGAACCCTTGGTGGCAGCTCCTGCCAAGGTGGTGCTCACCTGGCTGGTGCTGCTGCTCCTAGTTGCAGCCAAGCTCACAGCCCCTCCTACAGAGCCTGCTCCCAACCCTGCAACTGCCACGCCTCCTCCAGAGCTTGTTGTTGTCCCTGCTATGGCCAGGCCCGAGGTTGTTCCTGCCGCTCCTCCTTCAGTACTTTTCAAGGATGCAGTTGAGCCATGGGGGGCATGATAGGCTCCCTCTCCACCAACATAAGCACAAGACGAGGCTCCCGACACATCACCAAGCTTGTGAAGCCCCACAGCGTCATGCTCCCTTTCTCTATGGAGCTCTGCGGTCTGTGCCAAGGGAGGAGAAACAGGTAAGATAGAGATCACAGAAAATGAGATCAGTGCTGTCTACTCCTCTCCCATCCTGAAGCTGACCAGTTCAAGGGTTTATCTTCAGAATAACCTTTGAAATCATCCAGTCTAAGCTCCCACTGAATGAAAGATTCCATCTACAGCGTCCCTGTCAAACAGCCACTCCGTTTGCTTGAACAATCCCAGGGCCAGGGAAAGCACTGATACTAATACAGTTCTCCATGGTCATTTAATTTTATACCCTTGTGCTTCTACCTCTGCAGGACAGAGTCCTAGAAGTGAGGTTGCTTGGTCAAGGGACACATACATTCTATGTTTTGGAGACTATTAGAATGAATTGTGCATGAGTAGATGCACAATTGAGTTGGACTTTAGTCAGCATATGAGAGTCATGGGGAGACAATGAAGAACTTCCTAACTGTGAATAATATTCTACCGCTGATGAGATTACCTGGCTTTGGGTAAGTGTTCAAGAAAAGATTAGACAATCAGGATTGCTGTAGAGGGGATTACAACCCTGGGATGAGACCAGTGTGGCTGATATAATACCTAAGGGCTCTCTGAAACTCGGCCTTGTGGGACAATGTAGAGAAGTGCTTGGAACCTCTCCAGTGTGTGAGTCCCATAGTGATGATTCATTTGGTTCTGAGACTTTTTGACATGGGAAGGCATTTCCCAGGTGAGTCTCAGAGAGCATCAAACCCCTTTGAAGGACCAGCTTTGCACTGCTCTCCCAAAGCAATCTGCCCTGTGTTTTTGAGTCTCTGTGGGTTCTTACCAATAGGCTTTTGTCACCCTCCAGAATTCTCGCATCTCCAGTTTGGAGCGTCGGGGTACTGCTGCAACTCTCTACCGGTGGTCTCAGGAGATAGACAAGCTTTTCCCAATAGCAAAAGAGGTCTTCTCGAGCATCAGAAGAGGGGCACAGCTGCAAATAAAAAGTACGGCCAGTGGCAAGCTTCAGGCGCAACTGTTGTTTCTCACGGTCATGGATGGAGATCTTGACAAACTTCAAGGGAAGCAACCTGGTGAGCTCTAGGGTCTTCGTGGGCTTGCGACCTCTCCCCTTGGTGGTCCGGGCATGTCTGACATGCTCTTCACAGACTTTAGTTGGTCGGGCCAGGAGCATGACATCAGGTAGTGGGAGGATAGGGCTGGTGGATGCAATGCCCACAGTCACCATTCGGACGCGGTTGTGGACGTCAATCACCTCTCCTTTCTTGCTGATCTGGATAAAGTCACTTTCAAACATGGGTGCATACTTGAAAATGTCATACTCTCCTCCCTTGTACAGTTGTCGTTGCAGGTCCCCCATGGAGGTATTGAACACACCCATTGAACGGTAGCTGTTGGCCGTGTAATAAGGTAACAAACACTCACTGCTCATGGTTCTCTTCTTCCAAGACAGCACCACCAGCCACAAATTGAATCGCTGAGAGAGAGAGGGAGTGAAGGCAACTGCCCATCTCCCTGCAGGGCTCTGCCTAAGTCTCTTGGCATCACCACATTTATCCTGCACAGTCCTTTGTGACCTGTCGCCAACACACACCCCTTTATTCAGCCTCCAAGCAGCCACCAGCTCAGGGCAGGCTCACTAACCCTCCCCAACATCATCACCAACAACAAACCGTCTTCTCCATCAGGAATAGGCTGACCCTGATAAGATATAAGCGTGGGTAGGCTGGATATTCTTCCTGATCAAAATGTTAAGATGTATAATTAATGAAAAGCATTCAGCTTCTATAAATATTTGGATGACTTCCAGTTTTGTTGTTACAAATCTCCCTGCAATGATCATCTTCCTGCATCTGCTGAATAATGTGCTGTGGGGATAAAATCCTGGAAGTAGGCAGTGTACTTGTTAAGGGCAGTCATCCTATGGGGACGGTTATTCTTTGACAGGAACTTAACAAAGAGTGCTATCTGTCAGAACCAGAGTCCCACTTATACAGTGGTTTCCAGGGTATGGAGAATTTTCTCACCCATGTAATCATTTCAAGGAGGCTGGGTTTTATTTGTATTTATTTACTTTATAGTTTTAGAAACAGTTTTCATTGTGAAATATAACACACACTCATAAAAGTGCACAAAGCATAAATATATAGCTTAATGAGTAATAAGAAGGTGAACATCCTTGTAGCCGCTGCCCAGAGCAAGAAATAGAACACTGCCAGCCCTTCTCCAGCATGTTCCCTCCCAAGCACAGCTCTCTCCCTCCCCACAAAGGTGCCTCAAATTTGGCTTTCCTTTTTCCTTCTTTCTTTTTAAATTGAAGTATAGCTGATTTACAGTGTTGTGTTAATTTCTGCTGTACAGCAGAGTGATTCATTTTCCATTATGGCTTGTCACAGGATACTGAATATAGTTCCCTGTGCTATATACAGTAGGACCTTGTTGTTTATCCATTCTATATATAATAGTTTGCATCTGCCAACCCCAAACTCCCAACTTATCCCTCCCCCGTCCCACTCCCTTGGCAACTGTAAGTCTGTTGTCTTTATCTGTGAATCTTTTCTGCTTCATAGGTAAGTTCATTTGTGCCATAGTTTAGATTCCACATATAAGTGATAACATACGATATTTGTCTTCCTCTTTCTGACGTACTTTACTTAGTGTGATAATCTCTAAATCCATCCCCATTGCTGCAAGCGGCATTAGTTCATTTTTTGTGGCTGAGTAGTATTCCACTGCATACATGTACTGCAACTTCTTTGCGCATTTATCTGTTGATGGACATTAAGGATATTATTTCCATATCGTAGTTGACAAGTGAATAGTGCAACTACCAACATAGGAGGAGTGCGTGTATCTTTTTGAGTTACAGTTTTGTTCAGATATATGCCTACGAGTGGGATTCTTGGATCACATGGCAACTTTATTTTTAGTTTTTTTGAGGAACCTCCATACTATTTTCCATAGTGGCTGCACAAATTTACATTTCCACCAGCAGTGTAGGAGGGTTTCCCTTTCTCCATACCCTCTCAAGTGTTTGTTATTTACAAACTTTTTAAAATGTTTTTTATTTATGTATTTATTTAGTTGTCTTGGATCTTAATTGAAGCATGTAGGATCTTTAGTTGCTGGAGTATGGATTCCCTAGTTGCGGCGTGCAAGCTCAGTAGCTGCAGAATGAAGGCTTAGTTGCTCCATTGCATGTGGGATCTTAGTTCCCTGAACAGGGATCGAATCTGTATCCCCTGACATTGCAAGGTAGATTCTTAACCACTGGACCACCAGGAAAGTCGCCAAACTTTTTAATGATGGCCATTCTGACAGGTGTAGTCCTCATTGCAGTTTTGATTTGTATTTCTCTAATAACTGATGATGTTGCTCATCTTTTCATGTGCCTCTTGGTCATCTGCATGTCTTCTTTGGAGGAATGTCTATTTAGTTCTTCCACCCATTTTTCCACTGAGTTATTTTTAATTGTTGTTGAGTTGTACGAGCTATTTGTGTATTTTGGAAATTGAGCTCTTGTTGGTCACATCATTTGCAAATATTGTCCCCCATTCCATAGGTTGTTTCTTTGCTTTGTTTATGGCTTCCTTTGCTGTGCAAAAGCTTATAAGTTTGATTAGGTCCCATTGGTTTATTTTTCCTATATTTCTATTTCCTTGGGGAATGATATATGAAAACATTGGTAGGATATATGTCAGAGAATGTTTTGCCTATGTTCTCTTCTAGGAGTTTTACAGTGTCATGTTTTATACTTAAGTGTTGAAGCTATTTTGAGTTTATTTTTCTGCATGGTGAAAGGGTGTGTTCTAACTTCATTGATTTACATAAGGCTGTCCAACTTTCTCAACACCACTTGCTGAAGAGGCTATTTTTTTCCTGTTACATATTCTTATAAAGGAGGAAAATTTTTTAAACGATGATTTTCTAGTGAAGAACTGAGGTTCAGGATTATCTTACTCAGGGTCAAGATCATGGCATCCGGTCCCATCACTCCATGGGAAATAGACGGGGAAACAGTGGAAACAGTGTCAGACTTTATTTTGGGGGCTCCAAAATCACTGCAGATGGTGACTGCAGCCATGAAATTAAAAGACACTTACTCCTTGGAAGAAAAGTTATGACCAACCTAGATAGTATATTCAAAAGCAGAGACATTACTTTGCCGACTAAGGTCTGTCTAGTCAAGGCTATGGTTTTTCCAGTGGTCATGTATGGATGTGAGAGTTGGACTGTGAAGAAGGCTGAGCACCGAAGAATTGATGCTTTTGAACTGTGGTGTTGGAGAAGACGAGAGTCCCTTGGACTGCAAGGAGATCCAACCAGTCCATTCTAAAGGAGATCAGCCCTGGGATTTCTTTGGAAGGAATGATGCTAAAGCTGAAGCTCCAGTACTTTGGCCACCTCATGTGAAGAGTCGACTCATTGGAAAAGACTCTGATGCTGGGAGGGATTGGGGACAGGAGGAGAAGGGGGCGACCAAGGATGAGATGGCTGGATGGCATCACTGACTCGATGGATGTGAGTCTGAGTGAACTCCGGGAGTTGGTGATGGACAGGGAGGCCTGGCGTGCTGCAATTCATGGGGTTGCAAAGAGTCGGACATGACTGAGCGACTGAACTGAACTTAACTGAACTGTCAAACTTTCTCAACACCACTTGATGAAGCGGCTATTTTTTTCCTGTTATACATTCTTATAAAGGAGGAAAGTTTTTTAAACCATAATTTTCTGGTGAAGAACTGAGGTTCAGGATTATCTTACTCAAGGTCAGAACATGGAGCTGGATGGATTCTGCCCTGATCTTGCAACTCAGGTCAGGCATTTTCTTTCTCTCAAGCTGCATGGCTCACAATCATACTCTCATTCTGTATCAAATATGGAATCACTCATGGTTAGCAATATGTGTGGGGACCCCAGGAATTCACTGAGGTCTTGAATCACCATAGGATTTCCCATATTGGTCTGCCTGCTTCCTCGCTCTTGATGTCTACCTGATAAACCATTGATGTTTCGTTTCTTTGAAAAGCTCTTCAGAGAAATTATGGCAAAGACATCTGTGGAGTTTTTGTACTTTGCACAAGGTGATGAATCCAAATTCCCCCTCCCTCAGTTAGAAGACTACTTTTGAAATAAAAATATATCCCCCAAACTCAGTGATTACTATGTAAAGGTCTTGAAATAAACTTCATCTCCTAAATGTTCTTTTTTATATCCCTACTGCTTGCTTCAATACCTGGAAAATTGCAGCTTTTTAATAAATATGAACTTGCTTATGCCCACTGAGATTCATTATTCCATTTGTTTAGTCAACAAAATTTATTGAGCAAGCTCTATTTCCAGGACCAGCTAGAAAAGAAAAATACAGAGATAAAGGTCCTTACCTCTGAAGAGATAAAAAAAATTTTTTTCTGAAGATGTTAAATGACTTCTCCAAAAAAATAAAGTGGCTTATACTCTACTGTAAGGACATAATCACTAAACGGTAACACCATTAGATTTTTAAATAAGTTTCTATATTCTCAGCCACCTATTCATTTCATAAATCAATTTTTGATGAATGATTAATAAGAATGATTAAAAGAGATATCATAACTCTATTATTAAGAACTTTCTATAAGCCAGGCATAGGACTTACACTAAAGTACTTACCCTAAAGTACTTACATATAGTACTAAAAACTTTATGTTCTTTTCAAAATGTAATCCCCAAACAGCCTTATAAAACATAAGCACAGCTACTATTCCTATTTTATAGAAAGGTAAATCAAGACTCAGAGAAGTTAAGTAACTTTACTGGGGTCACAAGGCATTAAAAACATAAGTCCCCAAATACAGCAATGGTTAAACTACACTACATTGTATCACACAAATAGAACACAAATATACACGTACTATTCTGCATAAATTCATCAGTTCTTCTAATTAATATTAGTAAGTGCCTACTTTTTGCCAGGCCCTTTTTGAGTTGCTAGGCATGCAGCAGTGGACAAAACAGAAAAATATCCTCAATTTCACAGAGGTTGTATGTAGACAATAAATGGCAGTAAAATAAATGATATGTCCAGTGCTGTAGAAAAAGATAAAATAGGCAAGTGGGATGGCAGTCTGTGCATGGGAAAGGGAGCTGTAGGGGGTGGTCAAGGAAGGCTCGTTGAGAAGCAACCTCTGAGCAAAGACCTCAAGGAGGAAGTCAGGGAGGAAGGCACCCAGGTGTTTGGGGAGTAAGCTCTTGTCAGAGGGAATAGCAAGGACCACAATCCTAATTTGGGAGTGTGCCTGGTGTGTTAGAGGAACACCATGGGGGCCACAGAGACAAGGGTGGAGTGAGGGGAAGTGGTTGGAGATGAGACCACGAAACAACTGTGGGGACAGTAGGAAAGCAGACCATGTGCGGAGCTATATGTATGGAGGATCATTCCTGGCTGCCATGTTGCAGAGAGACTGTAGAGGTGTAAGGGGGCAGAAAGGGAGATTAGGTAGCTCCTGCAAGAGACGACGATAGGTAAGATGTATGTGGGAGCTGTGGAAACAGTGATCAGCTGCTAGACATGCTTTGACTGAGGTACCCATATGTATGCTGGTGTTGAACAATTTTCAATAAATATTAATAAATTAAAAAAGCAAATTGCAAAAGAGCATATATAATATGCTACATATTGTTTAATTAAAAAGTTTTAAAATGTGTGTGTGTGTGTGTGTGTGTGTGTGTGTGTGAACAGATGCATAGGAAACTGGTACCAAGAATAATCTTGGAGTAGTTTGTTGATTGAGGAAAATGGTGGGACAGAGACTTATCTTTCCAGAACATTCTCTTTTATACCTTTCGGGTTTTATTCTATTGCATACACTACTTGCACAAAAATAAATAATACTTTATAGATTTATAAAAATATTATGCTAGTAAAATGATATTCTTAGGCTATTTGTCAATTCAGACCTTATTAAATAAACAGTTTCATTCAAATTTAACTCTCTCTGGCACAAAATTTTAGAATTTGAGAACCAAAACACAAAATGTCATTCGAAATTCATTTTCTGATTTTTCTAAAAGTTCTGTAAAATAATTCTCTTTCCAAAGTTTGGAAGTCTGCTGTATCCCCATCAAAAAAAAAGTGGAGATCAGTAAGTCAAGATGTATTTATTGATTGCCAGCTTTGTGCCTACCATTAAGCTAAGAACATTCAGGTTGTCAAACTGTAAGTTTCAAAAATCTGCAAACATAATTCTCACACAAATATACAATGAAAACATGTCAGAGATTTAATTAACTCATCAGTGAGGAAATCAGCAGGATGATAAAGCTGATTCAGAGAATTCGAAGACTAGGCATTGGCATTAAAGAAAGGATGTTAGACTAACATTGCCAGGTTAGACACAAAACTGGTTAAATGTCTACAGGGCAATAAAATTATAAACTTTGGGGCTATCCTTTTTACTAAATGAGATCACTTACATCTCTTCTGAATGAAAATCTGTAACTTATTACAGAACTTTCCAGAGTCTGAGACTTTAATCAACAATAGATAGTCCTCTTGAAGTGCTGAAAATGTTCTAAAGTTACATTGTGATCATCTCATAGCTGTGAATATATGAAAAAAGGTACTGAACTATACACTTTCAATGGATGAATGTTTTGGTATGTGGAATGTATCTCAATAAGCCTATTAAAAATAACAGAAAGCAATACTTCAGTCTTATTAATCCAATCTCATTGTCTTACTTACTTCTCTTGGAAAATCACATAATCCTCAGGCAGATGTGTAAACCATGCTCTGATAGGACATTGAAAGTACACATTACCTATCTTATAATTTTTTTCTATTTATACATTTTTGGTAATTCTTCTTAATAAGGACTATAATGAAGCATGTATAACCCACCACCCCAACTTTAGAAAGCTTATAAGTCAGGAGAACCCTGAAGAGGCAGAGAACAGTAGAGTAGGGCAATTAAATACATGATAGAGTAACAGTGAATGCGATGAATGGATGGACTCAATAACACTTGCGTGCTTGCTCAATCACTAAGCTATGTCCGACTCTGCAACCACATGGAGGGTAGCACACCAGGCTCCTCTGTCCATGAGATTTCCCAGGCAAGAATACTGGAGTGGGTTGTCCTTTCTTTCTCCAGATATCTTCCAAACCCAGGGATCGAACCCACATCTGCTGATTTACAGGCTGATTCTTTACCACTGAGCCACCTGGAAAGCCATGATAATGCTTATCCCCTAGTGGCTCAGCTGGTAAAGCGTCTGCCTGCAGTGCGGGAGACCCAGGTTCAATCCCTGGGTCGGGAAGATCCCCTGGAGGAGGAAATGGCAACCCATTCCAGTACTCTTGCCTGGAAAATCCCATGGACAGAGGAGCCTGGTAGGCTACGGTCCATGGGGTCGCAAAGAGTCAGACACGACTGAGGGACTTCACTTCACTTCACAATATCTAAAACCAACAATGTTTTGTAGGAAGAGAAACTGTCAGAACCACAATTCTAAGGACAGTTTTGGGTACATTTTTAATTGCCCTAAGATTGAAGAGGCGTGAAGTATGAAAACACAAAATATTGTATATGGTGTACTGAGTAACGTAGACATGAAAGTTTATAGATGGCTGAGGTCTACCTGTTTATCATGGGGAAGAGGTTTCAAGTCAATAACTTTTGTTCCCCAACTATCACTTTGAAAAGCAAGGCAAGCAGACAGCTATATATAGCCTTTTCAAAGAGCATGCCACCTGAGAGGGCCTTGTGAGCTAGGCAGGATGTGAGGGTGGGGAGATTTCCATACTGTACAGAGTATGTACGTACTGGGTAAATCCCCTGGCCTAAAATACAATCCACAGTCCTTTGGTGTTGGCACTGCTAAACCGATATGGCGTGGGATGAGCTGCGGTTAGCCTTGGGCACCTAGGACTTCAGGAAGTCAACCTGAGGTCTGCCTTACCTTCTGACTGTCAAAAAAGACCACAGTCACCTAGACTCTTTCCCTGAGGGCCATTATGCAAATCCATTTGCTTCTGCCTTAGGTTTCAAAAGAAAATGAGCTGGTATAGATGAAAGAAGCCAGACAGGTGATCTAAAGAATTTTATTTCTCAACATTATGATCCAGCAAGTGTCACCTCTCTTCTCCACCTACTTACTTTCTGTTCCCTTCTTGTTTCTGTCCTCTGACATATTTGGCCCCACTCAGAGCCAAAATTCTGCCCTGCTTCTCACCATCTTATGACAATTTCTCTCTCTTGGCTTTCGATTTTGCTACATTTATAAGCCATGAGAAGTCCCATCTCAGTCTGTATGTTTACTTCTGTGATGTTACGCTAAATAAGCTTGCAATTAAATACACAAACAAATAACAAAACAGTTAACATTTAAGACAAAAATAAAGATTAGAAACTGTATAGCGGTGAGAGGTGGTAAATGATCCAGGAACTGGGATGACATTATTATTGCAATTAAATATTAAATTTAACTCCTGAAAAAAAAACTGGAAGAAAGTAAAATCAATCTTAAGATTAATTATTTATGAAGGTTGAGATTAGAAGTGATTATTATTTTTGCCTATTTGATGGTTGGCTCTTTCCAGCAAAAATACATTTTAGTTTTGCAACCGGAAACTATGAATTATGGATGGAGAACTATGGACTGAAGAACTGTGAATGGAGGTTCATAACATTGTATAGGAGGTGGTGATCAAAACCATCCCAAAGAAAAAGAAATGCAAAAAGGCAAAATGGTTGTCTGAGGAGGCCTTACAAATAGCTGAGAAAAGAGAAGTGAAAGGCAAAGGAGAAAAAGAAATATACCCCCATTTGAATCAGAGTTCCAAAGAATAGCAAGGAGAGATAAGAAAGGCTTCCTAAGTGATCAGTGCAAAGAAATAGCAGAAAACAATAGAATGGGAAAGACTAGAGATCTCTTCAAGAAAATTAGAGATACCAAGGAAACATTTCATGCAAAGATGGGCACAATAAAGGGCAAAAATGGTGTGGACTTGGCAGAAACAGAAGATATTAAGATGAGGTGGCAAGAATACACAGAAGAACTATACAAAAAAGATCTTAATGTCCCAGACAACCACAATGGTGTGATCACTCACCCAGAGTTAGACATCCTGGAATGTGAAGTCAAGTGGGCCTCAGGAAATATCACTACGAACAAAGCTAGTGGAGGTGATGGAATTTCAGCTGAGCTGTTTCAAATCCTAAAAGATAATACTGTTGCAGTGCTACATTCAATATGCCAGCAAATTTGGAAAACTCAGCAATGGCCACAGGACTAGGGAAGGTCAGTTTTTATTCTGATCCTAAAGAAGTTCAGTTCAGTTTAGTTGCTTAGTCGCACATCAGGCTTCCCTGTCTATCACCAACTGCTGGAGCTTGCTCAGACTCATGTCCATTGAGTTGGTGATGCCATCCAACCATCTCATCCTCTATCACCCTGTCTCCTCCTGCCTTCAATCTCCCCCAGCATGAGAGTCTTTTCTAATTAGTCAGTTCTTCGTATCAGGTGGTCAAAGTATTGGAGCTTCAGCTTCAGCATCAGTTCTTCCAAAGGATTTTCAGGGTTGATTTCCATTAGGATTGACTGATTTGAACTTCTTGTAGTCCAAGGGATTCTAAAGAGTCTTCTCCAACACCACAGTTCAAAAGCATCAATTCTGCTGCTCATTAGTTTGGTGCTCAGCTTTCTTTATGATCCAACTCTGACATCCGTAACTACTAGAAAAAACAAAGCTTTGACTAGACGGACCTTTGTTGGTAATGTCTCTTATATTTAATACGCTAAGTTGGTCATAGCTTTTCTTCCAAGGAACAAGCGTCTTTTAATTTCATAGCCATAGTCACAATCTGCAGTGATTTTAAAGCCCAAGAAAATAAAGCCTGTTAGTTTCCAGTGTTTCCCAATCTATTTGCCATGAATTGATGCAACCAAATGCCATGATCTTCATTTTTCGAATGCTGAATTTTAAGCTAGCTTTTTCACTCTCCTGTTTCACTTTCATCAAGAGATTCTTTCATTCCTCTTCACATTCAGCCTTAAGGGTGGTGTCAACTGCGTATCTGAGGTTATTGATATTTCTCCCAGCAATCTTGATTCCAGCTTGAGGTTCATAAAGCCTGGCATTTCTGATGACGTGCTCTGCATATAAGTTAAATAAGCAGGTGACAATATACAGCCTTGACATACTGCTTTCCTGATTTGGAACCAGTCTGTTGTTCCATGTCCAATTCCCAAAGAAGGACAATGCCAAAGAATGTTCAAACTACTTTACAATTGTATTTCACATGCTAGGAAAGTAATGCTCAAAATCCTTCAACCTATGCTTCAACAGCATGTAAACAGAATTTCCAGATATACAAGACGGATTTAGAAAAGGCAGAGGAACAAGAGATCAAATTGCAAACATCCATTGGATCATAGAAAATGCAACAGAATTCCAGAGAAACATCTACTTCTGCTTCATTGGCTACACTAGGACTGTGTGGATCACAACAAACTCTTCAAGAGAAAATTCTTCAAGAGATGGCAATACCAGACCACCTTACCTGCCTCCTGAGAAATCTGCATGCAGGTCAAGAAGCAACAGTAAGAACTGGACATGGAATAGCAGACTGGTTCCAAATCGGGAAGGAGTACATCAAGGCTGTATGTCACCTTGCTTATTTAACTTATATGCAGAGTACATCATGAGAAATGCCAGGCTGGAAGAAGCACAAGCTGGAATCAAGGTTGATGGGAGAAATATCAATAACCTCAGATATGCAGATGACACCCTCCTAATGGCAGAAAGCAAAGAGGAATTAAAGAGCCTCTTGATGAAGGTGAAAGAGAAGAGTGAAAAAGCTGGCTTAAAACTCAGCATTCAAAAAATGAAGATCATGGCATCTGGTCCATCACTTCATGGCAAATACATGGGGAAACAATGGAAGCAGAGACAGACTTTATTTTCTTGGGCTCCAAAATCACTGCAGATTTTAACTAAAGCCAAGAAATTAAGACACTTACTTTTTGGAAGAAAAGTTATGACCAACATAGATAGCATATTAAAAAGCAGGAACATTCCTTTACCAACAAAGTTCCATCTAGTCAAAGCTATGGTTTTTCCAGCAGTCATGTATGGATGTGAGATTTGGACCATGAAGGAGGCTGAGCACCAATGAATTGATGCCTTTGAACTGTAATGTTGGAGAAGACTCTTGAGAGTCCCTTGGACAGCAAGAAATCCAACCAGTCAATCCTAAAGGAAATCAACCCTGAATATCCATTGGATATCCATTGGAAGGACTGATGCTGATGCTGAAGCTCCAATACTTTGCCCTGAGTCGACTCATTTGAAAAGACCCTGATGCTGGGAAAGATTGAAGGCAGGAAGACAAGGGAACAACAGAGGACGAGATGGTTGGATGGCATCACAAACTCAATGAACATGAATTTGAGCAAATTCTGGGAGATTGTGGGGGACAAAGACGCCTGGTGTTCTGCAGTCCATGGGGTCACAAACAGTCAGACACAACTGAGCGACTGAACAGCAACAACCACCAGAAATATAAATATTTAAATATAATTAAATATATATTTATAGGTATTTCAAATTTTTTCTAAGCTCCACAGTTTAACTGTACCCTATGTTCTATGAATCAAACCAATTATTTCTGATGAGGACTTTTTTTTTTTTCCAGGCTAACAATTTTATTTATTTATTTATTTTACTTTACAATATTGTATTGGTTTTGCCATACATTGACATGAATCAGCCATGGGTGTACATGTGTTCCCCATCCTAAACCCCACTCCCACCTCCCTCCCCATACCATCCCTCTGGGTCATCCCAGTGCACCAGCCCCGAGCACCCTGTATCATGCATTGAACCTGGACTGGCGATCTGTTTCACATATGATAATATACATGTTTCAATGCCATTCTCCCAAACCATCCCACCCTCACCCTCTACCACAGAGTCCAAAAGACTGTTCTATACATCTGTGTCTCTTTTGCTGTCTCGCATACAGGATTATTGTTAACATCTTTCTAAATTCCCATATATGCGTTACCATATATATGCGTTAGTATACTGTATTGGTGTTTTTCTTCCTGGCTTACTTCACTTTGTATAATAGGCTTCAATTTCATCCACCTCATTAGAGCTGACTCAAATGTATTACTTTTAATCGCTGAGTAATACTCCATTGTGTTTATGTACCACAGCTTTCTTATCCATTTGTCTGCTGATGGACATCTAGGTTGCTTCCATGTCCTGGCTATTATAAACATGCTGCAATGAACATTGGGATTAAATTGGAAAGTAAAGGCAGAGAGAACAAAAGAGGAATAAATGAAATTAGAGTAAAATAAATAAATAAATTAGAAAGTAAAAAATCCTCCCACAATATTTTCTGTTTTAATTATAAATGAAAAGCAAAATTCCAATTCCTTGCTAGAAGTTTGATATGGAAGCTTTCTGACACTGCCCTAAACATAGACATACGTATTAATATAGACACAAAATACTTTTATGTAAAAATGGGATCATGCCACACATATTAGTCTGTACCTTTTCTATCTTAACAATGTATCTTGTGCTTTTTTCAAAGTGATACCTCATATAAATTCTTCATCCATTTTCATGATCTCATAGTGTTGCTTTGAATGGATGCACCATAGATTAATCAGTTTCTCACTGATGCACATATAGTTTCCATTATAGACACAAATACAGTGAACATTTAGTACAAATGTTCTAAATGTGCTAATGTTATTTGTTTTCTCTAGGATTAATAGTTCTAGAAGGAATTTTTTTTTTTTTTTCAGAAGAAAGAGGTTATATAATTACTGAAATATTCTGGTAGTACTCTTAAACAGATACAAATAAACCTGATCAAGTTTGGATGAGAATCACAGGGAAAATAAAGGCCATAGAAGCCAGCCCCTTAAAGCACAGTTGAAGGATCTCTTTGTCTTGGACACAGGAGGGCTCTAGAGTTACGCAAGAAGCATCTTCACATATCTAGAAGGCCATTCCCAGGACCAGAGAAGAGAATTGGAATTGCTGGGCCTCAAGTGATAGAACAATGAAGATGGGCTTTAGGTCAGGGTAAAGGTGAGATCACTAGTGATGAGCTGACATCCATTCCACTTTCTCTAGTGGCAACACTCTGGTGTTTCTTTGGAGGAAAGCCACTCTCTACTCTCGGCCCATGTGGTGGATAAGGCAGACTCTATCTCATCCTCAAATCCAGGAGAGGGTGCAGACCTGAAATAGACAACAGAATATTCTATTGACTGGCTGTAATAACTGAGCTACATATTAGCAAGTCATCCAAACCAGGGCAATAATTCACAGTTCTGAGGCTTTTGCTGGAACTATTAGGAAAAAAGTGTCCAGTTCCAAGGGTAAAATGTCAGTCTTTTCTTCCACAGAGGAAAGCCTGCCAAAGTGTGAAGCTGACATAAAACTAAGAAATGAAAATCAAAAATTCTAATGATATTGACTAAGTAGCTAGATCCATAGTGCCAGGCTGAATTGGTTTTTTCTTTGTTAGAGAATGACAAACTTTTCCAATTCAGTTTCAGCTGAGGCCTCAAAGGCCTAAAATAATACAATTAAAGGAATCAAGTTCCTTTCTCTCCTAAAAGAGTATTTCATCAACCATGCCTGATATACTAGGAGGCAACACAAGTTCTGCCAGTAATAGTTTTGGCCACCTCCAGTCTTTAGAAAACAAAAGCTCAAAAGACAGTTTTTGGTGCACTGTGCATTTCCTCTCACAACCCACCCGGGGATGTGGGTGGAGAGAGGAGGCAGGTGTTTGCATCCACCAGAAACCAAGTGACAGGACCTGTGAAGGGCTACTCACTAGCTTGACAGAAGTCTCAAGGGTTTGTGAAGACTGTTGTCTAAATCCCATTTTGCCGGGAGCCAGAGTGAGGAACTCCGCCCATGGCAAAGGTCATGAGGAAGGAGGCTTGGCATACGCAAAGGCATGATCAAGCCTCAGGAAACCCCCTGTTCCCGAGCATCTACCCCAAAACCAGAGTCTGTTTTATGCTCTCACCTACACCTCTGACTTTACGGGGGGCTCTCCCCCATAACCATTTCTCTCGGAGAAGGAGCAAACATGCAGCTCCAAGGCAATAAAAATTCCTGGGCACGACAAGACTGTTTCAGCTTACGGACTGCTCTGAAGGTTCTAGCCCACCTGTATAGGTTCGTCCAGCCACATGTGATTGTTTACAGCCTCCCAATCTGAGAGGCATGAGATGTTTTAGACTTACTAAAGGCAAATTATTTTGGGGAGTTAGAAATTATTAGTATAGTGGGTTGGTTAGGAATTATATTGGTGAACGGTTTTTCATTTGTTGTGTCAATAATTGCTGCTAATTCCCTGCTCTGGGTGGGACAAGGATGTTTCAGGTCAAACCTCTCTGCTGACAGACTAGCTTGTGTGACAGGATTATCCATATTCCTGCCACTATGCACATGATTGTTTACTACCTCTTAACCGTAAACAGCACAGAGAGTTTGGAGTATTTTGAGAGTCTTAATCAGCATAGGGCTTTTTCTTCTTCTTGAGTCAATGATTGCTGCCAGGCCTCCATATCCCTAAGCACCTGGGAATATATTAATCAATGTATTTGGAATATAGAAAAAGAAATCCAGTAGTTTTTGATGTTAGCAATACTAGACTTTTTGAGTCAATGGATTTTCTCCTTTGTAATAGATCACTGTACTTTGTTATAAATCACTGTGTCCTTGCTATGTAAAAATGTAACTTTATCATATCTTAAGACTAAATAGATCTTAAGGGGAACATTGGTGAAAGGATTTTCATTTGTTGGGCTGATGTTTGCTGCTAAATCTCCATGTTCCCTACCCTTATAATGAATATAACTAGCATATAGGAAGAAATAAGCATTAACCTTTAAGCATATAGGAGAAATAAGTATTAACCTTTAAGACTAATCATGTTAACCTTGGGTTAAATAAATTCCTTTCTTGACTGTAACTCACTACACCCTCACCCTATAGGAATGTAACTTTATTTGGAGGGTGGTGCCTGGTTTAAGAAAAAACACCCTTGGAAGAAATAAGTTTTTTGGTTATCAGAAAGAAAGGATCATAAAATGTCAGCAAGTCTCACTCACGGCCAGAAGATGATGTACCTTTTTTATACATTTATATGAAGCACCTGATTTTGATAAAGGTCAGGACTGCTGACTCCCGCATGACTCTATATTCATCCCTATGTGTAACAAAAGGTATATAAGCAAACCTAAAAATAAAGAAATCGGATCAGTTTCCAGAAAGACTGATTCCCCCATGTCGCTTCTTTCTTGCTCCCGTTTTTCTGGCTGAATTCCCATCTGGAGCATGGATGCTATTCCACGTAATCCAAGTTATTCAGCCTTCTTTTCTCCACTAATCTTCCTACTACACTATCCATTTCTAATCTCTCTATATCTATGATTAAATATGTATTTTTCCAAAGACACCAACTCCGTCCCCCCACCTTCGAATCACCCTGGATCCACCGGGGCTGGACCCTGGCACCATTTGGAGAAAGGTAATGGTGAAAGCCTGTGGAAGGGCTGCTTGTTGGGTGTCACAGGGAGAAGAGACTACACCTGGGGCAAATGGTCCATCCATTGGTGGATACCTGAGTCTTCCACTAGAACCATGGAGGGAATAGGTGGCATGCAGTTCATTTGCAAGGAACACTTACCCAACAGGACAACCATATGAGCAAGGGGATCCCAACAGAGTTGGGAACAGTAGGAGGCAGGCTGAAGGTGGACCAGCAGAAGTCTGCAAGCTGAAGGTTGGGCTCTCTGGGAGTCAGACAGGCATCTCCAACACCAAGAGAACTGCTGTCAGAGCCTTCTGAAAATAATAACAACAAACGTGACAAACCTTTGCACGAAAGAAAAAGCAACAACTGTATCCACCACATTCAGAGGGCATTAAATCCCAGATTACGCCTGTGACCTTGTTGAATTCAGCGCTTGTTTCCCTTCTTGCCCCCAAGCCTGAGCCTGAAGGAGAGAGTCAGAGGCAAGGCTATTGTACAAGGAAGGAGGAGGAGTTAGGATGTAGCAGAAAAGGCAACATGCTTCAGACCCTGTACCAGACTTCTGCTTCAGTTGAAGAAAAGCATTAAACGGAATATATATTTGGAGTTTTGGTTATTAGACTGAACTGAAAAGGCCTTTTTCTTAACTTTTAGTATGAAAAAATTCAATATATACAGCAATGTTAAGAGAATAAAACACTACCAACCTACCCATCACCCAGCTTCAATTATCAGCTCAGCCAAACACTTGTCATCTCTTGCCCTACCTATTTCTCCCCCTCCGCTGGATTATAACAAAGCAGATCTTATCTTATCAATAATTATTTCAGTATGCTTCTGTGCAAAATAAAACTTTTATGATCACAATCATGCCATTATCACATGTTAAAATTAAAAATAATTAGTTATTAAATATGCAATCGATATTCTGATTTCCCAGTTGTCTCATAATGTCTTTATACAATTGATTTGTTTGAATTTAAATCCAAACAAAATCAGCACATGCTTGATATGGCTCTTAAAGTCTCTTTTAATCTATGGATTCTTCCTCTACTTGTTACAGACATGGGGTCATTTGTCTTTAATGATTTGGGTACAGTGGTCCCAAGATGTCCATGGTGGATAAGTTCCAGTTCAGTTCAGTTCAGTGCAGTCTCTCAGTCGTGTCTGACTCTTTGAGACACCATGAATCGCAGCACGCCAGGCCTCCCTGTCCATCACCAACTCCCGCAGTTCACTCAAACTCAGGTCCATTGAGTCGGTGATGCCATCCAACCATCTCATCCTCTGTTGCCCCCTTCTCCTCCTGCCCCCAATCCCTCCCAGCATCAGGGTCTTTTCCAACGAGTCAACTCTTCGCATGAGGTGGCCAAAGTACTGGAGTTTCAGCTTTAGCATCATTCCTTCCAAAGAACACCCAGGATTGATCTATTAGAATGGACTGGTTGGATCTCCTTGCCATCCAAGGAACTCTCAAGAGTCTTCTCCAACACCACAGTTCAAAAGCATCAATTCTTTGGTGCTCACCTTTCTTCACAGTCCAACTCTCACATCCATACATGACCACAGGAAAAACTATAGCCTTGACTAGATGGACTTTTGTTGGCAAAGTGATATCTCTGCTTTTTAATATGCTATCTAGGTTGGTCATAACTTTCCTTCCCAGGAGTAAGCGTCTTTTTATTTCATGGCTGCAATCACCATCTGCAGTGATTTTGGAGCCCAAAAAAATCCAGGGCCCCTCAAATACAAAAAATCCAAGGTGCTCAAGTCCCTAAATAAAATGGCATAGTATTAGCATATAATCTACACATATTCTCCTGTATATTTTATATCATCTCTAGATTTCTTGTGATACCTAATATAATATAAATGCTATATCGACTGAACTGAACTGAACTGAACGAGTTGTAAATATATAGTAATGCTATGTAAATAGTTGCTGGTACACAGTAAATTCAAATTTGCTTTTTGAAACTTTCTGGAATTTTTCTGGCCCACAGTTGGTTGAATCCACAAAATCAAAACCCACAGATACAGAGGGTCTATTTTCTGAACTGGTCCAACTGCATCACTATGCTTTTTTCACACTGCTTTATCTCTGTATTTCCTGCAAACTTGAATTTAGATCTAGAGGTTAGATGAGATTAGTGTTTGATTTTCTTTTTTAGCAAGACTTCTGTGTAAGTGGTTTTGTGTACTTCCTATTGCATCACATAAGGAAATATATAATGTCTAGTTGACTCTTTTCCTGCTGTTAAGATTGATCAGTGTGCTACAATGTTATCAGTCTATAGACTTTTCATGTGATTTTAGCAGCCATCGATGATCAATACATAGGTCCGTTTTGTCATTAGGATTGCAAAATGATGATATTATATCACTTCTTAATTTATTCATTGTAATTATTCTGTAAAGAAGGACTTTTCCTTATTAAATAGTTGATTACTAAACTGCGATACAGTTCTTCAAGAGAAACAGGAAATACATTTTATTTTTTCCCTTTGTTTTCCAGTTTATAGGATAATAAATTTGCCTTCCAGCACCCTCCAAAAGTGACTGATGGGTTGGAAGTTTTTTCAAGTATTTTATGAACTCATGATTTGGACATTTTGACTGTTCTTCAATTCATCATAAAGGATGAATTTGATCCCCAAATTGTTCCATCTTTGGCAAGTAGGAGTTTCTTGAATTTGGGTCCTGTGAATTGGACTTTTCAAATCAAACAAAGGGATTATTTTTAGGTATGTTTTCCTGAGAGTGATGGAGGAAATACTGAGCTTCTTACGGTTATGTTTAGGTGAAGACAAAGACCAGTCCCAGCAAGGGCCATTGAAGGTCCTATGGGAGAGAGGATAAAATTACTTATCATTACACTCCATGGAGGCTAGGCAAAGGAAAAACTACTATTACAACAGCTATTGATGACATTTTGCTTTCCCACATGGCAATACTTTGTGAAGTCTGTAAATCTTTCAACCCAAACAAACTAGGTATAAATCTACCCTTCTCAAAAGACTTTTCAATCTAGTTCAGAATTTGCACTGTATTCATTAAAATTAGGTTTTAATGTTTAATTAAATTAATTTTAATTTTAATTGTGACAATTAATTAATTTTAATTGTGACAGAACCTCAAACTGACAAAGGCTTAGAAAAGAACTTTTTTTTTTTTATGTTAAAGAAAAATTGCTCCCATGCTGCAAGGAGGACCCAAGATCATCAGGAACCCAGAATCTTTCTATTTTACATTCTATTGACCTCCTGGTGGCTCAGCAATTAAGAATTCACCTGCCAATGCAAGAGACTCAGGTTTGATTTCTGGGTCAGGAAAATCACCTGGAGAAGGGAATGGCGACCCACTCCAGTATTCTTGCCTGGAAAACCCCATAGACAAAGGAACCTGGTGGACTACAGTCCGTGGGATTGCAAAGAGTCAGACACTGCTTAGCTACTAAACAATAACAACAACAAAACGACCTCAACATGCAATTTCTACTTCATGGTCTAAGATAGCTGCTACAGCTCCAACCATCACATTCACATTCTAGTTAGGGGGAAGGAAGAAAAAGAGAATGAAAAGAGTATGATGATTGCCATTAAGGACATTTCCTTGAAATTGTGCTCATATAACTTCTGCTCCATTCAGTTAGCTATAAAACAGTTAACATGACCGAAAAATATAATCTTTATTGTGGTTGACTAGATGCCCAGATAATCTTCAGGGAGTCAATTAGCTGGAAAGGAGGGGAGAATAGATACTTGGAGAAAATAGCAATCCTTGTGTGAAGCCCATATTCAGGAGAGAAAAGAAATGCTACCTCTTTGGACAATGTATTTCCACATATATGTCTTAAAACCTCAGAACAAAGGAGTAGAAACCATTTAAAGTATCCCCTTTCCCAAATCTTATCTTGATTATACTGGGGCAGTTCACAGGTTCTCAAAGAGCTGGACACAACCAAGCAATTAAACAACAATAAATCCAGTTATATGAGACAAAATTAAGCCATAGTGTGGTAATCTACATGGAAAATAATTCTTAGATCATTGCACTCCTTGATAGTAATAATGGTTGTTCTGTTTCATCATTCATTATTATTTGTCTGATATATGCCATCTCTGCTTGCACTGAGATTTCTTGGTTATTTACGACTTGCTAGAAGTAGGAATCACTCATGATACCTTATATCCTAATTCTAAGGCCAGATACATGACTGGCACCCACCACTTACAGGGTTTATGGGATTCAGTTCTCAAAGGGATCGTCACAAAGAGACTAAAGATCAGTGAGGATAAGCTGATTTCTCAAAGAGAAACAGTTTAGTAAGTGACAGAGCTGGGATTTCAGCATAATTCTGTCTCCAGAGCCTGTGTATGCTTTGTTTAGTATGCCATTCTGAAGGATTTACTTATTTTCAGCATTTCCACTAAATTTTGCAATGGAAAAGCAATCATTTCACTGTAGCATAGATAAACCACTACAAGCTTTCATTTAAATTTAACAAATTAATAAACTTTAATATTTCTCTTAAGTGTCTTATGCCTGTTGTCTCTCATAACTGTCAAACCCAGTTTGCAGATTACTCATTCAACATTTTTCTAAACATCCTTTTAATGTGCCAGGCACCATAACAGTCACTAAATATATAACGGTGAGCAAAACCGCACACCATTCTTAACATTAGGGAGCTTCTAGACTGATATTGAAGCTGGAACGCCAATACTTTGGCCACCTGATGCGAAGAGTTGACTCATTGGAAAAGACCCTGATGCTGGGAAAGATTGAGGGCAGGAGGAGAAGGGGATGACAGAGGATGAGATGGTTGGATGGCATCACCAACTCAATGGACATGAGTTTGGGTAAACTCCGGGAGTTGGTGATGGACAGGGAGGCCTGGAGTGCTGCAGTCCATGGGGTCTCAAAGAGTCGGACATGACTGAGCAACTGAACTGAACTGACCTGAAACTAGTGGGGAAGACAAACACTAATCCAAAAATCACCCTCCAAAAAGTATAATGACAACTGTCATAAAGGCTATGTCATAAGGTGTCTTCTGCATATAATTGGTGGAAATGACTTAGTAAAGCCAGGAAGGCTTCCCTGAGGAAGTGACATGTAGGCTGAAACTAGTAGTATAACTCAAAGCAGGTAAAACAGGGGAGAGGAGATGTTTTCAGGCAACGGGAGCAGATATTCAAAGCAGCCTGAGAAGCATGCATGAGGGCTGAAGTGAAAATATGTGAGCAAAGTATGAGATGAGACTGGCAAGGGAGCCAGAGAGCAGCCCCACATGTAGGAGTACCACTACTCCCCTTCACAGGTAAAAAAAAAAACTGAGGCTCAGAATCCTCAAGTAATTTGCCTGTAGTCTCACAGTTAGTAAGCCAGAAGTTAGTGGAGCCAGAAGTCAACCTCTGATAGGTAAAGATATTCCTAGAACCCGTGCCTATGTTAGTTTACATGACAAAGGGGGAATTAAGGTGCAATGTGGGATTAAGGTTACTAATAAACAGATCTTAAAATTGGGAGATTATTTTAGATTATTCACACAAACCCAAAGTAATCATAAGGATCCCTAAATATGCCAGCGGAAGGTAGAAGAAGAGGTTACAGTTGTATGAAATTAGAGCGATTGACTGTTGTCCTAGGCTTTGAAGATGGAGGAAGAGGGTCGAGAGTAAAAGCATGCAGGTGGTTCTAAAGCTGGGAAGGGCAAGGAAACGGATTCTACCTGAGATCTTCCAGACAGGATCGCACCCTGCTAACATCTTGATTTTAGCCCAGTGAGACCCATTTTGCAATTCTGAACCACAGAACAATAAATTCACGAAGCACTAAACTTGCTGTAGTTTAAAAAGCCAATAGAAAACTAATATACAACCCATGTCCCTCGACTCCAAAGCACATGTTCCTACCCCTTGTGCTACAGGGCTTAACTGTTAGACGAGCTAAGCCAGGAACTATAAAGATTGAACTCTAATCAGTCACATCATTTTGAGTCTAAGGTTTTTCAAATATTTCTAAACCATACAGCAAAGGGTATGCATAATTTTTACATATGCCTCATAGTTTTGTGAATTTTGAAAGGATGTGGTTATGGGCTTTGACATCAGAAGAGAAGCTCTGCGATGTTGACTGAACGTTGATAGAGAGATAATATTGGAGGCAAGTTGCCTTTGAACAGCTCTCAGAAGATCAACTGCCTCCCCATCGCATTCCTTGCCCTGAAGCTGTTTCCTCTGGTTGTGCTGAGGGGTGATGCGTAAGGTGCATCACTTTTCAAGAATTGGATCATGAACAACTTTATCCTCCTGGAAGAGCAGCTCATCAAGAAATCCCAACAAAAGAGAAGAACTTCTCCTTCAAACTTTAAAGTCCGATTCTTTGTTTTAACCAAAACCAGCTTGGCGTACTTTGAGGACCGTCATGGGGTATGTGATCACTCTATTTTGTCTATTTTTAAAATAGCATTTTATAGTTAGATTGGGCTGAATCATGAAGATATACATAGAATAAAATAAGAACACAGAAAACACAGATGTGCTTATTATAACCACCTAAAAAGTATAGTAAGAGTAATTGGGATAGAACGTGGAGAGTAGTCAAGAAAGGGTAATTATATCAGGTGATTTCAGTAAAAGAGTAAGTTTATTGCTCATTAGCTTGTCTTTCCTCTATAAAGTTAAGTTTAACTTTTAAATTTATTTTACTTGGCAAACAAAATGGTTAAGTGATGGGTCCCATTCAACATTTTTATGGATTCAATTTTATTTGTCCCAATGTCATCACTCACCTGACATTTGAAATAATAGCCTCTGGGCATTTAACTGTCTAAAATTTACAAAGCCCAGTGGTAAACCTCTTCATCCCTTGGAGAACTTCCCAGGAGACTAGGGTTATCACATACAAAATACAATGCAGTACAGACCAGCAGTTCTTACCAGAAGACTACAGCTGCTTAGCTAAGTCAGTCTTTATATTTCTAAAGATATTCTTATATACCATAACATCAGTAATAAAAAGAGCAACACAAATAATCACTACAACGCAGTTTGGTACAAAAAGCACTGGAAGAGGCATCAGGGGACCAAACTCCACTTTTCTCTAGGTGAGTTAGCCTCAGCAAATGTCTGCGTCAAGTTCTTTCTTGATAAAATGAAAGGACTGGAAACACCGCCTACAACATTCCTTTCTTCTTTAAAATCCTTTGTTTCTATGAAGTAGCACTTGTACAGCCCACCTCAGCAATTTTTTGAAGCAAGTTTGCCTTCTTGCTATATCACTGATTTATTTTTCTGTCATCAGAAAGGTAGCAAAAACAGCATTAGGTGCTTGATGGTCACTTAGAGACAAAGGCACTCTGATTCTTGGCAGGACCAAGCTTAGTAGGTGTAGGCATGAGTTTGGGTCTTTTGAGAGCTGGGATTTGAAGTGTTCAATGATATGGGGTCTTGAAAGAGGCCAGGCCAGGTATGGAGCCTACAAATGCCCGAACTTCTAAGCTGCTGGTGAAATAATACTGCCTGTTTTTTAAAGGTGAAAAGACATGCTTGTCTTAAGTAGATTCTTACTGATAATAATCCACCAATCAGTCAGGAAGAATATGGAATTACTTACGTGCAAGGCCCCTTTAGTAGGTATTCAATATGTATTCTTTGACTAAATTAACAGAGGGCCAACAGCCAAGTTTTCAACCTGGAGGATTCATCATTTAGAGCTGATTAATCATATGACCTTGGTCAAATTGTTTCCAATTGTGAATGGGACATTAGAAGCTCATGTTTCATGTTTAAAGAGTTTTCATTTACATTTAAATATTTTTTCAAAGTCCATTTTGTGGTTTTTACCAATTTTTTTCCCTGACTCAACATTCAACATGGTATCATCTCATGTAGTTAGTATTGATTGTTTCTGAGCACAATTATTGCTTGTGAACTGTTTGGTTGTGAGTTCTGTACAATGGTATTTGCACACAGTCCTACAAAGATAATCTTGATTCAGAATTTTGTTGGTTATGATTTGCATGTAGAAAAGGTTGTAAAAATAACTCAGTTTCTTCATTTGAGCATTATGAAAATTCTAGGACAATTAATTCATCCTGGGGAGCCCTGAGCTACAGTTTTTAACATTTCCATATGGGATACAGCAGATATATGTTTCATAAACGTCAAATTTCTTATTTTGTAATGCCTATGCTTTATATTCATAAATAACATTTTAAAAAGCATTTCTCTAAATATTATAAGAATTTACTGATTGTAAAATTTTTCAGTTACTGAAAAAGACAAGATATATTAGTTATTATTATTTTTTCTCTATGTGACATTCCATTGCTTACAGCAATCAATTTGCACACAGGAGTGCATTGTTCATTGCCCATAAACGATAATAGTATTACACCTGTGGGAAGAAAAGGTTTTAAACATGTGTTTAATTTATTTTTTTAAATGAAAACTCAGCTCTGCCGTTTGTAAAATGGGTGTTATAATAGTATTCACTTCATGGGGGAAAAAATGGTAAAAATTAAGAGAGGATGTATTTAAATAGACCTATCTGAAAATTTCCATTTTGGTAGATCCAAAAAAAGGGTCATATATTGGCAATTTCATATAGTTCAACTTAATATATAAAGAACTGAGCTTAATAAGTCCTGTCACCTAGTAAACACCTAATAAAATTTAGCTACTATTTGTATCATCATTATATCTGTGAAGGAGAATGAAGGGTGGTATAACATAATCATTTCAAATGAAGAGAAGTATTAAGGATTCTTCCAAGTCAGGCTAACATCAGGGTCTTGGGTTCCCTCTCTTCCATGACTAAATACATGTGTGTGGGGCAAGATATACCTGCAGCATGAGATGTATGATTTTGGGCCAACATTTCCCCTCTCTGGGTCTCAGCTTCTTTTTCTTTTTTCTTATTTATAAAATTCTGTTCATTGCAGCTCTAAAATTCTGTGGATTTATGACATATGAAAACAATTCTTCCACATATTCAGGAACGAATACTGTAGTTCTGCAAAATAAATATATTTTTTCCTAACTTCAAATTGCCATGCCCATTGTCATTATACTACATCCTGATTGAGCATTTTGTTTTAACATGGATTTAGATCTTTTATCATATGCCTGTTTGCCATACTGAGATGTGCAAGTGTTTTCAGTGGGGCCAGGAAGCCCCTTCGTCATGCTGGAGTAGTGGGCCAAAAAGAAGCAGAGAGTTGGCAGGTGGTGGCTTTCTGGCAGCCGTGATTTCAGACACTCCCCTGTGCCTGCCAATATCTTAGCAAAGTGGTCCCTGTTGTTGGACACTCTTTAACAGAGGACAAGGAAAAATGAGGGTCTATCTGCTAAATGCCAGACAATCATTGTAATGGCAGTCGCAGTAGAGAATATGGGAGAGACTTTGTAGTGTTTGCCAATTTCTGTAGTGTAAATACTCCCATCAAGATCAATTTCAAACTACTAATGTAAGTCTACCAGCCAACAGAATTCCTGAAAATTTAGCTATCGGCTCTCATGGGCCAACACAAGCAGGCTCCAGCACATCACAGGCAGGCTAAAATAAAAATAAACTCCTGGGAGGTAGCTACCTGAACAATGTGCTTAGTTGCACAAGACTGATATCAGACCCTTTTGGGGGGTTAAAGAGAGAAATGGTGGGCTTCAGGCACTCTGAGTAAGCACAGGATAAGAGGGGTAACACACATAGGAGACAAGTGTCACAGAATGGTGAGGCTAGAATAGTCACCTAGTGGTGGGTTCAAATGGTGCTTCTTTCACTTTCTAGATGTGGGATCTCAGGCAACACATTTAACCTCTTTAAAGTCTCTGTTTCCTATTTATAAAGTAATGACCCCAGCACTACCTACTTCAACCAGTGTTGAGTATTTCATGAGAAAAGTATGCTGTAAGCTTGGTACTAATAGGATCATCTTGATATTCTGAAATGCCCTTGGGAGAAAAGGAAAGGTTTCCCTATTTTAATGACTCGCTGTACCTTAGCAATCAAGTTTGCTGTGGTTACTGTGGCACAGGCGCCATTACCATTTATATTAGACAGGAAAAATAGTCAAAATCCCCATTCTAGTCAGTGTGTGGATAGGCTGACTACTCCTCAAGGATACTTCCCTTTAGCCTACTGATCTAGTGGCAGAAACATCTTTGTAACATGCATCCTTCCTAAACTACAGATGGCAGGTAGGGAGAGTGTCCACTTTCCTTGCTTCTGGCAGCAGTATTGCACAGTGGTCAAAAACACAGCTCCTGGTGTCAGATTTGGGTCAAAGAGCAGCTTTACCACTTAAGAGCTGTGTGGCTTTGCAAAGGTTGCTTAATGCTGTGTGACCCTCTTTAACATTATTTACCTGTTATAAAATGATCACTCCTCAATTTTTTTTAATGAGATGAATGTCATCATTATTTTAATAATAACAGCAACTAATACTTACTATTTACTATTGTCAGTCACTATGCTAAATGAATTATTTCACCTAATTCTTATACCTACCTTGTAAGTTAGGAACTACCATTACCCCAATTAACAGAGCATATAACTGAGGCAAAGAGAATTTAAATAACTCACTTATGTCTCCAGAGGCAACACAGCCTCCTGATGAACAGTTCTTATCACTATGAACAGTTGTTGCTGTTAAGCAATTGGGGTCACCACTGGGTTATTACACAATATGTAATGCCTTCTTGCTCTAGAGTCCTCTCTGTAAAGGCAGTCTTGAAAATCAGCAACCACACCACATAAGTCTTCTGCAATGAAATATGTGATGAGCTGTATCATTTCCACATACAGTCCAGGAGAAATCTTTGTCTTCTTCCCCTTCTGGGAGCTTCTACCATGTCTCCAAATTTTGGTGCTAAAAGTTCCTCTAGGATCTGTCCGTTTCTCTCCATTTCCTAGGAAGCTGCCAGCATCTCTCACCTGGGATTGTTGCCACCTCCTAATGGTCTCCATGCACCCACTACACCTTCTCCCTGCACCCTAGTTCCCTATCCCCACACCCATTATACCCTCCCTACCGCCACTCCATTCCCCACAAGGAAGCCAGGGTAAGCTTTTCACATGGTGACTGTGGACTGTGATCATGTCCTGATGACCCTCATCAGAAGATGGCATGTCCCTTCAGTGGTTGTCCCTTTACCCCGAGAGTAGACGCAAGAATCTATCACACTTTCTCCTCCATCCCAGTTCATGCTCCTCTGATCCTCTCTCACTGAGTGCCAACCATGTGAAATTTTCTTCAACTTTAAGACCTCCATTTTCAATGTTGCTTGCTTGAAGAAGCCTTCCTTCATTTCCCTAGCATAGGTCATCTCTTCTTATGCTTTGCCACAGCAGCAAACATCTTTCCTTCAGCATGCATGCCAAAGTTACAATTACCTATTTATTACTGTGATTATTGTGCTAATGTCATTCCCCTACCCTACCCTCCATTAGACTATAAGCTTTACAAGGGCTGGTGTCCAGTTTGCCAAAGATGGCATCACCAGTGTCTACCACAGTGCCTAATACATAGTATTCACTCCTTCAAAATTTGTGAAAGAAAGAAAGAAAGGTGGGAACCAAGGAGGAAGGAAGGGTACGAGGTATAGACACAGTTGCAGAGGTTAAAGTTATACACATGGTCCCTTAACAGAACAAGGCTCAGCACCAGAAGAGTTGAGAACAAAACTAGCGATACAAGATTTCAAACAGGCAATTCCTGGGTGCAGGGGTAAATAAACAGAACTCCCTGGAGGTAAGAGTTCATGACTAGCCTTGAAAGATAAAGAGGAGGATTCAGGAGGTTGGAGTTTTAAGATCTGGGTCAGAGACACAAGTAAAAATCAACAGGTGGCCAGTCACCCCTCCCACCTCCTTTTAGAAAGAAACACTGCTTTCTTTCTCCCTCTACCCTGTTTTACCCTTCCATTCTTCCCTTTTGCAGCTAAACTCTTTGTAGACAAGATTCTCAGAGCTACCCCAGGATTTTTGCTTGAGACGTTCACCACTCATGGTCTCTCTTCACTTCATTCCTATGTGACTGAATTACCTTCTGGCTCGGCTCCCACTGACACTCAAGACTCTGCACAATCTACTCTCCACACACCTAGAATAGACTTTTAAAATGAGAAATCAGATACCATGCCCTGCTTTAAATCCTGCTGTGACTGTTTAGACTGTTTAAATTAATTCTCAACCATGGCCTACAAGACTCTTCATCCATGGCCCCTACCAGCCTCTTAGATTCACTTCTTCTGGTCCCTTCATCCATCATGCTTCTATCATATCTGCCATCTTTCTACACCTTGAGCACCCCAAGCTGTGCCTCCTGATAGGGCCTTTGTGCTGAGGCAGGACTAGGGTGAGATACACTCAAGGGGGCGCTCACTTTTAGGTCCTGCAAGGGCAAGGTCATTGCACTAGCTACTCTCACTGGAACACTCAAGATTTTTGTAGGATTGGTTCTTTATTATTTTTCATCTCTTCCAATATTTTCCCAGAATCTTGTTTCTTTTTTTCTTTTCTTTTACAATCCATGGATACTTCAATACCTCAGTATCCGTACTTTTGATTGGATTTATTGACGTGCTGCTCTGTTTCTTTTCTGTCTCTACATCCACTGGAAGGTCACTTTCATGACCGACTGCCTCACTCATCCCTGTATCACCAGCATCTAGTAATGTGCTGAGCACGTAGTAGGTGCTCAATAAATATCCAGGGAATCAGTGAAGGTCACATAACTCACACTGATTTCAGAAGAGCATCTGGGAGCTAGAAATGTGGGTCTGGCCAAGTCAGGCAAAGAAAAGTTAAATTCCAAAGCAAAATACTTTGTAATTCAGGCCACTCAAAGTGAGGGATGTGTGGTTTTGATGTCTGCATTAGCAGAGTTTCTTTGAGAATTGATTTTTGTGTGTGATGGGATGTTGATGTCTTATGGAGATAGCCATTGGATAGAGAATTCTTGTTTTAGAGGAAGATACTCACAGGTTAAAATAAGATTCTATTCTGACTGCGCAGAGACTGGTGCATCCATTAATCAGTTTCTGCAGTAAAAATAGAGCACAGGGCAAGACTGTACATGTGAGGGCTTTGTTCCTGACTCAGTCTGGAAGAAAGGTTTAGCAGGAACGCCCAAGAGTTCAGTTTCTTGAACCATGAGATCTGTGTAATGAAGTGATGTCTTTATCTCAAACTCAGAAATGAACCCTACAGAAAACCATTTTAAAGCTTTTCTCAAATTTTAAGGATCAAATAAAATAGTAATCTTCAGCTAGCAATAAATTCTTCCACTCTTCAATAAGTTTTAGGCCTACTGAAAAAAGTAGATCTTCCAGAACCTAATTTTCATCCAAAGATTAGTTTGAATGTGCCTTCAAATATTTATGGGTCTCACTTCAAGTGATCCAAAGGAAGAAACAGAAGCTCTGACATGGTTTCCCATACATACAAAATTCAGCTCCTTGAAACTCAATAAAGCTGTAGGTATTTTAATAAAATAAGAATCTGATCCAAACTCTTATTTTGCCATATAATTCCCATTAACCTAAAGTCATTTGTAAGTAGATTTCTCAATATAGTTTCCTTTTTGTATATTTAAAAGTCACAGAAATTATACCTGCTTATTACAAAATATTCAAATATGAGACTTTCCTCTCTAAAATGACATACATTTGTGCCAAAGTTTTATTATTATTATTAACTTAACACTGGATCAAGGAAATGTTTCTATTTTGGTGTATGTAGATTTATTCATTTGTTCAGTGTGTACCTGCTATGTGCTGGGTGCCTTGCTAGAGACTAGGAATACAGTGGTAAGTAAAAGAGACAAGGTGCTTGACCTCATGTTTAAACTCTAGTGGAGGAAACAGACAACAAGCAAGTATACAAATATGGAGAGCAGATATAGACTGTTTTAGATTCTATGGAAAGATTAAGTGGTTTCTGGGACCAGGTGGGAAGAGTGGTCAAAGAAGAAACTTCTGTCTAGGCTGAAGCTTGAAGAATGAGAAAGAGTCAGCCAAGTGAAGAAATGGAGAAGGTCATTCCAGGCAGCGTGAAGTCTCATGATAGGAAAAGACCTGGTCTGTTGAACACATAGAGTTACAGCACCCTTCTTCCAGGGATACTTGGTCTAGAATCATCCTACTCCATATTTTGGTGGAAAAGTGCCTGATGTACCAACACTGAGAACCTCAGACTAACAGTGAGCTTGGGTGGTGTTTAACAGCAAAGACTGAAAACAAGTTAGAATCAGGTTAAATCCACTTCAGTTAATCTCCTGAGACAGAGCAGCAAATCTTCACATCTCCATACCATTTAAAAAAAAAAAAAAAGATGAAACAATTATACCCAATCATTCTCCAAAGCTCTTTTGTCTAAAGACATGAATTTACTGTCACTGTGAGGATGATCTTTATCCTCAAGCAGATATAAATTTCATGTAGTTATAATGCATGAAAATATTTATTCTTCATTTTTTCTTTTTCTATTATCCTTTTTAGATACATTTCCGTTTGTGGACTCCAAAGTATTAATTTTTCTCAAATATATGTTTTTTTTTAAATAATCAAAAAAATAAAATAAAATAAAATAATCAAGTTGTTCATGTCGGAGATATACTTATCTATTTTCTGTACCAAACACATTGACAAACTTATCTATCATCTGCTATGGGACTTTCAGGTTGTTTTCAGATGCAGTGAAAATGCTTAAAAATAATAGTATACCTAAAATAGAATAGCCTGCTTTTTAGAATGCCTCCTTATAATAGAGTTATGTGGGATGCATCACAGGATAGCATTTTCTGACCTCTACCATTCATTGTTACCTAATCTTCCAAAGAGACTGAAGCAATGCTTGGGACCACCAATAGTTACCAGTACCACTGGAGAAGATTATGTTTCTAGGAAGAAACTAATAAAAACAAAAGAATCCCACTGTTGTGATCTTCAAATACACTATTTTTATAGGTTTTGAATGTTATACTGAGAGACAGGGAAAAATATAATATTCTATGCATGAGTAAGTTTATTTGATTTAAAGTAAGTCCATGTATATGTAGATGAACCCACTCCCTACATATTAGGAATGAAGGAGTGGCCAAAACCTCCTGCTCTGTAAGATATTAGTCTCCCTAATTGATGATCTTAGGGCATCTGAAAGGTTTACATGAATGAGCTCTTTGGGTTAGATCATCAAGTGTCTGTATCAAGAAGTAAAAGAAATACAGGGGCGTATCACATAAGCCATTTTTGACTGCTCTGTAGAGGTCAACTCTAATTTTAGATAGGGCCTCAGGAACTGAACGTCTCAAGCAGACCATAATTCTGGAATTCTAGAAAAGTGGAATGAGGAGAGAAAGCAACACAACAGCAACTTAATGGGGATCTGGTTCTGATTAACCTGGGTTACTTTGTTCAAGTGCTTCTTCTATCCGGGATTTGGTTATCTTGCCCATAGTGCCAAGGGACTGGACTAGATCAAAGTTTTAAAATGTTTCTAAGCATGAAGCCCCTTTTTAGTACAGAATTATTTGTTCTATTCCCATTCGTGTACATGAAGCAGAAGAGAAAGTATTCTCGTTGAAGAAAGAACAAGGTAGGCTGTCCCTACCCTCTTGGCCTTACCCTTGACCAGCAAATATCACCCAGGTGCTTCCAATTCTATGATTTCAGTCTCCCAAGGCTGTAAATTGAATAGCAGAAATGAAAAGATAAAATCTAGTTGAGAAAGTCATTTCACCTTGAAGCCTCATCTCTAACATAAAAAGTCGGACTGAATGATCTCTCTTTAGAGAGATCCTTTTAGAGAGATCCTTTTGACCCTTCCAGCTCAAAAGAAGTAGAAACTATGTGATTGTATCTCACTGCCAGTGATATTAGGAATTCACAAATAGACATGGAGATTAGCTAAATATGGAAATCTTTCCAGGAAGTAATACATCTAAGAGATGATTAATAACTGTCAGTTAGTTCAGTCACTCAGTCGTGTCCGACTCTTTGCGACCCCATGAATCGCAGCACGCCAGGCCTCCCTGTCCATCACCATCTCCCGGAGTTCACTCAGACTCACGTCCATCGAGTCCGTGATGCCATCCAGCCATCTCATTCTCTGTCGTCCCCTTCTCCTCCTGCCTCCAATCCCTCCCAGCATCAGAATCTTTTCCAATGAGTCAACTCTTCGCATGAGGTGGCCAAAGTACTGGAGCTTCAGCTTTAGCATCATTCCTTCCAAAGAAATCCCAGGGTTGATCTTCTTCAGAATGGACTGGTTGGATCTCCTTGCAGTCCAAGGGACTCTCAAGAGTCTTCTCCAACACCACAGTTCAAAAGCATCAATTCTTCGGTGCTCAGCCTTCTTCACAGTCCAACTCTCACATCCATACATGACCACAGGAAAAACCATAGCCTTGACTAGGCGGACCTTAGTCGGCAAAGTAATGTCTCTGCTTTTGAATATGCTATCTAGGTTGGTCATAACTTTTCTTCCAAGGAGTAAGCGTCTTTTAATTTCATGGCTGCAGTCACCATCTGCAGTGATTTTGGAGCCCAAAAAAATAAAGTCTCTCACTGTTTCCACTGTTTCCTCATCTATTTGCCATGAAGTGATGGGACCGGATGCCATGATCTTTGTTTTCTGAATGTTGAGCTTTAAGCCAACTTTTTCGCTCTCCTCTTTCACTTTCATCAAGAGGCTTTTTAGCTCCTCTTCACTTTCTGCCATAAGGATGGTGTCATCTGCATATCTGAGGTTATTGATATTTCTCCCGGCAATCTTGATTCCAGCTTGTGTTTCTTCCAGTCCAGCGTTTCTCATGAATAACTGTATGACTGATAAAAAGGCATGTTATCAAAATCCAAGCATGAACCCAAGAATGCATCCTAAAAAAGAAGGCCATCATTTCAAATGTAACCAATGTAAAATTCAGAACAATATGAGCCAATATCTAATGAGTCCTTGCTGAGTGCCAGGGCACCAAATTAAGTGCTTTAAATGTATCATATCAGAAATATTCACAATAACCATATGCAGTAGACCCAATTTTTATCCCCATTGTATTAAAGAGGAAACAAAGGCTTGAAGAAGCTAAGTATCTTTTCTTAGGTCAGACATCTGGGACAAATATTAAAATTGGATTAAGAGTTCTACAATGGGTATTCTCAGATGTAGACTTGTTTGGGTCTGAGAAGTCGTGTAGTAGAAGCTATGTGGCTGAGAAGGGAAACTTGGGACAAGGACTCACTGGTGAGTTTCCAGCACTGTTTAATGGAGTTCCTGAGCAGGGACCAGTAGGACGGCTCCTGTTAGCCTAGCAGGAATGTTGTGTGAATGACACACAAGAGCAGCCAAACAACCACAAGGAGAGGACTGAACTTGCTCCTCTGGATTTTTCTAGTTTATCTTCACAATTCTTTGAAGGAGATAAAAGCCAAGTTCTGTTTTAGAGAGGAAGCAGTCAAGACACAGGGAAGTGAAACCATTTGCCCAAGGTCACAATAGTGGCCATGAGAACAAAAGCAACAACTTCCCTTGGGATCAGTGATTCCTAGTAGTTGATCCCACACTGCTTTCTTGCCTGAAAACAACCATCAGAAGAACTTATCAGTTCTTCCAATGATACTTTACTTTTAATTTAATTTAATTAATTTATTTTTGGCTGCCCTGGGTCTTTGTTGCTTTGTATGGGCTTTCTCTAGTTGTGGTGAGCAGTAGTTACTCTCTAGATGCAGTGCCCAGATTTCTCATTGAGGTGGCTTCTTGTGGGGGAGTCCAGGCTCTGGAGCACAGGCTCCAGTAGGGTGGTGTGTGGTCTCCAGGCGTGTGGTGTGTGGGATTAGGTGCTCCACGGCATATGGAATCTTCCTGGACCAAGGGTGGAACCCATGTCCCCTATGCTGGGAGGCAGATTCTTATCCACTGTGCCACCAGGGAAGTCCTACAATGATACTTTATGTATACATATGTAAACACAAATAAGCTTTCTTTACTCCCCCCCACTTCTTATACAATGGTAGCACATTCTACCTGGGCTTCCCTGGTGGCTCAGATGGTAAAGAATCTACCTGTAATGCAGGAGACCCAGGTTCGATCCCTGGGTTGGGAAGATTCTCTGGAGAAGGGAATGGCTACCTGATTCAGTATTCTTGCCTGGAGAATTCCATGGACAGAGGAGCCAGGTGGGCTCTACATATGCCTCCTAGGTTTTCTTTTGGTTGATTAGCAATACCTCTTAAAGATCAATCTATACTGTATGCAAGGGGCTTCTTTGTTCTTTTTTTTTGTTTGATTGCATAATATTTTTTTTTGTACAGATAAAAAAATCGTCTTGATGGACTTTTAGTCCATTTCCATTTGTTTTGTCCTTACAAACAGTGAGGAATGAATAACCTCATAGGTATCTCACTCTCAACATGTGTAAGTATGTCTACATAGGAGTTCTTAACCAGGGGTGATTTTGCCCATCATTGGCAATGTCTGGAGGAAGTTTTGGTTGTCATACCTAGGGAAGGAAGTGCCATTGGCTTTGGTGAGTGGAGCTAGGGATGCTAAGTATCCTACAAGACACAGAATAAACTCACAGCAAAGAATAATCCAGCCCAAAATGTGATTAAATGATAATGCCAAGATTGAGTAGCCCCTGGTCTACAGAAAACATTTCTAAAAATGGGATTGCTGTGTCAAAAGATATTTACATCTCTTGTTTTGCTGAACATAGCCAAATTAATCTCCAAGGAAGTTGTACTAGTCAACATTCTTCAGGGTCATGTGTGAAATGCTTGTTTTCTCAAAAACCTCACCAACAGTGTTATCATATGTTTTGATCTTTGCAAGTCTAATAGTCTTAAAAATGGTATCTCAGTAAAATTTATTTGTACTTCCATTACTATAGTGAATGAGCATCTTTTCATATATTTAAGGGTAATTTATATCCCTTTTACCCATCTTCCTATAATTTGTTAGTGTCTTCCATAATTATTTGGAGGAGCTCTTTATTAGCTAAAACCTTTGGGCAGACTAGTTTTCACTTTCCTTTTCATTGTCAAGAAATTGTTATCCACTTGCCAATCATTCTAGATAACTTATTCAAATCATTTCTGTTAAGAGTTTGTCACAGGGTCCACAAATTTTACTTTCTGCTGCACATTTAGTCTTACCTGCTGTTCCCTCCATCAACCAAGTAACAAATGTTAATTGAACATCACCTTTATAGATTTCCTAAAATCTAATGACATTGTTATCCATCTATATACTTTTGCTACTAACTCTCCAGTGCTTGAAAAAGATACAGAAATATATTCTTTAAAGCTCTTTAAAAAGCTGACATACCCTATTCTGGAAAGAAAGAAGGCTTTGAAAGAGCATTCAAAGACCAGAGGTGCTGAGAAACAAAATGTGCAGGACATCATCAGGATCTACTCTGTACCACTTAGTTCTTGCTCTTAATTTCTACGTTAAGTCCTTTTCTCTCTACCCACTTGTTTCAGGAAATTTAAACAAACCTGCTTTTTTTTAAGGCTAACATCACTGCTATCATTGCTAAAAAGAATGAGGTTTAGGATCATTCTTGAATTATTCTAGAATTCTCAACGACAGATATACCATATAAAAGCACACAGAGCTGCTTTATAAATTTATGAAGAAAGTGGCTATTACTCAAGAACAACATGAGAGGAAATGTCATGAACTTGAACCTCTATGGATACAAGTGGCAGGTGCTGCCTGGATGCCACTGACTGTTAATGGGGGCATGAAGAGCTTCATCATTTTGCACACCCAGCATGTGATGTGTACCTCTTGGCCTTCTCCTATAGTCATCTGCCAAAATTGTGTTACAGTGTAGTGTTTGTAAAATCTGTGACTGCTTTAAAATAGTACTGTTATTTTCCTGCTTAATAAATTTATATGCTCACTGCAAAAACTTGAAATATAGTAATATATAACTTATACTGCAAAAATCTGCCATGATGTCACCCACAAAGGAGAACCAGGATAGCAGCATTCCTACCTGTGCTATTTCTTTGATTATTGAACATATTATTATATATTTTATTATCTCTTTTCCTAAACATGAGATGCTGCTCCATCTATTGCTCTAAACAAGCTTTTTACATTTTAATATATATATTTTCCCTTCTGTATAGACTAACTTTATTCTTTGTTAATGGCTACAGAATGGTCACATTGAGAAGGGAACGGCATCCCACTCTAGTATTCTTGCCTGGAGAATTCCATGGACAGAGGAGCCTGGCGGGCTACAGTCCTTGGGGTCGCAAAGAGTCAGATACCACTGAGCGACTAACACACACACACACGCGCGCACACACACACACACACACACACACACACACAAAATGGTCACAAGATAGATGAACTATGACTAACGTGACCATTTGTCTATTGGTAGATATTTAGGTTTCTCTAGACTTTTTAGTGTAATAAATAATGCCACAGGGAACATCCTTTTTACTGTGTCTTTATGTATCTTGAATAAATGTTTCCTTAGGATAGATCTTATAAGGCAAATATATTCATTTATTTTAGATAACTGCTTTTAAACACAATAAAAGAAATACATGTTTATGGTAAAACAGTGAAACTGTATAGAAGGACAGGAGGTAAAAAGAAAGGCTCTCTTTCTACTTTCTACTCTCAAACCCCAGAACCCCTCCCAGGAGTATCTCCTTTTAATAGTTTCTTGTGAGAAAATGCATTCATAATTTTAATAGAGGATCTCAAAATGCATCTGGAAACTGTAAGAGAGTGTAGTCCTGTTTCCTTCTTTTTTCTTTTTCTTCTTTTTTTTTTTTAAACGGGGGGAGCGGGTAGGTAAAATCCTTTTATTTTCAGGTAGTCAGGGTGCTACTGCTAACAAGACGGAAGACTTTAAGGGAAGCTTGAGAATTTTCCCCACAGCACAACCAGCCTCATCATAAACCACAGTGTGAAAAGCCGAGTTGAGGAAAGCCACGACTAAAAGGTCTTGTGGAAAAAAGGAAAGACAAGAGGGCAGGTGTGGGATGGATCATAGTTTCCTGGCTTTAAGTCAGTCCAGAAGCCTCAAAATCTGCTACCTTAGCTCCAGACGCTCCCAGAACTTTGAAGGTTAGTGGGAGTAAAGAGGTAGGTCCAAGGGAAGATAGGCTGGGAGAGGAGAAGAACCAGCAGCAGCTAGTTATAAATTACACTGGTATTCTAGAAGATGCTGCTGTATAGCTGAGTTGCAACTGTCAGCATCTCCATGACTCCCCAAGAACTAAATGATTAACAAGACCTAAGAGAACTAAGACCAGAGAACTGAGACAACTTACTTGTTCTTACAGGGATTCAAACCATGACTTTTCCAAGTTCCAAATCTCTTCTCTTCTTTCCTGCAATGTGAGGGTTCCCCCTGTTGTAAAAGACCAAAAGCTGTGTTGGGAGACTGGGAATGAACGCATGGGTTACCTCCAGCATGCTTTGCAGAGATGAAACTAGAATCCAGGAAAGCCCCTAAAACCAATCTTAGAACTGATAGCCTGCATTCTGATTGGGGTAGGGGACAGCAAGCCCCAAGTTTCACCTCACATGACATCAGTTTCCATTTCAATTGCATCATTGTGCCATTTCAGATAGGGGCAATGGTTGTACTACACCCCAGAAGAAGCAGTGAGTGAAATATTCAAAGTGCCTGGTTAACATCATCATCAGAAAGACTTCCTCATTTCAAAGTGTGTTAGTTGCTCAGTCACGTCCGACTTTTTGTGACCCCATGGACTCTAGCCTGCCAGGCTCTTCTGTCCATAGAATTCTCCAGGCAAGAATACTGGAGCAGATTGCTACTTCCTTCTCCAAGGTCATTTCAAGGAAACTCTGATGAAGGTAGCATGTGGCTTCTTTTACAGTGCGATCTAAGAAAGTCTTAAAACCATCCCTCTCCTTTGAAAAACGGTTGGTTCCCTTTGAACAACACTTTCTCAGATGATACCTGAAATTTGATTGTCAAATCTCCCTCTGGGCTTAAGTCTCTAATATCTGTCCTAACCCAAACTTTTGTGAAACAAGCCACGTCTTAAACTATCAGGAAGTTAAACATTAGGTGAATGACTATCTGGGGAAGGTTTTGACAGCCCAGGGAAAGGGTAAGAAGAGAACTAAAGTCATCACATTTGCTAACATGTGAGCAAATGTGACATAGTGGGGAGAACCAAGCAACAGGGCCCTTTTAAAGTTTTGTCCTGATTTTACAAATAATTGGCAAACAAATAACTCCAGAATGTCAAAATCACCAGGATCATCAGTTAAATATTAGTGTTGCTCTCCCAAATGGTGGTTCCCATTACATATTTGCCTGAAAGAAAATCCCCAAAGGAAAGGTGAACACATAACGACAAGAGGGTGAAATCTTGTTCTGTGGGCACCATTTGGAGAAGGAAAGGAGAGAAAGTAACACTTTAGTGGTTGATTTATGTTTTGAATGTAGGCTTACATAGTTCTTTCAAATCCTCTAGTTTAACCCAATGATTCAAGGACTGTTATTATTTCCGCTTAAAAACAAACAAACCAACAAAAAGTAAGGCAACCAAAAAATTAAGACACTTGCCTGAGGTTGCACAGATAATCTGGCAGAAAGGATCTGCCTGATGTGAAAATTCTGTTTCTGTCCCACTCAGCCTCATCAGAGGAGAAAGTTGAAGTTCTGCTGTTTTCCGAAGGGTAGAGATGTCCTTTCATGGATAAAAGAAACATAGCTTCTTACTGATGTATCTGCTGGACTAGCTGAGCAGCTAAGGAGCCAATATTACACCAGCAAAGAGGGAGTTCTGTGCTCCCACTTTGAAATCCAGCATAAGCGCTGCACAACCAAACAGGGCAGAAACAAATTTCTGCTGGGTCATGGCTTGGAGGAATCAACCACACAACTGATTGTTCAGCATTAGGTTCATGCAATAAAAGTCTCCTACATTAAATCAGGGCAGGTACAAAGCCATAAAGCAGTCATTAAGCACTCAGGTTCTTCAGTCATAGAATTGAGTTTGTATGCTCACTTATAAAGAGACTTGGCCCCTCTGAACCTCAATGTCCTCACCTAAAAAATGGGGGAATCATAAGATCATGGCCAAATAAGATGCCCTTTGAGTGCCTGAAGTATAGGAAATGCTCCCAAAATCTTTTGTTTTTCCTGCCTCTCTTTGAAAGAAAGTCACAATCCAAAATTCCATTTCATATATTAATATAAAAAGAAAGAAGATATCAAAGACATTTGCACCAGCTCGACTTTGTACAACTACGCGGGCATCAAGCATCTTCTTGGATAGTGTTTGATACATGTCAGATGTCTGGGATGAAACTCTGGAATAGGAGGACAGCTTTGAACATGGCCAAGAAAAGAGACAAGGTCAAGTGAAGTTCCGTGATCTTTCACCCAGAGGGGTGCCTGTTTTACTTGGTGTCTCTCTTTCTCTGGTGGCTTTTGTGTGGTTTCCTTGGAAGGTTTTAGGCTGGCATTTTTCAGAAATAGCACAGCTGTTTGGGATGATTACAGGCCATCACCATTTCCCAGAGATGAAGTGGTGTTTAGCTTGCTGACTGGCTGTCCCCTGTGCCTGGCTCAGGGAAGGCACAGATTACCCTGCTGTTTACCACTTAGCAGATCTGAGGAGACCTCAGGAATTGGAGAGGCTGACCAAGCAGGAGAGACTGTGACGGGGGAGCCTGATCATTCCTTTGAGAATGAGACTGAGCTTTGATGACAGAACATGACATCCATTTCAACAGAAGGCTCACCTGACAGTCTCTAAATATCTATGTTGGAACTCAGCAAACATTAAGAAGTCAAAGAGATCATCTGAGTTTGGAGAAATCTTCCTTGGAAATCTCGAAGCCACACTGCCCAATGGTAGCTTCCAGGCATGTGTGGCAACTGATCACTTGTTGTGTGGAGAATCCAAATTGAGATGTCTCATGAAATATATGATTTCAAAGACTTAGTCCTTAAATGTAATATGTCTCAATTTTTTATGTCAGTGATGTGAAGAAATGATAGTACTTAGAAACACAGGGTTAAACAAAGTACTGTGTTCTTAAAATTAATTGTACTTTTTCTTTTTGCTAGTTTTTAGTGTGGCTAATAGAAAATTTTAATTTTCCTATGTAGCTCTCACTATGTTTCTGAGGGTTAACGCTGCTTTAGAACTTCACATAGAATTTGGATCCCAATTTATCACTCCAGTTATTATTTATGTCTACTTGATGCCTTGACTATGATGATCCCAGGCTATTAACAACTCAAACTTATCCAGAAGGTTTCTACCCCAGGGCTTTTTGCTCTTGCTGTTTATTCTACTTTGTGCTCAGTCTCCTACATCTTCTCACATCTGGCCCCCTTTTCGATTTTCTGGTCTCTTTTCAAATGCCCTCTCTCCGGTAAGGCCTGTGTAACTACCAAATGATCATATCAGCCTATCCTATTCTCCGTAGAACACTTTATATTGTCTACCTTCCTGACTAGACTAGAGCTCCATGAGAAAGTCTTCTCTTTTCATCTCTCTGCTTCCTGCACTAAGAATAGCCCTGGTTCAGAGCTGGCAAGAAATATTCCTGAATAGCTAAACACATGAGCCTTAAGTCTGATTAAGACTGTTTAAGCTGTGTTCCAACACGGCACCCTTTGTTTGTGTCATCCTCATTGTGCACCTGTTGTGGACTAGCCACTCTGACAGACTTGAGGGATACTGTAACTGATGTCTTGGTCTCTGCCCTCAGAAATCCAGGGCTCGGTAGGTTCCAGGGAGCAAAATGTCTGTAGACAGAGTTGTCATGTTACGGCCATGAGCCTCCTGTTGCATTTCGCTATGTAAACTACTAAGGAAATAACCCCAAAGAGGTTAAAAACCAAGATAACCTCAAAGCTCAGACTCCCTGTTTACCACCTGTAGCTGCAGATGGTTGTTGAAAAGGCAGCTCTTTTGTGCTCTTCTGCTTTTGAAAACAGATTAACCATTCTGAAGACTATAATTATGGGCAGGATCAGGACATGTATTTAGCTGTGGAAGACTCTAAAGTTTGGGAAGTTTGAGAAGATAGCTTGGCTCCAAGGGGCATATGTTTTCAAAAGTTTTTAAGGGAAGACTGATCTCTTAATACATCCTGAGATTACTAAAGCACATTGAAGACCACTATGTAGAGGAGATGTCATTTTTGTTTATTTATATTCCATAAATATGTGTGGGAAAGACATATACATTCCAAATGGTTAACCTTGGCTACCTCAGAGTTGTGGAGAAGGGTAGAATGCTAAGACACTAGAAATAACTTTATCACATGCCTCCATATTGCTTTATTTGTTACAATCTACATGGGTAGATTTTGCACTTTCAAAAATAAAGTTTCCAGAAAGAAAACTTTTTACAAAGAAACTCCATAAAACTTCCCTGTATTTGATAGGGGGCACTTCTCACACCTTGACTTTTTTCATCTCAGTTCTGTGCCTCAGCTACTAAAGCAAAGGCTAGTCACCAAGCTTGGTACCAAAAAGTGGTAAGTAAAGTCTGAGCTCATTTCTGGAGAATCTGCTGGTGTCCTAGCTCCCCTAAATACCCAGTAAGTGCCCTCATATATCACCGATCTTTTGCCATAGTTAGCATTTCTTTAGCCTCTTTCACTGGGAGGGTATCCTTTATTGAGAGCCTCCATCATAAGCCAGGTAATTAGCTTACCTGTTCCTATTTCAGTCTGCCATCATTACTTCAAGGGTAGGCATAATTATCTTCACTTCTCAGATGTGGAAACTGAAGTTCAGAAAAGTTTGATGCATGTCCCAAGGTCACAGAGATGGTTGGAGGCAGAGCCTGACTTTGCTCCTAGCCCTTTCCAATCTTGTGCCCAATTCACCACTATTCATGATACCTCTTTCTTAAGGATAAGCTATAATGAAGTGTTTTGCCACTTGTTCCATAACTGAACTAAACTCTATTCTCAACAGAAGCCTAATTCCAGGCACCTGTGAAGGGCTCCTGCTCTCCAGGAGCTTTCCCCTAACCAGCCTTCCATGGAGCCTGCTGGTCTACCAATCTAACATCTCCTGGGATCCAAGGACAAGGACCTTTAGAAATTGGTAACATGCAAGATTGTTACAAGCCACAAAGACCATTATGTGAATTAGTTATCAAGGATACATCCAGTAAGCTTCCAAGGAGATGAAACCTGGGGCCAGTATAACTGGATGAGATAGTAACAGAGCAGAGTCAGGAATGTCCTACAGGGGTGCCATTGTGGGACCGTGGATAACCAAGGGGACCCAGAAAAGGCAGATGTAGAAAAGAAAGGTGCCATTAAAAGTATTTGTCACCAAGCAGGAAAGGCCTGAGCTCACTTGCTATGCTAATAAGGCCATGCTGCTGCTGCTGCTAAGTCGCTTCAGTCGTGTCCGACTCTGTGCAACCCCATAGACAGCAGCCCATCAGGCTCCCCCGTCCCTGGGATTCTCCAGGCTAGAACACTGGAGTGGGTTGCCACTTCCTTCTCCAATGCATGAAAGTGAAAAGTGAAAGTGAAGTCACTCAGTCATGTCCGACTCTTCGCGACCCCATGGACTACAGCCCACCAGACTCCTCTGTCCATGGGATTTTCCAGGCAAGAGTGCTGGAGTCGGGTGCCATTGCCTTCTCCAATAAGGCCATGGATAGGCACAAAACAGAAAAAACTGGCACATGTGGGGTCTGCACTACCTATTCTAGCCAAAAGTTCTGCAAATGTTCCTATTGTCACAAGTTCACTGAGATATAAGACCCAGCAGCTCAATGAACGGAGGTCCGTCACTTCATCAGGATGATTCAAATAACATGTTCTCCCAGGAGTCTGCTTCAGAGTGTCCTTTTAAGGCACCAAGGGCCAAGAAGGAGCTTCTGGATATTTGCAGGGTTGGTTTACGATGGATCTTATCTAGTAATGGATTTCTAGAAGCCACCTGGACAAAAATATTGTCTTCCTTCTTCCTCAAATGGAATGTGTTTTTCCTCCCCACAGAAAAAGCGCACTTTGAAGGGTTCCATCGAACTCTCCCGAATCAAATGTGTCGAGATTGTGAAAAGTGACATTATCATCCCATGTCACTATAAATATCCATTTCAGGTAAGTCCATCAGGCCAGTGGTCTAGTTCTCCATTCCTTGGATGATAGTTGAAATGCTCAGTCACTGAATGAGAAGGTGGCACAGAGATGACTTAGACCATGCTCAGAAGAAATCTGCTGTGTTCTTTCAATGACACATTCATTCAACAAAGATTAATAACAAAATTTTGAAAAAGTTGTCATCCCTTATTTCCCTTTCCCTCATGTCTTCCTTACCTCAAGGAAAGTCCTAATTACTCTATTTCTAGGGGGAAGAAAAAAAAATAATCAAGAGCCCCAAGTCTAACATTCTGCAAGCACAGTTTACTTATAATTTCAGACAATAGATTACATTCCTTGGTTATAAATTGATTGGAAGCTCTAGAATAAAAAGACTCAGAGTTTATAATCTGAGAATTATCTGGAGTTGTGCTGTCCAATACAGTAGCCAGTAGCCACAGGTGAATGCTTACATTTAAATGTAAATTAATTCAAATTTCACAACATTAGTAAGCTCTGAGTCATACTAAGCCACAGTGAATGAATAAATATTTCACATCTTCAATAGCCACGGGCTAGTGGCTAATTTATTGGACAGCCAAGATTTTAAATTTCCATCACTGCAGAAAGTTCTATTGCGCAGAGCTGATGGAGAGTATCTTTAGTCTTTAGGTTATGACATTGTCTAAATCTTGTTACCACTCTTGATATTTATGGTTCTGAAAGAGTGGATATCTTCTCGCACATCCTGGGGTACCATTCATGTTTGTCAATCTGAGGAGTTAATATTTCATTTTCAATGTGGCATAGGAAAGAACTTTTTTCCTACTAAAAAAGTGACCTCCACAAGTTGGAATTTTTAGTACTGAAAGTAAAAGGAGTAACACGTATTTTTCCCATCATTGAAACTCCAATTACTAATGCATGCATGAAAAAACAACCTGGTGAAATCCAAAGATCTGTTGTGTAGTTAATGGTACTGGACCAATGTCAATTTCCTGGTTTTAAAGACGTATTCTGTTTCGTTAAGATACTGTCATTGAAGAAATGTGAGTGAAAAGTATATAGGAACTCTGTACTATCTTTGGAAATTCCTGAATCACTTGTTTCAAAATAAGTTTAAAGAAATCTTAGTTATATATTTATCACCTAATATCTTACTCTTCTTTTTTTAATTTATTTTTTAAATATAAATTTATTTATTTTAATTGGAGGCTAATTACTTTACAATATTGTATTGGTTTTGCCATACATCCACAATGATTCTTTTTTTTTTTTTTTTTACTTTACAATACTGTATTGGTTTTGCCATACATTGACATGAATCTGCCATGGGTGTACATGAGTTCCCAACCCTGAACCCCCCTCCCACCACTCTCCCCATATCATCTCTCTGGGTCATCCCAGTGCACCAATATGCCAGAATTTTTTAATTATTGAAAAATTAATGTGAGAAATATGCTGCCTAGTTAAGTGGGGAACTCTTTTCTCTAGCTGTTTTAATGTAGTGATGGCTTATCTGCACAGCATTCAGACATCTAGCTAAAAAGGGCACTAGTCCCCAGATCACCCAGATGTTTGGTTTTTTGACAACAGCCTGAGACCCCACTCTCAGCACAGTAACCCAGAGGGGCTGCTGTCAGCCATTCAGCTCCGATTTCACTGCTCACCCTGAACTCTCTGTGCGTCTCCAGGTTGTTCATGACAACTACCTCCTGTATGTGTTTGCTCCAGACCGGGAGAGCCGACAGCGCTGGGTGCTGGCCCTCAAAGAAGGTAATTAACCTCCTGTGTGACCGAATCTCTGAGATCTCTAGATCCGCAAGAATGCTTGAGTTCCATGATCAAATAAAGAGCAGCTGATGGTCAAATATTTCTTCCTTTTGGTGTTGGTGGGGACTCCCAAAGTTTCAGGTTGGGCAATAACCAGTACAGTGCAGGATCAGGCAAATCCTGCTAGGCACCTGTTTTTGTAAGGCTCTTATATAAGGATGTTTTTAATATTTTTTAATGGTTCTATTTTAAAGGGTTATGTAAGTACCTCCACAATGTATCCGTTGTGTCTCCTGGTAAGCAAAACCAAACTATTTACTATTGGGCCCATTCAGAAAATGTCTACTGACTCCTTGTATTGAATGAAGAACAAGAGCATGGGCCCTCAAGCTAGAGGACCTGGGCTTGAATCCTGGCTCTGCCACTCACTAGCCATGTGTGTTCAAGCAACTCAACTGCTCTGTGCTTCAGTTTCCCCATCTATTTTTAACAAGGAGAGGAGGAGGGGATAATAATAATTGTTTCTCCTTCCCTGTATTATGCAAAGTAAAATAAATCAGGGAAAGGAAAATCCTGTATGTTCCCATTTAAATGAGTAATCTAAAACATAAAACAAATGAATATCACAAAACAGAAACAGACTCACAGACACCGAGAGCAAACTAGCAGTTTCCAAAGGAGAGAGAGGTGGGAGGAGGGGCAAAATAGATGAAGGGGATGAAAAGGTACAAAATACCAGTCATAAAAGAATTCAAATCAATAAAATTAGAAATGAAAATGGAGAGATCACAACAGACAACACAGAAATACAAAGGATCATAAGAGACTACTATCAGCAATTGTATGCCAATAAAATGGACAACATGGAAGAAATGGACAAATTCTTAGAAAAGTACAATTTTCCAAAACTGAACCAGGAAGAAATAGAAAATCTTAACAGACCCATCACAAGCACGGAAATTGAAACTGTAATCAGAAATCTTCCAGCAAACAAAAGCCCAGGTCTAGACGGCTTCACAGCTGAATTCTACCAAAAATTTCGAGAAGAGCTAACACCTATCCTCCTCAAACTCTTCCAGAAAATTGCAGAGGAAGGTAAACTTCCAAACTCATTCTATGAGGGCACCATCACCCTAATACCAAAACCTGACAAAGATGTCACAAAAAAAGAAAACTACAGGCCAGTATCACTGATGAACATAGATGCAAAAATCCTCAACAAAATTCTAGCAATCAGAATCCAACAACACATTAAAAAGATCATACACCATGACCAAGTGGGCTTTATCCCAGGGATGCAAGGATTCTTCAATATCCGCAAATCAATCAATGTAATTCACCACATTAACAAACTGAAAAATAAAAACCATATGATTATCTCAATAGATGCAGAGAAGGCCTTTGACAAAATTCAACATCCATTTATGATAAAAACTCTCCAGAAAGCAGGAATAGAAGGAACATACCTCAACATAATAAAAGCTATCTATGACAAACCCACAGCAAACATTATCCTCAATGGTGAAAAATTGAAAGCATTTCCGCTAAAGTCAGGAACAAGACAAGGGTGTCCACTTTCACCGCTACTATTCAACATAGTTCTGGAAGTTTTGGCCACAGCAAGTAGAGCAGAAAAAGAAATAAAAGGAATCCAAATTGGAGAAGAAGAAGTAAAACTCTCACTGTTTGCAGATGACATGATCCTCTACATGGAAAACCCTAAAGACTCCACCAGAAAATTACTAGAGCTAATCAATGAATATAGTAAAGTTGCAGGATATAAAATCAACACACAGAAATCCCTTGCATTCCTATACACGAATAATGAGAAAGTAGAAAAAGAAATTAAGGAAACAATTCCATTCACCATTGCAACGAAAAGAATAAAATACTTAGGAATATATCTACCTAAAGAAACTAAAGACCTATATATAGAAAACTATAAAACACTGATGAAAGAAATCAAAGAGGACACTAATAGATGGAGAAATATACCATGTTCATGGATTGGAAGAATCAATATAGTGAAAATGAGTATACTACCCAAAGCAATTTACAAATTCAATGCAATCCCTGTCAAGCTACCAGCAACATTTTTCACAGAACTAGAACAAATAATTTCAAGATTTGTATGGAAATACAAAAAACCTCGAATAGCCAAAGCAATCTTGAGAAAGAAGAATGGAACTGGAGGAATCAACTTGCCTGACTTCAGGCTCTACTACAAAGCCACAGTCATCAAGACAGTATGGTACTGGCACAAAGACAGACATATAGATCAATGGAACAAAATAGAAAGCCCAGAGATAAATCCACACACATATGGACACCTTATCTTTGACAAAGGAGGCAAGAATATACAGTGGAGTAAAGACAATCTCTTTAACAAGTGGTGCTGGGAAAACTGGTCAACCACTTGTAAAAGAATGAAACTAGATCGCTTTCTAACACCCCACACAAAAATAAACTCAAAATGGATTAAAGATCTAAATGTAAGACCAGAAACTATAAAACTCCTAGAGGAGAACATAGGCAAAACACTCTCAGACATAAATCACAGCAGGATCCTCTATGATCCACCTCCCAGAATTCTGGAAATAAAAGCAAAAATAAACAAATGGGATCTAATTAAAATTAAAAGCTTCTGCACAACAAAGGAAAATATAAGCAAGGTGAAAAGACAGCCTTCTGAATGGGAGAAAATAATAGCAAATGAAGCAACTGACAAACAACTAATCTCAAAAATATACAAACAACTTCTGCAGCTCAATTCCAGAAAAATAAACGACCCAATCAAAAAATGGGCCAAAGAACTAAATAGACATTTCTCCAAAGAAGACATACGGATGGCTAACAAACACATGAAAAGATGCTCAACATCACTCATTATTAGAGAAATGCAAATCAAAACCACAATGAGGTACCACTTCACACCAGTCAGAATGGCTGCGATCCAAAAATCTGCAAGCAATAAATGCTGGAGAGGGTGTGGAGAAAAGGGAACCCTCCTACACTGTTGGTGGGAATGCAAACTAGTACAGCCACTATGGAGAACAGTGTGGAGATTCCTTAAAAAATTGCAAATAGAACTACCTTATGACCCAGCAATCCCACTGCTGGGCATACACACCGAGGAAACCAGAATTGAAAGAGACACATGTACCCCAATGTTCATCGCAGCACTGTTTATAATAGCTAGGACATGGAAACAACCTAGATGTCCATCAGCAGATGAATGGATAAGAAAGCTGTGGTACATATACACAATGGAGTATTACTCAGCCGTTAAAAAGAATTCATTTGAATCAGTTCTGATGAGATGGATGAAACTGGAGCCGATTATACAGAGTGAAGTAAGCCAGAAAGAAAAACACCAATACAGTATACTAACACATATATATGGAATTTAGGAAGATGGCAATGACGACCCTGTAGGCAAGACAGGGAAAGAGACACAGATGTGTATAACGGATTTTTGGACTCAGAGGGAGAGGGAGAGGGTGGGATGATTTGGGAGAATGGCATTCTAACATGTATACTATCATGTAAGAATTGAATCGCCAGTCTATGTCTGACGCAGGGTGCAGCATGCTTGGGGCTGGTGCATGGGGATGACCCAGAGAGATGTTGTGGGGAGGGAGGTGGGAGGGGGGTTCATGTTTGGGAACGCATGTAAGAATTAAAGATTTTAAAATTAAAAAAAATAAGTAAATAAAAAATAAAACATTTTAAATCTTAAAAAAAAAAAAAGAAGTAAGTCACAGGAATGCAATGTACAGTACAAGGAATATAGTCACTATTTTATGATAAGTTTGTGTGTACGTAATCTGTACATACATGAGTCTGTACGATTCATAAAAATATTGAATCACTGTGTTGTGTATCTGAAACTAATATTGTAAGTCAGCTACACTTTAATAAATATTTTTTTTAAAAAAAAGGACCTGCCTCCAGAGCTGCTAAGAGTAAGTCTCTTGGAACTGACCAGGTCCATAGTCGGCACCCAACAAATGTCAACTAGTCTTAAATGTTTTCAGATCATTGTAAGGGTACTTCTTAGGGCTCACCTTCTCGACAGCATAATCAGAACCAGCACAGTATTTACATACATGAGATGTGGAACCAGGCTGCTAAGGAAAAAGCTCTAGCTCTGCCAATAATTAGTGTGTGACCTTGGGCAAATTCCTTGACTTTTCAGTATCTCCATTTCCTTACCTGACTAGCAACAGATAGTCATAAGGTTATTGTGAGAATTAAAAGAGTTTGTTGTTGTCCAGTTGCTAAGTTGTCTCCAACTCTTTGCAACCCCATGGACTGCACCTCGCCAGCTTCCTCTGTCCTCCAGTATCTCCTGGAGTTTGCTAAAATTCATGTCCATTGAGTCAGTGATGCTAGGATGTGGCAGACACTTGGAATCATACCCAAAGAAAGCATTTAGTCTGTATTACTATCATTGCCATTTAGCCTGAAGGCCCAGCTTTTCAGGAAAAAATAGGTTCAAATATTAATCTAAGTAGCTACAGAGACTGACAGTAGGCAAACCATCTGAAATCATGGGACCCAAGATGCCCTTCTCTGAAAAATGAGAATAAATATACAAGTCTTATCTTCTTCCAAGATTGTTGTGAGTCTCAAATGGAAAGTGCCAGATAAATTGAGAAGGGCTCTCAAGTTTAACGTTCACAGGCACAAAACAAACACTAACATACAAAGTAATCAAAAGGGCCCCAACTACTCTCACTGGCCACTCTCCCTCAGTGAAGGGATTTTACTCACAGGATGTTAGAGCTGAAAGAGGCATTTGAGATAACCTGTCAGTTTTTTATACTTTTTTTTTCCCCCCAATCAGGAAAGCCTCTCTTCTCCTGTACCAAAATTTAACTTTAAAGCCCCAAATCTAGAAAGGATAAAAGCAAAGTTGCTATGGGTAGAGATGGGAGAGATAGAGTGGTGAGAATCACACCCACTCAGTCTTCCCTGAGTTCCTAAGGCATTTTTGTGGGGCCCAGAGACCCCATCTATCAATCCCGTGGCACAGTGGGAACTGGGAATCAAATGAGGATTTTGCTCAACCCAAAGACACACAACTAACCAAAGGCACAGCTGGATAAGAATCCAGATCTGCTGATGCCTAAATTCAATATACATGCTTCTGTGTGCCCAGGAAAAAAGACCATTTTCTCTGACTACTCTAGGTAATACTCATGCAAGTTCACACAGCAGGGTCCAGTCTCAAGGAATTGTTAAGTTGGTGGCTCTTGAGTGACTGACCTGGAAATAACTCTTCTGCTGGTGCCAACTCCTTTCAGAAACCAGGAATAACAACAGTTTGGTGCCCAAGTATCACCCTAATTTCTGGATGGATGGGAGATGGCTGTGCTGTACTCAGATGGAGAAGCTTGCAGTGGGCTGTGCCCAGTACGATCCCACCAAAAATGGTGAGCAATTATGAATTCCCTTTCTTCTTTGTATAATGACTGACCGCTCTGCGAGTAGAAAGGAAATGTTCTTTGCTTCCCATCACCAGGGGTGTCCAGGATTGAATGCAAAATTTCACATTTTCAAAATTTTCAGAAGATAGTCATCTGCCTCTAACACTAGTATGTTGGTGGTTTTTCATCTCGAGTGCGTGTGTGTGCACTCAGACATGTCCAACTCTTAGCAACCCCAAGGACTATAGCCCACCAGGCTCCTCTGTCCTTGGGATTTTCCAGGCAAGGATACTGGAGGGGGTTGCCATTTCCTTCTCCAGGGGATCTTCCTGACCCAGGGATCAAACCTGTGTCTCCTACTAACCTGCATTGGCAGGCAGATATTTTGTCACTGAGCCACTGGGGAAGCCTACATCTTGAAGCTGATGTCTTTATAACTCCTTGCTACTCAAAGTGTGGTTCTTAGACCAGCAGCATCATCAGCACCTGGAAGCTGATTAGAATGCAAATTCTAGGGCCCCTCATAGGTCTGTTGGATCAGAATTTGTATTTTAACACTATTTGGGTGCATGGTTAAGTTTGAGAAGCATTGCTATACCCTCAAGTTAGGAAATTTGAAAAGCACAGTCTACTTAAATCTGAAGTTGTAGAGACAGCCTATAGATATATAGAGATACACAATATTATCTATTAGAGTGGCATCATATCACACATGTGTTTATAACGCAAGTTGAATTCTACACACTTGGAGGGGGAAGAAAATAAAACCAAAAATCTGCTTATTTTACAGTGTGGTTTCTCCCCACCTCTACTTACTTGCCCTTGAACTCCACAGTCTCAGAGAGAAGGAGGCCTCAGCCTAAATGCAAAGTTGAAACAAAAGATCCTGTTCTTTGGCCTTTGAAGTCAAAGACTTAGGTCCTAGGGATTGGCGTTTGAATCATTTTTAATTTATGTAATGAATTTGGAGGGGGCGCATCCCAGATAGCTCAGTGGTAAAGAATCCGCTTACCAATGCAGGAGATGCGGGTTCAGTCCCTGGGTCGGGAAGATCCCATGAAGACGGGAAGAGCAGCCCACTCCAGCATTCCTGCCTGGAAGATCCCATGGATAGAGGAGCCTGGTGGGTCACAAAGAGCTGGACGTGACTGAGTGACTGAGCATGCATGCACAATGACTGGGCCCAGAGCCCCTGGTGAAGGGCAACTCCACTCTGATGCACACTTACATACATAACACTCCCACTTCTCACAACCATCTAGGGTAGATGGTGTGATGCTGAACAAAGAGGAGGCTCGAGCACTTCAGCACCCTCGAGGTTACACAGTGAGGAAGCGCGCTGCGGAGACACGGTTGACTAGGAACGACGGATTCGATGGATTGTTTTCTTTCATCGCCCTTTCCTCTCAGCCTCTCTTACCCTACTTAACTTTTCTCATCTGTCAGTTTCTTTTTTGCACTAAAACCCAGTACCTCAGATTGACAGCCCAAGGCGGATGTGCTAAATGTAACACGTGGCTGGGTTTTCTGTGGCTTCCTGAGTTGCAGCCCCTTTTAGTGCCACTTTAAAAACCACTACTTCTCACCCTCCACCTTGTGAGAGAAAGTTCAGAGTTACCAGTTCCTTGACCCAGAAAAGTATTTGCCCAGTTTTAGAGGTCAGTGATTCCCTACATTAGCTCTGTGGACCATACAAAAGCCAATATCTAATGAAAAAGAAATAGGTTTTATGTGGGTGGAATCAACCACAAGGACAGGATGGCATGGGCTTGCCAATGACTGAAAGCTCTTTCCAAAGTCAGAGCTGTCTCCAAATTCCTGTCGGAACCTTGCTGTAGGCCCTTGGATGTGTCACTTGGCTAACGAGGACCGTGATGTCCTCATCACTAAAATGGAAGGGGAAATTTTAGGGGTCTTAAGATGAAATATTCTCTAAACCCCTTTCCAGTTCTGAAATCCTTTGAATCTGTTTCCATTGTGCAATTTTCTCCATGCGTGTAGTGGTTATTCCTAGGGACACCATATTTCCCTCCACTGGGTGGCACACACATGACAGAGGTGTGAGGAACATCTGAATGGCTCACCAGGACAGGGCTGGTCATGCTAAGCTCCTCCCCAAATGAAGCCAGGGTCTAACCACTGCACAGTCACTCTGCTGATGGTCCTGCTTTTGCTGGACCTACTGCCATCTCCTCATCTGAATCTGTTCTTATTCTCCCTTCTTCTGGTTTGGTTTAACTAATCTCATGCACCATAGCTTTGACACACTTGAGAGCAGTTTTCAAGAAGCAAGGCTTGTAGAATTCCCAGTGTTGGGCACAAATACAATGAGGGCCTAAGAGGACAGGGCTTTGGGATTAAAAAAAAAAAAAAAACCAGCTGGTGTGAGTTCCAGCCCCTCAGTATCCTTGCTCTGTGATTTCATATTTGTTACTTAACTTTCTGAGTCTTTTAGCCAGTTTTCTCATCTATAAAGTAGGAATGATGATAATTAGTTACTTTCTGGGGTTGTTGGGAGGTTCAGTGGGGTTGGGGAAAGCTCTTAGCACAGCTTCTGGCACTTGGTGGGCTCTCTGTAAATGGTAACCGTGTCTGCTAGTCATTCTTTTTGTGGACGAAAGAATCTGAAGCTGAGACAGTATGTGTGTGTCTGCCTGGGAAGTAACAGAGGTCACTGAATTTAAAATGGGCTCTGTTATGTCAACCCTCAGGCTTTCCAGGTGACTCAGCGGCTAAAGAATCTGCCTGCAATGAAAGAGATGAAGGAGATGCAGGTTTGATTGCTGGGTCAGGAAAATCCCCTGGAGGAGGGAATGGCTACTCAGTCCAGTATTCTTCTGGAGAATCCCATAGACAGAGGGGTCACAACAGAGTAGGACATGACTGAAGCAACTTAGCAAATACTCAACCAACAGCAGCGTCCGCTCATGTAGCCAGAAGTAACCCCACGTACAAGTTTTACCACATACAAACTTCACACAGAGAGGGAGGAAGAAAGGTAAGAGCAAGGCCAGAGGAAGAAGAGATCAAGCACTGATATTCAGGGCTGGAAAGTGCTCAAGACTGCCCAGCTTGTATGTGGTGGAGCTGGGGTTAATGTAACTGGCTCTTGGCACCAAGTGGAGTGCTGTAATGGAAGCATGTTTCCCATTATATATGTATGTTTCCTTTTTCTAAGTTAATTGCACACCTAATACCCAGCCTGCCCTTGATTATGGAGAAGGCAATGGCAACCCACTCCAGTACTCTTGCCTGGTGAATCCCGTGGACGGAGGAGCCTGGTAGGCTGCAGTCCATGGGGTCGCTAAGGGTTGGACACGACTGAGCAACTTCACTTACATGTTTCACTTCCATGCATTTGAGAAGGAAATGGCGACCCACTCCAGTGTTCTTGCCTGGAGAATCCCAGGGACGGGGGAGCCTGGTGGGCTGCTGTCTCTGGGGTCACACAGAGTTGGACACGACTGAAGCAACTTAGTAGCAGCAGCAGCAGCAGCAGCAGCAGCAGCCCTTGATTAAGGTGTCAGCACAGAGTCTGGGCTCCAGTGTCAATGTATGAATCTCTTCTCGCCACATCCCAGACACGGCTGCCCAGTTCCAAGTCAACCCCCTGCAGAGATACCATGCTCACCACCTGTTGATGCCACCCACCCCCCGCTTATCTCTAACTGTTCAAGAAGTCTGAACCACACAGAAGCCTAGGCACTGCGTCCCCGTAACCACACAGACACACAGCTTCAGTCCACTGATTCCACACTGGGCCTTTTTAGTGCCTTAAACCAGGGGTTCCTAACCTCTGAGATCTAATGCCTGATGATCTGAGGTGGAGCTGATGTAATAATAATAGAAATACAATGCAAAATAAATATAATGAAGTTGAATCATCTGGAAGCCACCCCTTCCACCACCCCACCCCCGGATTCATGGAAAAATTGTCTTCCACAAAACAAATCTCTAGTGCCAATAAAGGCTGGGGACTTCTGCCTTAAAGGAGAAATCCTGAGAGACACAGATGAAGAGAAAAAGGAGAGAGAGAGGGAAAGGGAGAGAAAGAAGAGAGGGGAAAGGAGGGAGAAGGAAGAGACTGCAGAGAAAGTGAGACATGGAGACACAAGGACATAAACACAGAGAGGTGTTGGGGTGTTGTCTGGAGGAATCGGCAAGAACAAATACTCAGAACCTTAAGATAACAGCCCTCTCACAAAGCAGCACGAAGACCTCTCACCTCATCCACCCTCTCTCCAAGCCTGCAGGGGCATCAGGAAGGCAGTGAGTCATGGTGTCCCTGAGTCACCAATTCCAAGTCCTGGTTCAGCAGGTGGAGGTGCCTTTGTGGAGGCTCCATGCCTCTGGGGAAGGACATACACTGAGACGCGGGGAACCCCTCTGCACTAGGCTTTTCCTGGGGTACAGGAAGAGGGGCTTTTGGAAGTCTCTGGTGTCTCCTGGAAAATGAGATCAGGAACACGCAGGCTGAAAGAGATAAAGCCCAGGCCCCGTGTCTCATCCTTTCCTCCTGCTGTTCTCTTTGGGGCCCCTTTTCTCCGAAAAGCCCCCAGCCGTTCATCTCCAGCTGGGCACATTTGATTTCAGGCTCATCTTCTTTTTCTGTTTTTCTTGTTTCAGCTTCAAAGAAGCCTCTTCCTCCTACTCCCGAAGACAACAGGGTGAGCAAAAGCACGAGGTCTGGGCGGGGGAGGCGGGGGCCCAGGGCACCTCAAGCTGCTGCTCTGATGTCGTCCTGCTTGAGTTTCCCATCTGCTCAGGTTTCTCAACCATGACCTCGTTGTGATGCAGTTCAGCTCAACACTGTGGGTTTCTTGGGCCCAGCTTGTCTCCTGGGTGGGTCCAGGTAAAATGACCACTCAGCTGCCAAAATCTTCACTCCACCGCCTTCACTCAACAAACACTTCTCGGTATCATACTGTGCATCCAAGTACCTTGACTAGGTTGGGGTCTAATAACAGCTCACAGTCACATAAAATGGTGTATTTACTCCACCCTTTGACAGACAAGCATTTTGGAAACATACACCTAAGAACACTTCAAATTCTTCAAAGCAGGTCCACGCTTTTACTAGTTATTTCAAAACTCACTATCTGTTCTGGCCACTTCAGAGGGTTATAGTTTTATTCTCATGTGAAAGCTTGGGGAAGCAAGTCCCACAAGAGGTTATCCCAAGGCCATTCGGTAACTCAGCAGTCAAGTTAGTAGGCTAGAGGGTTCCTGGTGTGGTGGTCTTTAACTCGAGTGGTCGTTCCCAAAAGTGTGGTCTCTGGACCAGCAGCATCAGCATCACCGGGGAGCTGGTTAGAAATGCAAATTCTCAGAACTCCTTCCCCACCCCACCCCAAACCTCACCACCCCATCAGACCTTTGACTCACAAATCTTTAGGAAAAGGTACCAGTAATCTGCACCTTAATGAACCTCACAATGATTCTAAGGCATGCTGGAGTTTAAGAAACACTGGTCTAGTATACTGACTTGCAAGACTTAAGTGATATCAAGTCAATCCTCGGGAAGCTATTTAGTCAAAAAGACAAAACAAAACAAACCAAAGAATAGGAGAAAAAGCAATCTTAGCCCTCACTTTATGGTAATACCAATGCCGATATCCACATTTGAGTACCTGGTCTTTATTCTAGAACATACTGATTCTGCTCCCGCATGCTCTCCTGAAGGATGAGCCTTGCTTTTTTTCCAGCCGATATGGTGACATTTCAAACACTGGCCGCTTCCCCATAAGAGAAGTTCTACGTTGCTCAAAACTGGACGGACCCTTAGATTTGTTGTCAGCCCTCTCTCACACAACAAGAAAGAAATGTATTTAAATTGCAGCAGAAAATGGGCTCTTTTCTATTTTACTTCATTCATCTTCTAAAGACCATTTCACCATCACCCTTGAAAACATGGTTTGGAATCCCACTGCCCTGGCTCGTGGGTGGTTCCAATAGTCCCACCTAAACCCACATCTCTGCACCTTAGGCTGGCTTGCTCCTTCTGGTTTTTCACTATTAGTCAAGGTGAAAGTCAGAAAACAGGGCCTATCCACCGCCCCTTGGACACCACCACTTGGCTTCTCAGACTTCTTGGAGGAGCAGCTTTAGGGCACCAACCACAGGGCTGTTGGAATCACGGTTGCAGTTTCGATCACACGTGTAAATCCACAGCAACATTTATCTTGAATTACTTGAAATCACTTCTCCCATCACCTTCATGTTCTGTTCTAGACTAAGTGATGGCATCTTGAGTTGGCATCCATAGAGGCTATACTTTTAATCTGATCTGAGCAACCGGCCTGATGCTTAGTGTGAGAGAGACTATGGACTGGGAACAGTTCTCCAGAGGGTGGAGGGTGGCTATTATTGGTCAGGATAGAAACTATCCATGATCAGAATAATTGAGAACTCCAGGCCTCTCTAGCCTATGGGTGCAGATGAGGTTATATTTCACTCTTGGTCCCCCCACGTACACAAGAACTCAGCCCTTCTTCGAGGCCCATCCCCATCAACCCAGAAGGACTTCCTGAGGGGCCACGCAGACACATGTCTGCCTACGCCCTGGCTTCCTTGTTAAGGCACACTACCCTTTCCACTCCCAACTGGGAGGGCCCAGTCTCAGCTGGGTCGAGCTCTCGCCAGCTGGGGTCAGGAGCTCTCAGAAGTCAGGGCCGTTCTGAGACCAGCAGTAGAATGGCCAGGAGACAGGACTAGTCCCCCATTCCATGACTCACCTCATCTCCTGGGCTCCCAAATAGCCCTTCTGGAGCCCAGAGTCTCAGTTTCTCCAAATGCCATCCCTTCATTTTCTCAGAATAATCTCATGGTTCTCAATCCTTTCAGACCCAGTATTCCCTTTTTCAGACAAATATTTTATGAAGCCCCCTTTATTATAACAAAAAGAAAGTAAATAGATAATACCACTTATGTAAACACATACTTTCTAAAAGAACCAATAAATGTTCTAACTGTAATGTTTAAAAAGGAAAATAAAATAACTTATACAAATCCATACATGTTTCTATATATAAATATTGGGCATGACTATACTGGACAACATAATAAAACGCATCTGTATTTGAATCCTGTTAAATTTGGCAGCGCAAATGCAACTGTTTCAGTAACGTAGTATCAGTGACTCAAAGACAGTACTACCATCTGTGATACACTTTCCAAATGAGCAAACAACTCTTGGTCAAGTTCTTAACTAAACAAATTGTAATCCACCCTCCACGTAAAGCGTGGCTGCCTCCTAGGAAACCAAGTGCTTCATATAAGGTGGAGGTAGGATCTAGGTCAGAGTGTTATTGTACATTATTACTGTAAGCGGCCTTCTCTGGAATATCTAACAGGACATTCAAAAGTCATGGGATGCTGCATGTGGGATGATGCAGGGTGTTTTGCATCCTTGACCCTCTCCCATTCAATGCTAGTAGCCACCTCAACCTTTGTGACATTCAAAACACCGCCACAGATGTCCAAAATACTCCCTATGGAAAGGTTTCACATGGTTTGAGAAACCTGCTTTGATCTTTGTCTCCAGTTCAGTTCAGTTCAGTTCAGTCGCTCAGTCATGTCTGACTCTTTGCCATCCCATGAACTTTAATCAACCAGTTGGATCTATAATGAGATGAATACCTTACTATATTTTTCCTTTATCCCCCTGCCCTTGAACACAATTCCTTCCTTCATTAGCTCTTAGGGTAACAGCCTCTAGCCCAACAACTTTCATCTGTAGTACTCAGTATATCATCTCACAAGCTCCACAAATAATCTAGGCTTCAAATCCAAACTGTATCAGTATGACAACATTTTATTTTTTAATCTCCGATATTTTTATGCCACCAAATACTTCACTGCATTCAGAGAACTTCTGATTTCCCATCACTGACGCTCACTCTAGCCAGTGATCTCAGTCTCTTCCCACATTTGCTGTCTCACAAAGCCTGCTAACCTGTAGCAGGTGTGCCCACCCTGAACACTGGTGACTCCTTTACATGAGGACCACTTCCATCTTTAATATCTCATCCTAAGAAAGATACTGAAAAACAGTGATACAAGCAAGAGAGCCCACCGGAGGAACAAGAGATCCCATGGGATATAGTAGAGAAAGCATAAGAATAATTCAGTTGCTAAACTTGCCCCATCTGGGTCTCAGTTTCCCTATTCTAAACAAAAGAGTGGACTAAATGATCTCTCAGAGGCATTCCAGCTCCAACAGTCCATAATTCTATGGATCTGGATAAGCCCAAAAATAAAAGTAGGAAAGCATGAACTAAATGATATAGTTTAATGACTTCATCACCTTTGCCAAGGATGTGATGCTTCTAGCAGACAGTCTGTGAATTATGACATGGCTTAAGTAGAGAAACAAGCAGATTTCTGTGATGAGCATGGCTGCCTGGAGTTCACTGGGAGTCAGAGTTTACCACTTGAAATGGGAGAGGCAATGAATTCCGGGTATTGTGCGTCTTTGTGTCCTATTCCATATCACGAGCCTGATAACAAGCAAGCCAACTAGAGGAAGGTGAATGGCCTCAGCGAGCGTACCCCCAGTGGATCTGGTGTCTGACTGGCATAGGTCCAAGAGCAAGTTACAGCTCAGGGACTTGCTGACCTTTTCCACAGGCTACCTCCTTCCTCACATCTTTGCTTGATTTTGTCTCCCTCCTCCAGCGGTCATTTCGGGAACTTGAAGAAATCGTGGTCATTGCCCTGTATGACTACCAAACGAATGATCCCCAGGAGCTCACCCTACAGTGCAACGAGGAATACTACCTGCTCGACAGCTCCGAGATTCACTGGTGGAGGGTTCAGGACAGGAACGGGTAAGGCGCCCAGTGGCTGCTGTCCCAGCTTTCGAGGGGAGGTGGGAACAAAGACTGCCCTGCCTCTCTCAGAGTGACCATGGCATTGAGTTAGGAGAGGAGAGCAGAGGCAGGAGGAGGAAGGAAGACGTTGCTGAAAAGGGTCTTCCCCTTCTCAGAAGAGCCTGGGAGGCAGTCACTCGCCATACTTACTCCCTGGACCTGATCATGCCCTCCCAACCTCCAAACTCATCTAAAAATCTTCTGGGTTTTTCCACTGATATCCACAGTTTGGGAGAACGGCAACTTGTTCCACAAAGCACCATTGTTTTTGAGTGCTTAAATGAGGCTGAAGGTGTTTATCCCATTGTGAGGGTCTTATTGTTGGTGGAAGCAAAAGGCATGTACAGACGGTGCAGATTGGTGGTTACATTAAGAAGCATCAGGGAAAAAGTACTAAAGATTTAGTTAAGCCAAGAGCAGTGAACTAGCCATCCACATGATTCATGGAGAAAATAAAGTTGTACAAATACAATTTACCCTCAATGGGACTTTTGAATGAAAAAAAAAATCTTATGACCCCTTATCTGAACTGAACTACAAGAAAATTATTACTGTTACTGACCTTTAGAATGCTCTGGAATGTATGTGAGTTTCATACCAGTGGTTAGTTTAAAGTTATCAGATTTATACTGCTTTATAAGGCTGTACATTTTCCTTTAAAGATCAGAGATATTTACCTATGTCCCAGAATATTCTCCAGAATCACCTCCAGAAGATGATTTCAATAACTGCATAAATCCAACATAAAAATGTACCAGAATTTAGCGAATTTCTTTCTTGGGTGCTTAGGCTGTTTCTAATATTTTGAAAATATTAACAATGCTACAATTAACATCTTTAAATATTAAGGTTTAAAAGTTTTCAAAGTATGAGATTATTATTAATTTTAACATAGTTATTAAAAGAAAATGAAAACACTCCATTAGTGCAATATCTGGATAGACAATGTCGATGTTTTATATTACAAAAACTAACAACAGAGAGAAATATACATAAAAATAAGCCACCCTCTATTTGTCTAAACATCAGTTCTAAAAGTATTCATTGTTAAGTTACTTGTGCATCCTAGGCAAAAGAGTTAGACATATAGAAATGCACCCTGTTTTTCATTTGCATTAAGGTGATTCATTCTGATCTTCACCTTGCTTTTAACTTTTAATGATGTATTTTGAAGATATTTTCATATCAGTGCATACAAATCTACCTTATTTTTAAAGTAAACATATAGTTTTAGAATGTATGCTTGTATTATAAATATTTAAACAATATTTTATAGTGGGACATTTAGTTTCCAGGTTCCTTTCTTTGTTGTTTCAAACAAGGCTGCAATGAAGATCTTGAATTGCCCATGCTCATATAACTTAGAAATCTTTTGAAATATATATACTTTTGAAAAAATATTTTTTTCTTTGGGGAAAAATACATAACTCATATTTCTAACAATGGAACTGGTGAGTCAGATTATGTGACATCTTAATTTTAAAAGATAAATACCTCAAAAAGCTTGCCAAATTTTACATTTCCCCACCAACAGGGTATTGGAGTGCCAACACTGAAGTGAAAGTGTTAGTTGCTCAATCGTGTCCAACTCTTTGTGACGCCAGGGACTGCAGCCCACTAGGCCCCTCTGTCCATAGAATTCTCCAAACAAGAATACTGGAGAGGGTAGCCATTGCCTTTTCTAGGGGATCTTCTGGACCCAGGAATCAAACCTGGGTCTCCCACATTGTAGGTAGATTCTTTTCTATCTAAACCACCAGCAAAGCCCAACATTGAGTATCATTAAACTTTAAAAAGGGGAGCCAAAAAAATAAAATAAAATAAAAAGGGGGGGGGGGCAATCTGATGAGTAGAAAAAGAAGTACACAAACATTTTTAGGGTAAAGAGTTTACTTTTTACATATATCATTACTTACATTTTCAAGGCACCTTCTCTTTAAGTAGCCTTATCAATTCCATCGCAAGGGAAGTAAAGGAGGGTTAGATCAAAAACTGTGGTCTCAGAGGTAGTGTCACTTGCTTGCTGAGAACAGACCCAAAAGCCCCCTCACCTGGAACCTTCCTCTTTAGTTAACTCGGGAAAACAAACAAGACCAGTCACATCACCTTCTCTTTGCCTATTACGGGGAGCCTCATTTCAGAAATAGGTTCAAGACTGCCTGGCTCCACAAACACCAGAGGAACTTACTAAGAAATTCATCCCTTCAACCAACTGACATTTCTTTAGTACAACTTATGTGCCAGGAAATTTCTTCTCCTAGGTTTCACTTCCCCAAATGACAGTTAACCCTTTATTCAATGGCCCGTGGAAGGGCTCAGCTCTGTACTTCAAAGGGCATCACAGAAGACACCCCAGAAGCCAATCAGGGTGTATGGGAATTTCCCTAGTGTGCTTTGTAATAGTGTGGCACAGCGGAAAGTACACAAGATGCGGACGCAGAAGACTCAGACTTGAGTATCAGCTGCTTTTGTTACACAGGGCCTTTGGAAAAGTCACTTACCTTCTGTGAATCCATTTCCTTACCTGTAAAATGCAGATGATAATATCAGCTTTCCATCTCAGAGTGCTGAGAAAATCATTGAGATAAAGAAAGTGAAAGGACTTTGTAAACTCTGTATCCACACACGAGAACTATCATCATTTTGTAGATAATCCAGTTTTGGTTAGGATATTAAAACTGTCATTTTATATGGAAGCAAAATAGTATTTGACCTAGTAATATAATTGTAAACATATGGTGTGGCAAAAACAGACATAATTAAAAGGAAATCCAAAAGAAAGAGATAAAAGACGGCATATCTGAGAACAAGTTGACTCCTATCCGTTGGAATTGACTACCTTGAGTGCTGACTTAAGGAGGATTCTGAGGCTGGATGTTCAGTTCTCCAAAGGAAGCATAATACCATGACTGACTAGCCATGGGTATAAGATACAAGATATCCTGTATTTGACATCACCATTCTTCATTTCTTCACTCCTCCAAACAATTCTGTGAAATAGATTACACATTTCCCATTAAACAGAAATCACTAGATTGAAAAAGATTCAAACACTTAATGGAGTAAAGAGCAGGAAGTTATGAGACATCTTTTCACAGAATGCACAGTCTGGTGGGATTTTATGTGTAAACTAGTTTAGGTCCTTCATTTTACAGGTACAGAATCAGAGGCCTAGAAAGTGGAGACACTGCTTTCACCTTGTAGTATTGAATGTGACAGTGAATGAAACGGTGTTTTGAAAAGCACCTACACGAGGGTAAAGGATGTTCTTACCAGTCTCTTGATCCATATGTCTTTGTTTATACACAGTTTATTCCTGCTCAAAAGAAACTCCTCACCCCAAATCCAGCATAGTTTTATTTTGTTTTTCTCATGTTTTATCATTTATGTTTGAAGGAGCACAAATAACAAAAAATATTAGGGAGGCCTTGAATTAAAAGTGTACATGGTTGACTGACAGTATCTTTTGGGACCTGTGGTTGGAAAGTAATTCTTTATATTTTAATTATTTTGGTTTCCTAACTATAAAATGCTAGCACTAAAGTGGAAAAATACTGATTATAACACACACACACACATACACACAGATGTTTCCTATTCGAAAATAAAGACTGAACATTGATATTTTTTCCAATAGAGGAAATTTTCACAATGAAGAGATTAGCAAGCAGAGCTAATAAAGTAAAGTAACTATTTCTTATTTATCATGGCTCAAATTTTAGTAATAAGATCTATATAGCCTTTAACAGATAGCAGCTTGTTATTTTTAGTAATTTTTTATTTGAATATTTTAAAATGTCTTATCCTGAATGCTAAACAAGACTTCTTCATCTTTAAATGACATCTAGTTGATTAAATCTATGAAATGGAGATGTAAAAATTAGTTTTATATTAATATAAACACTAATTTCCCTTTAAACAGGCATGAAGGATATGTTCCAAGCAGTTATCTGGTGGAAAAGTCTGCAAATAACCTGGAAATCTATGAGTAAGATTTTTTTTTTTTTTCAAAAATTGGTGCTAATTGGTCTTCTTAGATTAAGAGTGAATCATTGGTTAATTATTAAAATACCAGGCATTTTCTCTTCTTGACTTGCTTCCATACTCAGAACCCTAAATAAGCAGCTGGGGGTCACTTTAAATAGGAGAAGGGGAAGGAAATGTGTTCTCATCTCCCGTTTTACCAAACTAATGTTTTCAGATGTCTGCACACATTGTAGTCAAAGGAAAAGTTTCTCCTGGAAATTCCAGGAATATTGATCTTACACTATGAACACTGGATCTAATACAGACTGATTTAAAACATGGTTTAATTAAATAATTCCAATACCAGCAGACAAACAGATAGGTACTAAATATCTGCTTAGTTTGTGTTGTTTGTTTCAGACTTATTTAAAAGGAGAGGTCACAAACAGCTTTAGTGAAATTATTCAATGTTTAATAAAATCCAAATGTAGAGAACAACATACTTACCATGTGCATATATTTACCAGCTCAGTTGCTAGAAGGCCCAGAAGCAATAATACTAGAGTCTCAATGTGCACACTCAGGTTCTGGTTTTTAAATAACACTTCCCACTAAAAACAACTAGGACTTCCTGGAGAAATGGCTTGGAGACTCGGAGTTAGGGCAAGGAAAGAACAAAGACGAAATTGGAACATTTTGATGCACCAAAAAATTAAAGAAGTACCCCCTAATTTTTTGTTGTTAAGTAAGGTGAACACACTGAGTGAGCACAGAAATCAGGTGAACACATTGAGTGAGCACAGAAGTCTGATTAAAAATGCCTCTTCTGACAAAATCTGGATAATCTGAGTATCATAATAAGTAATGACAGTAATGAACTATAGTCACTGAATAAAACAAGAATCCATCATAAATAAATATTTTGATAACTAAATAAATAAAGGGACAAGAAGACAAAAACTCCTTCTCACTGTAAAATGCCAAATAATGAATGCAGAAGGAATTTTAATGTGAAAAACCATCTTTTTATAGCTTGAAGTACCAACTGATTCGGGCAAGAATCATCAATGAAAGTTATAAGTAGGTGATAAAAGTTTGATATTTACATAGTTTCAAAGTATCTTCCTACAAATCACTTACTAAAAAGAGGAAATAGCTGGCAGACCCCATCTTAACTAAACAATCCAAGTTCACATCAATAAGGGGGCAGGCAGACATCGTGCATCTCCTGACGTGATACATTGAGAAGGACACAGCATCACTTCGGTGATATTCCCACCCAAACATGCGTAAACCTGAATCAGCCATGAAGATATAACAGACAAATCCAAACTGAGGCATAGTCTACAAAATAACTGCCCTGGGCTCTTCAAAAATGTTAATATTATCAAAGACATGAAAGACTAAGAAATTAGTTCACATTAAAGGAAACGGAAGAGATGTAGTAACTAAATGCACCAATAATCCTGGGTCAATCTTGAACTATAAAAAGCAAACCAAAAAAATAGTAATACAAAGCATATTATTGGGATAACCAATGAAATCTGAATAAAGTCTAAAATTAGATGACAGCATTGTGTCAGTGTTAAACTTCATGATTTTGGTAATTGTACTCTGGTTATATAAGTGTATATTTTATTTCTTAGAAATACATACTGAAGTACCTATTAAAATAATGTTCCAGTTTGGACACACTGCAGTTTGAAGAACTCTATTTTAGAAGATACAGGGGTGAGAGAAGTTAAAGAATATTAATTATTTTGGTCCATTTCATTTCTCCTTCAAACTTATATGAAACATAGATAAGGAAAGAAGGAGCCATGTGAGAACATGCACATGACAAATAATGTCGTGATTATGTTCCTTAGGAGTTAACAGATTGTAAGAACTGTATCTGGCAGGTGTAACTCCTGAAAGATGTGAAGTTGGGGGCTATAGCATAGCAAACTAGGCTTTTGGGGGGGGAGGCAGGGAGCCTTTAATGCTTTTTCCTTAAGTCCTTGGTACATGATAGTTACAGGCTCTATATGGTGGTGATAAGAGCATGGGTTCTGGAGCCCCACTGCCTGGGTTCACATGCTGGCTACTCCAGACCAGTGCACTGACCTTAGGCAAGTCTCATAACCTGCTGATAACACTTCCTGACACTGATAGATGAGCTCTACATTAGCTAATTATTCTTTGCAGTCCTGAAGTTCTCATCAGGATATGGCTGGAGCTATCCCCAAGCAAACTTTGATGGAGTCCACTCTGACTCAACTGGACATGAGTTTGAGCAAGCTCTGAGAGTTGGTGATGGACAGGGAGGCCTGGCGTGCTGCTGTCCATGGGGTCGCAAAGAGTCAGACATGACTGAGCAGCTGAACTGAACTGAACTGAACTAGTCAGAGATGTGATTTCAGCCTAGTTAACAGCCAATGCAAAAGAGAGTAATCAGGGCATACCCAGGAGGCCAACATTCATACTGAGGCTGTTTTAATGGAAACTTTATAAAAAGTCAGTTAGTGTCTTTTATAAACCTGTATAATACTAGCTTAGAATCATCAGTCATGAAACATCCAAAGATGATACCACATTGCATTTATCTGTTACATGTTATCTGTTGTTGCTTGCTTGAATACAATGTTTCACACTTTATGTTGATGAACCCAAACTACAAAAATAACATTGAATCCATAATATACTTAGATTTGCTTTCCCCCACTGTCCAAATCATTCCATCACAGTGCATTGGTTCATAAAACTGGCTGACATGAATTATTTCATGGTAAGATCTATTCTTTGCTAGCAATAAATCTAAAAGTTATCTTTCTTTTCTTTTTTTCCCCATTTGTATATTTAATCTATTATTCAAATTGCTCATAGAAAATTTGATTTTAAAACTTCTTCGGAGAAGAGTTGAGCCACTTATCCTGAGAAAATTAGCCTGAAATCTTAAGAAATTAAAACAGTTGTATGATAAAATCAGAAACACAAAACTAAACAATATTGTGTTATAACATGAACCCCGTGACACATTTTCCTTTTAAACTAAATTTGAAGTTCAATATCAGGTCAGTTCATTTTGTAAAGGTAGAAAATATGTTAATATTTACCTTATTTTTAGCAGAATACATCCATTAAAATTTTTTAGTTTATTCAACAAATAAATCTGGCACTCATTTCACAAGGAATGTAGCAATACCTAAGGTTTTTCTACGTTTGCATTTTTTACAAAGATAAACTAGCCTTGTGGGACACTGTCAATGTTATTTGTTCAGGAGCTTTTCTGCAGCTAGGAAAAATATAATTATTTTGCAGAAGATCTTGAAAACCAGTCTTACAGAAGAAAATGCTGCAATCATTTTAAAAGGATATTTGCTACACTTTCAAATTTATATTCAACTTTTAGAGCTGTCCTAGCATCATTCTACTTATAACCATCCACTGAGTTACAAAACAGAGCAGAAGATAAATGTTTTCAAAAATTTTAATAAGGAGAATTTCCAACATGCACAAAAGTGGAGAGAAAAATATAATGAAACTTCATGTACTCAAAGCCCCCCAACTTCAACAATTATCAACATTTTACCACTTCCGATTTATTTGTTCCCTTCCAGTTAAACATTGTATTACCTGGAAATGGTTTGTGCTTTTGCCTTTGAGTTTGAAAGTATTGGTAGAAACAAAAAGAACAAAAAATTCTCTAGTATTAATTATCTTTCATAAGTAAATAATAAAAATTTTAAATCTCATTTTTCTATGCCTTTTTCCTGCTTTCAGGTGGTACAATAAGAATATCAGCCGAGACAAAGCTGAAAAACTTCTTTTGGATACAGTAAGTCTCTTTAACCTATCTTTTGGCTTCAAATAAAATGAATTGTGCTACTTTTTTTCAGCCAGGCTGTGGTTTGTGATGATGCTCATGTCTGGTACAAGTATAAAAGTGTTTTGGAGTTTACAGGCTTAGCATACATCAGTCTAAGAAACCTGGAGAGGATCAAAGGTCTTGGTATTAACATGTGAATATGGCCACCGCTTCAGGAGGCGGTCTTTCCCACCGTGATGGCTGGCCCTGGAGAGCTTGGGGCTGGTCTTCCCTGCCTGCCTCTCTGGTTAGGTCAGGGATGGCTGTGATTCAGATTCCTCCTGGCTGAGCTGTGTGTGGAACTAGAGGAAATACAGCACTTGTTTTTTAACTCATTTTTCAAACAACTGTTCTTCTCCAGAGCCATACAGTGTGAGGACCAGGACTGATCTCACCCAGGGGTGTCAGGATTGAGGGAGAGAGGGAAGTGAAGAAAGGCGGCTTGGTGTGGTGGGGAAAGTCCTGGCCTCCGCTCTGGCTCCAACTCAGTGTGTGACTTTGGGGACATCTCTTCTTCCTTCTGGACCTCAATTTCTCAATGACTTCAAGGGAGGCATTGGGCTAAATCAGAGATGACAACTACCTAGGATCATACTGCCACTCTCTAGTCTTGGTCCTGTGGCCGACCCCATTGATCAGAGCTCATGGCTTTGGGATCCTTCTCAAAACAGCACTCAAGGAAGCTGCCATCAACTGACTGGCAGGCAAGGGAACCCCTCTCTTCCTGGATCAGAAGATCATTTGTTACTCTAAAGCTGTGCCTCTCAAAGTATCTGTGGTAATGGATTACTTTCTGTGGTTGGTTTTTAATTTCCATTTGTCATAGACTTATGTAAATTCAATAAAAAATGAATTCATAGGGGAAAAAAAGCAAAAATAAGAAGCAAAGGCATACAAAATAATGCAAGTCCAATTTTTTATTAGTATTAGGTCGCTATAAAAAGATTCTAAATGCTTCCTCTCAATTTCTTTTTTTGTCTGGTGGTGGAGCAGTAACAGTTTGCCAGCTGGCACCCATTCACAGACCACACTTAGAGTAGCCCTGAAAATTGCACGTTGGGGCTCTTGCAGAGAAACCAAATGCATGGAGGTACTGAGAAAAAGCTTTCTACAAAGAAATCAATGTATCAGCTTATTTGCTTAGAGCAGTGGTTCACAAGCCTGTCTGCACATTAAAATCTAAAACGGGAAACATTTTAGAAATACCAATGACAAGGTCCTACCTCAGACTCATTAAATCATAATCTCTAGTGGATAGGGTACAGGCGTTAGTAGTCCAGAGAAAAATATCTCGGAGTCAGCCTAAATTCAGATGATGTTAATAATCCAGGCTCAACACAGCCTCACCAGTGAGACCAGCAAACAGTAGGCATGGGCTGATGGAGGCATTAGTCTCCCTATGCTGAAATGTCAACCGTGTTCCTGCCATTTCACCATATATTATTTTCCAGTTATAGTTTGAAGGTATTTCATATCTTTAAGATTCTGAAACTGCAAACCTCTCTTGGATGGAATGAAGCTGGAGTGACCAATGTATCCTGGTTTGCCTGAACAGTTTGTTTTAAAACTGAGAGTCCAATGGTCTCAGAACCACCCCCACCACCAACCTCTGTCCCGGACAAACCAGGACAGTTGATCACCCCAACAGGCAACCATTACCGGTTTGGAGAGTGACTAGGTGTGAGCTTAGGGAAGGGGACCTGGGAAGATTTCAGGTAGAGAATGAAGGGCTGTGATGAGAAGGTGGAAGGATGATGAATACTGTCAAAAAATAATCTAAAGGTATAGAGTTGACTTTTGCACAAGGGAAACTTGAAATGATAATAAATTCATTCTATCAAAGGCAAAAATAAATTTTCTGTATGAGGAAATTGGGAAGGGAGGAGAGCCCACAGTTGTATTTGAAGCAGCGAACTTCTTCTCCCTTGATTCAGTTGCCAGGAGGCAGGCGAAGAGGACAAGTTCAGTTGTTTGTGTGTTTACCAGTGACAGGTGTATAGCAGGCAGTCTGTATGATGCTGGCCGTCTCAATTAGCACCTGTCATGATTATGACATGTCTGTGCCACTTCCTTTATTAGGATTTCTCAGTATAAACTCACGTACCTTACCATTTTGCTGAGCACAGAACTAAGCACATAAAGATACTTGAGACAGGATCTTTGACCTCAATAGGGACTCTCATAGACACTATCAGTAAACAAGAAAAACTCTGAAGAAAGAGAGAAGAATCTAAGATAAACTGAGCATATACAGGAGGCTTTCAGTACTCTCAGAATTTTGAGAGTATTCTAGAAGGAATTAGAAAGATTTCATGGAGTAAGAGGAATTAAGGTGAGTCATTACTAGACTCTGGTTTCCCCTTGGTTCCACCCCAGCTCAGCACTTAATTATTCCCCATGGTTTCCAATAGAGTATACATTAGAATCACTAGGGAATTTTTAAAAATAAAGATTTCCAGGCCCCAGCCCAGACCTACAGAATCAGACTCTCCAGGGTTAGATTCTGGAAACCTGTATTTTTTCAAGTCACCTTGTGATATATATGCGGCCTACTCAGCATCTATGTTGTTGGATAATATAATAAATTGTTAAATTAACCAATAAGATCCTATAATAAGAGTTATACTGAATTTAAACAAGTACAGTTTTGTTATTTTTAATCACACACTGGTTAATGAAGTATGCCCATAGGGCATCTAAAAAAGCTCACAGTAATGATTAGCAAAAGATGATTTCTGTTTTACAGCAGTTCTTTGGAGGCACTTAAATACATTCTGCTTGCTAGAGCAGTTGAAACATTCTTCCTTATTAATATTCTAAACTACTTCACCAAATCCTCTTTGCTTCCTTAGGTCATATACAGGCAAACTTCAGTGGGTCCCTGTATTGTACGATGTTTAAAATATCAACAGAACTTTTTCAGGGGTATATTTAGTGTCTCCTTCTCTAACAATTATAGAACCCTTAAAAGATGTATTAGTTCACTTTTATTGACCAAAAATTGATTTATTTCATTTTTATTAACTAAATCTCTCAAGGTACTGTCCCAAACATATTTCACCATTAGAATATAAACACTTTATCTTGTTCCTGCTTTACACAGGACCCCAGAACTGTACCTATGACATAGTAGTTGCTTATTGAACATTTGTTGAGTGAATGAATACAGCAAATGCTTAAGAAGTGTTTGAAATTAACAACTATATTTTGGGAGAAGCTGGCCAGTCATGAGCATTGTTTGGAGCTTTTAAAAAATACAAATTCTAGGATGTCAGCCCTCACCAGTCAGAACCTTGGAAATTGGTACTCAGGTAATTCTGGGACTTAGCCAAATTTCAGAACCACAGAAAACAACTCTTAATGTGTTTTATCAGTTCTTCAGATAGCACCTCCTTTAAGAACGTCCTCATGCTTTCCCTCTCACAAACTGTGGAATGTGGTTTTTCCCCACCTTTGAACTCTTATGTTGCAATGTCATGACATCTCCAGTAGCTCTCATGGACCTCAGCAGTCTGTCTTCTGTGTAACCCATTTAGGTAGAGGGCGAATTCCTTGCAAGCAGGTACTTGATACCTTACAGTATGGCACATATTGAGTGACCTGAATTTGGGGCAGGAGCGTTTTCTAAGACATTGTTAATGATATTTCCATGATTCTAAGGTGTCACTAGTTAAAAATGCAATATTGAGTCCACAGAAGAATTGTTTTAAGGGAAGAAATGAACCACCTCCAAAACGAAGAGTAGTTATATGTCAGAGACACTCAAATTATAATGCAGCACAACAAAGACATGTTATCAGTCTATATTTTTCATAATAACCTACCCTGCGTGTCAAGACTATCTTCTGTAAGGTCCCCTTCAAATCATATGGACAGAAAGAAAGAAGGACAGTCACAGTCAACATATCTCAGAAGAAAGCAGACAATGGTGTTAATACTTCTAATGGATGGCATACCATGGCATGTGATAACGGCTGATGATAGTCATAGTAGTCCTTGTTCTGGTATTATACTCCAGGAACTGTTCTATGCACTTTAATTCTCCCAACCATCTTGCAAAAGTCATTTTACAACAGAAAACTGAAGCCCATACATTGACTCTGGAAGCATCTGTAATTCACAGAATTATAAATTGTTAGAGCTAGAATTCCTTTTAAAGAATATCTGATCCATCCCCTTTGTGCTACAGGGGAGTAAACTGGGCCAAATTTAGATAATAAATTAGTGTCCGTCTGGACTAGGACAGGGACGCTTCTTCATACACACACACACACACACACACACACACACACACACACATACACACATACACACACATAGTTAATAAGGGAATATATGAGTTAAGGTCTATTTTCCCATCTGCACATTTCCCATCGTTGGCATTTTTTTTTCTATTGTTGCATCTTTATTTTTCCAGATAAAATAGTAAAAGATGACCTCAGACCTTGACTATATCCCATAGGAACAAGCCCACTCCCCAACCCACTCTGGCTACACTGCAGAGATCAGTGCCCCATGCATAGCAGTGATAGGACCAAAGACCCTTTAGACTTCCCTGTTCTTGGTGGTTGTAACTTCCTCTGAGCCCCTTACAGGAAGTAGGTGATAATGTACGTGCCGGATGCCTCATTTTCCCCACACCCGGGGCTGCCTCAGCCCCAAACCAGAGTTTCCTGTTACCAGAGCTGAATGCCACCTAGAGCAACTGCGATGGAGGAAGAGCTCTGCCAGCCTCCTGTCCTTGGCAGAGCTGACTGCAAACCTTACTTCTCTTTTGTCTGATGTCTATGGATCAGTTTACTCTTAACAGTTAAACCCCTCTCTCATCACAAATTTATAAAAAATAATAATGGTTTCTTTTAAAGAATAACAATAACAAAAAAAAATCTTAATTAAATAGAAGAGATATTCCCACTCCTTTCTTCACAGATAGCTGATAAACTTCAGGCCTTTTTGGTCTTTGTTTCTTCCCTTTAAAATACATTACAAATGCAGATAATGTCTTCTTTGGCTAAAGCTTGATTTCTTCCTGCCCTGAATTTGATCCATCACATTTCAATGAGGCAAGAGCAAAAGCTTCAGTATTTAGCGAAAGGGGAAAACTTTTGAAGACAAGTGATGTTATGTAATATATGGATGAATATCATAAACATGACATTGAGTTGGAGAAGGAAATGGCAACCCACTTCAGTATTCTTGCCTGGAGAATCCTGTGGACAGAGAAGCCTGGTGGGCTGCTGTCCATGGGGTCGCAGAGAGTCGGGCACGACTGAAATGACTTAGCATCCATGCATGCATTGGAGAAGGAAATGGCAACCCACTCCAGTGTTCTTGCCTGGAGAATCCCAGGGATTGGGGAGCCTGGTGGGCTGCCGTCTATGGGGTCGCACAGAGTTGGACACGACTGAAGCGATGCAGCAGCAGCAGCAGCAGCAGAAGAAGCCAGACACAGATTCACTATTCATAATATCAGGTTAAAACAGCCCAAATGCTCAGCAACTGATGCACAGATAAACACAATGTGGTGTTATTCATACAAAAGGATATTATGCAGCCATAAAAAAGAATGAAGTATTGATATATGTTAAAAGTTGATGAACCTTATAAACAATATGCTAAGAGTAAGAATCCAGTCAAAAGAAACCACATATTACACAATTTCATTTATATGGAATTTCTAAACTAGGCAAATCTATAAATAAGGCAAATTAATGTGCTGGGGTGCAAATGATACTGAGGTGTCTTTCAGGAAAGATTAAAACATTCTAAAGTTAGATCATGATGATGGTGGCATAACTCTTTGATTTGATACAAATCATTGAATTGTACACATAAACAAGGATCATTTCATTGTATCTAAATTAGGCTTCAAAAGCTATTTTAAAATCTAATGAATTAATCTGGGATTTTTTTTTTTTGGTGTCATATAGCTCAGCTTTACTTCAGAAATTGAATTCACTACTGATCCCAACGTGGGGGAAGTCAAGTTTTTTAAAAGAATGATTTGCAAGCAAGTTAGAAGGGTCTTTCCTATTGTACTGGATAAACAGTCTACATTCATATCTGAGAAAAAGAAACTAAGAATCTGGTTAGTTCTCCTCTGGCCTAACCATGTTCAAGGTCATGCACAGCACATTGTGGGCAATGTGGAAGGCTACAAGGGGTGTATAAGGTTACTCTATTGGTCCAGAAAGATTTACAACTCATTTTCTTACATTTTAAAAAAATTCGTGAAGTACAGAATCATTCAAGTAAATTCTGTGTGTACAAAGACAGAATACTAGTACTGTCCTCAAATACTATGACATATCTCATAAAAAGAAATGTAGTAGCTTTCTATATTTTCATCAATTCTTCCCCTGCTTTTAGGTAACATAGGGCAGCCCTACCTCACAACCTTGAGAAAGGAAGGTCAAGGGTAAAACTGAGACCTGAAGAGTCAGGCGTCAGCTTCAAATTTCTTTCTTTTTCTAGTTTTAGTGAGATAATAATTGACAGATGACATAAGTTGAAGGTATACAACTTAATGATTTAAGTATAATATTGTGAAATGATTAGTATAATAAGTGTAGTTAACATTAATCTCCACACATAGCTACATTTTTTTTCTTGTGATGAGAATGTTTAAGGTCTTAAACAACTTTCGAATATACAATGCAGTATTGTTAACTACAGTCACCATATTGTACATGATGTCCCCCAAATTTCTATTATAACTAGAAGTTTGTACCTTTTGACCACTTTCATCCAACTCCCCTACCTTCCACCACCCTCAAATTTCAAAACAGACTCTTGAAACTCCCAGCAGAGAGAAGAGTTTGGGGAAACTCAGAGAGTTGGGGTAAAACTCTAGGTTTGGAGAACGCACAATGATGTAAGGGCCAACTGTCCCCTCCACACGCCCCTCTGTAGGTTCAGGGCCAAGTCAAAGGAAGTAGGTTACATTTCTGTGTGAGGATGAGCTTTCCAACTATGAGTGCTCTTTCAAAAGACAGAGACTACTCATCAGGATGGTTAAAGTAAGAAATGCATATTTGGTTGAGTCAGTAGAGACCAAATCTGAATGTCCATAAACCTTTTAAAAGTTCAAGCCCCAGGGTCCCAATCCTGGAGATTCTAGGTGTGTAGGTATCAAGGGGAGCATGGTCACCTGCTTGTGGTCATTGTTTTTCTTTGTCTTGTTTTGTGCTTTAGATTCTTCACTTGATTTTGTGATCATCAATAAAGTTTGGGGCACAGGGGGATAGGCCAGATCAGTGATTTTCAACCAAGGATGACTTTGTCCCCAAGGGAACATGTGACAATGTCTGGCATCCAGTTGATAGAGGCCAGGGATGCTGCTACACATCTATAATGCACAGGACAGTCCCCTCAACAAAGAAATACTAGGCCCCAAATGTCCATAGTACTGAGGCTGGGATAATTTGGGGGTAGGAAACCTTTCTGGGATCTTCTCTAACCCTGAGATTATAGGATTCAAACAATTAGTATAACAACCCATGTGTATTATTTTTATGTGTAGATGACTCACCTTTGGGATTAGGGCCTAATATTGTTCAAATTGTACATACTTTGCTCCATGTATATCAAGCATATGCCTGCCTCACAAGGCTTCTGTCTCTCTCTGGCCTTCACTCACGGCCCTCACTATGTCTAAGTTGAATGAACCACCCCCAGAAATAAGTTTTGCAAATGTCACAGCACAGATTGACAGCTGGATAGGAACAGAGAGTCAGACACAAAGTACTCAAAATCAGAGTTAAGATTTCTAAAGGTCCTACCAGGATGGAATAAACTGGTGTCTCCATTTGTTTGTACTTATTTCATCAGCACTGGCAAAACTGTCAGTGGGATAGAAGGCATATTTTGGAGAATTCCCCCTTCTCTGCACTTCCCTCTTGCAACCATCAGTTTCATGTTCTTTCTCCTTTTGCCCTGCAGCAAAATCAGCACTTGGGAAAGGGTCTACAATATATATTTCCACTAAGCAACTGATGGATCTTCCTAGACAGAAATTTTGTGCTCTTGTGGGGAATGGACAGGTGGCTTGTAACATTTTTTGAATGGAGGCACCATGGACTAGTAGAATGAGCAAGGGTTTTGCTCACCCACCACATTCAAGGTTCAAACTCCAGGTCTGCCCCCTACATTTGTAGGTCATGAGAAAATCACTTCAGCTCTGCAGCACTCAGCATCTTCATCAGGAAATTGAGGATAAGAACATCTAATTTGCAATGTTGTGGTCAGGGTTAGATAATATCTGTAATGAGCCCCAGGAAGGCAGAATTTGTATCTGTTTGCCTCTGTTTACTGTTTCTGTCATCACTAGAATAGTCTTGGACCCACAGTAGGAGCTCAAAAAATGTCTCTTGAATGAATATGTGAAATGGTAGCCATTACTGCTGAGAGGCTGCTTTGTGCCAAGCTGGCCTATGGTATTTCCTCCTTTCAAGGGCAAGAAAGTGGAGCTAGATACATGAGCCTGATTTCCTGGGATCACTGATTTTTCATCCTTGTTAACCATTCCAGGGCAAAGAAGGAGCCTTTATGGTGCGAGATTCCAGGACTCCAGGGACGTACACCGTGTCTGTTTTCACCAAGGGCAGCGTGAGGTATGGTGCTAACTCAGCAAAGTGGGGAGAGATGGTACTGAGGTGATCACCAAGCCACACACAGCAATGTCAGAGAGTGGATGAGGTAGAGGGGTCCTTAGAAATAGTGCATTGTCCCTGATCCCTCTGAGAAAACCAAGGCCAGGGAGATTAACGACATAACTGAACTCACTTAACTGGAAAATGACAGAGCTGGGCCTGGATGCCAGCTTCTTGCCCCAGTTAGCATCCTTGAGTGCAGAGCTCTAATGAAATAAAATAGCTAGTCCTGTATTTAATACAAGTTTATAATTTAATCCAAAGAATAACAAATAAGATACTTTGCAAGCAAGAAAAAATGAATTCTAGTTCTGGCTCTGCTGATAAAACTTCCCCCCATTTATTGAGTTCTTACTATGTGAAAGAACCTTATAGGTCATTTCCAACCATAATAATCCCCGAAGGCAGGTACTACTATGCTCCTTTCACACACAGAGCTGATGGCCCCTTCTGAGGCAACACCAGAGGTCAAGCTGCCCTCATGTTCCAGCTGGCTGACTGCAAGACCCTCACTGCTGATCTATGTTCCTCAGACCTCAGTCTCCTCTGTAAAACTGTATAGAAGCCAAGCCAGGTCACAAATTCTTTTCTATCTAGAAAGTCAATAAGAACTAAGCAGTGTGGCAATGACCAAAGTCCAGTAAGAGGAAAGTAATTTTTAAGGTGTCCTCAGGGAACAAACACTTTGGAGAAGGAAATGGGAACCCACTCCAATAATCTTGCCTGGGAAATCCTACGGACAGAGGAGCCTGCAGGCTATAGACCATGGGGTCGCAGAGTCGGACATGGTTGAGCATCACGCACAATGCAGGGAATACTTGCTGGAGGATGAAGGACCTCAGCAAGACTTGAAGCAAGAGCAGGGTGTAGCCAGGTGGTGAAGAGGAAGGGTCTGTCCAAGGTTGAGAAAGAAGGCAATGCCCATCTCCAAGGGGCCACGCCTCTGCCATAGCTGGGGGACCGGGGACTCCAAAAGGATGATGGGAAAAGAATGAGAAATAAAGTCTGTGTTGGGAGTCCCTCAGCCCATCCCAGATTCAGTGATTCATCAGGAAGGCTCAGGACTCAGGATAGGGTGGTACTCAAGGCTAAGACTTTTTACAGTGAAAGCATATATAGCAGAAGCAGCGCAAGGGAAAGGCACGGGGGGCAAAACCCAAAGAAAGCCAAATGCATGCTTTCAAGAGTCCTCTCCTCGTGGACTACACAGGATGTGCTTAAATCCCCCAGCGACAAGTGCCATAACAGTGTGAAACGGTGTCACCAGGGAAGCTCACGGAAGACTCAGCACCCAAAGTTTTCACTGGTGGCTGGTCATGTAGGTACCCTCTGCCTGGCTCGTAGCAAAATTCCAGACTCCCAGAAGAAAAGCAAACGTTGAGCATAAACCTCATTGTTTATGTAAACAATTTAGACGCTCCTTACCAGTGAGAGAATGGTGGAAGCCCTTTTGAAACCCAAGCTCTCAGAAGCCAACCTGGCAAGCAGATCTTTTATGAATGGCAATCAAGGCAGCTATGTTAGCTCTGCTATGCAGTCAAATAAGTACAAAGGGGCTGAGATGCTTTCTGAACATATGCTGATGATTAGTTAAATCCACACAGCAGAGAAGGCAAACATGCCATCCCATGGGGGATGGATACAATATCATGGGGGATGGATACAAGACCTTCCCCTATTTTGTGGTTTGAGGAGAAACATCACCAGTCCATCATGGGACCAACCATAACGGTCCAGACACACCCTCAGAATCTTCCTTCATACACCACTCAGGGCCAACCTGTCAAGACTGACATAAAAGTTAAAAGATATCTGCCATGCTTGTGAGAGGATAGAAAGCAAAGCTACTAGGATACTGCTACCAACAGATGTTTCTGTGTCCAAACATTGCTTCTTAGTAATCACCGCATGTCTCATTTGTTTCAGTGAGAACAACCCCTGTATAAAGCATTATCACATCAAAGAAACAAATGACAACCCCAAGCGATATTACGTGGCTGAAAAGTATGTGTTTGATTCCATCCCTCTCCTCATCAATTATCACCAGCACAACGGAGGAGGTGAGTTCTCAGGACAAGGCCAGAGAGGGGCCCTTGCAGGGGAACATGGAGAAAAGTGACAAACACCCATCATTCCAGACAAACCAACTATAAATAGTAATGATTTATACCAATACCAAAGGATGCCAAATATTTGATTACATACTTTCCATTAGCAAATTTTGCTGCTGGAATCATGAGATTTCACCAACCACCTACCCACCTGAGATATTACAGGTCCTCTCAGGGAAAGTGTAATATCAGTGATTGTGGCTTTGGAATTTTTTTTCCAGAATAAAAATAGCTCTTGCATTGGATTATACTTTTTTCTTCCTGATGATTTGACTCAGATGGTTGCTTCAGTAAAGCTCTAACAACTGCCTTTCACTTTTTAATCAACCCAGGCCTGGTCACTAGACTCCGGTATCCGGTTTGCTCCTGGAGGCAGAAAGCCCCAGTCACCGCAGGGCTGAGATATGGTAAGAGTGCATTTGGGAATGGTATTCATTTGCACTAACTCACACCCCTAAAGGTCTGGGGCAAATTGTGAGTGGACTTCTCCAGACTTAAAATGATCATTAAACAAGTACATTATATATCTGGAGATGGTATACACAAATGAACGTTTACAATGTGTGTAAGATAGATAGACAGATGCACATTTATCTAGGTCATATCAATGAAGTGTTCACTGACCACCTGCTCTGTACAGAGCATTCCACTCAGTGCTGTGAGAAACCAATGCTACACCACTGTGTTTCTGCCTATCTTCTAGAACTTCTGTATCATCTGGTTTATTGGCCATCAGTCCATTGCAGGTGCTATAAGCTAGCAGCATCCAGAAGTGTGTGTCCGCATAGCACTGTGTTAAAATTTTTTGAATGCTTTTAGACAGGGCATACATCTCCAGGGCCATGGGCCTTACTTTTCCTTCCTTCCCTATGAAACCACTTCACCCCCTTGTACTTTCTGCCTGGAACCTGAAAGCATTTGGGGATGCAAACATACCCTGATCCCAACTGTGCTGGCCGAGGAGAAGGCTGATGTAACTTTCATGTTGTAACTTTTACGTTGGTGGTCCCCAAACTTCGGTGGGCATTCAAGTTATCTAGAATGCTTATGAAAAGTATTGACTCCCGGCCCCAACCCAGCACTTACCAAAACGCAATCCCTGACAGTTGGGTCCTGGAGCTACATTTTCAGCAAGTGCCCTGGGTGATTCTGACACCAGGGGTTAGCGGGTGATACTTTTTGAGAAATGTCGCGGTGGGCTCCTCATCTGTAACCAGCGCCATGTCTGCACACTGTGGGTGCTTGGTACTGCTTCCTGTTGAGTCTCTGCCTCAGAGAGGTAGAGACTGAACTGTTTATGGTACTAGACCAAGCGCCAGGAGAGGATAGTGCCCCTCAGCCTCCTGACAAAAACAAAGTAACTCCAATACCTGTAGAATCCTAATGTGTTCATGCTGGGTGGAAGCCCAGAAAGTATTTTATGAACCCATTCATTTCTGTCAGCATGGAGGTTGAGACTCAGATCCCTTTTATTCACTTATTGAGCATTTGTTGAGAGCCTGCCTTGTGCTAGACCATGTGCTGGCCTGCACCTCTGTACCACTCCGCCTGGAATCCACTGCCTTACCTCCGCTAAGGCCTAACAAGTGCTGTCTACAAAATGGATGCTCTTGATGGATAAATGCATGAATGAATGACCAATTCAAATAAAACTTGTTCTACATGAAAAATGGCAAGAACAATTTTCGATTAGGTATAGGAGATGATTGGGACCTTAGAACCCTTTCATTGACTTTAATATCTCAACTAATGCCATCCTCCGTCCTCTTTCCATGTGATCGTCCCCACACACATTTTTTCATGGTTTTCAGTGCATATTCTATGTTATTATTTGGAAAAGAAGATAATTTTACCTATCTATAGTTCTAAGTATGAGGGCTTATACCATTTGCCATCTTTGAGCTACATTAACGATAGTCTAACATTCTATATAGAGCAGTATAGTTTCCTCGTAGTCCTATACCTCATATCTACTGCTTGCCAACTCTGGAAAACCCTCTCTTTCTGTTCCAGGGAAATGGGTGATTGATCCCTCAGAGCTCACTTTTGTGCAGGAGATTGGCAGTGGGCAGTTTGGGTTGGTGCATCTTGGCTACTGGCTCAACAAGGACAAGGTGGCCATCAAAACCATTCAAGAAGGGGCTATGTCAGAAGAGGACTTCATTGAGGAGGCTGAAGTCATGATGTGAGTGGCCACACAGAGAGCACTGTGATCTTTAAATACCATTCTAATGTCGTCTTATGCCACCTCCCTGCCCAAGTCCAGCGATGGCTTCCTGTGGCATGGAGAATAACACCAAGCTCCTCACTGTGGTCTAGAAGGCCTGCCATGGTCCGGCCCTGCCCACTCCTTAACTTCATCTCCTACCCATCTCTCCTCTGGTTCCATGCGTGCCAGTCACACTGACCTTCGTTGTCCTCACACACACCAGCTGAGTCCGTGCCATTCTTCAGCTCAATGAGACATTTTTGTTTGAGGGAGGGAGTGTATTTTGGGAAACTGAATTTAGACCATCTCAACTCTTGCCATTGTTCTCCAGGAAACTCTCTCACCCCAAACTAGTCCAGCTCTATGGAGTATGCCTGGAACAGGCCCCCATCTGCCTGGTGTTTGAGTTCATGGAACACGGCTGCCTGTCAGATTACCTGCGTAGCCAGAGGGGGCTCTTTGCCGCGGAGACCCTGCTGGGCATGTGTCTGGACGTATGTGAGGGCATGGCCTACCTGGAAGAGAAGTGTGTCATCCACAGAGACTTGGTAAGAGGATGCAGGGCAAAACCCTACAAGTCCAGGGTAAAGGGGCATGTCCCACTGAAATGCAGAACTACCAAGACTGGGAACGCACGAATCAATAAAAAGGCACAAGCTTTCTTCCTTCCCGTTGCAACTTCTTCCTTCCTCCACCCACGTGGGAGATCCTCATGGGACTCAGTTCTGGGCTCTATTCCCAGCCCCACCTCTAACTTCCACTCTCTGAGTTGGAGTTTACATTCTTCCAAAATGAAGCTAACAGCGGCTCCTCCTTAACCTCTCTATGTCTCCACATCCTCTTGGTAAAATGAGAGAAGTTGACAAGTACATGCTTTCTTAAAATGTTATCCAAGGATCTATCAGGATTGCATTGGGGTGATCCTAGAACCAACCTCAGAATTTCTGGTGGTTGAGGCGCAGGAATATTCATTTTAACATGTCCACCCCATGGAATTTGCAGGCACATTAGAATTTAAGACTCACTGGATCTTTTATCAGTAAGGGATCTTCAAATCCAAGACTCTGTGATGTGAGTTAGGGACCATGTCATCTCCCCATTGAGGAATAGTTTTAAGAGAATTAGCAACCTCAATACATTCTCACTTTAGTCAAATGGATGACAGCTTCTCCATACCATCCCTAAGATTCACATCAGGTTGCACTGGAGCTTATAATTGGTTACACAACACCATGGATTTCTTTTTTGATTAGGATCCCAGGAATGAAGATGAAAGATGAGATTTATTCACCCTGATAAAAAGACCTTACGCATTCAGTTTCCATCGCGCACTAGTGATGCTTAATTAACATTTGTGAAGCTCCTTATTGCTCCCATATAAGCAAAGCACTGTGATTATAGGAGACTCCTTAATTACTTATTACTCACCAAGTTTTCTTTTCCCTTTTGTTTGCCTGTCTCTGCTCCAGGCTGCCCGGAATTGTTTAGTTGGGGAAAACCAAGTCATCAAGGTGTCCGACTTTGGGATGACAAGGTAACATGTACATAATATGGTACCAGCAAAGTCTCAGGAATGGGACGCAGGCCCCCAGGACACTCGGACCATCTCTCTCCTCTCTCTTCCCAGGTTCGTCCTTGATGACCAATACAACAGTTCCACAGGCACCAAATTCCCAGTGAAGTGGGCATCTCCAGAAGTCTTCTTCGGTCGCTACAGCAGCAAGTCAGATGTGTGGTCATTTGGTAAGTATCATTCTGGCCCCACACCCACACAACCTGGGACTGTGTGCCAGCTGTTTCATTTGTCCAATTGCTGGGATGGTGAGGGCATCCCAGTGAGAGTCTGCAGACTCATTATTGTATTTATTCTTGGTTATTTTTGAAATGGGGGTAAAAATAAAAATGAAAACAGGATATTGATGACAGCTGCTGTGAGATCAAGAGATGGAGGAGTCAGAAGATTAGAATATGAGTCCCTGGGGGGCAGGAACCATGTTTTTTTGCAACATTATGTTTATTCCCACATTTAACCCTCAGTAAGTTTATTTCCCTTTCATTCAACAATGATTTTTTGAGCATCTACTACATGCCAGGGGCTAATTTGGGTGCTCACAAAGCATTGTGACATAGGATAGAAAAGACTCCTGTTCTCTTGGAGCCAAGTTTTAAGGAGAGATAACAGTCACATAAACAAGCTAGTAAATATGTGTGTAAAGTCAAGTCAGGGAGTAGTAAGCAAGTGCTATGTAAAAAACAAAGCAGTAATGGGGCAAAGAGAGACTATAATGGAGGGAGGATCTGTATTAAATAGCAGGATCCATCCAGGAAGGCCTCTCCAAGATTCTCTGTGACTGTTGAGCAGAGAGCTGAATGATGAGAGGAAGATGTCTCCATTTGAAGATCCAGGAATCAGTGTCCCTAACAAAGGCAGCAGCAAGTGCCAAAGTCTGATGTGTCCAAAGAAAAGGGAGTACTGACTTAGCAGGAGAAATGTAGGCCATGAAATTGGTTGGCCATGGTAAAGAATTCGATTTCTCATAAGTGCAAATGGGCATGAATGAAAGAATGAATGATGCCCATGTGACAAGAAGCACTACATGTTCTTGCTGGAAGTGTCATGTCTTTGTAAATCATAGCCTGTGCATATTAAAGCGTGCACAAAACTGTACTGGACAACCTCTTTGATCTGGAGTGTAAGGATTCTACTTTGGACAGGAATGGTTTGGAGTTTGATGTTGTCATTCTGTATGAAGGGAAGATTTGCCAAGTATATTGACTAGTAGCAGAAACCAGGGAGAAGACTAAATCCCTTAGGAAAAGAACTAATTAGTCTTCTTCAGTACTTTAGAATATCCATTACCAGCCAAGTGGTATGTTTATTTTGAGTCCTTCTAAATTGTTCCTTGGACCTCTCAGGTGGCTCAGTGGTAAATAATACACCTGTCAACGCAGAAGACCAAGGTTTGAGACCTGGGTCAGTAAGATCTCCTGGAGAAGGGAATGGCAACCCACTGCAGTATTCTTGCCTGGGAAATCCCATGGACAGAGGGATTTAATGTCCCATAGCCTGGCAGGATACAGTCCACAGGGTCACAAAAGAGACAGATACGACTTAGCTACGAAACCACAACAACAACAAAAATTGTTCCTTAAAGTAGTTCCTCTGTTCAACAGGCCTAGTTATGACTTAGATAATCAAACTGAAGGTACAGAATGAACTCAGAAGAAATAAAACTGCACTAGAGCAACCTCAGATCCTCTTTTCCCCAGTGCATACAACTAGGAAGGGTGCGGCCACTCTTCCTGGGTACAGCTGGTTATGTTGCACCAAGCCAGTTGTTCCATAAAGAAACGTTTGCAGCCATGGCCACTTTGTCACACTGACCCACTGACTCGGAATGGTGTTTATTCTGCCACAGGTTGTCAGCCTAGGACTTTGCTGCTGCATTTTATAATTAGAGGATTGAGCTTAGAGTCTGTCCCTTCCTAGGATGTGTCATCTGAAGTGTCCAAAGATGAGACTGACTGATGGAAGCAGAGTAGGAAGGGTGAGAAAACTGGGGTGACAACCCTGAGAAACAGAAATGTGGATGGAGGAGAGCTCGCTGCCTGCCTCAAGGCCATTGGCCTTTGTCACGCATTTTAAGGCTTTTGCCCTAATGAACTACACTATTTTAAAAAAGTTAACTATCCTCTTTAGGGCCGTACTTAGTTCCTCAGTGCATTACAAGGTTTGCATAAAAGCAATTGTTTTCCAGCCAGCTTTGAGCAGCAAACCCCCATTTTCCAAAGAAATCTCACTAGAAATCCTGGCATCTTGGGGTGTTAAATAGCCTTATTTACTGAATCTCCCCAAACTCCCGAGGCACTTCTGAGGCTCCCTCAGACATTCTCATCCAATTGTCAGGACTGGGCCCCAGGATCTGCCACTGGGACAAATTTCTGACATGATTTTTCAAGACTTCAGACGCTTGAGGGATCATATTTTGAATCAAATGGAAGAATCAAAATTCTTCCCTTGAGTTCTCTGGACTCTGTTTTGAAAACTACTGGATTAGGTGACCTGCAAGCTCTGTTCCCACTCTGACATCCGATGAATAGATTTAAGTACTTAGTAAAGTTGGGTGTAATTTCTACTGAAGGCAGAAAAGGAAAAGTGATTAGATCAGAGGTCAAAAATAGACAACTTGAAGAGTTTTGCTCAGTTAACACAGTATTTTTTTAATCAAATTGAGTTTGTATTTTAAAACTACCAATTTATGATTTATCTTTTAAAGTAAATCAGACAAATGTGGCAATCCTGAACCCCCATTCCCAACTGCCCTACTCTTGTTGGAGCTAAATCACAGCTGTCCCTTTGGGGACAGAACTTTTAACTTCTGGTTTTCCACAGTCCTCACTAGTCCCTGTTATGCAGACTTCATTTACTCCATCCATCTACATCATGTGTAGACATTTGAGCTTACATCCCCTGCAAGCTTTAGTTGTACCATTTGAGTTAGATATAACTAAGGGCTGAGCTTGAACATTCATTTGGGAAATCTCTGTTCTTCAGAAATAGTACAGGGCTATGGCAACCCATTCCAGTACTCTTGCCCTGAAAACCCCATGGATCGAGGAGCTGGTAGGCTGCAGTCCATGGGGTCGCGAAGAGTCGGACATGACTGAGCGACCTCACTTTCACTTTTCACTTTTTATGCATTGGAGAAGGAAATGGCAACCCTCTCCAGTGTTCTTGTCTGGAGAATCCCAGGTAATGGGGAGCCTGGTGGGCTGCCATCTCTGGGGTCGCACAGAGTCGGACACGACTGAAGTGACTTAGCAGCAGCAGCAGCAGTAAGGCTTAGGTGGTTTGACATTGCACTTTCTGGTGGTAGAGACTCAAATTTTAATTTCAAAGGGTCTGTGATTTCTAGATGTGAGTTTGTTGTTATTTATGAACTTTATCACTACCTGTTTTGATTCCCTATTTCTCATAGGTGTGCTGATGTGGGAAGTCTTCAGTGAAGGCAAAATCCCATATGAAAACCGAAGTAACTCAGAGGTGGTAGAAGACATCACCACTGGATTTCGGTTATACAAGCCCCGACTGGCCTCCCAGCATGTCTACCAGATCATGAATCATTGCTGGAAAGAGGTCAGTAAAGGAAGTGGTTCCCCCTTCTCCGTCCCTCACATTATAATCTGTAACTTCAGGGTCTGCCCCCATCCCCCAAAGAAGGAGCCCTCTCAGAGGATGAGGCAGTAGGGGTGACAAAACAGATTAGCAAGAAAATGACGTTGAGCACCTATTACCTGAAGAAGGAGTTCCCTATCTCTAGAAGAGCTGGCAGAGATCTTACATATTATTTGATTTGCAATATAATGGTACAAGCCATCAACACACTGTCAGAGAGGAAGAAGGGGTAGATTTGATTACATTTGTGTAGGCCTATTTCTGGGATCCTAACTCTACTCCATTTATCTGTCTATTCTTTCACCAACATCACAGCCTCTTGATTACTAAAGCTTTATAGTAAGTCTTAAAGTCGAGGAGTATCAGTCTTTTAACCTTGTTCACCTTGCTCAGTGTTGTGTTGGCTATTTTGAGTCTTTTACCTTTCCATATAAACCTTAGGAGTTTCCCTGGTGGCTCAGGTAAAGAATCCACCTGTAATGTGGGAGACCTGGGTTTGATCCCTGGGTTGGGAAGATCCCCTGGAGGAGGGCCTGGCAACCCACTCCGTATTCTTACCTGGAGAATCCCCATGGACAGAGGAGCCCGGTGGGCTATAGTCCATGGGGTCCCAAAGAATTGGACATGACTGAGTAACTAAGCACAGCACAGCACATAAACCTTAGAGTCATTTTGTCAGTATCTACAAAATAAGTTGCTCGGTTCTTACTGTGATTGTGTTGAATCTATAGATCAAGTTGAAAACAAATGTCATCTTAACAATATAAAGTCTTCCTATACACAAAGATGGAATATTTTCCCATTTACTTAGATCTTCTTTGATATCTTGTTTTAGAATTTCATATTTTTCCTAGTACAGATCCTATACACATTTTATGAGATTTATACCCAAATATTTACTTTTTTTGATTCTATTTAGCACTTATTTATGTTACATTTTATATATGACTTTATTTCATTCTCTCAACAATCTTATGAGATAGATATATTATTATCCTCATTTTACAGATAAAAAACTGAGGTTCAGAGACGTTAAGTAATCTGTTCAAGGTCACACAGCTAAGTGGAAAAGCTGAAATTCAAAAGCAGGCCATATTTTGATTCCAAAATGCCTGCTGTTAATTTAACAACTAAGACACAATGCCGTCAAATACAACATATACAGAAGCATATTTGAAAATCAGTAGAAAGTATTGCAGTTTAATTCTGGTTTGCTTTGGAATTAGCTATGACACACAAGTACAAGGAAATCACAGAGTAACCTTTCTTTCTCTTCCTAGAAACCAGAAGACCGGCCACCTTTCTCCAGACTCTTGAGTCAACTGGCTGAAATTGCAGAACTGGGGCTTTAAAAGAGACTCAGTGCTAGGCCACGGGCTACAGATCCTGAGTAGGGGAAGGAGGTCTTCCCTCCACAGAGCATTAAAAGCTGCGACCAGCCCAGGACTCCCCAGAGGCAACTGGCCTGTCGTGCCGGTCCCTAAGCTGCCACGGAGGCAGCAGCCTGCTAGAGGCTGGCGCCAGGCCACAGGCAGAAGGCTCAGCCACTGCACTGGGGGCGGGGCCAGAGCAGCAGTGATGTCCCTACCCTTCCTCCAGCCTCTTCTCCTGCGTAATGCACAAACCTCAATCAACAGCTTTAAGGCAACACTTCTTGCACTTCTTAGAGAAGGGAGAGATGGTGTAGGACCCTGGATTATTACCTTCATTATTATTTTAAACATGGACCTAAAGTTCATGGTCAAGGGATTCTTTATTTGACCCAGCAATACAGAATCCCAGAATATGGGGCGAGATGATCAAGGAGCATGACAATTTCTCAAGGAGAACTAATGAGTTAATTAAAGTCACAAAGAGTAAGCTCTGCCTCTGTGATGCTGTCAGCCACAGTTTCCTGCCTCAGAAGATGATGGAACAATTGCTTACCTCAGAGACCGGATATGCTGAGAAGCAGCTTTGTGAGGTTTTACTCATAGAGTACACTGCTACCCTCTCCTTGAAGAGAGCATGATGGACTGGGGTGAACAATTCTGATCTCACTGCTGGAGCATTGGATATCTGGCGTCTGGGCAGAAAGAGGGCATCAGATAATGGAACTACCTGGTACAAGAAAAGGCCTTAGGCTGTTACCACTTGGATGCTCATCTTTAGTACCAAGTCAAGCAGGTGACTTTGCCTCCCCTTTCATGCCGAATGCTTCCGCAGCATCCTGGGTTGGGGGGCAGTGGTGGGGGTGGAACCATGGCTTCTGTAAACAATCAGACCACTCTCTGCATTCTTCCATCCTCACCAACAGAGTGCAGACTTGTGCTAGGCACTGTGGCCTGGCAGAGAAACTGAAGCTTGTTTCGGCCCTAGAGATTTGCAACTTCAAGGTTGAGACTTCAAGTCTCCCTAAATTCTAAGGGAGGAACAAGCGGTCTGTTCTTGCTCAAACCACCTGGATGGAAACTGAGTCAGGTACTGAGTCGGGGACTTCCAAGATGCACAAAGATGCCTCTTGTTATTGAGCACTTGAATATGCAAAGTGAAAATGTACAGAGCTACAGGCCTTATCTGCAGAATCTCAGTTCACCCTGAGTTCACACCAACACTGTGAGGTATTATTATCATTCCCATTTTACAGATAATGGGACTTTGGCTTTGAAAAGCTTGGACACCTGCCCAAAGTGACAGAGCTAGGAAGTGTTAATATAGAGCCCACCTCTGTCTGACGCCAATGCAGTTTCTCTATTTTTATTCAATACTGCCTCCTACTGAGGGTCAAAGAGATTGCAGAAGAGATAAGCACAGCAGAGGGGAAAAGCCCACACAGCACCATCAGCAAGTAAAGTTGATCCTGTATAGAGCAGTGTGGTTGTCGATGTAGCCCTCCAACTTGGAATAGGATCTTTATTTCCTCATCTATATCCTCACCTTCATTAGAGTTAATGACTTTGGAGTTATTAAAGGAGTAATTAACCCTTTGATTCACCCAACCCACCAGAGTAATACTGCAAGAAGCCCTTTATAGATGGGCTTCAAAGTGGCTTTAAAAGATTGCCCTGCAGAAGTATAAATACTTCCTTTAATTATCACTTCAACTTTGAACTGGCTACGGTCTTCTTGGACACTTTCTGGGAAAGGGTATTCCCTGATGAGAGAGAGATTTAATTTTCCTACGGTGTTCAGATAAAACTCTCAGAGCGATTGCTGGATGGTGTTGAAGTCAACGCTTTCTAAATCACGTGGTATTTTGACTGCCTGGCGATGCAGATGCACAGCTTTTAACTATAACTACTGTGACACTGGTAGCTTCAAAATAAAACTATCGTTCAGAAGATGACATTCCGCAACTTATCCAACATCATCCCTGCTTACTTTTTTGGCATTTTGTACATTCTTTTTCGGAACCTTTAATTAGAGATGATTTCTGGAACATCAAGCCTAGAAGGAAAACATCAGAATTGACTGATTTTCTGTGGTATGGCTTAGAATGATTCTCCCTTGCATGGTATTATTTTGTTCAAGCTCAGATTCATTGAGGCTTTAACTCAACACATGTCAAGAGTTTACCTCTCAGTGTTCTGAAAAATGGACTTCCTGCCTGTTCGCCGCCCCCCCCCTCACATTTTGATAATGGTGCCGTGTGTTTACAGGGAATTCCCCTATGCAAAGTTTTGGTTGTAGATGCATTTGTAGATTCTGCATTGTGTCCTTTTGAGACTATGTATTTATATTTTACTAGAGTGAATATTTATTACTGTACAGTCATTCACAATTAAAATGTTACAAATATCTCCTATGCTTCGTAAAGCACACCAAGTTAAAGGCTGGGTCTAGCAAATAAAGTTGTGCATTTTAGTGAATATGGTATCTATAGCCTGGGCCCATATTTAGCCAAATGTCAGACAACCAAAAGTTTTCCTTAAATAATAATGGTTACATAGTTTCACATTACACAGACAAGTAAAGACTATATATTACTTAACATTTTTTTCATCAAGTAAATATCAAATGCTTCCTATGTTCCTTTGTTTGTTCCTTCCTATGTTTTGTCTTTGCAGAAACAAAAATGAAAAAGACACAGTCTTTACATTCCAAGTATGGTTGAGAAGGCAGACATACACACAAGCAAAATTATAATATGGGAATTAGAGCAACAACAGAAATAAGGTCAAAGTAGAGAAGAGCTCAGAAAAAGAGATGGAATCTCTCAGACAAAGGGCAATGTCAGTAGAAACTTTCTAGAATCTTGCTACTCAAATTGCGGTCCCTGGACCAGCAACAGCAGCATTACTAGCCTGTAAGAAACCCAAACTCTCTGCCTCCACCCTGAGATCTACTGAATGAGAATTTACATTTTAACATGATCTGATCATATGTACATTAAAATTTTGGAAGCACTACTATAGAAGACATCACATCTAACTCAGTTTTGAAGATGAATTATGGGATTTTTAGGCAAGCCAATGGGCAGAAATAAGGCAAATATTTTCCAGGTAGAAGGATAGAGGAAACAAAACATATTGAGAACTATTATCTGTTTATCATTGCTGGAGCATAAGGAGTGTGTGTGTGTGTGTGTGTGTGTGTGTGTGTGTGTGTGTGTGTGGTCTCAGCAAAGGCGAGGATAATAAAAGGAGTAGACAAATTGAAATTAAGGCTATAAATCTATAGACAAGGACCTAGATTTTAAAACACACAAACACCAAAAAAAATACTGGAATTCTAGTTGTAGAGGAAAAAAATGTCTTTGAACAAGGAGAGAAGGTCAAATTTGCATTTAAAAATATATTCTGGCACCAGTGTGGTGAGTGGATTTGAGAGAGGCAAAGCTGGTGGAAGAAAAACCAATCTGGAGAAGATTTCTGCCTTGTTCCTAGTACCAGATTATGGTTCATACTCATTCACTGTCATCTCCTGTGTGGGTGACATGTGGAAATGTAATTTGGAGTCTTTAAGCCACAGTTCAACAGCAAGGCCCATCTATTCTCCTTCTTAAAATCCCAGTGGAATAAAAGCTGGGTTATTATAATTCTGGTATATTGAGCTCTCCCTGTACCTTTCATTTCACCAAATGCCCACGTCTACTGCAGGAACCAGCTTGTGCACCAGAGGACCATTAGAGACCAGTGAGAAAGCCTTTGGCTTCCACACTGTCCTTTGTGGAACTCACCTCTGGGCTTGACTCCTACTGGCAAATGACCCAGAGAGGAAACTTATAGAGCAGGTTGGACGAGCAGATCTGCTTCTCAGAGAACATTTATCCTGCAGACTCTACTCTGCCTGGGATCTCCCAACACACAAGACCATCACACTCAGGAAAAGGCAGAATATATGCCATTCAGCAAGAGGGCCAGGGTGTGCGTGTGTGTGTGTGTGTGTGCAGAAGGAGCTGTAGATATTTTTGAGGAGCTCAGTAAGGTGCTCTGATCAGGAAGAGGAGGATAGAGTTGAAGCTGCATTCAGAGAACACATATTTTCACTTAGAGTAGATATTTATTTGCAGTGACTTTGAGGAAAGTGCTAGAAATTTGGTGCACCAAACTCACTCCCCAGAACCACCTCCTTGGTGGCAATACTGTGTGGGGGGGGGTGGGGGTGGTATCTTCTATGACTGTGATTCTTCTCAAGTTACCATGAGCAACTGGCTTCTGGGATAACAGAATCATACAGATACTGTCAGAAGGAGTTTTAGAGATCATTTGTTACCATTCACCTGCTACTTCTTGGCACTGTGTCAGGCATATATGATGAATAAGAAACCTTATCAGTTGAGGACCAAACACACCACAGTCAAATTAAGATAACTCAAGGAGGACCTATTACAAAAGAACTACTTAACACAATGTGGGTTTAGATGAACCTCAGGAAGTAGCAAGAAGGAAAAGAGCTGCCAAGGAGCAGTTACTATCCCCAGGCCCCAGAAAGATGAGGAACTGGAGCAGTCATTTGACTGTGGAAGCAGAATCACCTGGAGAAAGTGGCCTTGAGAGGACAGGACCTTTAGTGAGGGACAGCGGAAGCCCAAGGCAACATCACAAGGAGGAAACTGCAGAATAGATATGCTGGCCCCACTCTCTTCCTTCCCCCATCATCTGCTGGGGCTGACTGTTGGCCAATCCCTCTGTCCTCTGGAAGTCAGAGGACAAGGAAATTCTAGTGCAGTTGTCTATAGGCCAGTCTTCAGGGAAGAAGGCAGGGTGAGAAGAGTGAGAAATAGGACTGGAGGAGCAAGAGAAGATATCCAGTACAGAGGCCAACCTTCCTGAAAGAAGCCTCAGCTAGTAAAAGAAAAAAAGAGTCCAACGCATAAATAAATGCAGTTGATCCTCATTTGCAGAGTCTATACTTACAAACTGCCTACTCACCAAGATTTATTTGTAACCCCAAATCAATTCTTGCAGCCTTTCCACACATGTCATTCATGACATGCCCATGCTCAGAACCATGAAAAATTTGAGTCACTCTACAAGCACATTCCCAGCTGAGGCTGAACAAGGCAAGGCCTCTGCCTTCTCACTTCAGCTCATACCATAAACTAGTGTCTTTTTTGAGGTCTGTTTGGTGTCACAGTTTTTGCACTTGTGTACACTTTATTGGTCATTTTGCTGTTTAAAATCACCCTTAAGCATGGAACTGAGGTACTACCTCACGTAAGTGAAAAAACACTGTGATGTCTGTTACAATGTAAACGTGGGTTAGGTGAATTTCACTCAGCATGACTTATGATGCTGTTGACTGTGAATTCAATGTAAAGACATCCATAATACATACTAAACAAGGCGTTTTTGAACAGAAATATGCATAAAACAAGATTATGTGTAAATCAGGCGACTTTATAAAACATGAACACAAAATAATGAAAATCAACTGTGACCCCAAAAGGCTGCTGGAGGTCATATGATGGAACAGAGATCACAGTACAGTGAGTACAGAGAAAGAGTGAAAACACACAAAGGATCAGGGAGGGCTTCACAGAGGAAGTGATATTTGAGCTGTGTCCTAAAGGGTAAATGGGAGTTCCTAAGAGAAGAAGGACCTAGAAGAACGTGTCAGACCAGAGAAACTAACATGCATAAAAACACATCTTATTCCACCTTCTTTCCCAGCATTATTTCTATGCTAGCACTGGGAACCTCGGGGCCCAAAGCCAGCAGGTGGAGAATCAGTTAAAGGAACTTAGTGGCTTCTGGTTCCTCACCATCCAGATTCACATCTACTCATTCCCCTCTCCACCCATCTAGAGCTACCAAGGAGTTCCTGGTCCCTTTTCATTTTCTCAGGTTTGTTTTGAGTACAAATGTCTATAAGCTGAGACAAGCTACACATTTATTTGCTTTTCTGGTGTGTATATCTCAAAGCACTTTCCCATCTAAGATGATGTTTGATCTCTCCAGCAGCGTTGAGATGAAAGAGTGGGTGAAGAGGGGGTCTCACTTGACACAAAAGGGAAGTGACACACAGCATGTGTGATGTTGTAGAGCTACTCAACACAAGCGAGATTAGAACTCAGATCTGATTCCAAATCCTGCATTCTTCCTAGAGATCATGTCAGAATTTGAACCATGGTGATAATAAAAACAACAACAAAAGCTCCCATTTTTGAGCACATATAATGGCTCTGCTGAGTGTGACACTGATTGTTTCATTTAACCTTCCAAGAACCTGAGGGAGAGAAACAATTATGACCATCTCAATTTTATAGATGCGGAGTATGGGGCTCCCTGGTGGCTCAGACAGTAGAGTCCCTGCCGGCAATGTGGGAGACCTGCATTCCATCCCTGGCTTGGGAAGATGCCCTGGAGGAAGCATGGCAACCCTCACCATTCTTGCCTGAAGAATCCCCATGGGCAGAGGAGCCTGGCGGGCTCCAGCCCATGGGGTCGCAAAGAGTCAGACACAACCAAGCGACTAAGCACAGCACATGGGGCTCAGTAAACCAGGAAAACCATTCACGGTTTCCATAATTAGCAAGAGGCAGAATGCAGGCCTGAAGCCAGACCTGTCTGTCCCCAAATTCCATGCTCCCAACCATTTGGTGGGGCTGATTATAGGGCCACGATGCCAGCCCCTAAGAATACAGCAGCACCAGACTCACTGTACCTCAGCTACACTGTTGCATTCCAAATCTGGAATACGCTCGAGGTCTCCTTATCAGTTCTTATCCAAAATTATTGTAAATAGTATTTGTTTAAATAATGATGAAAGTTTCTTTGCTGTCAAGTTATACATAAAATGCATGACCTTCAGGGGAGACCAGTTCTCTAGAAGTTGTGAGATGTGAGCAGTGAGAGAAAGAGAGCAAAGAAGAGAGGGGATGCCCCCAATATTTCACCTATATAATAACAGGATTCTGAAGGTTTTGTGAGGATAAAATTTGCCCATCCATACACAGTACTTGGCATAGAGACTGATTCTAAATAAACATCCAATAACTGTTTTAAAACTCTGCTTTAACAAATTATTTCAGATTCAAAAAAGGAAATAGGCAACCCAGTTTCCTATGAAAAGCCCTGGTTCTGAGTCCAGCTGACCATGGGCAACCCTTCCCCTCTCTGGGCCCCTGTTCTTTCAAGTGTAAAATGAGGCAATTTTAACCAAGTGGTCAGGCTTTATCTAATGGACAATGTAAATTGAGCAACTGACCATCAAGTTTCTCTTTTCCTGCTAACTACATGAATCAAATCTATAGCAAGCTCATTGCACATGGAGATTTTTTTTTGTATTTATTCACATTTTTTCTCCATCTCAGATCCTTTTTCCTTTGTTAAAAACATTATTGCTGATTTAGAAACATTTTAATACCATATGTCACTAAAACTTGTATTAAATATGTTTTTCGAATAAGATGACACAGTAATGAATACAAGGATTCTGTTTGGGAGGAGGGAAATAAGACTATATATAATTTGGTTAAAAGTTAAAAGCATGAGCTTTGGTCTCACTATCTTGAGCAAGTTATCTAGCCTGCCTTAGTTACCTCAATTATAATATGGGACTAATGGTTATAGTTTCCTCATAGGATAATTTCAAATATTAAATGAGATAATGCACTTGATAAATGTTAGTCATTATTAACATTTATGTTTCCTTTCTTTTGTTGTTGTTGTTGCTGGAATGTGTCTTTTTTATTTAAACTTTTTGTTTTATACTGGAGTATAGCTGATCAGCAATGTTGTGATAGTTTCAGGTGCACAAAAGAGCGACTGAGCCACATATATATGCGTATTCATTCTCTCCCAAACTCTCCTCCCACCCAGGCTGCCACATGACATTGGGCACAGTTTCCTGCGCTATACAGTAGGCCTGTGTTGGTTTAGCCACTGTAAATATCACAGTGTGTACATGTCTATCCCAAACTCCCTAACTATCCTTTTGTGCCATTCTTTCCCCACCAGTAACCACAAGTTCATTCTCTAGGTCTATGGGTCTGTCCTATTTTCATAACTAATTCTTACGCCCACTCCAGATGCTCCACTACTGGTTTCCATGAAGCAAGGTCTGCCAATGGATTTTAAATGGAGACCTAGGTGTCCTAATTGACTTAGGGCTTTTCTAAAAACAGGGCAATGTTGCCACACACAGAACCACAATACGTGGCCCACAGCTTTGCAAGCAGTGAAGCAATTCTCACCTCATAACTGTGGTCCTCTCACTGCTGATGGTGCAGCCTGGGTTGAATAGGAAGTATATCTATCTGAAGACAACAGACAGAGAGCTACAAGTTTTAAGCAACATGTAAGCTAAGATTTTACTTTCAATTATTTATTCAACCCACTGCTATTATTATTTCTATTATTTTACATAATAGAACACCTGTTATGTACCGGGCCCTGAACATGCAATAGAGAGTAAGATACCATCTCTGCTCTCTTAGATTTTATATTCAAATGGTGGTATACAGGTAAGAATATCAATAATTACAACACAGCATAATAAGTAGTAGGTAGAGGAAGCCCAAGGAGTATGAATGCTGACCCTAACCCAATTCAAACAGGGAGGGTCATGGAGGAAGTGACAGCTGAGCAGATATCAGAAGGATGGCTGGAAGTTAGCCAGCATTGTGGGGGAAAGTGTAGAAAGCTCAGCAAATAGAGAGATCATGCCAAGCAAAAAAGCCCAGCCTGCACAACGCCTAAACGCAAGGGAGACTACATCAAGTTTGGAAAGTGTAAAGATTCCTCGTAGCTGAAGCACAGCAAGCTTTTTCACAGCAGAAGAGACTGGAGAGGTATGGAGACGGATCATGCAGACACTTGTGGGCCCTGGAAAGGAGTTCTGGCTCCATCCTGAGAGCAGTGAGAGCTGGTGTACTTAAAGCCTGGCTGGGCATGTCCTTTGTTTTAACTCATGTAGAATCTCACATGCAGCGGGACCTTGGAGTACATCTAACCTACTTCATTGAACAGATGAGGAAATAGGCAAAATGACTTATCTCAGGTAAATTAGTTGCAAAATCAGGACCAAAAGGCAAGCTTCTGTATTTCCAAAGCAGCGGTTTCAATAAGACCATGTTGCTTCCCCTTATAAGCAAACAGAATTCAGGGCTCCGGGAATTATTTTTGCCCAAGATCTAACCAAATATAGACATAATCATCTTTTTTTTGTTTGTTTTTAAGCAACATGTTCCTGCAAGGTGAAAAGACAGGGAAGGAACCATAGGGAGAAGTAAGTTTTCCAGAAATTTACAGCATCTAAAATAATATGCCATTTAGAATGAAAATCCAGTCTCTCACTGTTACATAGTTGTCATCACTGACACCCAAAATCCCAAGGATCACAGTAGAAAATTAAAAATTAAAAAAAAAGAAAAGAAGGAAACTTCACTTCTGGTTTTCAAAGCCATCCTCCACAAACACCCCCACAGCTTTCTCACATGGCACCAGTGAGAATGTATATATATTAATATATATGACATACATATATATATATATATATGTCATCCTTTCTGAAATAGCAATCTAAATTAGAATGAGTGATGTAACATCAAACCACAAAGGATTATGAATGTGTGTGCTAGGGAAATGATGTGAGATCAGTGAGGGCAAAGACTTTCACAAGTTCTTTGCTGAGTGTTGAGTAATGGGGCTCCTCTATAAATAGCCCTGATAGGAATAGCTGAGTGATTAACTACAAATTTGTGAGCCCTTCAGAAACATTTCAGAAAGGTTCCCCTGTAGCAAAACTTTACCCCTTAACCTTAAAATGTCTCAAGTGTTTCAAATTATTTACCTTGTGAAGTAGGAAAAGCAATGCATCTCCCCACACTGAGATGCCTGAGGGTGGCATCTCAGGCACAGAGTGGTGAAGCAACTTGTTCAGGGACCCCAAGGATGGAATTCGGTGCTGCCTGACTTCCCCTGGCTTGAGGGCCCACCAGGCAGCTTAAAGAGACCTGTTCCTGCGGAGAGCGCTAAATGAGGTAAGTCGTGAAGAGAAAGGTGCCTGTCCTCTCAATTCTTTCCCAGGTGTTGCCAGAAAATACTTCCTGTTACCATGTGCCCGCCTTTTTGTCCATTAGGCAATTAATTCTTCCTGAATGAATTAAAGAGCCTCTTGAGGAAAGTGAAAGAGGAGAGTGAAAAAGTTGGCTTAAAACTCAACATTCAGAAAACTAAGATCATGGCATCTGGTCCCATCACTTCATGGCAAATAGATGGGGAAACAATGGGAACAGTGACAGACTTTATCTTGGGGGGCTCCAAATCACTGCAAATGGTGATTGCAGCTGTGAAAGCAAAAGACGCTTGCTCCTCGGAAGAAAAGCTATGACCAACCTGCTGCTGCTGCTGCTGCTGCTGCTAAGTCGCTTCAGTTATGTCCGACTCTGTGCGACCCCAGAGACGGCAGCCCATCAGGGTCCATGCCCCTGGGATTCTCCAGGCAAGAACACTGGAGTGGGTTGCCATTTCCTTCTCCAATGCATGAAAGTGAAACATGAAAGTGAAGTCGCTCAGTTGTGTCCGACTCTTAGTGACCCCATGGACGGCAGCCCACCAGGCTCCTCCATCCATGGGATTTGCCAGGCAAGAGTACTGGAGTGGGGTGCCATTGCCTTCTCCAACCTAGATAGCATATTACAAAGCAGAGACATTACTTTGTCACCAAAGGTCTGTCTAGTCAAAGCTATGGTTTTTCCAGTAGTCATGTATGGATGTGAGTTGGGCTATAAAGAAAGCTGAGTGCCAAATAATTGATGCTTTTAAACTGTGGTGTTGGAGAAGACTCTTGAGAGTTCCTTGGACTGCAAGGAGATCCAACCAGTCCATCCTAAAGGAAATCAGTCCTGAATATTTATTGGAAGGATTGATGCTGAAGCTGAAACTCCAATACTTTGGCCACCTAATGTGAAGAACTGACTCATTGAAGGTGAGAGGAAAAGGGGACGACAGTGGATGAAATGGTTGGATGGCATCACTGACTTGAAGGACATGAGTTTGCATAAGCTCCAGGAGCTTATGGACAGGGAAACCTCACGTGTTGCAGTCCATGGGGCCACAAAGAGTCGGACATGATTAAGGAACTGAACTGAACTGAATGAAGTTGAGGGAGGTCCCTGCTTAAGAGACAGTAGCTTCAGGGCTTTGCCCCCAAGGAAGTGAAAGGGAGGGTGAGAAAGTATTTCTGAACAAGAGGAGCAGTATTTGGGATAAGATTCTGTTGGTGGAAGGCCCTTCTCCCCAACTCTCAGATTTATTTCCTGTCCCTTCACCCTGTTCTTTTTCTTCACAGAATGTCTCTCAGTTGAAACTGGACATTTGCCAGGTAAATTCATCTGGTCTCTCCGATGATAAGCTCCAAAAGGACAGGGAGCCTGTCTTTTGTACCCCAGTGCCTACTCTGCTCCTGGCACGGTACTTGGAGAGAAACAGGTGCTCGATAAATACTAGCAAGATAAATGAGCACTTGGAAATAATGCGAGGTCTATGAGATACCAAAGGAGCCCAAAGCTTCAGTCCTCCCACAGCGGCAGGTGTGGCTCCCAGGCCTGGGAGCTCTTGGGGAACAAGTCCACCCTAAGCGGCGCTGCTGGCTCTCCTTGCGGGTGCAGTCCGAGGTGCAGGCCAGGATGAGCGGGCCGCCCTAACGGGCGCACCGGGAGCCCCGGGCCGCAGCCATTTTCGGCTCTTTGTGTGACAGCCGCGGCGGCGAAGGGGCGGGATCTCGGGAACAGAGGCGGGGCCGCGGCGGGTGGAGGGGCGGGGCCGAGGGCGGGGCCCAGCGCGGCGGCCGCCAAGCGGAGCCGGGCAGAGCATCCTGCGCCCCGGCGCGGGGCCCCGCGGTAGCCCAGCCGCTCGCCTAGACCTGCCGCAGACCCAGGTAAGACCCAGGCTCGCAGGCCTCGGAGCCGGCGTGGGGATCGGGATGCTGCTGGGCATGACGACGCGGCCGTAAGGATGCGCGAGGGGTCTGCACTCCTTCTCCGAGCCCCGCGAGGGTGCTTGGCTCGGCGGCTGGACTAGCGCGGCCTGGGAACCCCGAAACCCTCCGAAGGCTGGGCCTCAGGTCTGGAACAGTCCCCTACCCCCTCCTGCCCACCCTGGGCCCCGCGCTGCGTACCCGCTACGGGGAGGCGCCAACGCACGGCGGAGCTGGGGTGCGGCGGTGGTGGCAGCAGCAGCAGGTGCGCGGCCTGGGCCGGAGCCACCGGCCCGGGAGGACGCGGCGCTTATCCCAAGCACCGGTGACACCTGCAGTGGCCGCGAACCCGGCGGCCGCGGTGGTCTCCCCGCACCCAGGTACTGCAGAGCGCCGGCCACCGCCTCGGCGGCCGCGGCCACCATCACCTCCTCCAGGGCCAGCGAGGGCCGCCTGGGCCCGCCTGGCAGCCTCCCTGGGCTCACAGCGCCCTGCAGTGAACGTGAGATGGGTGGGGCGAGGGACGAAGAGGCGATGTTTAGGGGTGTGGGCTTTAATGAGAGAGGAGACACGCCTGACCCGGTTTGAAGCCTTCCGGCCTAGCATCGCTCTCCCTCCCGGCTGTCTGGGGACGGGAGAGGAGGTGGGGGAAGCGGGGAAGTGGGCTGACTCCTGGGGTAAAGGTTGGGTTTTCCTGAGCTCTTAAGACTCGGAAAGATGCCTACCTGTCTGTAGTGGCATCTGCTTTTCAGGACAGCCCTCCCCCTCCAAGGGTACACGGTATGAAAAGGAAGAGAAGGGCGTGCTCTTCGTGTGCAGTGGGGGTGGGGGTGGGAAGCATGGTCCGACAGGAGTATGGTTCTCTGTATGGAGAACCTGGCAGAGCAGGACCCTAGGACTGCCCAGGTGCCCTCCCCAGCCCAGGGAATTTGACTTTGACCTCTGCTTGCCTGGTTTCCGCAGCACATCAGAAAGACTGGCCAAGGGTTGATAGGCCCTTACAGACAGGCCAAGAAGAGGCCAAGGATCTTTTCCTGCCCACTCGCTTGTGCCTTCACGGCTTGACCGGGAGCCTGGGGAGCCTGGGGCAGTCCTAAGGGCTTGTGGAGAAAATCAGGAGAGTGCTGGTTCCCACACTCCCCCTTTCCACCTTCTGCCTGTGTCCCCAGCGCAGGGGGTGTCTTACCTTACTCCTGGGCACAGGCCCTGTTGCAAGCCGTGCTGGCAGCGGTGGAGATCACAAATGCTGGAGAGTGAAACATCTCGGTTTATCTTGCTGGCAAATGGTGAAGGACCTAAAAGTTGTTTCCTTCACCATCAGACCCCTAAGACTGCCCACCTCCAGTTCCAGATACTGCCCTGCAGATCCACCATCCCCACTGGCTAATTGCCTGTGTCAAAAATTGTTTTCAAGAAAGGAGCCAGTGAACACATTAATCCTCAAGAGCTAAATACACAAGAATCTCCCATTAGACACAGAGCAGGTGCTTCAGAAGTCATTTGACCAGAAAGGAAACAGAGACTTGGAGGTATTTTAATGGAAAATAAAGCTTTAAGTAAATAATATTTGATATCTCTAGTGGTGGAATTTCAGGCAGTGGGCTGGAGGTGGGGTGGGGGACTGGGTAGCAGTTTGGGGGAACAGCTTGCTGAAATGACAACAGCTAGCAGCTGTCAGCTCTGTTTGCTTGCTGCAAGGGCAACTTTGGCCCTGAGGACAAAAATACCATAAGAGTTGTGTGTGTGTGTGTGTGTGTTTGTGTATAACTGGTCAGGGTTACTGTTAGTGGAGGGTATTATTGAGCCCAGTGACCACTTGGAGGAGGTGAGACTTTCCCATAGAGAGTTACTTGTTGGCATTGGCTGCCATCTGCCAGGGCAGCTCCAAGGCCACAAGGAGAGTGTGTTATTGCTCACAAAGCCAGTTCCTCTGGCTAGTTCTGCAGAATGAGCCTCTGGCTGGGGGCATTAGAGCTCTGCTCACTAAGCTGCTTTATTATATTTTCTGGCCAGTTCTGACTGGTTCCGTAAGCACCCAAGCCTACTTTGTTCAGTCCCTGCTGGAAATGGAAAGGGAAAAAGTCATTTTACACATTAGACCAGGAGGAAGGTGTAAAATCCACCAGATCAGAGAGTTTTACTCCAATCAAATCAGAGGCTGGCCCACAGAAGACAGTAGACAAGAAAATTTAAAAAGTGGAAAAAGGTCTTGAGGGGATAGTGCATGTCCCCTCTGATATATTACGCCCTCTTGGGCATTCAGTGGGCCTCGGCAGCTGTCATTGACCAGAAAGCTGAATTAGATGATGAATAAGCAACAAGCTAATTAACATTGGGAACAGCATTCCTGGAAAACAGTGCTGAGCTCCTCCAGCCTCCACGTTTGAGGATCAGCCTACCCTCTCAAAGAGGTTTCTTTTGGCTGCTGTTGGCCCCAGGGTTCCACCAAGGGCTGCACAAAATGGCCTTTTATAGCCTCCATGTGGCTACCATAACAATGAGTCTATTTCTTTACTGGCAAGTATTAATTATTCACTTGTAGTTGACGAAACCAGACATCAGTCATCTCATTGGAGCTTTTGTAAAAGGCCTTTGGTCTTATTGTTCTAAGGAGCAAAGCTGAGTCTAGGGTCTAGAGTATGGACCCTGCATTAGTAGTAGAGGTGGGGCAAGAGGGTGGAGGATGCTGCAGCCCCCGGCAATGACACAGTGTGCCAGCTGTGGTGGGCAAAGAGCTGGTACTTCATTGGATGCTCTCATTAGACAAGGGCTGCATGAAAATGCTATGTAAACTATCTAACACGTAGTAAATACTATTTTATGTGTGCGTCCATTGTTGTATTAATGACATAATCATTAAGAATGTGACTCATGCTACATTATATAGTGTGTCAATTTAAGATGACAAATTTTTTTATTGTTGTCATGGTTGATTCTGCTAAAGAATTCCATGGCCTTAGAGGGCCTCCCACCAGGAAAGTTCCACCCTGGTCACTCAGCTGACACTTCATTACTGGTAGCCATGTCCAAGAACAGCCCTTCTGTGAGTTGGCCAGTTAAGTCTTCACTGCGGGGAGGATGAGGAGTGACAGGAGTTCCTTGACGTGCTAAGAGGAGTCCCAGTTTGGGAGAAGGAGGTGTCATCCACACAGAGTTCTTATCAACCCTTGTACCTCCAGAACCTTCCTGGATTTTGCTTTTCCCAGGGGAGTTGGTCTCTGTGACCATGAAACCCAATCCCAGGTTGAGCTGCAAAAGGTAGCCAAAGGAAAGCCTGATAAGCAGGGGTGTCAGTAAGGGCTTCAGCTGGGACATGCTCCTGAGTAGGGCACTGAAGGTAGATGTAGCTGGAGTAGGCAGAGAGAAGAGGGAAGGAATTTACTGAGAAGACACCCGGAGGTAGTTCTCACATTTCAACACATAGATCAGGAAGGACCTCTTCCTCTGTGTACATTCAGCATTTTGCAACCCCACCAAAACTGTTAAGGGCACGCAGGCAGAGAGAGAGCAGTATACCGTGGTCTTCAGACACAGGATTATCCCTGCCTTGCTGTTTGCCTTTCAATCAGCCACTACCTCTCTGACTTTGAAAACTGGGGAACTGAAAGCAGCCTGCCCAGCTCGTTACCTACCTGTTGCCACAGGAGCCCACGGATGAGATAATGTCTGTAAACCCCAGTCTGAGAAGAAGAAAAGGCCCTGGAAACAGAGGAGAGAAGGAGGTTCCTGAGTGTGTGGCCCCTTTAGATGGCTGCCCTCCATTCCTAAAGGGACAATTTATTAATTATATATTGTGTATCAATTGAAGAAGACGAATCTGTGGTCTCTCTGTACCCCTGGGCCAACGGAAGGGGAAACTGAAAGGCACTTTGTGATTCACGGATTCTATCAAGGCCCCTGGAAGGCCTTGTCTGTACAAAGACACTTCAGAATGTGGTCAGTGGGTGCGGGATGCCTCCCAGGATACAAAGAGGTTGGGTACCGGCTACCGCGCCCTGGCCACTATGCTGAGGACTGTGTGCGATGTGCCTCAGAGGACCACCAATCAGGTCATACTTCTTGCACCCTGGCAGCAGAGGTGAAAACAATGTGGGTGCCAATTCTTGAAAGAACGTGTTTTGTAAAGGCAGAGCTTGGGTGCAGGCAGAATTTCTTGCAGGGATCATTCTGGCTAAATGGCATTTTGATAGACTTGCAGCAACTCAGAAACAGTATAAGGAAAGGAGAAAGTAAACATGACCTGGAGAGCTGCCCAAGAAAGACTCAATGATGACTTCATCAATAGGTCTTTTGATTTCGTGTTTGCGTCATCCTTAGGCCATTGTAGAGCAGTGGTTATCGGACATTTATCTCTATGGAATAGGGAGATATTTAGTGTGTCCATGGTGTGTGGTCTCTGCCTTCTAAATAATGCAGGAGATGAGGTCCTCTGCAGCAAGTAAAGGTGGTGGACTGGTAAGGAGAGTGCGGGAGGTGTCCGGAGGTTTGGAACAGCTGCCTTTGTGGGTGGAATAAGAAATCAGATGGGAATGAATGAGAGCATTGTCTAACTTTACCAAAGGCCCAGTTGAGATCAAAGAGACTCTTCAGGGCTGACCCTCATAGAAGACACTCAGTAGCTCAGTGTTAAGTGAAGGGATACCTGAGGATGATATTCTGTTTGTGTTTTTCAGTTGTGATGCTTTAAGACCAATTCATGCAAGGTATGAATGATGAGATAAGTATCCAAAACTCAGGATCAGCCATCAACCTCCAAGTATGCTATACGTTCATAGGGGAAAAAGAAATGAAGTTCTGCTTTTTATTTTTTTGAGGTGGAAACAATGACAGAAGAAACTTCTCAATATATCCCCTTACATTCTTATTACAGTAAGACTGACTTAGATATGGTGCCTTAGGGGACCATGATGTTTAAAATTTTGTGGGTTTCTTTTTTTTTTTTTTAAGAAGACTTGATTGTTGACCATTGGTTCTTGCATTCAGCAAATTGTTCATGAAGTGTTAGTTAAGCAAGTAATACCTAGGATGTGCCCAGCTCTGTGCTAGTTGCTATGGGTCAGCCCCCGCAAAAGATGACAGTTAATCCTTGTCTTGTCATTTTTGGTGATTCAAAGAATTAGTAAAATATAAAGCAGTTTATAATGCAATAGGAAATTATGGACTCCAGACTGTGAGTGCTATGGGAATCCAAGAAGTGAAGCTTGTGGTGGTTCAGTTGGTCAGACCTTCATGGAGGAGCCTGTCTTGAATTGGGTCTTGACACTGATCAAGGGTAGGATATGAGGAGAGAAGACAGTTCACTAGGGAGTGGAGAGAGCTTGACAAAGGCATGAGGCAAGAATGTCCACGGGCCGGTTTATGGCACCCTACATACTCAGGCCACAAGAGGATAGGCCGTGCTGGGAAGCATGGTCTTGAAGGAGTCCCTTTGGGTGGAGTGTCCTATTTATAGTCACAGTCGTTTGCTTTTGAGTTGGAGTGACCCTGAGAGACGTTCAAGTTCAGTGATTCCTATCTAATTGTTTTGGGGTTTGCTTTCATTTTTTCCTCAGTGCATTTGATGAACAGCGTCAACATACAGTACGTCACACCTGGCAGCCCGTCCCCCTCCCAGCTCTAGCACTATTTTCTTCCACTCAAGAAAAAAGATGAACATTTAAGCAATGATTCCATGGGAGGACTTTGACCCCTCCCTTACATATCATAAAAAGCACCTTGTTTGCCAGCCTCATTTCTTAAACTATTATTAAGACAAGTTGCCACAATAACCTTCACAACAGAGGTTTTGCCATCGTGCCATTTTACAGGCAGGGAAATTGCACTTTCAGAGTGAGGCAAAGGTTCAGGGGTCAATGTCAGTCTTCAGGCTGGGCCGCATTCAAGCTGCAGCTTCACATCCACGAAACTGAGGTTTCTGTGCTCCAAGCTGGTGACCGAACAAAAGTCTCGCTCTTTGTTTCCGCAGCAGATGTGGTGGCTTCCCTTTCTGAGTTTTAGCAGGTGCCTCTGAGAGGCAGCTCCCCTCTCCTCAGATACAAGTCACACTGGTGCCCCACCCCCGCCCCCGCCATGGTGTCCTGTCCCAGCAGGAGCAAATCAGCAAGCTGTTTTTGGTGGCAAGACCGCCCCTCCCAAGAGGGTGAGATCTGCCTGGGTGGGTTGTCAACAAAAAGGCCTCCTCACCCCTGGCAACACAGGAAGAAACTGAGTGAAACGGCAAATACAGTGACAAGCCCTGTAGCCACACTGGAATGTTTTCCTTTGCTATAAACAGAGAAGGGGGTAGGCCTTCTCCAGAGACCCAAGTCGAGGCTGACCTGGACTTCTCTGCTCTGAGCTCAGGTGCCCTGTGTGAGAGAAGCTGCAGGGGATGCGGCTTCTGAGCCCCGAAGTCCACAGGGAGAGACTTGCTTAGCAGAGGCTGCCTGAGACAGCGCTGTGGACTGGACCAGCTGTCTGACTGCCAGCAAGGAAGCCTTGGGTTGTTGTCTTTAAAATAAATTTTTAAATTTTGATCAAAGCCATACATAGACATGCTTGAAAGAATCAAATAGTATTGAAAGACTCACAGTGAAAAACAAGCATCCTGTGCCCACCTCCCCTAGAGGCTGCTGCCTTTAACTCACCGTTTCTTCCAGTACTTGCCTCCAGATCTCTAAATGATATGCTTCTGCTGCCGTTTCTTGATTTATCTGTGCTACGCACCGTCTCTTCACTTCCTGCTGTGATGGATGAAGAGTTCACTTTCTGACACCATCCTCTTCCCTCTCCTGCCCACATCTTAACAATATAGTAACAGCTCTGTATTAACCTAAATTATGTTTAAAGCATCTGCATTATGAAGGCTAGTAAGTAATGACCCCTGGAGAGCCAAGGTATGTCCTTTGATTGTATTTCCTTTCTTACATAGAGTTTTCTTTTATTGCAGAATTAGAATTCTTCCTCCCTGGTTCTCTCCCTCCCTTCCTGCCTTCTGTCTAATATTCCTTTTTTTCATTTATAGCACTGTCACATCAGGTTCCCCTCAGTCTCCCAGAAAGTTGCAACGTTAGCCCAGCTCAACCCCTAACACAATGTTAGCCCAGCTCAACCCCTAACACAATGTTAGCCCAGCTCAACGCCTAACACAAGGGACCCTGCCCAAGTCCTCTCATCTCTTGACCTCAGTGTCCTCATAGCAGAAAAGAGAGAGCTCTTTCTAGGAGCTCTGATCGGAGACTGGAGACCCAGCTTGTCCTCATTCTAAATCTCAAAGCCTGTCACCCCACCCAGAGAGTTTTGTGTCTGAGGAGTCTCTCCTTCTGGGCAGGACAGTCCCAGGCCCTGGCCATAGAAACAGGCAGCGGAGGGCCTGGTTTGGGCCCTGCCTCATGGTATTCCGCTCGCCCTGCAGTCTAGGGGCTCCCTCTGGGGCGGTGTGGCTGTGTCTCTTGCTGTCCTTTTCTCTCCTATTCATTTTCATTCATGCATGTAAGGTCAGCATACTCTCCAGACACCCCAAGCTCCTGCTCCAGCTCTCTTTGTCCCATTCCTGCTTATATTATGTATACCCTAAGGTCTTCAAAAGTGGTCATACAAATTCTAACATTTTTTGTTAACAGCTTTATTGAGTTATGGTTCACATACTGTACAATTCACTCATTTAGAGCATACAGTTCAGTGGTTTTAGTAAATTCACAAAGTTGTGCAACCATCATCAGGATGAATTTTATAACATTTTCATCACCCCAGAAAGAAACATCATACCCTTTAGCAATGCCACCTATTTTCCCCAGTATCTACCCCAAATCTAGGCAATTGCTAATCTACCTTATTTCTCTGTAGATTTACCTATTCTGGATATTTCCTTTAAAAAGCATATTGTGCTTCTTTCAGTATAATATTTTCAAAGTTCATCTATGATGTAGCATGTATCCATCATTCATTACTTTTTGTGGCTGAATAATATTCCATAGTATGAATGTTCTATATTTTATTTATTCATTCATCATTTGATGGTCATTTGAGTTGTTTCCACTTTTAGGCTATTATGAATAATGCTACTATGAACATTCATGTACAAGTTTTTTTGTGAATATATATTTCCATTTCTGTTAGGAATATACCTAGAAGTGCAGCTGCTGGGTCTTGTGGTAACTCTGAATTTTAAACTGTGAGGAACTGCCTCGCAGTTTTCCAAAGGGGCTGCACTCTTCTACATTCCTACCAGCAATGATTGGGGGCTCCAATCTCACACCTTCACCAACACTTGTACTTACAGTCTTTTTCATTATAGCTATTCTAATGGATATGAAGTGATATCTCATTGTGATTTTGATTTGCATATCCCTGATGACTAAGAATAATAATCTTTTTATGTGATTATTGCCCATTTGTATATCTTCTTTGGAGAAAAGTCTTTTCAGATCTTTTGCCCATTTAAAAATTGGATTGTCTTTTTATTTATTGAATTTTAAGAGTTCTTTATATATTCTACATGCCTAGCAGATATATGATTTCCAAATATTTTCTGCCATTCTGTGGATTGTCTTTTCACTTTCTTGATAATGTGATAATGTCCTCTGAAGTACAAGTTTTAATTTAATTTTGATGATGCATAGTTTTACCTATTTTCTATTGCATTGCTTATGCTTTTGATGTCATTACATATTTCATGGTTCCAAAGGTTTACTTCTCTTTTTCTGTAGAATTTTTAGCTATCACGTTCATGTCTTTGATCCATTTTGAGTTAATCTGTTATATGGTGTGAGACAGAGGTTAAACTTCATTCTTTTGAATATGGTGTCCAGCCATCCCAGAACCATTTGCTGAAAAGAGAATTTTTTCCCCATTGCATTGCCTTGGAACCCTTGTCAAAAATCAATTGAATATAAATGTGATACTTTATCTTTGGATTTTCAGTTCTTTCCATTGATCTATATGTCTGTCCTTATTCTACACTGTTTGATTACTGTAGCTTTGTAGTAAGTTTTTAAATCAAGAAGCGTATATCCTCCAATTCTGTTCTCTTCTGAGATTTTTTTGGCTATTCTAAACAGTCCCTTGAATTTCCATGTGAATTTTAGGAACAGCTTGTCAACTTCTGCACAGCAGCCAGCTGGGATTTGGGTAGAGATCGTGTTAGATCTGCACCCGTTTGGGAAGTATTGCCATTTTAACAATAAGTCTTGCAGCCTATGAAAATGCATCTCATGTGTGTGTGCACGTGCCTTGTGCTCAGTCGTGTCTGACCCTTCATGACCCCATGGACTGTAGCCCTCCAGGCTCCTCTGTCCATGGCATTCCCCAGGCAACAATACTGGAGTGGGCTGCCATTTTCCTACTCCAGGGATCTTCCCAAACCAGGGATTGAACCGATGTCTCTTGCATCTTCTGCACTGGCAGGGAGATTCTTTACCACTGTGCCACCTGGGAAGCCCCTCATTTATGTGACTTTTCTTTAGTTTTTCCTACAGTGTTTTATAGTTTTCAGAGCATAGATTTTATAATTCTTTTTACTAAATGTATTCCTAAATGTCTTATTACTTTTGATACTATTGTAAATAGAGCTGTTTTCCTAATTTCATTTTTACATTGAGCATTGCTAATATATAGAGATACAATTGATTTCCATATGTTAATCTCATATCCTGCAATCTTGCTGGACATGTTTATTCATTCTAATAATTTCCTAGTGGGCTTTTAAAGGGTTTTCTGCATACACAATCATATCATAGAGATGGTTTTATGTCTTCCTTTCTAATGTGGGTATCACTTATTTCATTGTCTTTCTTAATGGTTCTAATATCCAGGCTAGAACCTCCAGCACAATGTTGAATAGACATGGAGAAAGCAAATCTCTTTGCCTTCTTCCTAATCCTAGGGAGAAAGCATTTAGTCTTTCATCATTCAGTCTGATGTTGGCTGTGGGTGTTTCTGTAGCTTCCGTTTCTTAGGCTGAAAAATTTCTCTCCTGTTTGTAGTTGGTTCAGTGTTTTTACCAAGAAGCAGTGTGAATTTTGTGAAATGCTTTTTCTGCATGTGTTGAGATGATCCTGTGGGATTTATCCTTTATTCCATTGAGATGGCTTATCACATTCATTGATTTCCGGATGTTAATGGCAAACCAATCTTAGATTCTGCCGTAAATTTCATTTGGTCTTGGTGTATAACTCTTTTTATATGTTGCTAGATTTCGTTTTGTTGAGGGACTAACTTTTATGGTACACTTTCTACCTACTGAGCTGTTCACATGGATTAACTTATTTAGTTTTCAAGGTATATGAAGTAGGAACTACTCATATTATTCATCATATCAAAAATGAGGCAAGTGAGGCTCAGAACCATTATGCCATTTTCCTAAGGCCACACAGTCAGGGAGTGGTAGAGTCAGGACTCTGGGTCACCACCACACTAAACCACCTCTAGTGATTATATCAACGGGGGTTCAGTTCAGTTTGTCACTCAGTCTTGTCTGACTCTTTGCTACCCCATGGACTGCAGCATGCCAGGCCTCCCTGTCCATCACCAACTCAAACTCAAACTCATGTCCATCGAGTCCATGATGCCATCCAACCACCTCATCCTCTGCCATCCCCTTCTCCTCCCACCTTCAGTCTTTCCCAGCATCAGGGTCTTTTCCAATGAGTCAGTTCTTAGCATCAGGTGGCCAAAGTATTGAAGTTTCAGCTTCAGCATCAGTCCTTCCAATGAATATTCAGGACTGATTTCCTTCAGGATAGACTAGTTGGATCTCCTTGCAGTCCAAGGGACTCACAAGACTCTTCTCCAACACCACAGTTCAAAAGCATCAATTCTCTGGCACTCAGCTTTCTTTGTAGTCCCTCTCTCACATCCATACAGGACTACTGGAAAAACCATAGCTTTCAATACATGGACCTTTGTCGGGAATGTATCTGCTTTTAAATATGCTGTCTAGGTTGGTCATAACTATTCTTCTAAGAAGCAAGCGTCTTTTAATTTCATGGCTGCAATAACCATTTGCAGTGATTTTGGAGCCCAAGAAAATAAAGTCTGTCACTGTTTCCATTGTTTCCCCATCTATTTCCCATGAAATGATGGGACCAGATACCATGACCTCAGTTTTCTGAATGTTGAATTTTAAGCCAACTTTTTCACTGTCCTCTTCCACTTTGATCAAGAGGCTCTTTAGTTCTTCACTTTCTGCCATAAAGGTGGTGTTATCTGCATATCTGAGGTTATTGATATTTCTCCCGACAATTTTGATTCCAGCTTGTGCTTCATCCAGCCCAACATTTCACATTATGTACTCTGCATGTAAGTTAAATAAGCAGGGTGACAATATACAGCCTTGATATACTCCTTTCCCAATCTGGAACCAGTCTGTTGTTCCATGTCCATATCTAACTGTTGCTTCTTGACCTACATACAGAGTTTTCAGGATGGAGGTCAGGTGGTCTGGTATTCCCATCTCATTAAGAATTTCCCAGAGTTTGTTATGATCCACACAGTCAAAGGCTTTGGCATAGTCAATAAAGCAGAAATAGTTGTTTTTTCTGGAACTCTTTTGCTTTTTCGATGATCCAACAGATGTTGGCAATCTGATCTCTGTTTCCTCTGCCTTTTCTAAATCCAGCTTGAACATCTGGAAGTTCACAGTTCACATACTGTTGAAGCCTGGCTTGGAGAATTTTGAGCATTACTTTACTAGCGTGTGCTGCTGCTGCTAAGTCACTTCAGTCATGTCCAACTCTGTGCGACCCCATAGACGGCAGCCCACCAGGGTCCCCCGTCCCTGGGATTCTCCAGGCAAGAATACTGGAGTCGGTTGCCATTTCCTTCTCCAATGCATGAAAGTGAAAGGTGAAAGTGAAGTCACTCAATCTTGTCAGACTCTCAGCGACCCCATGGACTGCAGCCTTCCAGGCTCCTCCGTCCATGGGATTTTCCAAGCAAGAGTACTGGAGTGGGGTGCCATTGCCTTCTCCATACTAGCGTGTGCTGCTGCTGCTGCTAAGTCACTTCAGTCCTGTCCGACCCTGTGCGACCCCATAGACGGCAGCCCACCAGGCTCCCCTGTCCCTGGGATTCTCCAGGCAAGAACACTGGAGTGGGTTGCCATTTCCTTCTCCCAGTGCATGAAAGTGAAAAGTGAAAGTGAAGTCACTCAGTTGTGTCCGACTCTTAGCAACCCCATGGACTGCAGTGCGCCAGGCTCCTCTGTCCATATGAGTGCAATTGTGCGGTAGTTTGAGCATTCTTTGGCATTGCCTTTCTTTGGGATTGGAATGAAAACTGAAATGAAAACTTTTCCAGTCCTGTGGCCACTGCTGAGTTTTCCAAATTTGCTGGTATGTGGAGTGCAGCACTTTCACAGCATCATCTTTCAGGATTTGAAATAGCTCAACTGAAATTCCATTGCCTCCACTAGCTTTGTTCATAGTGATGCTTCCTAAGGCCCACTTGACTTTGCATTTCAGGATGTCTGGTTCTAAGTGAGTGATCACACCATTATGATTATCTGGGTCATGAAGATCTTTTTTATATAGTTCTTCTGTGTATTCTTGCCACCTCTTCTTAATATCTTCTGCTCTGTTAGGTCCATACCATTTCTGTCCTTTATTGTGCCCATCTTTGCATGAAATATCCCCTTGGTATCTCTAATATTCTTGAAGAGACCTCTAGTCTTTCCCATTCTTTTGTTTTCCTCTATTTCTTTGCACTGATCACTGAGGAAGGTGTGCTTATCTCTCCTAGCTATATTTTGGAACTCTGCATTCAAATGGGTATATCAATGGTGGGGATGAGATGATTTTCATGTGATACTCAGACCTGTGTTTGTTTTCAGTGTTCTTTATTTTCTATTTTATTTTTGTTTGTTTTAAAATTTATTTATTTTTAATTGGAGGATAATTGCTTTACAGTATTGTATTGTTTTATGCAATACATCAACATGAATCAGCCATAGGTATACATATGTCCCCTCCCTCTGTTTATGGCAGGTGATACTAGTTCTCTATCAGTGATCATGATATAAAGTTTCCTTCTAAAATATATTTATGAAATTGAAACAAAAAGCCTTTTTAGAAAAAAACTGCTAAGTAAATAGGATATGATCGCATATTCCATGTTGATGTAAATTATGTTATTAATAGTGAAGGAGAAGGGATGGGAAAGCTAGAAATAAAGACATCACATTCCTCCTGTGTTGTTGGGGAATTCAGGCGTGTTCATGCCTTCTTTCATCCAGTATGTCCTCCATGCCTCCTATCCCATTGCCATCCTGCTAAGGTCTCTGAGATTTTCAGTGATATGTGAGAAGTCGTCTCTGGCCTCAGGGAGCTTGAACATGTAAGCGTCATTTTGCTCTGGGGTGGAGGGCACACATGTTTTACTTAACAGACAAACTCAGATTGAGCGCTAGTTGTCACTTGGAGGTTTGTCTTTCATGAGAAGTATATGGAGGCTTCCTGTGAACTCACTGAGAAATAAAGCTGTAGTCAATGAGCAACATTTGCCCTGGCATGGGAAGAGGAAGTACTAGTACTCGGAAACCTTCTGAGGCAGAAAGTGTGGGAAGAGAGGTAGGTACTACTAATATACCTAGGACTGGGTCATACGGTCACTCTGTATTTTAAAATTCCAGGAACTGCCAAACTGTATTCCAAGGTGGCTGCACTATTTTATATTCCTACCAGCTTTGCATGAGGGTTCCTTCTGATTTCATATCCTCCCCAACTTTGTGCTGATAAGCTTTGGGGGTCCCAGGGAAAAAGCAATCATGTCATAGAGGCGAGAGATCTTGAAGGATAAATAAAATCAGAACCTGTGGTAATAGAGGAAGTAGATTTCATTTCATAGATAACTGTTCACAGAATATTGCAAATTATCACTTTACTTGCTCAGGTATTAAATATGTGAATAATTTCAATGAAGTTCTTTTTGAAATACAAAGGGCTTTCTTACTACTTATATTCCTTGTCACCTGCCCCACTTTTAAAAACCTGGTGTCTTGGACATCGTAATGCCTCTGTTGATGTTTTGGGACATCCATTCATTGAAAAAAATCTTGATTTCTACCTGCAGTTGTGTGCATGGCACTGTACTAGTTCGTGGGCATGAGACACAGGTCCTGTCCTCAAGGAGTGTATCATTTAGGGCTGGAGAGAACACATGGTAAGTTGTGAAACAGAGCGTTAAAGAAGGAGCACATTGGGACTTCCCTGGTGGTCCAGTGGCTAAGACTGTGTGCTCCCAATACAGAGTGCCCACGTTCAATCCCTGGTCAGGGAACTAGATCCCACATGCCACGACTAAAGAACCTGCCTGCCGCAGCAAAGATTGACGATCCCGCATGGCACAACTAAGACCCAGTGCAGGCAAATAAATAGATTTTTAATAATATCTTTTTTAATTTTAAAAAATATAGAAGGAACGCGCTAGGTTCTGTAAGGACCATGAGAGAGAGTAGATTCAGGTAGGGTGGCCGGGGAGTCAGAAATTCTTCTTAAGGAGGCAACCATTTCCTTAGCTCTCTTCCAGCTCCACGCTCATTCTGGCAGTGTGTAAGGTATTTGCTGAGTACTCTTGGGTGCCATGATATTGGTGGTACTTTTGCAGGCTGCTGAAATGTATGGAGTTTTTCCCCTTACACTCCATGGCCAGGACCGCTGTGCCTGTGTGGTTCCTCTGTCCCCCCTGTATAGCTCTGTCTGCCCTCTCTCCCCTCCACTGTGTGGCTGGCTCCTTACCTGTGGCTGCGTGTTGTGGATTGGTCCAAGTCATGCTCTGAAGGTAGCACCGAGTCACATCGTGGGGTTTGGAGCCACAAGATCTGACCAACAAGTGGACTGTTCCTGTAAAACTCTTCATTTCCAGTCCACTCAGAATCAGCCCCCTGGTCCATCTGGGCACACCCTATGGAAGTCCTGTAAGATGTGCCCAAGTTATGTGTCCCTGCATGGCACCCACACCTGAAAAGAAGCTGCCTTTAATGTGTGAGAGGGTATCAGCTGCTGGGAGAACCCTGTGACCTGTGGAGCCATGTCCTGTCACAGCAAATGTGCGTCCCTCACAATCTCCAGACATACTACCGCATACACATGATGGAAAAGCAGGTCACCTTCGGAATTACTTCTTTTGATTTTTTTCCCTTGATCAATCAATTGCTACTCAGTCTCAGCCTCCCTTTTAGTTATTTTTATATGTTTATTTATGTATTTTTTATTTGCAGAAAAAATAATACATGTGGATTTATTTTTTAACTTTTTAAAAAAAGTTTGTTTATTTTAGTTGCTTTCTAGCTGGGGAGATTTACACATAGAGAAAATATTTCTTGGCCTGTCATGAAACCCAAAAGTGACAGTTACCTAATCTTTCTAGTTTGGCAGAGCCTTGTTCTTCTTGAAGAAGGAGAAGGCAGTCAGATTAAAAAAATAATAATAAAGTGCTTCAGTTCAGTTCAGTTCAGTCGCTCAGTCGTGTCCGACTCTTTGCGACCCCATGAACCGCAGCACGCCAGGCCTCCCTGTCCATCACCATCTCCCGGAGTTCACTCAGATTCACGTCCATCAAGTCAGTGATGCCATCCAACCATCTCATCCTCTGTCATCCCCTTCTCCTCCTGCCCCCAATCCTTCCCAGCATCAGAGTCTTTTCCAATGAGTCAACTCTTCACATAAGGTGGCCAAAGTACTGGAGTTTCAGCTTTAGCATCAGTCCTTCCAGTGAACACCCAGGACTGGTCTCCTTCAGAATGGACTGGTTGGATCTCTTTGCAGTCCAAGGGACTCTCAAGAGTCTTCTCCAATACCACACTTTAAAAGCATCAATTCTTCGGCACTCAGCTTTCTTCACAGTCCAACTCTCATATCCATACATGACCCCAGGAAAAACCATAGCCTTGACTAGATGGACCTTTGTTGGCAAAGTTAATGTCGCTGCTTTTCAATATGCTATCTAGGTTGGTCATAACTTTCCTTCCAAGGAGCAAGCATCTTTTAATTTCATGGCTGCAATCACCATCAGCAGTGATTTTGGAGCCCAAAAAAATGAAGTCTGACACTGTTTCCATTGTTTCCTCATCTATTTCCCATGAAGTGATGGGACCAGACGCCATGATCTTCGTTTTCTGAATGTTGAGCTTTAAGCCAACTTTTTCACTCTCCACTTTCACTTTCATCAAGAGGCTCTTTAGTTCCTCTTCACTTTCTGCCTTAAGGGTGGTGTCATCTGTATATCTGAGGTTATTGATATTTCTCCCAGCAATCTTGATTCCAGCTTGTGCTTCTTCCAGCCCAGCGTTTCTCCTGATGTACTCTGCATGTAAGTTAAATAAGCAGGGTGACAATATACAGCCTTGACGTACTCCTTTTCCTATTTGGAACCAGTCTGTTGTTCCATGTCCAGTTCTAACTGTTGCTTCCTGACCTGCATATAGGTTTCTCAAGAGGCAGGTCAGGTGGTCTGGTATTCCCAACTCTTTCAGAATTTTCCACAGTTTATTGTGGTCCACACAGTCAAAGGCTTTGGCATAGTCAATAAGGCAGAAATAGATGTTTTTCTGGAACTTTCTTGCTTTTTCAATAAAGTGCTTAGTACATTTCAAAAGTAGGAGTGGTCTAGAAGAAAGGGCATGGGCTCAAGATATCCTGTTTCTGCCCTGACTCAGCCACTAGTGACCATGTGACCACGAATGAATGTTTTTACTTCTCAGCAACATTGTGTCCTCCCTAGAAAAACAGCAGAAATAACACCTGTCCCCTGGAACCTGCAGAAGAGTTGTGCCTGAGGAAATCAACATGGAAGATCTAAAGAGTTGAGAATTAGTGATAATTATAATGCCTTCTCTTTTTGTAGGAGTGTTTTTGCAATGCTTAATTCATCCATTCGCTCTGTTAAAAAGAGGCCATTCAACTAACTAACATTTCTCCAGTGCTTGCTGTGTGCCTGCTGTTGGGCTGAGCATTCCACGTGCTGTGATGTTATATAATGCTCACAATAAGTCACTGAGGACCAGGACTATTATTAATCATCACCCTTTTTCAGATAAGGAAAGAGAGGTTTGGAGAGGTTATGTAACATACTTAATGGTTATGCAGCTAGGAAGTGACAGATGACAGATTTTGAATCCAGAGCTCGCGCTTACCCACAATACTTAGCCTAGTTTTCCAGGTCATTAAAAATTATGACTTTTTGCTTTTCCTTCTAGAAAGTCAGACAGAAAATGACAATGCAGATCTTTTGTTTAGAATGTATCAACCTGTAGTCCCAAAGCCAGGCTCTCTTGGTGCCCATCCTGCATTCATGGGGTGCGCCCCTTTTTGCTCAGAATCTATCAGTCATTTTGGCAACACGGGGGTGGAGGGCTGTAACCCTTCTCAGAACCAGATTGCCGGGGAGTCCAATGTTATTACTTCTCAGTGAAACCAGGCTGCTGAGTTTAAGTTTATTATGAAGACACTGAATTTCAATCTGCCATGAATGCACCACATTGCAGTTGCTCCCAGAACAGTGTTAATTTTTCAAAATTTTATTAATTTCTTTTCCATAGTGACAAAATGTCCACGTGGTCATGGACTGAATATTAAGAATTCTCCTCCTTTGGAAGATTGCGTAAAAGGCAGGACACTTGGCCTGGAAAAGAAGTACTTATATGTATACCTCAGTTAAAATTTCCACAATGTTTTTTCTTTCTGATTGATGTAGAGTTGGCAGTGACCTCCAGCACTTGGGTTAGAAATATCTGATTTCCTTCTCCCTTAGGCAGTGAATGATCTACAAACAAACAGAGAAATCCATTAGAGAAGCTGAATTTATGACGGAAATAAAGATTCCTAATTTACTGGCTCAGTAAGGCCGTTCACTTATTGATTCTCTTTCAAGGGAAGGATGGGCGTTTTACTGTGTTAAAGGGGGAAATCTTAAGGGTAATTCTGGTAAGTGAGTATTCTGGAATCTCAAAGCCTAGAAGAAACCCAGTTTATAGGAAGAAGGAGAAGGCAGAGTTCATGGCAAGTAGGAGTCAGGGAAGATACAGTAAGGGAAGATAGATCAGAACTGGGAGTGAATTCACTGAGCTGGGAGTTTTTATGGAAATTTTCTAGTGTATTTAAAATTGAATAGAAAAATTATCATAAATCCCTTTATGTTAGCATCACACAGCATTGACAGTTAACTCATAGCTGTGTTTATCTATTACACTCTTTCCCCATCTAGTATTATTTGGAAGCAAACCCCTGTATCCTTTTATCCATATTACATGTTACATATCCATGTTACAGTTTCATCTTTATGAAGGTTTGTTTGAAATAAGAACCAAATAAGGTAAACACATGTGATAGTCTAAGTCTTTTATCATCTGTAACTTCCACCTCCATCTTTTTTTCCCCTTGCACTTTTATTTGTTAAAGGTACTGAGTTATTTGTCCTGCAGACTTTCTCATAGATTGTATTTTACTAGTTGCATCACTGTGGTGTTTCAACGTGTTCTGTCCTCCGTATTTCCTGTCTGATGATATCCAAAGCTGGATTCGATTCAAGTATTTTGGATTCAGCACTCTTCATGAGGCGATAGTGTGTTTCTTCATCAGAAGGCACAGAGCGCCTGGCTGTCCCTCATGTAGTGATGTTAGCAGTGGTTGATGTCAGAGCCTATGTCGATTTGTTCATTCAGTTCAGTTCCGTCAGTCAGTCGTGTCCGACTCTTGGCGACCCCATGAACCGCAGCACCCCAGGCCTCCCTGTCCATCTGTTCATTAGGTGTTGAAAACTAGGGATATTTTAATTCTGTGAATCCTTCTGGGGAATAAAGAAATACCTTTATAAAGAGAAGCAGCCATCTCTTCTACAATTTAGTGATCCAGTGATGCAGTTGGTACAGGAAAGAATGATTCAATGTTTGAAAACTCTTTCCTTTTATTCACTGATTTTCAACATGAAAGTTGATTCACAGGCATCGTCCAACAGTAACAGAAGCACAAAACCAAGTTTTATTAAGTGTCTTTACAATCTTATAGATTCATATCTATTTGTATTGTTTCAAGTCCATTGACTTGTGCAAATTGGTCCTCAGATTGCCCCCTCTTTGGCCACTGGAAGCTGCCTCAAGTTGGTCCTTTGACACAGCCTTGGCAGTTATAGATAAATAGCTGCTTCCAGGCCTTTCTTTGGGGTCACAGAGAATTGGACACAACTGAGCAGCTGAACTGAACTGAACTGAGGCCTCTTTTTTTTTTTTATTGTGATATAGTTGCTTTACAAATGTTGTGTTAGTTTCTGCTGTACAACGAAGTGAATCAGCCATATATTTACATGTATCGTCTCCCTCTTCAACCTCCCTCTCACAACCCCCCATCCCACCCATCTAGGCTTTTCTTGCTGCTAATGCTACTGCTGCTAAGTCACTTCAGTCGTGTCCAACTCTGTGCGACCCCATAGACGGCAGCCCACCAAGCTCCGCCGTCCCTGGGATTCTCCAGACAGGAACACTGGAGTGGGTTGCCATTTCCTTCTCCAATGCATGAAAGTGAAAAGTGAAAGTGAAATCGCTCAGTCGCGACCCCATGGACTGCAGCCCACCAGGCTCCTCTGTCCATGGGATTTTCCAGGCAAGAGTACTGGAGTGGGCTGCCATTGCCTTCTCTGCTACCAAATTGCTAGAGAGAGGAAAGGCTTTTCTTATGTAAGACAAACCTAGGTTCCAAGCCCAGCTCCACCATTGCCAGCACTTGACCTTTTAATATTATCTAATTCTGAGCTTCTGTTTGCTCATCTGTAAAATGGGAATAATCATAGTATTAATACTTACCTTTATAGGGTTGATGCAAGATTAAAATAGTCAAGTGCTTGGCAGAGTGACACAGAGTAAGGGCTTAAAATGTTAACTTTATTATTATTTGAATTAATGAAGAGAATTATTGGGGCTTTGGAGCTTATAGATCATTGCATGCTAAGCCACTTCAGTTGTGTCCGACTCTTTGCGACCCTGTGGACTGCAGCCTGCAAGGGATTCTCCAGGCAAGAATACTGGAGTGGGTTGCTATGCCCTTCTCCAGGGGATGTTCTCAACCCAGAGATCAAATTCACATCCCATAAATCTCCTGCATTGGGCAGGCGGGTTCTCTACCACTAATGCTACCTGGGAAGATCATATAGATAAGAAAGCATATAGATCATTATGGCCAGAAAAATTGTGCAAAATGAACCTCACATTAATGTAAGAAAGAAGACAGTCTTTTCTGTGGACTGGCAGATGGATGGTTTGGCTGTAGAACTGAAGACCGCAGTTAAAATTCAGGGCAGAGAGAGAGGGTGGAGGAAGAAGCATAGGTGTGGAGAGGGCCTGAGACCTCCCACCCCCGTGAGGCCAGGCTCCTGCAGAGGGCAGAGGGGGAAGTCACTTCTGAGCTCCCCGCGCCCTCATTGGATGGGGCCTTCACTGTTGCCGGAGCGCGTGACAGGGAGGTGAGTTGAGAGCTCAGTGAGGCGTGAAGCGGTGCTCAGCAGCTCAACCCCACCTGCCCTCCCGACCAGGCCTTAGGAAGACGCTGGGGCAGCCTGCGTGGGTGCGCTGTGCAGCTGTGTCAGCCGGTCACAGCCTGGCCCAGCTCTGCTGTCGCTGGTTCTTTTCCGCCCTCGTCTCTCATTTCCTAATGAGCAAGGCGGATCCTCTGACACTGAGACTCTAGCCCTGATGCGGGTCTCAGGCTTCTCTGGGCTTAGAGGTGGGGAGGGGAGGGGCGCTCTCAGGAGCACAGTCTGCCTTCCCGGAGTTTCTTTATTCATATGTACTAAGGGATTGGAAATGACGACCCACTCCAGCACTCTTGCCTGGAGAATCCCATGGACAGAGGAGCTTGGTGGGCTACAGTCCATGGGGGTCACAAAGAGTCAGGACTGAAGTGACTTAGCACACAGAGGATTAGCAGCAGCGACTTCTTCTTCATCATCTTTTTATAAAATTCAGTTTTTCGATTTTTGTTCACCTAGTCTACTGTTATTTTTGTTTTCTTTGTTTTTTGCTTCATATAGTTCTGTTTTTGTAGTTAGTAATCCCTGCATTCTCATTTCTTTGAGTTGATTTTTATCCGTTTTTAGGTTTTTGAGCAGAAAATTCAGTTCATGCAGTTCTGCTTTCTTAGTTTCTGTGAAATGCATCGAGACATTTATTCATGCTCTCTGTCTTTCAGTTCTAAATATTTTATAATTTCTATTTGAATTCCTCTTTAGCTATGAGTAACCTAAGAGATACATTTTTACAAATTTTCACAGGCTTGGGTTTTTTTCCTTGCTATAAGTTGTGTCATTGATTTGTAATTTTATGGCACATAGTCAGTGAATATGACTTCTAGAAGGTCATATTTGGGGGAACTTGTCAGAACTTGTTCTATGCTCTAAATCATGATCATGTTTTATTAATGTTTTGCATATGCTTTAAAACATGAGTTTTCTGTTTGCTGAGTGCTGAGTTCTTAAAATAGCAGTTAGCTCCCCGTAGGTAAGTGCTGTTTAGAACCTCTTCAACTTCAATGTCTGGCAAAGTTCTCAGCAAAGCCGCTGTGCTCTGCCAGGGTTTGAGACACAGAAATATCCATCTCCGGCTTATTTGCTTGGTGTAGCTCACAAAGAATACCATACTTCTAGGCCAAGGAAGACAATGGCTCTAATGTTTTTGCAAATCAGGTTAAATTCTCTGGAGTCTGAATTCTCTGATTCCCAGCTTAACTTCAAACTCTGGTTTCAAGTTGATAATCTTTGGCACTCTTGATAATGGATATTTGTGTTATGCAAGAATTGAAGAGTGGAACTGATAAATATCTCCTCAAATAGCAAAAACTGGAGGTTGACTTTGACCCATGTCTCCGCGTCAGGCATGACTTGAGGTCCTTTGCTTCTGGTCTCTGTGGTTGCACGGGCATCATGTAACTTCCCTGAGCCTTGGTCTTCCATCAGTTATGTGGATGTGATACCGCCTGCCATGAGAGGATTGTGGTGTGAGGTTCAGTCGAAGCAACAGACATAAAAAAGTACTTTGTAAACGTCAAGAGGGCTTCCCTGGTGGCTCAGACAGTAAAGAATCTGCCTGCAATGTGAGAGACCCGGGTTTGGTCCCTGGGTCAGGAAGATCCCCTGGAGAAAGGAATGGCCACCCATTCCAGTATTCTTGCCTGGAGAATTCCGTGGAAGTGGAGCTTGATGAGCTTCAGTCCAGGGGGTCACAAAGAGTCAGACATGACTGAGCAACTAACACACACACCCACCCAAACTGTAAGGATATCCTTAGATTTCCCACACAGGTTGAGTAGCAAGTGGAAGTGGTCTCAGTGCATGTTACTTACCTCCCTGGATGCCCTGGAAGAAGCCTGGACAGGGGTGGCCTGGGAAAAATGTTTGGAGGCCCCTGAAACTCTCCGTTTCCTTCTCTTGCATCCCCTCAGCACGGACAACAGAAACTGCAGCCATGACCACCCACGTCACCCTGGAAGATGCCCTGTCCAACGTGGACCTACTGGAAGAGCTGCCCCTCCCTGACCAGCAGCCATGCATCGAGCCCCCACCTTCCTCCATAATGTACCAGGTAAGTCCTCCCAGAGCACCGGGACCAGGATGAGGGACTCAGGAATTCTGGGGACCCCCTGAGAGGGTTTGCCCTGCAGGCAGAGGGAAGGGGGCTGCCTGAATCTAGAAGGTGAAAGGTTGTGAACTGACGAAGTCCCCGCTGCAGTGGTGGAGCTGAGTGTAAGAAATAGATTAGCTAGTAAACGTATACCAGTGCTATTTCTCTTCCCAGAGGAGGGCTTGTTGATTTGTTCTGACCCCAAATACCTTCCCGGCTGTTCTTGCTGTGGCACCAACCAAGGTTTTGGCAGCTCTGACCTCATGAATTAAATATCACCATTAAAAAACCCCTAGAGCCTGCCTGGGTAATTACTTTTTCTTCGTGTATGTGAGAAGAGATCTTCAACTCCCCACAGCCGATAATGGCTCGGGGAAGCTGGTCACAGTTGTTTGCTTTGCCCAAAAGAGGCAAGCTCGTGACACACTGTGATCAGGTTGCTCAAAACTGTGATCCCACCGGGCATAGTGGGAAAGGTATTGGTGCAGCCGGAGTCAGCCTTGCAAATAGCCCCTTGTCTGAGTGTGCTGGGCAAGTATACCATGTTAAGGAAGAGTAAGTTAATAGTAAATTTTTAGTATTCTTGCTGTATTTGACCTTTTGAAAGTTCTGAGACTGCTAAATGAGACTAAGAAAAAATATGTGGTATATTTCTAATTTCATTCAATGTCTTGATTTATTAAGCACATGCCTGAAGGTTCAACTCATCATTTTGGTTTATTCATATTGTCTAACCCACAGTAAGTTTTTAATTATGTAAATATCTTTTTATTATAAGCAATACAGCTGCTGCTGCAGCAAAGTATAACAAATAAAAATTTCCCTGAAACTATGTCTGTATATACATGCATATATACATCCACACATCTTTTTACCATTTAGATATATAACTTTTTTTAATACCAAAACAGGATGGTAAAAGCCTCTACGATTTGATTTTTTAAACTTAAAATTTATCATCGGTATTTTTCCTGATAATACTACAATGCTACCATACTATTTTTAACCAGCACATAGTACCTATAAGCCCACTGTATGGATATGCTATTATTTATTTAGCTTTTTGCTCTTAATGGACATTTGGATGGTTTCCAGTTTTTTTCCTACAAAAATTTACTGCAGTTATTATTCTTATACAGAGGTATCTGCACCCTCTGGCAAATATTTTTGCAACAACGAGATGAAAACAGTGTATACCTTTCCTTTTCTTTAGAATCGTCACCTTTAAAAACATCTTTAAATTTTTAATGCAATTTTTAAAGGTTACTTTTCATTTACAGCTATTGCAAAATATTGGCTATATTCCCAGTGTTATACAATACAGCCTTGAGCCTATCTTACACCCACTAGTGTGTGCTTCCCACCCCACCATTTTGCTCTTCCCCTTCTAGAAAAAAAAACCACTAGTTTTTCTTCTATATCTGTGAGTCTGCTTCTGTTTAAAAAAAAAAAAAAAATCTCCACTTTTAACAGCCATTTAGGCTTGTATAGTTTAAGTTTTTACTTGTGAGGCTCTCTGGGTGAACCTGATTACCCATGGGAAGCAGATGCAGCCCCTGTGTGTGGCCCGCTTCTGCCCAGTGGAATGCAGGGTGGGATTTCTCGGTGGAAGATGAAAGGGCAGTATGGAGATAGATTTCCCCAGAGAACTTGGGCCTTGGCTGGCAGCAGTTTATTTCCTGGACACCCAGCCATCTTGAACCTGTTTTCCAGCCACTAAGTGTTCCTGTCCTTTAATCCCTGCAGGCTAACTTTGACACAAACTTCGAGGACAGGAATGCCTTTGTCACGGGCATTGCAAGGTACATCGAGCAGGCTACAGTGCACTCCAGCATGGTAAGTCTCCGTGGCCCTCAGGCGCAGACATAGCCCCTCCTTGTGGGGGCAGGGGCTCAGCTATTCCAAGAACCCACTGCCTCAGAAGGATCCATCTCCTCAAGCTCTTTTTCCCACCCCACCCATCCCCTCTCCATGCCTGGGGGTACACTGGTCTGTATCCTCCAGCCTTGCAAATTCTGCTCACCTTTGGGGCCCAACTCTCTTCCCACTGTTGGCTTTCCTGAACTTCTCTCTAGCTTTGGAGTTAACAGTTTATTAGGTCTTGCCTTGTTTTGTACTTTATAGATTACTGGCTGTGTGGAATTTTGGCTCTTGACCAAAGCACAAAGTTTCTCAAAGTTTTGGAGTAACACATTCTTGACTGGAGGAAGCTGGTGGCCTAAATCATTCACAGACAGGGGCCAGCGGTTTGATGGGTCTGTGTCTGACCCACCTGAGTGGGTACCTTTCTCCCTTTGGCTTTCATGATTTCACCCTCGTGCATCACTGGCATTTAAAGAATTCAGGGACTTCCCTGGCAGTCCAGTGGTTAAAACTGTGCTCCCAGTGCAGGGGGCACAAGTTCAGTCGCTGGTTGGGGAACTGAGATCTCACATGCTGTGCACATCCTGACCTAAGACTTAAAATAAAAAGTTTAGTTTCTTTAAAAAGAATAAAGAACAAAAGAATTCCGTAATTTCTCATTCACAGGCTCTGCCTGCAGCTCAGTGGACCTTTCTCACTATATCATCAATAGCCTAAACCCTTGTCTCACCACAACCTACCGATTCACTCAATAAATATTGTGTCCCTGGTACTTGATCAGACCCTGCTAAATGCTGAAGGGTTGGGGGGCGGGGGGGCACGGCGTGTATGCAAGGACAGATGGGGTCTTAGTTCTCAATGCATCAAGTGGGAAGTAGACAGACTTAGCCTTTTTTGAACATCTTCTCTGCAGGTATTTCAAATGCATTGTCAATTAATCATCACCTCAACCCTGGGAAGAATGTTTTATTACAATACCCATTTTATGGATGGGGAAAAGTGAAGTGAAGAAAAGTGAAGTCACTTACTCAGGGTCCTGCCGCTGACAAATGACAGAGCTAAACCCAAATCTATTTGACTATAAAACATGCTGTAGACAAGTCTTTGCAAACAAAAATGTACAAAGTTGAAGATGTACAAAGACATGGTGAAAGTTCAGAGTTTTTAAGTGGCCTTGAGAGGGTCAGAAAAACCTTGTTGCAGGAAGTAGCTTTTGAGTATAGCTTTGTATACTTTGCACACATACACACATTGTAACTATATGTGTATATATATTTACATATATGTATATTATACTTTAAACTGTGTAAAATTCTCTCATATGCAATATCATTGGAGCCTTATTACAGCCTGTGATTTGCAAAGAGATCATTATACACATTTTAGGGATGAGAAAACTGAGACCTAGAGAAGTTAATAAGCAGGTTGCTCATCATCACACAACTAGTAAATCACAAGGTTGAACCTAGAATCCTGGACTGATGATTCCCGGCTCTGACCTCCGCTGACCCACCCAATTAGAATTTTATCTGTCAGAGAGGAGATGGGGAGGGCATCCCAGCTGGCAGAAACACCGTAAGAAGAGGCTCAGAGGCAAAAGTTTTCAGAGATTGCCTGGGTTGGAACTGTGAAGTACGTGTAGGGAAATTCTTGGTGATATTCATAACGAATTAGGTGCATAGAGAGTGTCTTAGTTTGCTAGAGCTGCCATAACAAAATACCACAGACTTAAATAGCAAATTTATCTTCTCCTGTTTCTGGAGACAAGAAATCCAGTAACAAGGTGTCGGCAGGGTTGCTTCTTCTGAGGCCTCTCTTCGCTTTCTACCTGTGTCCTCTCGTGGCCTTTTGTCTGTATAGACACATGTAAGGTGTCTCTCTGTGTGTCCAAATTCAGTCAGGCTGGATAATGGCCTCATGTTAACTTAATCATCTCTCTAAAGGCCCTGTCTCCAAATATAGTCACATTTTGAAGTCCTGGGTCTAGGACTTCAACATATGAATTTGGGGGTGGGGGGGAGTGAAACCAGTCAGCCCATAACAGGGCTTTCATTCATTTAATTAAAAAAAAAATCAGTAGCAATAAACAGTTTTCATTAATGAGGAAAATGTGAACATAACTACACTTGAGAAATAAATTTCGCTTGTTAGTTTTGTGCAGAACGAGTGGTAAGGAGGCATGAGAGAGGCAAATAGATCAGTTGAGATAAGCGTCAAGGGCTGGATGAGGGCAGTGGCCTGAGGAGCGGCTAAGGGGTCAGGGATGTAGGAGGCACTGGAGGGCGACTCTGCCTGGCTTCACAGTCTGCTGGGGGCTGGGGCCGAGGGGAGCTGGAACGATGCTGACTGAGGTTTCCTGAAAAAACCAGGTCAGGGGCACCAGTAGTGCAATCAGAGGAGGGGCCAGTTTGGAGAGGGACTGTATTCCTTTTCTGTTGCTGCTGTACTGATTATCACAGATTTGGTGACCTAAAATAACACAGATTCACTTGCTTACAGTTCTTTTGGTCGAAGTCTGACATGGGATCTTAAAAGGTTAAAATCCAGGTGTTGGCAGGGCTGCATTCACTTCTGAAGGCGCTGGAGGAGAATCTGTGGCCTTGTTTTTCCAGGTTGTAGAGGCAGCCTGCTCTTTGGCTCAGCACCCTTCCAGCCAGCAGTCACACCACTTCAGTCTCTGCTTCCATCCTCACGCCTCCTGCTCTGACCCTTTCACCTCCCTTAGGACCCTTGCCACCAACCAGATCCACCCAATAACCCAGGATAACCTCCCCCTCTCAAGGTTGCTAGCTTCATGCCATCCTTTTGGTACTGTTTCCATAGGTCCTACGGTTTAGGTTGCAGACATCTTTCTGGGGGCGACTATTCTACTAATGCAGGGATAGTGTTGATAAAGTTTTAGGCAAAGTCCAAACTAGGGTGCACTGCTGATGTTCATGGATAATACCCAAACCTCACTTCCTCAACAGTTTCATCCTTGAACCCTGCTCAGACTTTGTCTAGAGTAGCTTATCAGCAGCAAGAGGCTTCATTAGATGTTCATCCTCTTGTATTACTCCTGCCCGCACTGGGGCAAGGTGAATCTCTCAAAGGCAGGATAGCCAGAGAAAAGAGGAAGAGGAAAAAGTGCGTAAACCATGTAATTGACCAGCTACAAGGAACAGTCAAGGGTTCTTTGCTGGGAGTGAGATGGGGGCCTAGTGTCCAAAGTTAAGTGCTGAGAGGTACAGTCTGCCAGAATCTGAAACTTGAACTGAATTCACATTGGGTTAAATTATGGAGAAGGCAATGGCACCCCACTCCAGTACTCTTGCCTGGAAACTCCCATGGGTGGAGGAGCCTGGTAGGCTGCAGTCCATGGGGTACCACAGAGTCGGACACGACTGAGCGACTTCACTTTCACTTTTCACTTTCATGCATTGGAGAAGGAAATAGCAACCCACTCTAGCATTCTTGCCCGGAGAATCCCAGGGATGGTGGACCCTGGTGGGCTGCCGTCTACGGGGTCGCAAAGAGTCGGACATGACTGAAGCAACTTAGCAGCAGCAGGATGGACCTACAGGATCTTACAAATGTAAAGAACTTGAGAGATCCTTAGTCTTGCAGCTATAAACCTGGGCTCCACATTGAAATCACCTAGAAAACATTAAAAAAAAAAAAAAACACTCATGCCTGGACCCCTCCCCTAGAGATAAAGATTTCATTCCACTGGAATCCATCCTGGGCATCAGGAGTTTTCAGAGTTACCCAGGTGACTAATGGGTAGCCAGGTTGAAAACTAGTGATTTAGGCCAGAGAGCTCCAACTTCTGGGTTCTAATGCCTGGAGATCTGAGGTGGAACTGATGTAATAATAATAGAAATAAAGAAAGAAATAATAGAAATAAAGTACACAATAAATGTAATGCACTTGAATCCTCCTGAAACCACCTTCACCCCCCACCTTGGCCATGCAAAATTTGTCTTCCCTGAAACCAGTTTCTGGTGCCAAAAAGGTTGGGGACTGTGGATTTAGGCCAATTCTCTGCCTCCAGATGATGAAACCATGACATTTCCAGGTAAAAGGTGGGTCCAAGCAGAGCCAAGAGCAGAAGTCAAATTCCCTGAGGCTCTATCCACCACGCCATCCTGACCTCTATATTCCAGGCATGATTATACAACAAACCTAACTGATGGTCAGCTGAGCTGTCCACAGGGCAGAGTCCACAGCATTCTTGTTCACTGGCCTGTTCCTAGCATGGAGCACTGAAGGGGAATGCGTGAGTGCTCAGTGAAAGGTTCAGTGGGTGAATGAGTGGGATACTGACACCTGTCAGTGGGCAGCTTGATGCTAATAATTAGACACATGTTCCCTACACGTTACTGTCACTTCCCTTTTCTGACACATGTTCTGAAGCAAAGGCAGCAGAAGACCCACAGACTTGATCTTGGTTCTCTCTGGTCTCAAGGACAACATGTTACTGATTTAAAGAGTTCTCTAAATTAAGAATTGAAAGTGTGACTCGTCAGTGACATTTGCCGTTGAAAACAAAACTATAAAAAGGAATAAGCTTCAAATTAAATCTGATCTTGTGCTAAGAAGATATTATGAAATAGATGTGATGTGTGGGATAAAAAATAAATGAGTAAAGGCTCGTTTTTGTATCAGTGTGAACATTTACAAAAGAGATGGCCTAGTAATACTATTTTTTAGTATATTTTTTGAGATGTCCTTCATATAACATAAGATTCACCATTTAAAGTGTATACTTCACTATTTTTATGGTAGATTCACAATGTTATACAATCATTGCCCCTGTCTAATTTCTATCACCACAAAGAGAAACCCAAAACCCTGTAGCAGTCCCTCCCAATTCTGCTCTCCCACAACCACTAATCTGGTTTCTGTTTCTATGGATTTGGTTATTCTGAACAGTTCATCTAAATGGATCACATAATAGCAGCCTTTTGTGTCTGCTTTCTTTCACTTAGCATAATGTTTTCAAAGTTCGTCCATGTTGTAGCATGGATCAATACTTCATTCCTTTTTACAGATGCATACTGTTCCTCTCGGAGAAGGCAATGGCACCCTACTCCAGTACTCTTGCCTGGAAAATCCCATGGACGGAGGAGCCTGGTGGGCTGCAGTCCATGGGGTCGCTAAGAGTTGGACTCGACTGAGCGACTTCACTTTCACTTTTCACTTTCATGCATTGGAGAAGGAAATGGCAACCCACTCCAGTGTTCTCGCCTGGAGAATCCCAGGGACGGGGGAGCCTGGTGGGCTGCCGTCTCTGGGGTCGCACAGAGTCAGACACGACTGAAGTGACTTAGCAACAGCAGCAACTGTTCCTCTGCATGGCTGTATCACATTTTATTTATCCATTCATCCGCCGATGGACAGTTGGGTTGTTTCTGTTATTTGACTATTAGAATAATGTTGCTGTGAGCAAGTGTGGAGTTTCAGTGTGGACATATGCTTTCATTTCTCTTGGGTATATACCTCAGAGTGAAATTGCTGAATCATATGGTAACTCTGTGAGTTAACTTTTTGAGGAACTGCCAGACTGTCTTTTCTCTAGTAATACTCCAAACTCTCTTTACAGATTGCCTAGTGTGTATGTATGTTTGTGTGCTTCCCTGGTGGTTTAGTGGCAAAGAATCCGCCTGCAATGCAGGAGAGGTGGGTTTGATCCCTGGATCAGGAAGATCGCTTGGGGAAGGAATTGGCAACCCACTCCAGTATTCTTGCCTAGGAAATCCCATGGACAGAGAGGCCTGGCGGGCTATAGTCCATGGGGTCACAAAGAGTCAGACACAACTAGACCGCAACTGTGTGTTTGTATTCTATTCAGTTCTCACAAAATTCTCTAAGGTTGTTTTCATCATCATTATACAGATAACTAAATGGAGAATTTTAGGTTAAGTGACTTCCTAAAGGCCAAAGGGCTAAGAAGTGATGAAGCTGGGACTTCAGCCCTGATATTTGGACCCTGAGTTTAGGGCTCTTTCCACTGAAGCAGTTACTAGGTGAAGCAGTTACTAGGTGAGGTGAGTAATCAGATTCATTTTTCATGCTGTTGTTAATTTTACCATCTGCTCTGTATTATTTTAAAAAATCTTAATCTTGATCTTAACCATCTTCCTGCATATGAAATAGCAACATGGGCTGTTATTAAAATGCAAACATTATAGCACAATGTGATACAAAAAGTGAAAGCTCCCATTTATCCAGCCCCACAGAGAGCTTGCTCCTCATAGTCTTGGTATGTATTCCACCAAGATATTTTTCAATCAGTTCAGTTCAGTCGCTCAGTCATGTCCAACTCTTTGCGACCTCATGAATCGCAGCACGCCAAGCCTCCCTGTCCATCACCAACTTCCGGAGTTCACTCAGACTCGCGTCCATCGAGTCAGTGATGCCATCTAACCATCTCATCCTCTGTCGTCCCCTTCTCCTCCTGCCCCCAATCCCTCCCAGCATCAAAGTCTTTTCCAATGAGTCAACTCTTCACATGAGGTGGCCAAAGTACTGGAGTTTCAGCTTTAGCATCATTTCTTCCAAAGAAATCCCAGAGTTGATCTCCTTCAGAATGGACTGGTTGGATCTCCTTGTAGTCCATGGGACTCTCAAGAGTCTTCTCCAACACCACAGTTCAAAAGCATCAATTCTTCGGTGCTCAGCCTTCTTCACAGTCCAACTCTCACATCCATACATGACCACAGGAAAAACCATAGCCTTGACTAGACGGACCTTAGTCAGCAAAGTAATGTCTCTGCTTTTCAATATGCTATCTAGGTTGGTCATAATTTTTCTTCCAAGGAGTAAGCATCTTTTAATTTCATGGCTGCAATCACCATCTGCAGTGATTTTGGAGCCCCCCAAAATAAAGTCTGACACTGTTTCCACTGTTTCTCCATCTATTTCTCATGAAGTGATGGGACCAGATGCCATAACCTTCGTCGTCTGAATGCTGAGCTTTAAGCCAACTTTTTCACTCTCCTCCTTTACTTTCATCAAGAGGCTTTTTAGTTCCTCTTCACTTTCTGCCATAAGGGTGGTGTCATCTGCATATCTGAGGTTATTGATATTTCTCCTGGCAATCTTGATGCCAGCTTGTGTTTCTTCCAGTCCAGCGTTTCTCATGATGTACTCTGCATAGAAGTTCAATAAGCAGAGTGACAATATACAGCCTTGACGTACTTGTTTTCCTATTTGGAACCAGTCTGTTGTTCCATGTCCAGCTCTAACTGTTGCTTCCTGACCTGCATATAGGTTTCTCAAGAGGCAGGTCGAGTAGTCTGGTATTCCCATCTCTCTCAGAATTTTCCACAGTTTATTGTGATCCACACAGTCAAAGGCTTTGGCATAGTCAATAAAGCAGAAATAGATGTTTTTCTGGAACTCTCTTGCTTTATTCTTGAAATCAATCATGTCCAACTCTTTGCAACGTCATGGACTGTAGCCCACCAGGTTCCTCTGTCCATGGGATTTCCCAGTCAAGACTACTGGAGTGGGTTGCCATTTCTTTCTCCAGGGGATCTTCCCAAGCCAGGGATTGAACTCACATTGGCAGGCGTATTCTTTACCAGTGGGCTACCAGGCAAGTCCATACAATAATATATTATACTTTCATAATTTTTGCTCTTTTTTTTCAATCTACCTGCTGTGCATTCTGTTTGGCTGCTTGCTTGCTTTCTTGCCATCTGGGACAAATTTTGCCGTTGGAATTAGTGGGTCTGCTCCACCTTTCTGAGGTAGCTATCTGTCTTTGAAAAGTGTGTCCGGCTGATAGAGCCATGGGGTGACTGATGAGGATAATTTAGGCCAGTGCTTCTCAAACTTATTGTGCACCTCAGAATGTGAATTCCCTGGGGATTTTATTGAAATGCAGATTTAGATTCCAAAGGCCCAGGGAGGAGCCTGAGACTGCATTTCTAATAAGCAACCCCCCACCCCAAGCGATGCTGATGCTGCTGGTTCAGAGACCACACTGTGAGTCCAAGGATGTGGAGGCAAGGGGAGCTGTTAAGAAGTCTTGTGGCCCTGGAGTGGTTTCTCCCTGTTGAGCGTGTTTTGCTTTTCAGAATGAAATGCTGGAGGAAGGGCACGAGTATGCAGTCATGCTATACACCTGGCGCAGCTGTTCCCGGGCCATCCCCCAGGTGAGTCCTGCCCCAAGAGGGACGGCTCTTCCCTCCTCCCATCCCCATCCAGGTTACTGACCTTCTCCAGGCTACAGAGAGTGAAGCGGAGTCTCTTATCCAAGGGTGCTCACTGAACACGTGCAGAGAGCATCCCATGAAGCTGACGCCAACTTTAAAAAATTTCTCATTATCCTTTTATTTTGAAAGCAGTATATGCTAAGTGTACAATACCCAAACCACTGCAGAAAGGTGTAAAGTAGAAAGCAAGTCAGCCTCACCCTCTCCCTCCACCACCCAAATCCCCACCTCCCACCAAAGCGTAATCACTGTGGACCCTTTGCTACATGTTCATCTGACTCTCTTTCCTCCAACAACATGAATATTTGTGATTATTATTTTGTAAATTATTGTCATTTACAAAAGCGTGTTGTTTCTTATTTATATGGTTCCACCACTTGCTTTTTTTATACTTTGTTCTTTATAGCTGACTTTTTTCATGTTAACACATACAGATAGTATTTTTATCATTATCATATTATATTCATGGGTCCCACCATCACCAAAGCAACAAACCCCAAGTGTGTAAACAGAAACCATTCCTCTCCCTTGCTCCCAGTCCTAACCCCCAGAGGGAACTGCTTACTAGCAGCTTTGTTCACACCCTTTCAGAGTCTCTGTACCTGTATTATATATGGGCACACCAGCACACGCACTGTTTTGTGTTTTATTCAATAAAAACAGGATTAAATTACCCTTACTTTCCTGCAGCTATTTCTGCGCAGACTTATGGTAGCAATCTTTCCACGTGAGGTCAGAGATCTGTCCCATCAGCCCTAACAGTTACTTAATGATAGTGCATCGTATTAATACTTTATCCACTTAATCATTGGCCGGTGGATGTTTAGCTCATGCTGCCATTTCCACAATTTCTAAACAACAGTGTGAAGAATGTCCTTGTGCTTATTACCCTTTGCTAACACTGGTCGATGACCTCTTAGCAGCCTTGTGTGCACATGCTGTGAACACACCTGCCACGTGATTCTGATGTGCCGAAAACCCTTGGGCAGAGAAAATGGGCTCCTCACCGGGCTCGGGTGTGGACAGCGGCTTTGCCCCGAGTGCACTCAGAGCCATGGACAGAACATTCGTCCCTGCTTAGACTCTGGCAGAGGCCCCCTGGGGTAGCACTGAGGGAAAGATGGAAGGAGGGAGACCTCGTAGATAAACGTAGACGTGCGTACAGCACATGGTGGGGGCCTAGAACAGACTGTGGGGGAGGAGGGCTCTGTTCCAGGGACCAGCTGGTTTCCTTCCCGCAGCCGATGTCTAGGGAGCAGTCCTGCCTAGAAGCACTGACTCTTCATCAGGGCTGCCCCTGCCTCCTCTCGCTGTGTAGCCACCATATCACTTCTCATCCTAAATGAAGTGCATTCGAGAGTGAAAACGTGCCCTATTAATAAGACAGCAGGTGTGAACCAGGACTGCCTGGGCAAACCAGGGTGTGCGAAACCCCCTGTCTCCCTGCAGGTGAAATGCAATGAGCAGCCCAACCGAGTGGAAATCTATGAGAAGACGGTAGAAGTGCTGGAGCCTGAGGTCACCAAGCTCATGAAGTTCATGTACTTTCAGGTGAGGGGTCGGGGCAGGTCTGGGCCAGGACAACTGAGAAGGGCCCCACCTTCTAGACACAAGGGTCTGGATTTCTGTGCCGTGTTCTTCATTCATTCTACAAAACACTGTCTAGTGCCCCTGACCCACCCCAGGGTGAGCAAGACAGACAAGCACCCTCCCTCCATACGATTCACATCCTAGTGGGCAAAGGAGAGTATTTTGGGTGGGAGGAGAGACTGACCATAAACCTTACACAACAGAACATGTGCTGTGGATAAAGTGCAGTTAGCAAACCTCTGGTGTGGAGGGTGTTTGCGACATGGATGAACCTCAGGGCCAGCCTCCAGGGAGGTGGCGTTTGAACTGAGATCCGTATGATGTGAAAGAGGCAGGCAGGTGATGATCCAGGGGCAGATGATCCAGGCAGAAGGAACTGAGAGGCAAAGGTCCTGCAACCTCAAGAAGCATGACGGGTTTAAGAAATGGAACGAAGCCAAGGAGGCTGCGTAGTGAGCTGAGGGAGTGAGAAAAGGTGAGGCTGGAGAGGTGAGCGGGGGCTCACTGATAGAGCATTATAGCTGTGAAAAGAACATGGATTTTCTTCAAGCATTACGGGAAGCTGTTGGAGGTTTCCAGTGACATGATCTGATCAGAGTGCTGAAACAACGTTCTTGCTGCTGTGTGGCTAGTGGATGGGAGGTGAGGGGCAGGTGTCAAGGGCGAGGGAGTGGAGGTGAGGGGAGAAGAGTAACAGCAGGGAGACCAGCTGGGAGGCCAAGAAGAGCAAGTGTTTAAAGGAGGAAAAGAGAAAAGATGGCCAAAGATTCCTGTGAGTGACAGGTAAGAGGGCAAGCTGGTTATCATGGTTTTGTTGGAAGCCATTCAGGAGTGCAGGCTGAGCAGTTTAAGCCTGTGCCTGGGTGGGAGTCCTGCCGTGCTCCCTGTGCCCTCCCTGTGTTCTACATGTATTTATGAGCCTCATAAGTAGATGTGCAAGCGCTGGCCCAGGCTCAGCCCTGCGCCCAGCTCTGTGCTGGCTTCCTGGAAGTGGTGGGGAAGATGCAGATAGAGCCTTGAAGGCAGAGCAGGCCAGGGTTCTGCCACCTTCTGGCTGTGACCTTCAAGTCATTTCAGACCTCTGACACCTTCAATATTCTCACCCTCTGGAAAGAATGCCCATTTCACAGGTTTTCTCTAAGGATAAATAAGGTCCATTACTAAAGAGCCCTATTTGTAGAGCCCTCGCTACAGAGCAGGTTTACTAACTCACAGATGCTGTTATTAGCATCATGGACCTGCCTTCGGGGGCCTAAAAGCTCTTTGGGAAGACAGGTCCAAGAGAGCAAAACAACCCCAAAATGAAGTAAGTACTAAACTGAGGGCCTCCTGACAAGATGTATTTAGAGAAGGGAGGCTATGGAGTAATTGAAAACCCCTCTGTCCAGTACAGTCACCAGTAGCCATGTATGGCCGTCTACTTGAATTCAAATTAAATAAAATGTAAAATGCATATCCTCCTTGGCACTTGCATTTCCAGTGCTTGGTTCTCACATGTGATGAGTGGCCGTTGTGTTGGACAGTGCAGATACAGAACATTTCCATCACCCTGGAAAGTTTTGTTGGACTTACACTCTGGAAGGAGAAAGTGGCTTGATCTGGTCTTTGAAGGTCTCCCTACCTCCTTTCCTTGCTTTATTTTTGTCCACAGCTCATACCACCTTCTGATATAGAGAATTTATTTGATATTTTGTTTTCTGTAACCATCACTAGAATATAAGTTCCTTTGGGTAGAGACTTTTTTTTCTGTTTTGTTCCCCACTTTACCCCAGGGCCAAGAATGATGCCTGGCACATAGGAGATCCTCAATAAACAGCATCTATTGGATGAATGGAGCTCTTTCTCTGAGTGTCCCTCTCACTGTCCATTGCTACCCCCTCATTGTCCGGTGCCTGCACTGTCCTAAGTGCTAGGAATCACATATGAACAAGATAGCAGCTTTCTCAGCAAGGAGGGGGTGAATAAATTCACTGGTTTGGCTCACTTGGGGACAGGTTCTGGGCTTCCCTCTAGAAATCAGCTTAGGATTTCAGGACTCCTCTGAAGAAGACCTCTAGGCAGTTTTGCCTTTCTCTAAAAGTCCAGGCTCTGAGTAGAGCCCCAAGGAGCCTTGACCAGCTCCCAACCAGGGAGCTCAGCAAGCCGCCCCACCAGGCTGCCCAGTCCTGACCCGCCGCCCCTCTGCCCACAGCGCAAAGCCATCGAGCGGTTCTGCAGTGAGGTGAAGCGACTGTGCCATGCCGAGCGGAGGAAGGACTTTGTCTCCGAGGCCTACCTCCTGACCCTGGGCAAGTTCATCAACATGTTTGCAGTCTTGGACGAGCTGAAGAATATGAAGTGCAGTGTCAAGAACGACCACTCTGCCTACAAGAGGTCAGGGCTCCTCTCCCTCCTCCGCCCCACCTTCCTGGGCAGCCAGCTTGTGGGAGAGAGAAGAGACCTCCTAACAGGCTCAGAACCAAGCTAGCCACTCCACAGACACAGCAGGGTTGGGTCTGCCTCTGTTTCTGCAGCTTAAGGAATAATACACAGAGCTGAGCTTTGGAGAACTGGGTCTTGGCAGGGTTTTCAGTCTCGACGTGGAATCAAATCCTCATTTACCCCACCAGTGGAGCAGCATTTTCTGTGTCCCGTGCAGTCTGAGGTTATGATTAATATAATCCTAAAATGGCCACAGGAGTCATTCTCTGCAAGAATCAGAAAGCCTGTTCAAACTGCTCATGTGAAAGAAGAAACTGGGTCGGCTCCCAGAACAGAAAAGTCCTGGTCCACCTGATCCAGGTACTCAGGTGACGCTGTTGGTCTGGTTCCCCCTGCCTCTCAGCTCAGCTTTCCCCAGTGACCACTTCGTTCTCAGGCTTGTGCCCTGTGTGGCCTCTAGCAGCGTCCCTCCAGTCAGCGTAGCAACCCCAGTTCCTAAGGAAGGAAAGGATGCAGCTCCTTGCAAATATTTTGCAAAAGCCCCAAGAAGGATTGTCCTTGGTCCAGCTTGTTCCTGTGCTGATCCCTCCACCAGATACTGTGTATGAATGTGTTGGGGTGGTGCTGATGGGAGGGGTGCTCACCCTTGGGGTCAGTTGAGGGTCAATGTCAGCTCACAAGAAAGAAGGACTGAGAGTTGGGGACGGGTCATTCCTCTCCAGAAATGTGTATACAGCCACCCCAAAGAGGGGGAGTGCAGGTGAAAGTAGCAAATCCACCTGTGTTGCTTGAGGCTCAGATAAGCTCCAAGGTGTCCATACATATCTCTTGAGAAGAGTTTGCTGTGTCATGATGAAGCGGGCCCCTGTCCTTGAACCACCTCCTCTTGGGGCTCCGAGGTAACCAGAGAAAGCAGACAACAGACTGATCCTCACTGTTTTATCCTCCTGAGTGAACTGAAACCTGTCAGTATCCAGAAGACAGAGCCCCATTCAGAAATGGCAATTTCAGAGATTCCATAGGCAGCTCGTGGTACAGTGTCTTCCCCCAAACTCCCCATATCTGGCCAACTCCTGCTATCACGGTCACAGCTGACGTGCTCTGGGGACTGGCTGGGACCTTGCTGTGTCTTGTCCGTGTTCCACGGTCCCTGGTGACACGGGCTGCACCAACTCCACCTCCAGGTCAGGCTGGAGAAGTCCCAGGGCAGTGGTTTCCTCCCTTCAAGGTCTGCTGTGTTCCCCACACCCATCATCGCCTCAGTCCCATCAGGTTAAGTAGACTTTTGCTTTCCCTACAATGTTTAGAAACATTGAGGTTCTCCTATAAACAACATAATACCCAACAAAAACAGAACATTCTGCTGCCTGTGATTCTTCCCCATGACCTACCGTGTAGTTTTGCTGGAGGTCACTGCGAGGCTCAGGATGCCCGTTTCGCTAGGTCCTACCGCCTTGGGCTGGTTGATGGGATGCTAGCTACCCTTAAACTTGCCTAGTCTTTGAACTTCAATGCATTCTTGCTTCTTAATTTCAGGTACTCTTATTACAGGGATGCAAACAGCTCCAAGTGAGATGACTCCAGAACAGGCTCTCCTTCGATGTTAGAGTCACTTGTGCCATTCAGAGCTCTGCAACTTTGGGGACAGTGTACCTGGGTTAGCTGGGAGTGGGGCCTGGCTGGGTTAGGTGGGAGCTGAGGCCCGGCTTAGGCCGGCTATTCATGAGCATCCCTCTCTACACCACCCTGTCCAGGGCAGCGCAGTTCCTGAGGAAGATGGCTGACCCCCAGTCCATCCAGGAGTCGCAGAACCTGTCCATGTTCCTGGCCAACCACAACAGGATCACCCAGGTGATGGCAAACCTATGTCAGTCCTGACCTGGTGTCCTGGGACGCAAGCTGGGGCCTGGAGGTTGGGGGACCCACAGGCAGAGGAGCTCCGTCCAGATCATTCATCCCCTCTGCTCTACTCACGCTTTAAGCTGCAGATTTAAGTGTCCCTTCCCAGCCACAGATGGCCCCTTCACCCTCTGCAGTTTGTCCTTAGAAAATCTTCTAGCCAGTGTCCTGCCCTGGTATAGGTTGGTATAGGTTGAGAGCTTGGGTTCTGGAGTTAGACTGCCTTGTTTTCTCATCTTGGACCCTCCATTGCCCTACTGTGAGGCCTTGGGCAAGGTCTCAGCCTGAGTTTCCTCATCTGTAAAATGGGGCTGTTTAGGATTGCAGTGAGAAATAAATGAGATACTATAGCATGTAGAGCTTAACAGACAAGGACATAAGAAGATGTGGTTATAGTTACTGCCATGGCTTTCCCAGGATATTCCCACTCAGCGGTGTGTCCCTTTGGAGAGAAGGGGCCTGGGATGGAGACCTCAGGTCTTCTTGTACAGGAAATGTCTTTGTACTGCTGAGTCCTATACTGGGAGATGCCTGCTGGCCCATTTCTCCTCCACTGAGCTGGGTCTTCCCACTATCATCCTTGGAGACATGTGGGGCTCAGTCCACACACACCCTCAAAACTAAGCTGAGATGATCACAGGCCGATTGCTATAAAGCTGAACTGCTTTTAGTTCAGCCAGAGAAAGCATTTCTAACCATGAGAACTGCCAGGAAGTACAATGGAGGCCCCTAAGGGGCAAGCCCCTGCCCTCGGTGATGTGCGGCAGTTCTGACCAACCACTGTAGACACTGAGGAGAGGTTGCAGGCTGCCTGCCACCTGGTGTGGTCAGCAAGGCCGTGCACTGCCCCAGGGCCCAGCAGTGAGCCATCCTGGGTGCTGTAGGTGAGGAGGATGCAGGACAGGGGCTAACCAGAGGGGGCGCTGCTGTTTAGTGTCTCCACCAGCAACTGGAAGTGATCCCAGGCTATGAGGAGCTGCTGGCTGACATTGTCAACATCTGCGTGGATTACTACGAGAACAAGATGTATCTGACCCCCAGTGAGAAGCACATGCTCCTCAAGGTACAGCTCCCTCAGTTATACCCTCTCACCTCCTTCTTATTTAAAATCATTTTAAAAAGTTATTTCTTTCTTTTTTCTTAAGCATGAGGGCAGATCTTACTATACAGAATGTTTTGTAACCATTTTTTTCCCTGTGATATGTTGTGTACCTTTCTAGAGAGCATTAAGGCTATGTCTACAATGTGACTTTTAATGGTTACCTAGTATTTCATTATATGGGGACATTGTCATTTAATAAATCCCCTATCATTTGGTATTTGTTTGCTAAAGTGCATTGAAACTCTGTGGCACTTTGTGGCCATACTCTTGTTAAGTCAGACATCCTAGAGGAAAATTGCCAACCGAAGGGGAAGGCAAAATCTTATAGCTTTTACTATATTTTGCCAAAACGGTCATGTTTGTTTCATCAGTTTACATGTTTCATTTTTAAATTATCAAGTGCTGTTTATCATTGTAGAAATTCTGAAAAGAAAATCATAAAAAAATCGAATGTCTTATAATCTTTCCACACAGAGATAACACTTTTACCATTTTGATGTGTATCTTTCTCTTTTTTTTTCTGTGCTGATGTATTTTCAACATATGCAGTTTACATAAATTATGTATGTGCATTATTTATCCCATTTCATTAAGTACATTTGGAATAACATGCAGCCCTTAAATAATGTTGTATGGATGAGTTTCCATTTCTTTAGCCATTATTCTATCCTTAGCTGCTTAGATTACTCCTAACTTCTCTCTGAAAACAAAGGCACTGGAATGAATAATGTTCTCCATATTCTTTATACACACTGCATCACCTCTTTTGTTTCTTTCCTCCCTTTCAGAGTTCCTCTGGTGATTTGACTTTTTCTTCCTCTCCATGTCGCCTCTTATTTCAAGAATACCAACCCTGTTGGTGTTCCCTTCTTTACATTTCCGTAGCATCTCGAGGAAGGTTGCAAGAGAGTGTGGCTTTCTGACTCATTCACTCTGGTTTCCTCTGCACAGTCAGAAATTCAGAGAAGTCACCCAGAGTTCAGCAGCCTCTCTCACACCAGTGCTATGTCCAGGCAATTACCACAGCTCTGCCCAGAATTGTTGCTTCCACAAACTAGGTTACTAAACCCCACTTCACCAAGCATCCTTCCATGCTGCTATCAGATTCTCAGGCTCTTCATTTCTCTTGCCTGTTTTTAATCCTCCCACTTCTCAGCTTCCCAGCCTTCTCCCTCTCAATTCTCAACCTGGCCTCTTGGAGTTTTGCAGTTTCCAAGCTCTCTACAGTGTGTTAGTAAACTCAGATGCCAGCAGGGGGCGCCTTTCACCTTAAATGGAAAAGTCTGGCACACACCCTGCAGAACCATGAGTACCCATCCTCTAGCCCAGTCCCTTAGGTGTCAGGCATGACTAATCCCCCGTCACATAGCAACTGCGAGCTGAGGAAGCTGCTTTCAGCCCAGTTGTTCAGGCTCCCTCGGGCTTGCTATACATTTGACAAAAGGAGCAAAGTAAGCCAGCATGCAGGAAACTATTGGGTTGGCCAAAATGTTCATGCTAGTTTTTCCGTATGGAAAAACCCAGATGGACTTTTTGGCCAACCCAATATTATATGGACTGGAATGTTTAGAACCAGCCTGTCAACCTGCCTATAGGGCACTGTCAGCAAAAATGTGTTCTTTTTGTTAATGACGTCAGCAATGAGATTCCTTGGGAATCTTTGTTGTAGTTTCCTTGGGGAAAGGGGTGAATAGTTTCACATTCATTTACCATCTAGTGAGTATGCATCAAGTGGCCACTGTGTTTGCCAGGGCCTGGGGATGCAACAGCAGCACCACTCAAGTCTTTCTCAAGGATCTAAGTGCATACACGTTGCTAGACCCTGCTTCAGATCCTGTCTCTGCAGCTGTGTCTAACCTCTCTGTGTCTCCAGCTCCTCATCTGTAGAATAAAGTTATCATATAGAACTTGACTCATAAGATGGTGAGAATTAAGGATAATGTCTTCTAAATCCCTAAGCACAGACTCTGGCCCATGGGGAGGACTCAAGAAGTGGCCACCACAATAATAAACGAAAGAGTCCTCTGCATGTCTTCACAGAAATCAAATTTCGGACTGAGATTAGTTCTACGTGTCCTTCTTTGTAACCACATATGGGTTTTTTTAATAGAATATGTCACTACAGGGGATGTGGGTGTGCACATGCCTACATCTGCTTTTTTTTTTTTTTTTGGTTTTTTGAAACGTTTCCAATGGATGTGACTGGCTTATGTCTCTGCCTCTTCTCATGCTAGGTAATGGGTTTTGGTCTGTACCTGATGGATGGGAATGTCAGTAACATTTACAAATTGGATGCCAAGAAGAGAATCAACCTCAGCAAAATTGATAAGTTCTTTAAGGTCAGCAACTGGGGCTGGGGCTGGGCAGTGGGCCAGGGGCGGTCTCTCTGGGGAGAGGAATGAAATTATGCAGCAAAGAGTGGTGCTCATTGATTGAACGGTGACTCTAAGGATTCCAAGAGGAGGAGGAGGATAGAGACAGGGGCCCTAGCTGCCTTGGGTACAGGAATCCACGCTATTGAAGGTCTGTGCCTCAGTCTCAGGACACAGCCAGAAGGCCTTGCAATGCTTTCCACACACTGCTTTTACCCTTTCCTGAAACCTCTTGCCATCTAAAGAAAGAGGTGTGTCCCAGAAGACAGAGCCTGCTTTAATTTTCAGTATAAATCAGAGCTCGCAGTTGCAGGAGGATTAGAGAGTGGACATTACATTGATTCACGTTCACAGGCTCACAGACTCTCCTGGCCCACCAGAGGCCTACTGCGCTCCCTGCCTCCAGAATGCCTCATGGGGTCCAGCCTGCTCTCAGTCCATTCAAGTGCCTCAGAGATTTCATCTTGTGGCCCCAAATCTTTTAACAACAAACCTTGAGGTTTGCCTTTGAGGTTTTTGCAAGGGGATTTTCTACTTTGGAAGTCAGTTCCATATTGTCAGTGTGTCCTAGCATCAGGCACTTCAGGTGTGGAGTAGAGCCTCTGAGATCAGACATGGGAAAACCAAGCTTAAATTAAAAGTGGATCCCTTTGAAGATGTGGCTGGGCCTGGGTCTCACTGACTCTTGGAGGTTAGTGGGGAATTAAGTCACCCAAGGGGCTTCCCAGATGGTGTTAGTGGTAAAGAACTTGCCTGCCAATGCAAGAGACATAAAAGACGCTGGTTTGATCCCTGGACAGGGAAGATCCCCTGAAGGAGGGCATAGCAACCCACTCCAGTATTGCTGCCTGGAGAATCCCATGGACAGAGGAGCCTGGTGAGCTACAGTCCATGGGGTCACAAAGAGTCAGACATGACTAAGTGACTTAGCATACATGCACAAGTCACCGAAAGCATCCTAAGGCTTGGCTTGGCTTCTTTTTGAAGCTAAAACTTTCACTTTCCTCTAGGACTGCCCCAAATGAAAACTGGGCTTATCTGGGGGGAACTGGAAAAGTCCACCCCTGCCTTAAATCCACATAAATGAGTTGGGGGTGGAATTGAAGACCACAGTCTCACCTCACACAGACCTGGGTTTTAGTCTCTCTCTTCCACGACATAACTGGGTGATGTTGGGAAAGTCACAGAGCTTCTCTGAAACTGAGTTCTCTAACCTGGAAAATAGGAATGCTAAAGGCATCTACTTTATGGGGTTCCCTTGAGGATTCAATGAGCAACATAGGTGTCAGACCCCTGGGTTATAATCCTGGCCCCTTGGCTTCTAGGTGGTCTGACTTTGTGAAAAAAAAAAAAATCACTCTAGCTAAGTTGTCAAAGCTTCAATTTGTCCATCTTGTTAAATGGGAATAATAGTAGTACTGATCTCACTCAGCTATTCTATGGAGTGAGATAACTGTTTTCTGTTTTGCTTAATAGACTATTTTTTAGAGCAGTTTTAGACTCAGCAAAATTGAGTAGAATGAACAGATATTTCCCATGTAACTCCTATTCCTACTCATACCCAACCTCCCCCATTATCACAACTCACCAGCAGAGAGGGACATCTGTTTTAGTCCATAAATCCGCACTGTTAACACATCATTGTCACCCAGATCCCATGGTGTGCAGTAGGGATAACTCATGGCATTGTGCATTCTGTAAGTTTTGACAAATGTATAATGACTATATCTACCATTGTTGTTGTACTTTGTTGCTAAGTTGCGTCTGACTCTTTGTGACCCAGTGGACTATAGCCCACCCGGCTCCACTATCCTTGGAATTCTCCAGGCAGGAGTACTGGAGTGGGTTGCCATGCCCTCCTCCAGGGGATCTTCCCAACCCAGGGATGGAACCCAGGTCTCCTGTGTCTCCTGCATTGGCAGGCGCTTTCTTTACTGCTGAGCCACCAGGGAAGCCCCTGTATCTACCATTGTGGTATCATACAGAATAGTTTTACTGCCCTAAAAGTCTCTGCTTTTGAAGGACTGAGCACTGCAGTGCCTCATGAATCAGAAGCAGACAGTGAATACCAGCCTCCCCACCATTGTCCTCCTCTTCGGATGGGAGTTGTCTGCCCTCTAGTGTTGGGTGTTCAAGGTTTCAATTCACCTTGTGGAGTTTCTCAAGAAGGTCACTCCCAGCCAGTGGAATCCAGGCACTCACATCTAGTCCAGAGTTTGAAACAGCGAGGCGCCTTTAATCCAAGGGAAATTAGAGCAGAGAAGACCCTGCCCTGGGAGGCAGGCCATCTGGTTCTCGTTCTTCATCTGTTCTGCCTGCTGGGTAACCTTGGACAAGTCTCTTTGCCTCTCTGGGCTCAGATGCTGGAACATAGAGATGGTTGGAGGCAGAGGAGGACTAGGCTGGCTAAGGCTCTTTGTGGTTCCCGAGTCACATGGTAACAACATTGGAGTCAGAACTAGGGGTCAGCCCGGAGGCACACAGGGAGGCCTGGCTCTCCCAGTGGAAGGCAATGCCGGTCCCTCCCTCCGTGTCTCACAAGCTGTGTTTGCTTCCTTTGCAGCAGCTGCAGGTGGTGCCCCTTTTCGGCGACATGCAGATAGAGCTGGCCAGATACATTAAGACCAGTGCTCACTATGAAGAGAACAAGTCCAAGTGAGTGCCTGCCGTAATGTCTCTCGGCTCCCGCAAGGACGCCCAGCCCGGGCAGGGGGCCGAGGGGCCATTTCAGCCCCTCCCCTCTCCCCAGACCCTGGGCAGGTGGAGTCTGTCCATCACTGGCTCCTGACAGAGGGGAGCAGCGGATGGTGATCTGAGCCCTTTTGCACTCGCCCTTTGCTGCCAGGGTTCAGAAGCACTCAGAGCACAGCCCCGCCCCTTCTCTGTCCCCGTGGTGGCCCATGCCACCTGCAGGGGGACAGCAGGAGTCCTCCTGCCCCCAGGCAGGGGGAGGAGTGCTGGCCCTCAGTGGTCAGATGGAGCGAGGTGGCCTTGTTCTTCATCCCACTGGTTCTCTCCTCAGGTCTTGTGTCCGTGCAGTAAGTATGCTGTGCAGGGTATGGTACCAACGGTTCCAGGTGTGAAGTGGGTCAATGGCCTCCTCCAAGGTTGTTTTAGAAACCACCCTCTAGGTCATCTGTGCTAAGATCCGGGGTGTCAGCACCTCATGGAAGTTTGGGGAACAATGGGCTACAGGCTTGGCTACCCCTTTGATCTCTGGTCTTGTTAAGGAGGTTTCTTCTGCCTACATTTCCAACAGAAGGGGACAAACCATGTTTTCATCAGGGATGAGGGTATTAAAGCCTTAAATATACGTAAATGCAGAGTCCTTGAACTCCACCAGCTTTGAGCCACTGCAGATGACTCTCACCAGGGAGAGCTTCGTAACCCAGTGGCTGCTGGTATGTGAGGAGGTCTTCCAGGAAAAGCATGGAGTCCCGAATGCTGGACTTATTTCCTTGTGAATTCTTAGCCACCTGAAAGTGGTTGGAGTGGTGATGTGCTCAGGGTGGGGGGCAGGGGCTTGAGTGATGTGTCCCCAACCCGCACAGGGAACTCAGGGTAAAGGTTGTGTCGAAGTATAGGCATGAGGAAGTGTCAGCATTCTCAGTATTCTCTGGAGCGCCCCTTCAGAGCTCCTTCTGAAATAGTGAATTCTCCCTAAACGTGTATCTGCCTTGCTTGGCGCGCATGCTTAGTCTGTCCACTGGGTCACCCGGCGCCGGATGGCAGAAGACAGTGACTGGGGTTGTCTTTTGTTCTATTGGCAAAGGAGAATGCAGACTCTCATTCATTCATTTCTTCCCCAATTTAAGATGTTTTCTCAAAGATCTCTTTTTCAAAAATTGAGGGAAGTGTTGAGGAGAAAGAAGAGAGAAAGAGGGAGAAGATGAGGGCAAGAGAGAGCAGTGCCTCTCAGGATGGCTGCGGCTTTCTCTCGGTGAAGAGCTTCCCTGTTCCCGGCTCACTGTTGCAAAACAGACACAACCCCGTTAGGTTTTTCCAGTCCCACCCAAAGGCCTTTGTCAATGGCAGCTTCAGCCACAGGACAAAGTGCTGCCAGGGTCAGCTGACAGATCTGGGAGGTCACCCACCTTGCTTTTTCTTAGCTTGGATTCCAGCCCTTTGTAGCCCTAGAGAGGCTGCAAGTCCCTCCCTGCTCATGTGACTGGTAAGTACTGTGGACACCCATTACCTGGGAAAGTGTGGGACTGGGCCTTAGAAGAGGCCAGCCCCAAGGAGGAGAAGGAAAGTCTTTTCCATGCAGCCTGCAGTGCCTACGGTGGAATTTAGCAGGCACTGTTGCTGGTGGGTAGGACACCTCTTGGTTGTTCCCAGTGGAGCCAGTCACGTTAGCTGAGCAACAAGACTAACTAGTGGATGGAAGGATCCTGCCCCTCCCAGGGCCAGGACCCACTTTGACCCCCTGATTTTCTGCCCAGGTGGACGTGCACCCAGAGCAGCATCAGCCCCCAGTACAATATCTGCGAGCAGATGGTTCAGATCCGCGATGACCATATCCGCTTCATCTCGGAACTCGCTCGCTACAGCAACAGTGAGGTGAGCTTGCTCTGGCTGGTGGGATGGAGGCCCATGTGGGACTAGGGTGAGAAGAGGTGAGGACCTCCAGAAAAGAAAAGATCCTAGGGATCCTGAGGAGTGGATGAGTGAGGGAATACATTTGGATGCAGGAGGGCAGAATGGCCAAGAGCCAGACAGAGCTGGGATTGATTCTGGTTGTGCTTCTGACCTTCACAAGTTATTCAGCATCCCTGAGCCTCAGTTTCCTCATCTGCAAAATGGAGCTAATAGTAACCAGAAAAGGTTCATTGAGAGGATTAAACACTATGATGTATGGAAAATGCATTGCACCTAGCAGGTAGCAACAGCCCAGTAATTGTTAGTCTATACATGATCTAAACATCTCCACCCTGGGTGGCAAGAGAAACAAAGTTCTGTACAATCATGCTCATAGCACCATCTAAATATTTTTAAACAATTATAAAAATCATTTTAATAAGCCAGAAAATACAATTAGGAACAGAAGAAGGTCATAAAAATCTCCTGTGGTTGCTCTAATTACATTTTTATTGGCACTGGATTTTCCTTTTCTTCTTTTTTTAAATAGGGAAACACAATTAGTGTACAAACCTCAGAAAAAATACAGATAGACAAAAGAAGGGAAAATCAGTCATGTAAAATTCTACCATCCAGAGCCCACTATTATTAATACTTGGAGGTATATATATATATTATCGTTTGTGGCTTCCCTGATAGCTCAGTTGGTAAAGAATCCTCCCACAATGCAGAAGACCACTGTTCGATTCCTAGGTCAGGAAGATCCTCTGGAGAAGGGATAGGCTACACACTGCAGTATTCTTGGGCTTCCCTTGTGGCTCAGCTGGTAAAGAATCCACCTGCAATGTGAGAGACCTGGCTTCGATCCTTGGATTGGGCAGATCCCCTGGAGAAGGGAAAGGCTACCCACTCCAGTATTCTGCCCTGGAGAATTCCACGGGGTCGCAAAGAGGTGGACATGACTGAGCAACTTTCACTTTCACTTTCATATATCCTTCTAGAGCTCTTTCTGTGCAGACCTTGTAATGAATATATATGTTGGTTTAATAAGCACAGGTGTCCTGATTTTAATCCCTGTTTTACCTTTTGAAGCTCCAAGATGACTTTGCACTGCTCCATTTCTGCTCACTGCCTCCACCATGTGGCTAGTCGCTGTAATTACTCGTTCCAAAACCCAAAGTAGGGAAATGTCTGATCACATCTGAAATGAGAGCAAATTCAAGCAGTATGGTCATTAGATGAGTGGCCCACATTCTTAGCAGGGCCCCTGGTGGACATGGATCAGGGTCAAGCCCAAACCTTTGGCTTTCTTAACTATATATGCCAATGAATTGAGCATAAGCTAAGCTATGGGAATAATTTAAGTGCCAGAAAAGTGAAAGTGAAGTCTCTCAGTCGTGCCGACTCTTTGCAACCCCATGGACTGTAGCCTACCAGGCTCCTCTGTCCATGGGATTTTCCAGGCAATAGTACTGGAGTGGATTGCCATTTCCTTCTTCAGGGGATCTTCCCAACCCAGGGACTGAACCTGGGTCTCCCGCAGGAGACTTTATCATCTGAGCCACCAGGGAAGTAGGTTCCAGGGACCCCATTCAATTCTTGTCCAGTTTTGGTATGACCTAAGAATGAGTCTGGCTCAGAGGTATTTTTAAAATTATACACATTATCCATGTATATATACAGATCGTTCTTGGTATTCACAACAGTTACATTCTATAAAGTGGCCATCAACACTGAATCAGCAAGTAATCTCTCCTCCAGAAAATACAGGGTTAGGTTTCTGTGAGCCTCTGGGCACAGTGTTTCTATCAGCTGATTTTTCATATATAGCCTTGTTTTACATGCGTTTCTGTTTAAAGTCACCTTGCTGCTACTGCTAAGTCACTTCAGTCGTGTCCGACTCTGTGTGACCCCATAGACGGCAGCCCAGCAGGCTCCATCGTACCCGGGATTCTCCAGGCAGGAACACTGGAGTGGGTTGCCATTTCCTTCTCAAAGTCACCTTACGTAATATATATTGTTGATTTGTTAACATTAAATCATACCCAACAGCACTATAATTCATGCCTGAACAAAGTTTATCGAAAACACCTTTTTCAGGACTTCCCTGGTGGTACAGTGGCTAAGACTCCGCACTCTCAATGCACGGGGCCTGAGTTCAATCCCTGATCAGGGAACTAGATCCCACATACCACAACTAAGAGTATGCATGCCACAACCAAGACCCGGTGAAGCCAAACAAATAAATGTTTAAAAAATAAAATACATGTTTTCTCCATAAAGCACATCATAGCCTCCTTTTTTATAGAGGCGCAGACAGAGAGTCAGCACTGTGTTTAGGGGCCGTTTTATTTTATTTTATTTTATTTTATTTTTTAGGGGCCATTTTAAATAGTGAAATCACCAGTAAAAAGTATAAGAAAGTGGAAAATGGGGCATTAAGTAGATCAGGAAGGAGACACTTGTTTACGGTGAGAGCTGAAACAAGAGGGCAGAGAGTTGTGTTGCTCAGCCTCAGCTGGGAACGTGATTCAGATGCTTTTGCGACTCTGCACACATCTGCAGATGATCGTGAAAGCACTGCAAGGACTGATCTTGAGGCTGTAAATAAATTTTAGTAAACAGGGAAATTCACAAACGCAGAACCCACAAATAATGAGGGCTGGCTCAATATGCATATGTGTACACACACACGCATACACGTGTCTGTGCATACGCACATGCGTGTGTGCGTATTATATTTCACTGTGGGAGGTATTGCCTGTTCAAATAGACGTTTGTCTTCACCAGTGCTTTTCAGTCAATGAGCCATTTGCAATTGGTTGTGAAGTCAACTAAGTGATCTCTAATTAGGATTTTGGTATGAAACACTGGGCAATCAGAGGAGGTCTCAAGTATTCAGCACCGAGTTTCTTTGTGGAAAATGTTATTTCATGGCTGTATTGAATACCTCAGTCAGTATATAGTATACACTTCCTGCTGTAAATCACAGACCCAAAAGTCTGAAAAGCCACTGCTCCGCAATTGACCGGGGTCATTGTGAGTGGGGCTCTGGCATCATACCACCTGAGTTTGAACCCTCAGTCATTTGCATGCCATGTGACCAACAAGGGACTTGTCTGAGCTTCAGTTTTTCAGTCAAGAGGTATAATAAGAGCACCTCCCTCGCAGTGTTCTTGGGGGGATCAGTGAAATACAGTGGAAAAGTGCCAGGTTCGTTGGCAGTGAAGGTGATGGTCGATGTTCCTCAGGTGGTGACGGGCTCCGGGCTGGACAGCCAGAAGTCAGATGAGGAGTACCGCGAGCTCTTTGACCTGGCCCTGCGGGGCCTGCAGCTCTTATCCAAGTGGAGCGCCCACGTCATGGAGGTGGTAGGTGTCCCAGGGAAGAGGGTCTGCCCCTCCCCAGCCCCCTCCACTCTGACCTCTGGTCTCTTGGAATCTGTCTGCCCCTGCCTCTCTCCAACACTTTTAAACAAGTTTATTGAGAGAGAATTCACACACCACACCATTCACCAATTTAAAATATAAATCCATTAATTTTTAGTGTATTTCCAGTGCTATGCAGCTGCAGTCAAATTTAGAACAACCTAACCCACACGTGGTACAATCACGCCCTGTTCCCTGTCTCTACAGCCTTAAGCCGTCTCCTGTCTCTGTAGATTTCCCTATTTTTGTATGTTTCCTATAAATAGAATGGTATCATACATGGTTATTTGTGTCAACTGCATGTTATCAAGGTCCATCCGTTGTAGCGCAGATAAATACTTCATTTCCTTTCTTGACTGAGTGCTGCTCTGTTGTGTGGACTCTCCCGGTTTAATTGATCCATTCACCCACTGATGGACATGGGGTCTCTCCTCTCTCCCCCCAGTACTCCTGGAAGCTGGTTCACCCCACGGACAAGTTCTGCAACAAGGACTGCCCGGGCACGGCCGAGGAGTACGAGCGAGCCACGCGCTACAACTACACCAGTGAAGAGAAGTTCGCCTTCGTCGAGGTGGGTGCTGACTCCCTGTTTCTCCTTGTCCCCCACTCGCTAGGTTGCTGCTCAGTGTCGGCCTGGGGCTTCCTGGAGGGGTGCCGGGCTGGGTGGCAGCCCTGGTCCTCACGTGCATGCACCTGCTCGCCCCCTCCTCCCACCTAGATTCATCTCTGTCCCCGGTTGTTATTCAGAAATGGTGAGAAACTCATTCTGGTCTTAAAAAATCCCAAAGAGAGTGTCACTCCATTGGAAACACAAGAAGAGACAGACATATGGCCAAATGGGGTAGGAGAAATGCCCAGACTGATGAGAGGCCAGAGAGCTGCAGATTAAAACTAAGATACAGAGTGCTGATCAGTCAGGATGGTACAGATCTAGGAGACTGGCGATGTCCGTTGCTGCTTAAAGTGGGATATAGATCTTCTCAGATACTTTGAGGGGCCAGGATGCATTTTACAGGCTTTCTCTGAGGACAATCTGATCATCTCTATTCAGATTTTTAACGTGCGTGTCATTTGCCCAGAAGTTCTTCTGGGGAATATATCTCAGAAATAAGCCAACTGTGCCAATCAATACATATGCACATATTTATCACCGTATTGTTTATAATGCCATAATATGTGAAACAACTGAAATGTCCTACAATGTGGATTAGATAAAGTAAATGAAGGTGCAGGTGTATTACCAAATATGCTGCAGCCACTAAAATGGATGTACTGATATGACAAGATATACACAGAATATTGTTAAGTTTAAAAAAAAAAACGGTTAAAGAGCAGCAGGTAAAATGATGCCATTTCTGCTCAAATTAATATACTTTTGCACATTTGCTCAAAATGGAAGGACGTAAGTGTGTGTATTTATATATACCAAACCATCAACAGTAATTTCTGGAGACAGGATTCTTACTTCCTACCTTAGACTATATGATTTGGTTTTTTGTTTGATTACTGAAAGATATTCTATGGGAGTGAAAGGACACATTCATACTGGGTTGTGAGTGACAGCTAGTGTTTTTGTTGTTTCAACTTTTTGACTATTATGAATAACGCTGATGCATACATTCATGTACAAGTACTTGTGTTGAAATATGTTTCATTTTCTTGGATCTATACCTAGCAGCAGAATTACTGGATCATGCGGTAACTCTCTGTTTAAAATTTTGAGAAAATGCCAAACTGTTTTCCAAAGCAGCTAGATCATTTTACATTTTCACCAGCAGTATGTGGGAGTTGTAATTTATATTGGGTTTGATCCCTGGATATGTAAGTCATATCCTTGTCATCACTTACTGTCTTTTTTTAAAAATAAATTTGTACTTTGAACCAAAGAACCTGAACTTTTAAAGATTTTTTTTATAATTTTATTTATATACTAATTTTTGGCTGTGCTGAGTCTTCATCAGGGCTTCCCTGGTAGCTCAGGTGGTTAAGAATCACCTGCAATGCAGAAGACCCCAGTTTGATTCCTGGGTCAGGAAGATCCCTGGAGAAGGGACAGGCTATCTACTCCAGAATTGCTGGGCTTCCCTGGTGGCTTCATCACTGCAGTTGCAGCAGTGATGCAGTTTCCCCAGTCGCAGCAAGTGAGGGCTGCGCTAGTTGCGGTGCACAGACTTCTCCTTGCATTGGCTTCTCTTGCTGTGGCGTGCAGGCTCTGGGGCAGGAGGGCTTCGGTAGTTGCGGCTCATAGGCTCAGTGGTTGCAGCTCTTAGGCTCTCAAGCACAGGCTTAATAGTTTGGGGGCACAGGCTTAGTTGCTCCTCGGTATATGGGATCTTCCCAGACCAGGGATCAAACCTGTGTCTCCTACTCTGGCAGGCAGATTCTTTACAACTGAGTTACCAGGGGAGCCCCACATACTGTCTTTTTTATTTTAGCTATCCTAATTGGTGTGAAGTCATGTCTCATTGTGGTTGTGATTTGCATATCCCTAATAACTAATGATATTGAGCATCTTTCCATGTGCTTATTGGCCATCTATATAGCTTCTTGGAGAACTATTTGTTCAGATTTTTGCCCATTTTCGTTTGGGTTATTTGTCTTTTTATTTTTGAGACATAGGAGTGTTTATATTTTCTGTATCAGAAAAGCTTATTAATCCACCATGATTTCCGGGAAAACAGAGCCTGTTTTCCAAATTGCAACCAAATATCTGAGCCAAAATGAAAAAGAGGAAAAAAATGTATCTTGCATCTTGTTTTCCAGAAATTATATATTTAAAATTGTATCAATATTCAAGCATCCAAAAAAAAGAATTTTTATATATTCTGGATACAAGCCCCTTGTCAGACATATAATTTATATAAAATGCAAATATTTTTTCTAATTAGTGACTTTGCATTTTCATTTTCTTAGGATTGCCTTTTAAAGAGCAACTGTCTTTAATTTTGACAAAGCCCAACTTACCTATCATTCCATGGTTTGTAATTTTTTTGTGTTCCAGCTAAGGAATCTCTGCCTAGCCCATAGTTGCAAAGATTTTCCCTTGGGTCTAACAAATCTGCATACTCTTCTGTGTTTGGAATTATTCTGAAGCATCTTCATTATCTTGTCCTTCCTCTGTCTCTGTTCTCTAGTTTAATTGCCAGTCAGAAGCCTAGATTCTTTCATGACCTCAGAGTGCTGTAGAGCTTCTCTCTCATTGTTTCTGCACTGTAAGGTTCTCTTCAGCAAAACCATTGCTGTTGGTTCTAGCATAACTCCTTCCCTTCTGAGCTCTGTTCTTACCATTTCTCCTGCCGCAAATATTCTGTTTCTTCCTTTACACTTTAAAGGACGATAAAGCCTTAGCATCAAAGCTCATTCATTCATGTATTCATTACATTTTCAACAGAACTCTCTTGAGGGCCACTAGGGACCCAAGCCCTGGGATGGGGCTTACACAGTCTGTGGAGCCTCACCTCTGCAGTGCTTACAGTCTGGTGCAGAGGGAGGGAATCGAATACGTCAGGATGGCTGTGGCGAGTGTGGCAGTTGTCAGGAGGCTCATTTGGCACGGCTTTCCCCTTCTGAATTCTGAGCCAATCGAGAAGTTCGCACTTGAGGCTGGTGGGGGCCAAAGGCTCAGGTTTGGTAAAGCTAGTCTAGAGAACGTGGTTTTACTCAAGGCCACACCAAGCTTCCTGTTCCTCCCCCATCCTATGAAACTTCCCACTGAGAAACAGGCAGAGCAGCTACATAAATATCCACATCTCTTCCTTGGGCTGGGACAGGGATGATTATTGCAAGGACAGGACAGGCACCCAGAGGGGAGGACATGCCCCACAGGCAGATAGATCTCAAGTGAGCAGCAAGGTCACAGTGATGATACACGTGTTACAGTCACCTGACTCTCCACCTCTGCAGACAGATCAGTGAGTTAAGGGGCTAGTGAGGAGGCATCTGGAAGGGTAGAGTACTTTGCCCACAAGATTTCTATAGGAATTCTACTTTATGGATTCAAGCAGCAATTGGCCAAATTATTTCAAAAGCAAAGGTTGTGGAAATTCCATGAGAAATGTTATGGTTAAAAAAGAAAGAGTTCTATTTGATATTGTCTGTGGATACATTGTATGTGGAGAGGCCTCCAAAAGTCAGGGTGCTGCTCAAAACACGGTCCACAGGCTGGCTGCCGATTGTCACTAGTCAGCGGCGAGACTGGGAGCCGGTGCCAGGATAAAAATTCGCTGATGGTGAAGCGCACGCCGTGTGGCTGACGTCTTCGCTCTGTAGCAGGACTTCCTTGAGAGGGGAGCAGAGTGCTGACTTCTGTTCTGGTACACGTTTCCTCCCAGCCGTGAGCTGGTACTCTCAGCATTGCTGGCTGGCCTCGTGCTTCTGGAAGTCTCTGCCAGCACCCTCCCTGAGACATGCCGAGGGTGCCGGGTGGACGGGTGTGCTGAGGCCAGTGAGCTCACCTTGATCTGTGCCTGGCCAGGTGATCGCCATGATCAAAGGCCTGCAGGTGCTCATGGGCAGGATGGAGAGCGTCTTCAACCAGGCCATCAGGAACACCATCTACGCGGCCCTGCAGGACTTTGCCCAGGTGACCCTTCGCGAGCCCCTAAGGCAGGCGGTACGGAAGAAGAAGAACGTCCTCATCAGGTGGGTCTTCAGATGGCCTTTTTTAGGGCCATGTCCAAAATCAGTGGTGCTGGGTGCAGGCCACAGAGGATGTTCCCAGCTCAGTCAGCTTCCAGGGACGTGTCTGAATACGTGGACCCTTCCAATGAATTCCAGCAAGTTCCAGGAGGCTCTTTTAGGAGATTGGACATTTGGGATAATTTATGTCCCCATCTCTAAGTTTGAAGCCCATATCCACACTGTATAGCTGTGTGAATTTACCTACTTACCTTCTCTGAACCTCCGTTTCCTTCATTTGTAAAACATGGGTAAGAACGATACCTACTCGATAGGCTTTCAAGATAATGCAGTGAGAGAATTCATGTATAAACCTAAGCACACCACAGCTTGGAGCGAGTATGCAACACGTATAAGCTATTATTAAAGTTTTACATATGCAGAGAATGAAATGGGGCTAATGAAACTGTTCTATAAGCAAAAAGAAGAATAGCCATCCTGTTTCACTCAGCTTCTGTCCCACTGTATGGGCTCTGAGCCGAGTTCTCAGATAGCCGGTGGGCATCAGGATTGCTGGGGTGCTTGTGAAATACAGACTTCCAGACTGCACCTCCGAGTCTGTGAAGCCAGAATCCCTGGGGGAGGGGCCCTGGGATGAGCATGGTTCACAGCCACGTCAGGAGCTCTAAGGCACGTGATCCTGGACGCTGTGGACTCTAGATCCAAGCTTGCAGCACCTCCTTCTGATGGTCTGAATCCTGGTTATTCCTTCCCTAGTGTTCTACAGGCGATTCGGAAAACCATCTGTGACTGGGAGGGGGGCCGTGAGCCCCCCAATGACCCGTGCTTGAAAGGGGAGAAGGACCCCAAGGGTGGATTTGACATCAAGGTGCCGCGGCGAGCCGTGGGTCCCTCCAGCACACAGGTAAGTGGCTCCAGGCACAGGCCAGTCTGCTGACTCAAAGGCCAGCCAGGCTACGGTAGGTCATCCTGGCTGGACCGTGGGGCAGTGGGCTCGGGAGTCCTCAGGCAGAAGGGGCAGGGCCAAGCAGCTGTTCTCGTCTTTTTCTGTGTTGTTTTGATGTAAGAGGGAGGACCACTAGCATAAGATTCAGGAGACCTGGATTCTAGTCCTACAAACCTGTGTGACCTCGGGCACGTTATCCTGTCTCTTTGTGCCTCAGTTGTCTAATCTGGCAAAAGGGGGTAATACCAAAACTGGCTCTCCTAGCCCAGTGAAGTACAGGTTCCAAAGTATAGAGGTGTTTCACGTGGAACCTGTATGCATCTCTCTTGTCCCTTTTTAATGAACCCTGACCTCCCCTCTTCCTTCCCCTGTAGTGACGTCCTAGCTTAGAAATTTCGAAGTTTCTGCCTCTGACTTGCTGTGTGTTCTTGGGCAAGTGCCTTGACCTTTCTGAGCTCTGGTTATCTTCTCTGTTAAATAAAAACTTTGGATAAGATCATGTTACTGACTAAACATCCCTTTTGTTATTCTCTGAACACACCCAAAATCACAAATTAAAAGTCTTTGACCCCTTAGAGAAAGTCTAATGATCAGAGATATTCAGAGTTGCTAACCAGAGCTTTTTGAACAAGAGGTTGTCTGTGGCTTATCCAAAGTAGTTGTAATCTAGGGGGGAAAAAAAGTAAAGAACCTCGGCACCTCAGTTAAATCCTTGCCACCTACTTAAGGATAAATAATTTCTGGTAGGCTTTTTGAGGTACTGCAAAAGGCTAATGGACCCATTACAGCTTTTAAAAGTTTTACAGGGCCCACAAGCCCCAGGCTGGGAGCTCTTGCTTCACACAACCCTTATGTCTTATCCCTAAAGTCCCGAGTCCTTGAATCACCTGATATGAGCCATCTAAGGCCCACCCCGACCCTTTTCGCTGTGTGTGTCTGTGTCTGCGTACGGGGATGGGGCAGGGAGGTGGGACCAGGGTGAGCTGGGATCGCAGCACCATCATTGCAGCTTCCTTCAGCCAGCAGGCCCCTTGCACTTATCTTGCCTGCTTGAGAGATGTGAAACTTCTCAAGGAAGCTTCTACAAACTGCTCTGTGTAAATGTCCAGAATGGCCTGGAGGGGCTGAGCAGGGCTTCTGGGTGTTTCTTCTGGGCAAGGCAAAAGAGAGAATGGAAAAGGAGGAGAGAGGGGGCCAAGAGGCAGAGAATGAGAGAGCAGTGGGGGACAGGGAGGGAGAAAGGAATGCTTGTGTAATGTGAGATGGAGTGTCACCAACAGGCCCTTACCAATGCTCCCAGGTTCTGGTAGGGTGGCGAGAACACACCTGAGGGACTCCTGGATGCTCAGCTTGGAATAGCCTTTAGAAACAAGCTAGTCCCAAACTAGTTCCTCTCCCCATTTTGCAGATGGGGAAACTGAGGTCCAGAGAGGGAACGTGACTTGTCCAAGTCACAAGGTGAGTCTAGGTGGAGGTGGGACGAGAACCAGGTCTCCTGACTCCCACCCTGGGGCTCTGTCAGCGCCCTGGGAGCACAGTAGATGTGGCATCTAGCAGAGCTGGGAGGTGATTGTTCCGGTGAATTAAATGGTCTGCTTAATAAAAGCAGGCGGGGAAAGCATTTCCCCCTCTTGGATTTCAGATAGTTAGAATCCGGTACAAATCGGTCAGCATCTGCACAGATGGGATTAAAGAATCTTTTCTTGGAGGACTCCAAAGGCCATCATTAGAACAGGGCCTCTCGAGTCAGGGACGGTCAGCCGTGCCCACCAACAGGGTTGCAGAGGGTGGACTATCTGATGACCCGCAGCTCCATAGTTCCTTTACCACAAAGGAGGGTGCTGTGCCAGGGGTGGCGTGCCACTCCTCTCTGTGGCCGTGCTGCCCAGCCCAGCCCAGGCCAGGTGCTCGGTGGGTGAGGTGCTAGAGAAGACCAGAGGATGGACGTGGTGGCAGAGGGAGGTTGGAGTGTCTCAGAGGTGGTCGGCAGGTGGCCTCTAGCAGTCGTGGCGGCTTTCCCACCGTATACAATACCTCTTGCTTTTCTCTCTCTCTCTCTCTCCTCTCTCCCTCTTCCCTGTCTCTCCTGCCCTCCCATTCCCTCCTCTTCTCTCCCATCTATGTCTTAGGCCTGCCAGTGGTCCCCGCGGGCTTTGTTTCACCCCACTGGTGGCACACAGGGCCGAAGAGGCTGCCGATCCTTGGTATAACACCGCCTGGCTGGGTTGGTTGGGTGCACTTCTCCAGGAGGCGGCAGGAATGGACTAGCCTGGCTCCTCACGGCCCCTTCCAGCCCTAAGAGTCAAAGACACATGGTGTGGAAAGATCTAGATTAGCCCTTGCGCCCTTTGCACTTAAGGCCCTCTGTAAGCAGGAGTTAATTGTCTAGTAGGCCTCCTGTAAGTACTGACCTTCACCTGCTTTCCGCCCAGCACTTCGGCCGTGCCATGCTGCTGGCGCCCCCAGAGGGCACAGCGCCGCTGTCCCTCGGTAATGAAGATTGGAAACTTGAGGTGGTGGGGGGCTCGCTCTGACCTACCTCGTTTCACAGTTCCTCCGAATGTTAGAACTGAAAGGGACTGGTTGGAGGAAGCATCTGGTACAACCTCCTCATGTTGGCAGATAAGAAAACTGAGGCCCAGAGTGGGACTTTGTGCCCAAGGTCACACAGCAAGTCAGTGGCACTGCGTGGCCCTGAACCTCCGGCTTTTGACTGTGAGTCCAGTGCTCTACCCCTGGTGCCACCATGGCGGTCCAGCAGAGCAGGGAGTGACTCCAGGGTGATGTGGAATGAGGTTCTCCTCTGATGCCCACGCCCTGGTCAAGCAGAGCAGGCAAGAACCTGGGCCTTGAAAGACCTGGAAACCACGGGAGGCCCCCGGCCCCAGGCAGAGCATCCTTCAGGGCTGGCCCGTCTCCTTCTTGAAGGTTATACATGCTAAGTTTACTTCTCCAACCCTAAACTGGTGCTTCCTTAAGACAGTGCTTATTAAGGGCAGATATCCACAGGAAAAAAAAAAAGACTAGAAATACAACACAGAGCAACCTTTCCCCCTGGATGGAGGGCCAGCCCCTGACCTTCCCATCTTCCTTTCTTTTTCAAGCTGTACATGGTGCGGACCATGCTTGAATCGCTCATCGCGGACAAAAGCGGTTCCAAGAAGACCCTGCGGAGCAGCCTGGATGGACCCATCGTCCTGGCCATCGAAGACTTCCACAAGCAGTCCTTCTTCTTCACGCACCTGCTCAACATCAGCGGTGAGCGGCCTGTGGGGTGGGGAGGGGAGGGCCTCCAGGAACCGGAGCAGCTCAGTGGTGAGCGGCCTGTGGGGTGGGGACGGGAGGGCTCCCAGGAACCGGAGCAGCTCAGGCTGTCGGGCCAGAAGTTGCAGACATGCGATCATCAACCCAAAGGGGCACGTTTTGCCACCAAAGATAAAAGGCATACTTTCCAGCGGACTCTGAGAAAGGCCAGGCTCAGTCCAGCTCTTGTGAGTCAGTTGAATTTAGGAGATATTTGTGGCCAATTTTTTTGTGAAGTCTTTGGTAAAGGGGGACCACAAACAGGTGACACACAGATGCACCTAAGGACTAGGTCAGCTTCTGCTTTTAAGCAGCATCTCTGAGCTGATTAGTGCCCACTGCTCCTAGCAAAGGGGGCTCCCAAGCTGCACCCCATCCCGTGTTCCCCCCTCCAGTGGGTGGGATGCACGTGCAGGTGGGATGAGGGGAAGGGAGAGTAGCATCCGAGGGTCCTGCAAGGGTGACGTGTCTGTTGGATGAAAAGGATGATCTAGGTAGAGAGCAGTCTTTGCTGTTGTTTAGTCACTCAGTCATGTCCAACTCGTTACAACCCCATGAACTGCAGCATACCAGCCTTCCCTGTCCTTCACTATCTCCTGCAGTTTGTTCAAATCATGTCCACTGAGTCGGTGGTGCCATCCAATCATCTTGTCCTCCATCACCCCTTTCTCCTCCTGCCTTCAATCTTTCCCTGCATCAGGATCTTTTCCAGTGAGTCACTTTTTAGCATCAAGTGGACAAAGTATTGGAGCTTCAGCTTCAGCATCAGTCCTTCCAGTGAATATTCAAGGTTGATTTCCTTTTGGATTGACTGATTTGATCTCCTTGCAGTCCAAGGGACTCTCAAGAGGGTAGTCTAGGAAGGGACTTTGAGGCCTCTGAGCAGTAGGGAATCCAGAATTATCACTAGCAGGGATCATGGGGCTGCAGTCCAGCCGGAAGCAGACACCTGTAGATCTGCCTTGACACAGCAAAGACACTCGGACACTTAGATGTCATGTTTTCAGGATGGCTTTGTAAAGACATGATGGAAATTGTAGGGGCATCTAAATCTCAACCATCACTGCCCACCCCCCAGCCTCCACACTGCTAGGTGAGCAAACACTGTCTTCTCTTTTTTTTTTTTTTCCCCTTGGCCACACCTCACAGTTTATGGGATTCTAGTTCCCCAGCCAGGGATTGAACCCATGCCCTCAACAGTGAAAGTACAAAATCCTCACCACTGGACCGCCAAGGAATTCCCCAAACACTTTCTTCTCAATAGATGTTAGGCTGGCCTTCAGGTCCAGGAGAGCAAGGTCTACTAATGGAGTCGTATTCTTGAGTACCTGCTCTGTACCTAGTACAATGAAAGAAGAATAAAAGTTTTTTTTTTTTTTAAAGTCAGATCTAAGATCTTCTGGTGCTTCCGACATATAACCCAAGCTTTTTCCCTCATGCCTCTAGAAGCCCTGCAGCAGTGTTGTGACCTCTCCCAGCTCTGGTTCAGAGAATTCTTCCTGGAGTTGACCATGGGCCGGCGAATCCAGTTCCCCATCGAGATGTCCATGCCCTGGATTCTAACAGACCATATCTTGGAAACCAAAGAACCTTCCATGATGGAGTAAGAGGCAGGGTTGGGCCAGCATGGAGGTTCCCAAGGTGCTGGTGGAGGGCAGTTTGCTAGCCGTAGAGCCCTGTTCTTTCCAGAACTTTCCAGATGAGGCATGTGTCCCACCCAGTGTCAGGTCACCACCACATGTGACTCAGCCTTGCAGAAAGGCCCAGAAGTCTACCAGCCTGACTGCCTTTCCCTGGCTTTGTCAGCCTCATCCCAACCGCGTTGGTAAAATGATCATCTCTAAAAATCAGGACGCTGATGTCCTTAATGGATGCCCAGTTGCTTTCAGTCCCAGACCGATTTTTTCAGGCCTCGTATCATGAACTTTGATCTCTGTGAGCAGACTGTAAAATAAGTCATTTCCTAAGTAGAGCCTGGAAACATCATAGCATGCTGAAAGCGCCTCTTTCTCCTACCGCTGAATCTGTTCACCCAGCCGTGCGTGTTTCCTGAGCAAGTTTAAGTCTGCCTGCCTTTAGAGAAATCATTAGTAAGCTACTGGCCGTTGTTTTTCCTTCCTCAGGTATGTCCTCTACCCTTTGGATCTGTACAACGACAGCGCCTACTATGCTCTGACCAAGTTTAAAAAGCAGTTCCTGTACGATGAGATCGAAGCCGAGGCAAGTGACTGCTTTTCCTTTTGTTCCCACAGTCATTTTCCGAGAGTCTGGACTTCTCAGAGCTCTAACCACGGGCCCAACGTGGAGTGTCTGTCTGTTTGAGCTGTGATAACAAAATACCACTGACTGTGGAGCTTAAAAATTACAGAAATGTATTTCTCACAGTTCAGGAGGCTAGAAGTCTTAGGTCAGGGTAGCAGCAGAGTCAGGGAGGGCCCGCTTCTGGGTCCCAGACTTCTCGCTGTATCCTCATGGGGTGGCCAGGGCCAGGGACCTCTCTGGGGTCTCTTTTGTAAGAGCACTAATGCCATTCATGAAGGTTCCATCCTCATGACCTCACCGCTCCTAATTCCATCACATTTGGGGGTTAAGATTTCAGCACATAAATTTAGGGGGACACAAACATTCAGACCATAGTATCAATGACTTGCTTTGGAGACTGATCTTTATGAACATTGTGATAATCAAAAAGGACCTAGTGGAAGTGGAGGATGGTCTTTCTTTATCAGATGTTTAATAATAGCAAATGATAGATAGAACTACTTGGGTAAAATAAATTTTCTAATAGGTCTTTGACAGTTGGATTAATTGGTTATAACAACAACAGTAATACTACTAAGAATTCCCTGGTGGTCTATTGGTTAAGACTATGTTCTTCCACTGCAGGGGGTGTGGGTTTGATTACTGGTCACAAAACTAATATCCTACATGCCATGCGGCACAGCCAAAAAAAAGAAAGAAAAACAGTAGTTCTACCTATCAATTGTTATATTTATACCATTTGCCAGGTACAAAGTACTTTATGGACGTTTTAGATAATCTTTACAATGATTTAAAGAAGTATGTTCTATTATCTAGTTTAGAGTATTCGAGTATCATTGCCCCAATATCACACAGTTTACAGAGTTTCATTCTAGTACTGGTGGGACTGAAATAGCCATCTTCTCACGTGTGAAGCTGTTGAATTGTCGCTTAATGGCTTTATTTTTGTAATGGTCAGCAAAGGCTAGGATACACTGCAGTAACAAACAAACACAAATTCTTACTAGTTTGAGACCAAAGTTTCGTTTCTCTTTTATGCGTTGACTAGGAGCTCTGTTCCACGGAGTCTTTTAATCTGGAACCCATCTGGGATATTCAGTAGTTGCCATGGCAGGGAGATGTGTCAGGGTGAATTTATCCTCTGATACCTAAAGCTTCCAGCTGGAAGTGACGCATGTCATTGGTCAAAGCAAGTCACTTGGTTATGCTTGCTTCCAAAGAGGAGTGAGAAGGTGCAGTCCCACCACAGGTCAGCAAGGAGCGGAAACAAGGGATCAGCAGCACTAAGGACTACCAAATATCTCAGTTTTGTCAACTGGAAATTGGAATGAGAGTCTCCACTCCAGTTGAGTATGTGGACTTATATAAACATAGAATTAGACCTATTGTCATTATAAGATTTTCAACAATAAGGTACAAATAAAAGATATTCTTATTTATAAAGGACAGATGTGAATATTTTAAGATAAGCATTACTACCAAATTAGTTTGAAAGTTTACATATTTCAAAGAAAAGCTAGTAGAGATGCTGCTTTCTTTCTGAATCTTTCATTTGCTGTGGGAGTTGAGAACCTTGGTGGAGCCCAATGCAAATTGTCCTCTTTGTCTTCTGAGCAGTATGCAAACTTGGGAAGAAAGGTCCCAGTAGACAAGTTAATTGGTTGCATCTCAGCTTTGACAAGTCCATTTTCTGATAAGATTTTAGTTAATAATGTTCTCTAACAGGTTGAAAACAAAAAAATAATCTAGAGTGTCCTATATACAAGTGATGTTTAAAAACTAAATGGAAAGAAAGCATACAGACCAGCCCTGGATAACACAGGTGGCCACGAAGCAGAAGTGTAAATTGTCCGCCCTTCTTTTCCCGTCCTCAGACTCTGTTTTGAACCTGGAAAGGCCTATGCATGGATACTCAAGCTCTGTCTCCCACCCCTGCCCTCAAACAATGGCCATTTCGTCAACCCTGGGCCCTAGGGGTATATACGTCTGCAGTGCAGTCCACCCCCAGGGATGGACCCAGGGAAAAGAGCACACAGACCCTAGAAGGGGCTTGGGCTATTTGGGCAAGAATATTCAAAGCTGGTTCTAGAAGGGGAGCAGGAGTTGGACACCCCCACCTGGACCCTATGGATTCTTTGCCTGTAGGAGGCCCCCCGGGCACCCTTGAAACTCAAAGTCCAGGGCAGAGGGCTTGGTTACTCGCATATGTTGTTTTTATGTTCAAAATAGTATTTATGGTATAAAATAAAAGATATGAGAGCTCTTCGGATAAAGAGCCTCATGGAGCTGGGAGTTTGGTGCTAAAAGGAAGGAAGATTAATCACCTAAATACATCCTGTTGCTACAAAGTTATCCCATTATCACCCTGCAACTACCACAGCCCATCTCTTTAACATCCCACCTTTGGCCATTCCCTGCTCTTGCCATCACTGGAGAATTTGGTTTCAATTCTCTGTGTCTGGTGTGAGCTTTCTTCTCACCTGAGCATCACATTCTGCCACTGACGTGCTAAAACACTGAAAAGGCAAGATGGTCTCTTGCTCACCAAAGATATTTACGCAAACTTATTAAAAAGGAAGTTTTAAAATTTTTAATGACCATCAACTTCTTTCTTTGCAAAACAAGGTAAAATTAAAATGAAAGGAAAAGAAAAGAAAGTCTATTAGGAAATGGGGAGACTGATATGTGTAATTACAGGCTGTGGGCAGGAACCTTGTAACAGCCACAAGGTGGCCAGTGGGGAGGGCAATTTCTCAGCAGCTTTTTGAATCTTGCCTTCTCTGTGCCTGGTTGAGGACCTTGAGAGCAAGGGACCAGACTTCCCAAATGCACTTGGCCACCGAATCTTCTTTTCTTTTTTCTTTCCTTGCAAAGCATCTTGTTCCTTCTCACACTTTCAGGCAGTCCTACACCACTGCCCTCTTCAGTTGCTGAAGTTTCTCTAATAAAGTGGGACAGACACCAGTGACATTTCCTGCTTCCTCTTCACCAGGTGAACCTGTGTTTTGATCAGTTTGTCTACAAGCTGGCGGACCAGATCTTTGCCTACTATAAAGCCATGGCCGGCAGGTATGAGAGCTCAGCACTGTGGCCCCAAACTTTCCTAAGATTGCCACCTGGAAGGCAAGATCCTCTGTTGCAAAACCTCCCTTCTTCTTTAGCACCTAAGGGAATCTGAATGATAGCCTGGATTGGGTGCTAGCAAGTAGAAAGAGAAATAGGCAAATACGAGGCTAGACCTCACAGAGCTTACAGTGTAGTGAGAAAAAATAGACATTAATAAAAACTATGGAATGCACAGTGACAAGGGAGATTCCTGTGAAAGAAAATTTATTGGGAATATATAACAGTTAAACCTGAACCAGTCTTTAGGGTGGGTAACTGAAAGGGCTATCCTGAGAAGGTAACATTTGAGTTCACATCTGAAGTGAATAGGAGTTGGTTGAGTTAAACTAGGTAAAGAGTAGACTGGAAAACTGCAGGCAAAGCAAACCATTGTGCAAAGTCCCTTTGGCGAAAGCATAATATTAATAGCATGCATACCTCGTAGGGTTGTTGAAAGGTTTAATTAAAATTAGTGCATGTAAATATCTCATTCACAGACTACAGAGGGGTGGGCTGTGTGGTAAAGCTGGGCAGGTAGGCAGGGCCCAGGCCCTGTGGACTTATAGGCATTTATCGTAGGAGAAGTGGAGCACCATGGGATGATTTCCAAAGTATGACAGTGACCTGATTTGATTTTTATTTTTAGAAGTTTGATGTTTTAAAACATTAAAATGTAGGGAATGGATTGGAGGTAAGCAAATATGGGAGCGTGAAGGTCAGACAGGAGACCAGGGAAGAAGTCTAGGTGTGTCAGTTCTCACAGGCTCATTGGTTTCGTTGGTATGGGCTGATTTAGACCCCTGAGATTTCCTGGGTTCAAGGAACCCATAATAGTACTACCAGCAAAAACCTCCCTCTATATATGTATAGTTACATACATATATGTATCTATATATAGGGTAGTTCTCTTTTTTATTGGAAATCCAAATGTACAAACCAGACATTTCAAGGATTGTTACATTTTTCAACAGTCAAAGACTTGCTTCGTTTTGCTTTCAACAACTTGAGTTTTTCTCTGATGTATTTCAGTCAAGAGTTGGTTTGGTGATGGTTTAGTCACTAAGTCAAGTCTGACTCTTATGACCCCATCAACTATAGCCTGCCAGGCTCCTCTGTCCATGGGATTTCCCAGGCAAGAAATCCCAAGATTTCCCAGTGGGTTGCTATTTCCTTCTCGAGGGGATCTTCCCAATCCAGGAATCGAACCCACATTTCCTGCACTGGCAGGCGGATTCTTGACTGCTGAGCCACCAGGGCTCCCCAAGAGTTGGTGTACAGGTACACAAGTGTCTGTTAACACAGAGTGTGCGTTACTGAAATAAATGATGCATAATGATGGAAACTATAGAAAGCATATACTTAGGGTTTCAGAGAAGCATAGAGAATGCAGCCTTTCACAAAGACATGACTTCACAAAGATCTGGATTGGATTGAATTGTATGTGGTCCTTCCAGAGAGCTGGGTGTCCAGTTTCTCCAAGATAATTCCAGTTATCTTCAAAATATGCTGGTCCCTTGTCTGCATAAACAAACTCAGACTTGTCAAACCCTGAGTCCTCTATATATCCTTATTTAAAAAAGGAATCTTGGTCTATACCCCTTCTTATAAGACCTGTGGTTTGTCAAAAATACAGGAAGTTGGGAGAGATTGTGAGAAGTTGGAAGAGTCAGAGAGAGCGCCAGAGGGACAGAATGATCTAGATCACTGCTGTCCATCAGAAATGTAATGCAGGCACAAGTGTAATTTTAATAGTCATATTTTTAAAATTAACAATACTACATTATGTAATCTATGATATCTAAACTATTACAATTTCAACATGTAATAAGTGAAAATATTAAAGAGAGTTTTGTTGTTTTGTTCTTAAGTCTTCAACAGCTCGTGTGTATTTTACACTAATAGCGCATCTCAGCTTGGACCCACTATGTTTCAGATTCTTGGGGGCTCACCCGGTGGGTGGCTGCTGTGTTGGACAGTGTAGATTTAGATGATGTCACTTTCCTGCTAAAACCTTTCAGTGGCTTCAATTACACTGAGAAAACATTTACCCTCTTTACTGTGGCTTGTATCATCCCACAAGGATCTGGCCCCTAGACTAACATTGTAAATTCATTTTTGCACTATGTTCTCCAACACACCCCACCCCTTATCTACACCTTCCCTTTTTCTCAATGTACCAAGCTAATCATGCCTGAAAGATTCTTCCCCCAAATCTTTCCATTTTTAGCATCTGGGTCTCTGTCCAACAGGACCTCTTTAGAGAGACTTTCCATGATAACACCACATGATCCTGTTTTGTTATTTTCAGAGCAATTATTGCTCTGCAATCCATGACTCAGTGTGAAAGATAATAATAGAACATCTAATTCATAGGGTTGTTGTGAGATTAAAAACGACTATGCGCATGTCTATATGCATGCCTGGTGAATAGTAAATACTACGCAGGTATTTACTATTATCTAACACTATTGTATTCCTCAGCTTATTTGTTTATTATCAGTCTCTTTTCACTAGAACCCAAGCTCCACAAGGATGGGAACTTTGAATGCTTGGTCCCTAGACTGTTTCCTGGGTGATACTAAGCAGGCACTCAATTGCTTTTATGGTAAAAAAAATAAAAGGAAAAAAGCAGCTCAACTTCTGTGTTGCCTGTCTTTAACACAGAAATTTCATTTCACCTATTGAGCTTTTCCAGCTGAAAAAATTTAAAGAACTTTGCTCTACAGCAGAAAAAAATAATAATATTTAAAATATCTAACATAGTGCTTTATGGGTAGAACCTATGGTTCGAAATACATATGGCTGAGTGATTGAACTCCATTCACTGTCATGTTTACTGGTTTACTGGCCTTATTTCACTTTTATCCTTTCCAGCGTCCTGTTGGATAAACGTTTTAGGGCCGAATGTAAGAATTATGGAGTCATCATTCCATACCCACCATCCAACCGCTATGAAACCCTGTTGAAACAGAGACACGTTCAGGTATGGAGACAGGTGGAATGGGTGGGAGAGAGGGGCTGTGATGTTAGCCTAGAGATCAGAAATCAGGACCGCGTATCATCTGCCCTGAGTATTGCCCTGTGTGGTCTACTGAGCACAGGGATAATCCAGCTTCAGAATCTTACCAAGAGGCATTGGGCTTCCCTTGGTTCAAGTTCTAGGCTTCTTAGCCCATCTGCTGCTCACCTCAGTTGAATAGGGGCCACCAGAGCCTTTGAACACCCATCGTGAGCTGCATATCAACTCTGAATATTCCCTGGAAGGACAGATGCTGAAGCTGAAGCTCCAATACTTTGGCTACCTGATGTGAAGAGCTGACTTATTGGAAAAGACCCTGATGCTGGGAAAGATTTAAGGCAGAAGGAGAAGGGGTTGGCAGAGGATGAGATGGTTAGATGGCATCACCAATTCAATGGACATGAATTTGAGCAAACCCCAGGAGATTGTGGAGGACAGAGAAGCCTGACATGCTATGTAGTCCATGGGGGTCATGAAGAGTCGAACGCGACTTAGCGACTGAACAACAGTCTCCTGTTGAACTTCAGCCCACCTCCTATCCCTGACTTTCCCATTATGGTATAGAGTTAGTCTCTGTTACAGTTTGACCCATGATATAGACGAAGTGCTGCCAGGAGCTCAGAAACATACCCCTGCTTAACAGTGTTCATGGGAGCCAGGCAGACAAAACAAGAGATGCTTTAGCAGATCTTAAATTCTACTACTAAGTAAGCCCTGTCAGTCACAGGCAGTGAAATGACCTTCACGCTGTGATTTCTGTGTGCTTATCCTGTGGTTCACATGTTCCTGGAGAAGACTTGGGTAAAGGGGAGCAAGGCTGAGGCTGAGAAAATGCCCTGGATAGAGAGGAGAGGAATTACCCTGAAAAACCTGGAAAGTCCCACTGCTCTGAGAAATCCATGCTCGAGGAATCATAAGAGGAAAAAGCATTTGCCCATCTGTCAACATCAAAGGCTCCGTGAGAGCATCTCCTTTAGCCTCTCAGAAGATTCCATTACCAGTGCAGCTAGAATTAGCCACAGGATGTTAATCCTGAGGGCTTTGTGTGTGCAGAAGATGGCTATAAGGAGCCTTAGTCAATTAGTAGAAAATCTCTCCCAAAAGGGAAGCAGAAAAAAAAAAAATAGTTGAGAAGAATCCTTAGGCACATAGCAAAGTGCAGTGCACGCAGCAGGTACTCAATAAATGCTTATTGCTGTCTACATAGCATCTGTAGTCATGCCCACGTGAACCCCGGTGGAAATTAGCCTGAGCTATATTTTCCATCTTGTAATCAGCCCTTCTCCTCGTGCTTTTAAATTTATCCTCATAAAGGTACGCAGTAGGCCCTTGCTGGGGTGGGGAAGGTGGGGGCACCCTGGTGACTCTGAACTGCACAATAGGATGGATGCAGGAAGAACCTCAGGGTGAGATTCAAGGATGTCAGCATTGCATGGCTGCCAGAGCTTACCGCAAACCTCTTCCTACAGTCTGAATGCACCATATTTTTCCTCAACTTTTTATTTATTTTTTTTTCAACTTTTTATATTTTAAACCTACAGGATAGTTGAAACATTAAGACAGTGAACACACATATATACTTTATAGCCAGATTCATGATTATTCATGTTTAGTCATGTTTGCTTCACTTTTTCTCATGTATATATTATTTCTCATAAATACAGTAAATATACTTTATGTTTTTATAGAATATATAATGTATAAAAACATATTTATATGTAAGTAATATATTAAAATATTTTTTAATATACATACTTTTTTCTTAGCCATTTGAGAGGAAGTTGCAGACATCATAACACTTTATCCCTGATACCTCAGCTCATATCTCCTAAGAACAAGGATATCCTCTTATCATCCGAATAGTACTATCATACTCAGGAAATTTAACAATACTGTTTTCTGCATAGAGTCCCTATTTGTCTTGGTTATGTTCTTTATAATTTTAGGACAATTTACTAAATCAGTGCATTGCATTTCGTTGTCATGTGCCTGTGTAAAATTTAAGTAACTTTCTCTCTCTTCCATGCAGCTGTTGGGTAGATCCATTGACTTGAACAGACTCATTACCCAGCGTATCTCTGCTGCCATGTATAAATCCTTGGACCAGGCCATCAGCCGCTTTGAGAGTGAGGACCTGACCTCAATTGTGGTAAGAGATGGAAGCCCTTGGGAATTCTGCCGTGGGACTCCTCAAACTAGAAGCCTTGTTGGGGAGTTGTTGGTAGCCTGGTACTGAGCTGGTTAAAGAGACACGATGAGTCTCTTTCTTATCTGAATGAGCAGGGAAAAAAGAAAGACTTAAAAGGAATGAGAAAAATTTTACCTTCCTGATTGCCTGGAGAGAGGGAGTGGAGGGAGGTCATGAAATCTCTAGAGATGGTCTATCCCGGGACACAGCTTCTCGTCCTTTAGGATTCTACAGATACAGCAAGTAGCTAGATGGTCCTGAGAAAGGAGAGAAGATTTCACAATGGGGTCGGCTTCATTGGTGTGCAGTAGGTTAGAGCCCAGAGAGGCTGTTGACTGGTTTAATGCTCTATTGTCACCATCTTGGAATTTACAATCATTTTTTCTAATGAAAGCCCCCACCTTTTCATTTTGTGCTGGGACTTGGAAATTGTATAGTTCTTCCTGATGCACAAGTATGGAACAGGCACGCCCTCTTCTTCTTTTAATCAGCTATTTGAACTACTCTCTGCTAATTCTCTTCAAGAATTGGAATAAACTTGGTCAATCAGTCTTTAGGTGATGAAAGGAAGATTTTAAAGCTTCAAGAGCAGATACAGAGAAGGAATGAGAGAAATAGAAAATCACCATTAGAACACCAGAGTACTAATGGTTGCAGGCAAGATCCCGTAATAGACACTGAAATTAGTGGGCAGAGCTTTGAGAAGAGTATTTTATGATTCCCTTTATTTGGAAGTGTCCAGAGTATTCAAATTTATAGAGACAGAAAATGGAATGGTAGTTGCCAGGAAATAGGGAGTAAGTATTTAATGGGTACAGAGGTTCAGTTGAGGAAGTCTAAAAAGTTCTGGAGGTGGACGTCGGTGATGGTTGCAAAACTATATGAATGTGCTTAGTGCCACAGAACTATACATTTAAAAGCGGTTAAAATGGTAAATTTTATGTTATGTATATTTTACCAGAATTTTTTAATTAGTCACAAAAAAAAAAACTTTGAAAAGAAACAGGATAGTTGCCTAGTTTCAAACTATCTCCTTCAAGATACTTACTAATTCCAAAGGGAAGAATAATAACTTTACAGCGAGGAAACCTGGGAGGCATCCTCTTAACCAAGCATGAAGGTTAGTATCACCAGTAAGAAAATATATCCATGCATCCCCTGAATTGGCTTCCCTGGTGGTTCAGACGATAAAGAATCTGCCTGCAATGCGGGAGACCTGGGTTCAATCCCTGGGTTGGGAACATCCCCTGGAGGAGGGCATGGCAACCCACTCCACTATTCTTGCCAGGAGAATCCCCACGGACAGAGGAGCCTGGCAGGCTACAGTCCATGGGGTCATAAAGAGTCAGATACAACTGAGTGACTAAGCATAGCACAGCACATATCCCCTGAATATGTATGCATAATGAAAAATGCATAATCTCAATCTAATTGGATTATATATCTAAATTGAATGGCATTCAAAAATGAACAATGCTTTTCAAAAGCACCCAGAACATAAAAGACAAAGAGAAAACTGAAAACTATTAGATATTTGAAAAGACAAGGAGACGTGACCACTCAGAGAAATGTGGGATAAGACCTTCATGGAAAAACGAGTGAAATTTGAATAAGGGCTGTCATTTAGTTCATAGAATTATATCAATGATAGTTTCCAACTTGAGGCAATTATACTATGATTATGTAGGAGGTTAACATTGGAGAAACTAGGTCAGGAATGTGCAGGAGGTCTACAGCTAACTGCTTTTCTGTAAGTCTAAAGTTATTTCAAAATAAAAGGTTTTTTTTAATGGACAAAGCAGTTTTTAAAGAAAGGATCAAGAACTATGATTCTAGCATTAGAAAGACCTTGGGGTCCCAGTTCTGGCCTCGCCACTTACCAGCTGGGTGATCTTGGGTGAATCACTTATCTTGTATAAAAACCTGTAGTACATGGAGGAAATATTAGAATCCACCTCATAGCCGTGTTCAAGGATGAAATGAGATATTGCCTGGAAAGAGCTTTCCATAGTCCCTTCCACTTGATGAAAATAGCTTATGAAGAAAGAGAGGAATATAGAAATTTTGAGCTGCCACAACTAAGACCTGGTGCAGCCAAATAAATAAAATGAATATTAAAAAAAAAAAAAAGAAAAGAAATTTTGAGCTGCAAATGAGGCACTCTCAGGGTAGATTCTCAGCAGCATTTCCTAAGAGGATTTGACCCAGCTGCCCCAGCTCTGTCCTGGGTCATGGACTTTGAGAGACTGTGATACAGCACAAGTTCTTCTAGGAGATCCACTTTAAGACATGTTTGTTTTTTTTTTGCCAAATGTTAGCAGTGATTATGTCCAAGAGGTGGGATTTTTGCTTTTCTCTTCGTTGTTTATCTTGTAGTTTTCCAATAATGAATGAGCATACCCTATGGAAAAACTGGTTTTAGTGTGTGGCGGGGGTGTCCGCGGCCTCTTCCCAGTCCTTGAAAGGCACTGAATGTTCTTTTAGCCAGGAACAAAATCAAAACAAGCAGTGAGTTTATCAGGTGAGGGCCACGGCTACCAAGAGAGTAGCCCCAGTCCCTGAAGCGGTGAAGAGGAGAGCCACGGATGCTGTCTCCTGGGACGTCAGGAGGCCCCCACTGCCTTGGCTGAGAAGCTTCTGCCTCTTCTGAGAAACCAAGAAAGGAATGTGTTCCCCTCAGCCCTTCCCTCCACCTTGATGCCCAGCTGGGAGGATTGTAGCGATTTCATCAGTCTCCCTCCTCCTATGCAGCTGAGCAAATAGATTCTTGAAGGATCTGATGCCAGAGTTGAGAGCTGGCAGCCTGCAGTCTGTGTTTTGTTTGGGCTGCAGAGCATATTTGAAAATTTGAGCCAACATTTAACATTTGGGAGAATTCGAATAAAACTGCAGAAACCCCGGCAACGTCAGACTTGCCTTCACAGATGGCAACAATTGCCTAGACGTCCCCATCAGCTGAGCTGTGCTCTCCTGGGCTTTGCCACAGGCCTGCTGCACTTCATTCATGGGGTGACCTAGTGCCTGAGTTTGAGATCCCTTCTCTCTTGGCCCAGACCACAGAGAAGGTTGAAGGTCAAGTGTGCTGACACCCGGGATTTCTGGTTCCCACGGAAAAGCTCTTTCCTCTACCTCACATAAGTAGCCTATTGGGTGTTCTGTTTCCCCAGTGCTGCTTCTCTGTGTTGCCCCCCAGTAAACCGGCTTTACTCTGCAGAGCTCACCTCCTCTCTGAAGGCACACAGACCACCCTTGGGGCCTTCTAAACCTCTGTGCCTTGATGCACTGAGCCCTGCACTCCCTGCAGGCAAGTACCCTCTTTGGACTGAAAGGCTGGAAGAAATGGCTCATGCAAAACACCATTTGTGTTGCGTAATAAAAACTCCCGTGGCCTGGCGGGGGAAGTAGACCTGTATTTCGGGCATCCCCACGTCAGCAGTTGAGAGCTCTCTTCTTCAGTCTCTGATGCGCATTTGTGAGGCCGTTGAAATCACAGAATGGAAACTGTTTCCCAGTTTCTCACCTGCAGCGGTCTTCATGGTAACAGGGAACCCCCATGTGCTACGGATACTTAGTGATCTTAGAAATAAACTCATCCACATTCATCGCATTTATTTATTTACTTACTTACCCATCCTAAGTGACTAGGAACAAAGATGCCATCTGGCTAGCCAGGCCCCAAAAGATGGAAGCAGACAGCTGATTCTGTATTTCTGCCCTTCGTATGTTTCACAGTGCACAATCACTGGAAACTTATTCTTCCAACTACCGTTCCAGAACTGAAATCCAGACTTTGGCCTTTTCCAAGAGATCAGAGGCTCTGCCATCACTTACCCCATTCCAATGCAGTAACAAACAATCGGATGCCATGACATAGCCAATCCACCTTTATCCAGCAATGGCTCTCCAATTTGCCATGCACAGCCCAGCCCAGGCTCCCTCCTGCCCCAGCTTGTCTCACTTCAGCCAGTTAAGTCTGCAAACTTTGATCCGGTATTTTGCCCCCAATTTAGAGCCACCAAATCTGAATTTCAGAAAAATGAAGCTCCAAGATTAGAAGTGTGGTCTGGTTCCACCACACTGTGGAAATCAACTAGAGTCAGAGGGGTCCTGTGTCTGATGAGAATAAAACTGAATCCCTGATGCAAGGCTTCCTCCTGTGACTGTGAACAGTTGGGCTCCAAGTCCCAGGTCTTACAGCTGGCCCTCTGACCGCCCCACCTCCTAGCTATACTCTGGGGAACAGCCATTGCCTATGTCCTTTTAGCTTTTAGGTTGTAAAGCCATCTTTACTGTTCAAAGGACTTTCTCAGTAATTGCTTTTTATTCCAGGCAGCTGCATCCAAGGGCCAAATACACATGGTTTGATTAGAAGACCTAGGAGCACATCCTAAACCCTGTTTTATATTCCCCTATGACCTTTATTGAGCGAGTTTTTTCTCCCTCTGAGCCTCAGCCTACCCCTCCATGAAGCAGGGAGTCATACCGATCACAAAAGATGGCTTAACCACTGCAATATAAGAGTGTTCCAGAGCATTATAGGGAGAACGCAATGGCAACTCGCTCCAGTACTCTTGCCTGGAAAATCCCATGGGTGGAGGAGCCTGGTAGGCTGCAGTCCATGGGGTCGCGAAGAGTCGGACACGACTGAGCGACCTCAGTTTCACTTTTCACTTTCATGCATTGGAGAAGGAAATGGCAACCCACTCCAGTGTTCTTACCTGGAGAATCCCACAGACAGGGGAGCCTGGTGGGCTGCCGTCTACGGGGTCACACAGAGTCGGACACGACTGAAGCAACTTAGCAGCAGCAGCAGCAGCAGAGCATTATAGAGGGAGTACTTCCTTTCTCTGCACAGGTTTGTGCTTTGATTCTCTTTGATAGCAATTCAGTGAAGAACTAAACCCAGCCCAAAGGATTTTACCTTCTTTTTACTTCCAGGCAAATGCAGTGACCTGCTATGTCTGGATATTATCCACTCTGGTCCCATTCTCTGCCTGAAGGTGGCATTCCAGATGACTAGGGCCTATAGCTCATGCAAGTCCTTGGTCCATGGCTTGCAGCCAAACTTTTGCCAACATGTTTAACCAACCTCTGTGTGATTAGGGGACACAAGAAGAGTCAAGAGGAGGAAACATTGTGCCCCCAGCTGTTTTTTAAATTTCTGTAGTATATGAGTTAAGAATGTGAATGTCAGAGCCCAACTTCCTGGATTTGAAGCCGAGTTACTGCACTCCTTAAAGCCTGTTTTCTATATATATGTATAAAATAAGAACAGCCATCATGCTGACTTTATAAGGGGGTTTTGAGCATTAAGTGAGTTGACACATATTAAGTGCTTAGAATACTCCTTGGTATGTATTAGGTTGAACCATAAGAAATTACTAACATTGGATGATGTTTGACATAAGAAACTAGTAGTCTCACATGGACCAACCCAGTGTTAAGTACTTACCAGGTGGTAGCTCTTTTGCTTGCTTTCTGCAGGATGGAGCTAGACCCTCAGTCATAGATGGACAGTCACAGTTTTCTTTTACTTTACTTGCGTCACTGAGGGACAGGCTTTTCCTTACCAGCATAGAAACTGGAAAGCCAGTCGTTGTGCTTTTCTTCCGCAGGGAGTGCAGATGAGGGATCTGCACATGACCTGTGGTTCCCTTCTGGGTACAGGCAGGCATTCTCCCTTGGCATGGTCTGGCACTTCCTTCACTCAAAAGAAAGGAATGTTGCCACATACTACTGCAGGGGTCCTAGTCCCCATACCAGCAGTTACGAGGTGGTCTGAGGGGCTCTTGCCTGCAGGAAAGGCATCTGGCAGGTGGCAGTGCTGGTGTGCAAGGCGCATATGCAAGTCCTCAGCAGCCTCGGGCTCTCTCTCTGGGCAGGAGCTGGAGTGGCTGCTGGAGATCAACCGGCTCACGCACCGGCTGCTGTGTAAACACATGACCCTGGACAGCTTCGACGCCATGTTTCGGGAGGCCAACCACAATGTGTCCGCCCCCTACGGCCGAATCACCCTGCACGTCTTCTGGGAGCTCAACTTCGACTTCCTCCCCAACTACTGCTATAACGGCTCCACCAACCGGTAAGGGAGTCTCAGTGCAAAGTGGCCGGGGGAGGGGGGTGCGTGTGCGCTAAGTCACTTCCGTCTTTGCGACCCTATGGACTGTAGCCCTCCGGGCTCCTCTGTCCATGGGTTTCTCAGGCAAGGATACTGGAGTGGGTTGCCATGCCCTCCTCCAGGGGATCTTCCCCACCCAGGGATTGAACCCTCATCTCTTATATCTCCTTAATTGGCAGGTGGCTTCTTTACCACTAGCGCCGCCTGGGGGCAGGGGCAGAAGCAGCCAACTCTCTCCTTCAGAGGAAGCTCTCTCAGTATCCTCAGGGCCTGGCTCATGACTAGCTTTGAATAAGTATGCGCCAGATGCAGGAAAGGGCCTGGGAAGAGTCCACACACTTAGCAAGATGGACTTCCGGTTCTCTAAAGATCTGGGGCTTTCAATCCTCTTGAGCAGAGATCTGCCAACTCCAGCCCACAAGCCACCTCTAGTTGTCAACTGTTTTTGTTCAACCCATGAGCTAAAAATGGTATTGATATTTTTTAATGGCTGGGGGAAAAAATCCAAAGAAGAATTATAATTTGGTGACAAGTGGAAATTATTTGACATTCACAAAGTTTATTGGAATTCTGCCATCCGTGCTCATTCATTTACAGTTGTTTATGGGCGCGCTCATGCTACAGCAGAACTGAGTAGTTGCAACAGAGACCATCTGGCTTGCAAAGCTGAACACATTTGCTGTCTGGGGCTTTATAGAAAGAGTTTGCAGCACCCTACTCTTGAGGAAACCAAACTGGGTGAAGGATCCTGGAAAAGGTTGTGCTCAGGTTCAACTCGTTCTCAGCTTTCTTGACCACTGTTCTCATCAGCCATAACCCCAGAGTTGAGCCTGTGAACCTGGACTACTGTGTTCCCTTTTGTTCTTTGTGACCCCGTGGACTGTAGCCCGCCAGGCTCCTCTGTCCTTGGGGATTCTCTAGGCAAGAATGCTGGAGTGGGTAGCCATACCCTCCTCCAGGGGTCTTCCCAACCCAGGGATTGAACCCAGGTCTTCCGCATTGCAGGCAGATTCTTTACCATCTGAGCCACCAGGGATGCCCTTATGAAAAGGAGACAGGGATTAAATGGGAGTTTGTCACAAGAACTGTATAGGCAACTGCCTAAGAAACAGTGTGGTTGCCCCTGGTCAAGAGGGGCTCCCGCTCCATAACCTGTGAAGAATGTTAGGACCCAGTTAACTCCTGCCCCATCTCTCTCCTCCTCCTAGTTTTGTCCGAACTGCCATTCCTTTCACCCAAGAACCGCAGAGAGATAAACCCGCCAACGTCCAGCCTTATTACCTCTATGGGTCTAAGGTGAGTGGTCTTGCCTGTGTCCTACTTCTGAGAGGACTAGTGAGCAAAAGCAAATAGAAAAGTGTTGTCCGAAGCAGAAAGGCAAGAAGCGTGGAGATAAAGAGGCAGCAGTGAGGTCCAGGCAGAAACAACTATGAATATATCCATCTTTATTTGTTCACAACTAGCAAGACTGGGGGTGAGCGCAGACCTGGCGGGGCTGGGTTCTGGGTGGGAATGGGGAAACAGGTGAGAGGGTCTCCTTGTCTTGGCATCACATCTCCTCCTGTTCTCGGTTGATTCATTGTCATATCGTCCTGCAATTCTGGGATTTTGTGCTCCATAACTATGAGGGATTTGCAGCCAGGAAGCAGTTGGGAAGGTGGAACTTTGAAGGAAATCCCAGATGGCCAAAACTACCTCTGAGAGGTCTCGTCCTGTCTCTTTGCTGCTTGGTTCACAATGCTGATCCCGACACTAATGAAGCCTTCCAGGCGGTGTCTGTTCTGGACCTTAAGTCCTTTGCCAATCATTAAACAGAAATTCCTCAAGCCCTAGAACATGCTGGGCAGGGTCTCCATGCTGGAGATTTAGCAGAGATCGAAGCAGACGCATCTCCACCTTCCTCCAGTTCTGTTTCCACCCTGGGGGGTGAGCACAGGGGATCACCCTTCACACAGATTCACCAACACCTTGACGTATATAGGAGATTTTCTCTTAGCCTGCAGGTTTGTGTGGGAGAACACCATGTAAAGAGTGTAGAAACAGCTAAAAAGCCTAGGTTCTTTTTTGTGACAGATGAAAAATGGCCACCTCTGACCCCATTTTTCACAACATAAGCACAGATGGACTTAGAACAAGTGACTGGATAAGTGTAACCTAGTTAGACAAGGCGCTCCTCTAGGTATGGGAGCCCTAGTTTGGGAAGGTAAGGAACCAAGATGATTGCCCATCACTCAGGCCTGAAGGTGGGAAGGTGGGGCTTAGAAGGTCTTAGGCTGATGCTGAGAGAGAGCAGGTATCTCCTCCAGAGCAGCCAGTCTGGTCAAGGCTGCTCTCTCAAGGCACCCTTCCAGACAGCCTTGTGGACAGTTCACAGGCATGGCATGAATCAACAGTGGCTCACAAAGGGACTCCCTTTTCTATTCTCTTTTAAACCTTGATGATGATATCAAGGAGAAAGTCTTGAGTTGGTGTCAAAATGTCTTTAATAGCTCTCCAACAATTGCTAATCTCCCTTTTTATCAAAGAGAGCAGGCCCTAAGCTTAGAGTCCTTAGATGGTAATAGTATTCAAGTCAAATTTAATATGATTTTGTTTTCATTCTGCTTATTATGTCTCTTTTCTTCTATTTATTATAGCAGAAGGGTGCTGGTTTTTCATTTGGGGAATAACATGGGCTTTCTTTTAAAATAAGTTTTTTAAATGACTCAGTATAAAGAAAATGCATTGTTAATAATAATACAGATAGTCTGTGGGTTAAAAAAAAGTGAAGATGGGGTACAAGTGCTGTACGATTTGCTGAATTAGAGTATTTTGGTGTGCAAAATACTCTAGAGCAACGTTTCTCACATCTTTCCAAAATAATCCCCCCATCCCTGTAATAGCGAAGGAGCCTGGACATTTGCCTCAGCTGACTGAAAGTGTAACTAAAGAGTCTATCTTCAATTAACCCAACAGTTTCCTTGAAGTGTGTTTTATTTCAGTCATGTCAGTTTCCATTTCTAACCCATCATATACTAATGGTGGTTTTAATTTTAAAATAATGCCTTATTTTCTAACTGAGCCCTGCTGCTCTAGATCGACCCTCCTAAGAGATAGCATCTTCCTCCCCTTGCCCACCATGGGGGTATGTGTTTTCCAGCTTGAAAGGCTTTGTCAAAGGGCACTCATCCAACTAAGTAGTTCACAAGAGCTCAGTCACTTGAGGGAAGATGAGTGGGTAGTCTACAGATGCATTTTTACAGGAGACCTATTGCATGGAGGCCTTTAAGCTACATAATGTGGGCTGCCTCCTCCCTGCCTCTCACTACCCAAAACAAGGCAATGCAGCCTGACCACCTCCCTCCCTCTGCAAGGCACCCGCATCGGGGGCATGCTGGCCAACTTCCACTGCTGCAGCTTCAGCTTCTGGTTCCGCATCTTCTCCAGAGTTTTTGTGTGGCAGCTCCACCAGGGGGAGCCCCTGCAGGCCTTCGTCCCCCTGACCTAGCCCCGGGGCCTCCTCTGGCCATCTCACCAGCCCATTGGCTTCCTCCATGTGGCCGGCTCTGTAAGACCATCGAGGTTCGTGGCACCGGATGCACCAGAACTGGAGGCAGATGAAGGCTAAGACTGCCGTGAAACAAGCCAGCAGAATGGCCATCAGCACCCAGAGCGAGATCTGGGGGTCCACCAGGGAGCTTCCAGCGGCCAGTGGAGTCTTATCCAGGGTGTGGAACATGGTGCAGTAGTGCCTGTAGGGGAAGAGAATCTTCTTGCAGCTGATGCACAGGAAGTAGAGGGTGGAAGGGGTGAGGTGTTCCAGCACCACGGAGCTGATTGTTCGAGGCACCTTCTCCTCGTGATGGAAGCTGTAGCGAAGATAGCCAGAGAAGATGCTGTTCCAATTGGGCCTATACATAATATGGTAATAGTCCTCCAGGCAGGGCTCCGAGGACGACCAGGAAATGATGGCTCCCGTATAAGAAACGTTCCCAACCTTGATGTTCATCTCGATTCTGAAACCAGAATCAAAGTGAAGAGTGACATGTCCTCATTTAAGTGTTGATTTATGATAATCACAGCCACCGTGCGCTGAGTATTCAACATGGAGACTAATATTGCCCCGTTTTACAGACTGAGAGATGGAGGCCAAGAGGTGACAACACTCAGCTGGGCATAGCCGAGGAATGGCAGAACCACAGTTCAGACCAGGGCCATCTCATGCCAAAGCCAGGGGCTTGCAGGCCTAGGAAAGATGCACCCAGATCTCCCAGCCCCATGCTGCCCTGTCTCAGAACCCTTAAATACAACATGGTTCCCAAACCTTAAAAAAAAAAAAAAAAAAAGGAAGAGGGAGAAGAAAAGGAATGAAGGAGAAGCAAGCACAGCCTCAGGGTCCCCGTGTTAGTCACCATGGGCCTGTGACCTCCACGCCAGATGATTGTTTCACCTAAAATTTCCCTCTAGACCTCCTGTTTCTGCCCCAAGTGCTGTGAGTTCATTCACCTAGAACGTTCTGGCCACTGTGTTTTTAGCCTCGCAGTTCTGTTGCCCGTGACGAGAAGTGCTTTGCGTCAGTCACTCAGGGGCAGCTCATTTCTCCCCAAAGCCTCTGATGGTGTTTTGTCCGTTTGTTTGCTTTTTTCAAAGCTGAATTACCCAGGAAATTAGTTTCACAGGTCAAGATAATCAGCTCCAAATACCAGCAGAGCTGCTCCTATTTGATACTGCTGGTTCTGTGACTGTTAACGGTGGTAATCACCAGCCACAGTTAGCGAGCAGTTGCTATGTCACAGGTCATGCTAGAAGGTCAACATACCGTAACGAATATGCTTTATTCATCACAATGTCTGAACTAGATTCCCATTTTACAGACAAGCAATCTAAGAGAAGCCATTATCTAACAAGACTCTGGATTTCCAGGTTTAGTAGTAGAATGTTATCACAAAATGAGGTGCTGGTACTAAGACTGGGTTGCTGCTTTTTCCAACACATCAAATGATCCCTCTTCTGTCTGCCACCCTCTCTGTTTGGTAAGAGTGTGCCATCTTCAAGCTTTTTAGTTTCTTTTTAATTCTGTGTATTTGGGATAATTTAGTTCTTCTCCGCTGAACTGCCCTTGAGCTAAAATTCTAGAGACAGCCATAGTCAACCTGTGTATGTTCATAGATAGGTAGCACCCAGCGTAGTCCTCTGCCCCTACTCTCTCTTATGAAAGACAGAGGTTTCATTTCTGATTGCAGCAGCGCAGTAAAAAAACAAAAACAAAAACAGTTGATCAGGTTTTAACCTGAATTGGATACTAAGCCAGACTGGTTCCTCATGAGCTGCTTTCTCTCCTCCCTGCCTCTCTCCAACCTCCTATTCTCACGCCCTTGCTCCTAGAGGAAGTAAGCTGCAGAAAGGTGCCCAGCAGTGAGTGATCTTCAGTGCTTGATTTTCTTTTCTAAAGATGACAGCAAACTACAATGCTCAGGAACAGGAATGAATTCCTTGCCATTTGGCTGGAAATGTTTTCCCAGAAAAATGGGGAATTAAAGGGACGAGGCAGGGGTGCTCAGATCCCTCCAGGAAGAGGGTCTTTTGCAGAGGAGACTGAGTACCTGGGCTCCCTCCGTGGGTCTCCTTCTCAAACATACCCGTCCACCCCGTCCCAATACCTGCCACGTCTCTACAAATATACTTCCGACCACAGTGAAAAGAACTTAATTCATTACTTGTGCTACAGAGGCAATAGCCCTCGTAAACGCTTCCATCAGGAGTGACTGGGAATCCTGTTTCTTGTCATGAATCTCTCACATCTGCACTGGTTGTCTTTGCAGACTGAGTTTTCTCCAGCAGACATTTTAAAAAGCTTTCTGTCAAGATGTGGCACTTACAGCTTTTAGGATTAGATGTCTCCCTGTATTTGTTCTTCTGTCTCTCAATCCCCCCCCCATTTTTAGCTGCTCTTATTACCATTGCCTGGCTCTCCTCCAAGCAGAGTATGAAAAGAAAAGCCATTTCCATTCCCAAGAAGAGCCATGTATGTCCCTTACCTGAGGCTTGCAGTGATCCGGTTGTTAGGCACCCCTCAGAGGCAGAATGGATCAGAGCCCAAGGATGCTGCCTCTCCCCTCCTCTGCTCTGGGCTCTCTGGGCTCTCTTCGATGTCTCTCTCACCACTGTCTGAGTAATTGCACTGTCGCCCCCAACGCTCACATTATTCATTTCTTCAGATCAGCATCATTCACCATGGCAACCAGCAGGCATCTGTACGCACGATGTTTCAATCTGGAAAGGCTTCTGCTCATTGAGAGGAGCTCTGATTCCTTCAGCCGAAAAAAAGGCAAACAGTCCTCTCCATGTTGATCCTCAGAATGAAACTAATTCCTCAAAGGCCCCTAAATTATCTCTCTAATAAGCTAGTTATCATTTTTATCCCTCATCCAGACCTTCTTTGGACAGTGGTTTCAAAGGCGAAGATGCCATTCTGTTTTCCCACAAGTAAAGATATATAATTACCTCCTCATCCCCTCCCAACCCAACCCAACCCACCGCCACTCCACCTCTGTGTCCTCTTATTTCTTTATTCTTGTCTCCTGAGGCATTACCTAGTTACATGACATTGGTCAAGATGCTTTTATTCTCTGGGCCTCAGTTCATCATCTGTAAGGCTAATGGCTTGGGCTGGATCCAGATGTCAGATAGAAAACATGAGTACCATCCCTGCCCGAGTCCTGAGCGCATGTGAGGCATGCTTCGTAACCATCAGGACACTTGTCCTGAGTTGGTTTGAGTGTTCCCCACCCCGACCCCACCAAATTCAGGTCCAGCCAGAACTTCAGAATGTGACCTTTGTTGGAAGTTGAGACTTTGTGGATTTAATTAGTTAAGGACCTAGATGTGTTATCACCCTGGATTTAGGGTGATTCCAGTGATTGGTGTCTTTATAAGAGAAAGGAAAGGGGGAGTTATGCACAGAGAGAGGCAAAGGGCAGAAGCCCATTGAAGCGATGCTGCCGGAAGCCAGGAGGAACTGGAAGATGCAAGGAAGCGTTCTCCCCTGGAGCTTTCAGAGGGAGCACGGCCCTGTCGGCACCTTGATTTCAGGCCTCTGGAACTGTGAGTGATTAAATTCCTAATGTTTGAAGCCATCATGTTTCTGGTAATTTGCTACAGCAGCCCTTGCTCAGATGGATCTAGGCCTGAATCATATAACAATAATAAAACACAAGCTAGGTGTTTTTAAAAAGTCATCTTTTTTATTCTTGGTTTTTGGCCAAAGTATCCAAGTGAACCCACCAAGGTCTCCTTTTGATTCACATCAGTGATAATCAAAAAGTTATAAAAGCTGCCCAGTGAGTCACAGACCCTGCCCAGGCCAAGGGTCTCTGTGAGACGTGGGGTGTCGGGATGCCAGGTGTCCATCAATTAGACACTTGCTCTGTGCTTCCTGTGACATTCAGTCTTCCCAGGTGTCTGGCTGGAATCTGCTGTGATGCGTGCTAACGGTGAGTCCCTGCAGAGCATCACAGCGTCCTCCTCAGATAGGCCAGTGAACTAGTTTGCAGATGCCTTTTGAAAAGGTTATTTTGAGGGGAATAAAAATACCAGAGTTAGGGGACCTGTGGAGTGACAAGATGAAGCTCAAGCCTTTGCCACCAAAAACGAGAATTTATTTTTAATGCTCCTGGATGGCATTTTTCACACTGAGCTTTTTATTTGAGAAGCTGAGGCACTGGGAGAATGTGAGGTCTAGATGTCCTCTTGGTTCACAGTTCCCAAGAGAAGGAAAGGTTTCCCCAGGCCGGGGGACTGATGAGTGGCGGAGCCAAGAGGGGAATCCGGGTCCAAGGAACCCTGACTCCAAGGCCAGGGCTCATCCTGCTCCCTTGGGTCATCACCATTCACCAGCAGCACCCAGAGCACCCAGTGAGCCCTTATGGGTGAGACACGCCACATGGGCACACTTGACTCAGAAGATCGCACCCAGCCAAGCTCCTCACTGTCTCCACCTTCAGGGTGCAGTCACCCTTCTGCAGTCACCCGAATGGTGTCCTCTTCAGCTGTCAGGCCTGGGGGCCTCTGGCTGGTTTACACCAGCAGTAAGTCACTGCAGAGGAAACCAGCCAAAAGCGGCGTCCCTGCTCCCTCCCTGAAGGTGGCAGTGAAGGGATAGCTGCAAGAGGGCATGCTCTGGCCCCAAAACTGATTGCTACCCAGTGGCTGAAGACCCCAGTCTGGGTTCAGATCCTGCCTCTATGGCCTTGGACAAATTTTCTGACTGTCCTAGGCCTTGGTTAACTCTTCTGTAAAAGACAAATATTAATACGACCTGCTTGATGATGTTGGAGCAGTAAGATGAACCCATCTCTGGAGCGCTGGGCTTAGGAATAGTGAGTGAGTGAGTGAAGTCGCTCAGTTGTGTCCGACCCTTTGCGACCCCATGGCTCTTGTTATTTAGAAGACAAGGTCCGTGGACACAAGCCATTGCCTAAGTTGGCTATAGCTTCATCCAGAGGCTGTGATGGACAAGGTGTGCCATCTGCATGATGCTTTCTTCCCTCTCTCTCTCCTTCAGTTCAGTTCAGTTCAGTTCAGTCGCTCAGTCGTGTCCAACTCTTTGCGACCTCATGAATCGCGGCACGCCAGGCCTCCCTGTTCGTCACCATCTCCTGGAGTTCACTCAGACTCACATCCATCGAGTACGTGATGCCATCCAGCCATCTCATCCTTGGTTGTCCCTTTCCCCTACTGCCCCCAATCCCTCCCAGCATCAGAGTCTTTTCCAATGAGTCAACTCTTCACATAGGTGGCCAAAGTACTGGAGCTTCAGCTTCAGCATCATTCCCTCCAAAGAAATCCCAGCGTTGATCTCCTTCAGAATGGACTGGTTGGATCTCCTTGCAGTCCAAGGGACTCTCAAGAGTCTTCTCCAACACCACACTTCAAAAGCATCAATTCTTTGGTGCTCAGCCTTCTTCACAGTCCAACTCTCACATCCATACATGACCACTGGAAAAACCATAGCCTTGACTAGACGGACCTTAGTCGGCAAAGTAATGTCTCTGCTTTTGAATATGCTATCTAAGTTGGTCATAACTTTTCTTCCAAGGAGTAAGCGTCTTTTAATTTCATGGCTGCAGTCATCATCTGCAGTGATTTTGGAGCCCAAAAAAATAAAGTCTGACACTGTTTCCACTGTTTCCCCGTCTATTTCCCATGAAGTGATGGGACTGGATGCCATGATCTCCGTTTTCTGAATGTTGAGCTTTAAGCCAACTTTTTCACTCTCCACTTTCACTTTCATCAAGAGGCTTTTTAGCTCCTCTTCATTTTCTGCCATAAGGGTGGTGTCATCTGCATATCTGAGGTTATTGAGATTTCTCCTGGGAATCTTGATTCCAGCTTGTGCTTCTTCCAGTCCAGCGCTTCTCATGACATACTCTGCATATAAGTTAAATAAGCAGGGTGACAATATACAGCCTTGATGTACACCTTTTCCTATATGGAACCAGTCTCTCTCCTTAAAACAGCTATATTTTTTAAATGTGTCTCTCGTTGTACATAAAAAGTATTAAAAAGTTCAAAGACAGTAGTCAAACACAAACTACTCAGAAATAACCACTGAGAACATTTTGGTGTGTTTTACATGTTTTTTCTCATTTTACCCATGGGGAACTCTTTGAGGTAGGCCCTCTTACCATCATTGTATAAAGGGAGAAACTGAGGCTCAGAGGGATTAACTGACTTGACAAGTATCGCAAAGCTAGGCAGTGGCAGAGCAGGTCCCTGCACTGAGGTCTGTTGGTCCAGACCCCAAGCTCCCAGCTGGCCTCTTTGGTGCCGATCTCCCCTTTGGGCCGATCTTCAGTCAGGAGTGGTCAACAATAGCTCTTGGCCTTGTGGTTGGTTGACTCCTCTGAGAGCTGGAGACCGGACTTTGCAATTTGGTGGATTCCAAGGTGATGGGAACAGGCAAGGAACTAGATCTCAGAGGGAATATCCAGTCACCTGAAAGTAGCAGGTAGAAGCCGGGAGAAAATCAGCTACATTTGAGAAATACAGTCCACAAGTGTTTCCTCTTCCAGAGTCTGGAGTCCAGGTTCCCCTGCCTAAGAGCTGTGTCACTTAGGGTTCAGTTCAGTTCAGTCGCTCAGTCATGTTCGACTCTTTGCGACCCCATGAATTGCAGCACGCCAGGCCTCCCTGTCAATCACCAACTCCCGGAGTTCACTCAGACTCACATCCATCGAGTCCGTAATGCCATCCAGCCATCTCATCCTCTGTCGTCCCCTTCTCCTCCTGCCCCCAATCCCTCCCAGCATCGCGGAGTCTTTTCCAATGAGTCAGCTCTTCGCATGAGGTGGCCAAAGTACTGGAGTTTCAGCTTCAGCATCAGTCCTTCCAATGAATATTCAGGACTGATTTCTTTTAGGAGGGAGTGGTTGGATCTCCTTGCAGTCCAAGGACTCTCAAGAGTCTTCTCCAACACCACAGTTCAAAAGCATCAATTCTTCAGCACTCAGCTTTCTTCACAGTCCAACTCTCACATCCATACATGACCACTGGAAAAATCATAGCCTTGACTAGACGGACCTTTGTTGGCAAAGTAATGTCTCTGCTTTTGAATATGCTATCTAGGTTGGTCTCGAAGAAAGCAGAGAAAACCACTAGGCCATTCAGGTATGACCTAAATCAAATCCCTTATGTTTATACAGTGGAAGTGAGAAATAGATTTAAGGGACTAGATCTGATAGAGTGCCTGATGAACTATGGACGGAGGTTCATGACACTTAGGGTTAAGGGTAATATTAAATGTAAAAAACCTTTAGCAACTGGTCACCAAAATTAGTATATGGGTCAAAACATTAAAAAAAAATGTTATTCTGTAAGTGAATTGTAGAGTTCTATCATAAAACAGCCTCTCAAGTGATATAGATTGTGGCACAAATCATTTCTTAAATTATACCAATAACTTCTCAATTGTGTTTTGGTCTTTGGAGATTGGTGATGTGATGTTTTCTTTGATTTGGTTGTTGGTGGCTAAACAGTGCCCTGGTGTGAGCCTTGACTTGACCTCAGGGAAGTTCATTCTACGCTTGCTGTGCCTCTCCATGAAGCCATAGTCCTTGGGGTCTAGAAACCAGGGCTTTGCTGCAGCAAGCTGGGTGCATCTCAGCCTGCTCCATACCAGGGCACCAGCACTTCACATGGGGGCCCGAGCAGGGGAATCTGCCCTGGCCCCACAACACCATCTGCGGCGCCACCCGACTTTCTGCCCCTACCCTGCTATCTTATCTGTGTGGCACCTCTCCCAGGCTATACAACATTATTTATCCCCCAGTCCAGAAGAATTTTGTTATTTTGGCAGTTGGTAGATATGGCAGAATATCCTCTTGTATCTCACTGCAGGAGAGTCACTTCACTTCACTTGGGCTTTCTGACTTTCCTTAAGTTTCCTAAGTTTTTTTTGGTTGCACTGAGTCTTCATTGCTGTGCACGGGCTTTCTCTAGTTGCGGCGAGCGGGCACTGCTCCTCAATGCTGTGCGTGGGCTTTCTCTAGTTGCGGCGGGCGGGCACCGCTCTTCATTGCCGCGCGTGGGCTTTCTCTAGTTGCAGCGGGCGGGCACCGCTCTTCATTGCCGCGCGTGGGCTTTCTCTAGTTGCGGCGGGCGGGCACCGCTCTTCATTGCCATGCACGGGCTTTCTCTAGTTGCGGCGAGCGGGCACCGCTCCTCAATGCCGTGCGTGGGCTTTCTCTAGTCGCGGCGGGCGGGCACCGCTCTTCATTGCTGTGCGTGGGCTTTCTCTAGTTGCGGCGGGCGGGCACCGCTCTTCATTGCCGTGCACGGGCTTTCTCTAGTTGCGGCGGGCGGGCACCGCTCTTCATTGCCGCGCATGGGCTTCTCACGCAGTGGCTTCTCTTGTTGCAGAGCGTGGGCTCTAGGGTGAGCCCGCTTCAGTAGTTGTGGCTCATGAGCTCAGTTGACCTGAGGCATGAGGAATCTTCCCAGACCCGGAATTGAACTCGTGTCCCCTGCACTGGCAGGTGGATGCTTTTTTTTCCTTTTTTTTAAATGACACACACATATTATTTATTGCAACATTATTGGACAGTGTTTCTCAGAGAAAATCAAGTGATGATAACATAGATAATCAAGATAAATATCATTTGATAGATAATAAGCAAACACAGGTGATCATGTATATATACTCTCGGAAAAGGAAATTAGGGGAAATACTCTTAAAAGTGAATATGAAGTGTAAGATTTTATATATTTTAATATTTATTAAGCATAGGAAGATGAAATCTCTTTTTACTATTGTCTACTTTTTAATTTATATTTATTTTTAATTGATTGATGATTGCTTTGCAATATTGGTTTGATTTCTGCCATACCTTAATATGAATTAGCCATAAGTGTACATATGTCTCCTCTCTTTTGAAACTCCCTTACACCTGCCACCCACTCCCACCCCTTTAGGTTGTTACCGAGCCCCGGTCGATTTCCGAGTCATACAGCAAATTCCCGTTGGCTATCCATTTCCATACGTTCGTGTATATGCTTCCTTGCTACTCTCTCCATTCATCTCACCCTCTCCTTCCTCTCCCCGACCCTTGTCTGTAAGTCTGTTCTCTATGTCTGCATCTCCACCGCTGCCCTGCAAATAGGTTGATCAGAAGCATCTTTCTATATTCCATAGATATGCATTAATATACAATATTTGTTTTTCTCTTTCTGACTTACTTCACTCTGTATAATAGGCTCTAGGTTCATCTACCTCATTAGAACTGACTCAAATGTGTTCCTTTTATGGCTGAGTAATATTCCATTGTGTATATGTACCACAACTTCTTTATCCATTCATCTGTTGATGGACGTCTAGGTTGCTTCCGTGTCCTAGCTATTGTAAATAGTGCTGGCAGGCAGATTCTTAACCACTGGACCACCAGGGGAAGTCCTTCACTTGGGCTTTAAATTCATCCTCTGCTAAATGGGGATGATTATACCTGTGTTACCTGGTCTCAAAGGCTGCTTATGGCCCCCAGAGATACCAGATCCTAATCCTAGACCTGGATATGTTGCTTTATTTGGGAAAATGGCTTTGCATATATGATCAAGTAAAGGATCTTGAGATGGGAATATTATCCTGGTTTATCAGGACGAGTCCTAAAGGCCATCACTAGTGTCCCCATAATAGAGAGGCAGAGGAAGGCTACACACACAGAAGAGAAGGCCAGATCTCAGCAGAAGGATCTGAAGATCGCCATTAGTGATGCAGCCACCACCCAGGGAATGCTGGCAGCCACCAGAGCTGGAAGAGGCAAGGTACAGATTCTTGCCTCAAGCTTCTAAAGGAAGTGTGGCCATGCTGACTTTGACATTGGCCCAGTGATACTGATTTTAGGTTATGACTTCCAGATCTATGAGAATAAACTTCTGTTGTTTTAAGCCATAAGATTTATGGTAATTTGTTACAGCAGCCGTGGAGAAACAAATACAACTGGACAATTACAAGGGAATGGTGTAAAAAGATTCATGAACAGGAAACTATGATACACTTGTGTATCATCATATGAGTACAGAATTTTTTAAAAGCAGCATCATTGGTTTCCTCCAAAAAACTTTTGGCAACTCTAGATATTGTTGTGTTGATAGGGTACCTCAGAACAGGAGGGTTTGGTTCCTGTTCTCCCTCTTGCCTTCTCCAAAAGACTTTATTCATGGGACAGAAAACAGGAGAAGAGTTATTTCTTAAGGTCTCTACTTGGATCTTTCAAACTCTGAGCCGAGAAGACCAAAAAGACACCCTGATGTTGGAGAACCAGCCCTATGGCTCACCAGATGTCAAAAAGGGACAGACAGAACATCAGCACTTTTACCCACTCCCTCCAATGGATTTGAACCTGTAACTTAGGATTTATCAGTTCTTTCAATCATCTCATTCTGTGGTCTTCCCAACAAGAATGACATTACTGTTTTATGCATTTACCTGCATCCTCATTTACCTGCAGGTTTTAGAGTGAAGCTCCAGCTCTCTCCCTCTCTGAATTAGAGCTATGTTTGTGTTGGTGGGCTGATGGCATGCAAATTGCTCAAGGGACATTAGAGAAATTGTAACTAAAACAGGAAATTAGAAACAGTTTTAATTCCTCTTGGGATTTCTGAAAACAGCAATTGTGATTCCAGAAAGCAGAGATGCAAATTGCTTGCAAATTTGATTTGCCAAATAAACAGGCTTCCCTGTTTGGAGTGGTTGGTCTTGTTTATCATCTGGTGAAAGATAGACACTTGATGACTAAAAGTCCATCTACAACACTTCTGAATGGTTAAAAGGGTAGCTTTCATGTCATGAATATTTTACCACAATTTTTTTTAAAAGTCCACTTATAGAGACTATTACAGTGCCCGGAATCTGCCAGATCAACTCAGCTTTTTTTTCTCTCCTTAAAATGCTATTTCACTTTTAAACAAATACTCATCTATGTCACACATTGATATTATGGCTCCAATTCCTGAATCAGGATTATTTCTTGAGATCTCATAAAGGTATCTATTGTGAGCAAGATGGTTTTAACAAAGCTTAATTTTAAGCAAGACATCCTAAACAAGGTACATAATTCAAGGTACATAATTAGTTCTAAATGCAGGCATTGATTGTAGCCCAAGTCAGTTAACAGGATTGGTTCTACATAGAGACCTGTAGCAAGTTTCCAGTGTCTCAAGTCATGTTGCATTCCTGTTTTTCCTTGCCAAACCTCAGAAAATGCCCCGGCTCCCATATTCCCACATTTTCTCAATAGGGCCCAGCCTCCTACTGAACCAGCAGGTCAGATGGGTGCCCTGTGGGTGTGTGTGCATGTACTTCCCAGCATGTGTGTGTGTGTTTCCACCTGCATGGGTGTGGTGTGTTGGTTGGGAGGATGGGGTGGGGGGCGGCGGTTGGGGAATGAGGGGACCTTGTTCACTTAGAAGGAGGATTTGAATTCTGCTCATTTCATGCTGGTCCTTCCTGAGTTTGGGCCATCAACTGAGGCCTGAATGGTCCAGACCAGAATCCAAGAGTAATAGAGGAATGTCAACAAGAGGCCTCCTGTGTGTGGGTTTGTAAGGGGGACTTTTTTCAGCCCTGTGTGTGATTAAACAATTCCAAAATTCTTCTTCTCTGCTTGAAACTCTGACGAGAGCTGCTGAAGAGTTTCCATCTACCCAACTCCATTTTTATTTGTGCTTGCCAGGAAGTGCCAAGGGAACCTTGTGTTAGAAGCCCCTTGGGTGGGAGTGGTGGCTAAGGAGGCTGCTAAGAAGGATGAGCACAGGGGAGACCGCAGTGGAGCTTGCACCTTTGGGGCAGGGGGGGCGGGGCGGGTAGTTAATAGCACATCTATTCCCACCCTCTGTCCCAGGCAGAGCAACCTCCTAACATCCCCCTGTCTCAGTCTCCACTCAGTGCAGTCTGTTGTTGGACAGCTCCTATTTTTATAATGTTCCAAATATTGAGCAAAATCTGCATGGGGGGGGCGGGTATCTTCCATCAGCTGGTATCAACTCTGCCCTCTGTCACATCTGTCCCCCTGTAGGATATGCACTGTGTTATACGAAGTTTTACCCCGTAGATGTGCTCTCCAGATTCAGAGAATTGTGACTGTAGCCAAAGCATCTGGGAGAAATTTGATCAGGAAGCTGTATTTTCTTAGTCTTTACTTTCCAGTTACCAAAGGAAAGGAATATGAAGGGCTCTTATTTCAGCCAGTGCTTCCAGCGTGCCTGGTACCATGCTAAGAGCTGTATGTATGTCACCTCATTTAAATCTTGTACAATCCTCCCAGAGCTGGTATTATCTTTACTTAGGGAGTGAAAAAACAGTGAACGTGTTAGTTGCTCAGTCATGTCCGACTCTTTGCGACCCCATGGACTGTAGCCCAGCAGGCTCCTCTGTCCATGGGATTCTCCAGGCAAATACTGGAGTGGGTTGCCACATCCTCCTCCAGGGATCTTCCCGACCCTGGGATCGAACCCGGGTCTTCTGCATTGCAGGCAGGTTCTATACTGTCTGAGCTACCAAGGCTAAGATAGTTTAAATAATTTGCTCAGGATCATCTAGCTAGTAAATTTATGGAACTGGAATTTGAACTCCGCTGTGCTCACCCCAGTAAATAACTCTGGACTCAGATAAAGCAAGAAAAGAAGTCAGAGAATCATACAGGGGAAGAAAGTAGCTGATTGCTTTCTGTCCCCTCTAGGAATAACCACTTGAAAGTTCTGTGCTGTTCAAAAATTCCCTTCACAGGGTATTTGAAAAAGACACTGAATATGCTCAGAGCTTCACTGGGTTCAGAGGAGAGGCCCAGCTCCAGGTGGGGAGGGTGAGGAGGAAGCTCCCCTAGGGATGAGTCCATGTGGTACCCCTCGGACTGTGAGCGCAACCCAGCCATCCCTCTCCTGTGCCCGTGAGGGCTCAAGCTGCAGTCTCTTTGGGAGGAAACTCAAATCAGGTTTTTGTTTTTTAATCTTTGAAAGCAAATGTTGGGAAGTGAATTGGACTATGATATACCCCAGTGGGCTTTTTAATTTCCTTTTGTTATTGAAGTATAATCATAAGCAATAAAATGCACTGTCTTTGTTTAGGCTGCTGTAACAAGAAATACAGTAACTGGGTGGCTTAGACAGCAAAGATTTCTCACAGTTCTAGAGGCTGGGGTGTCCAGGATCAAGGTGCCAGCAGATTCCATGTCTGATGAAAGCCCACTTGCTGGTTTGTAGGTAGCCTTCTTCTAGTACATGTGGAGAAGAGAGGGGAGGTGCAGGTGGGGAGGGAAAAAGAGAGAGAGGAAGGGGAGGGGGAGAGAGAGAGAGCATTTTCATGTGTCTTCCTCCCAGGGCACTAATCTCATTGATGAGAATACCACCCTCATGACTTAATTACCTCCCCAAAGTCCCACCTCCTAATACCATCACAATAGGGATTTAAGATTTCAACAAAAGAATTAGGGGGTGAGGGCACAACCGTTTAGTCAGTAACATGCACAGATCATGTGTGCATATAGTTTCATGAGTTTTGACACGTGTATACATGTGTGTAGTCAAGAACCCAGTCAATGTGTGGGATATTTCCATCATCTAGCCACCACCAGGGGGAAGCGATGGTGTGTCTGCTGTTTGTTTTTCCCCCCTCTCATCCCTGGAGAGGGGGCAGGAGACTAAGGAGTGGGCTTTGATTACAGAGCTAGAGCTGAGATGCACTCACTTGGGAGGGGGAGCCCCTTCTGCCACGTGTGCCCTGGTGCCTCACTCCCCTCTCTCTGGTCCCTGTCTGTTTGGCAGGGTGGCCGGTTACAGAGACACTAAAATGGTTTGCTCCGCACACAGAAAGTTACATGGCCTGGCTCCATGGTTGACTATATCAAACTCAACAAGTTATTTACTCCAGGATTTGCTGATCATCAGCCTCTTGAACATCATGCTTTTTAATCAGTTACATTTTCCCTCCCCACAGACACTGCTCCTGCCCTACCCCATTTAGAAATCTATAGTAACTACCTACAAGGTGTCCCTCCTCCAGGCTCAGGCAGAGTTTTACTGTGACAACACACCAGTGTTGAGTGCAGAGCGCTGTTTTTTCACACTGTGTGCGCATGCTCAGTCACTAAGTCATGTCTGACTCCACCAGACTCCTCTGTCCATGGGGTTTTCCAGGCAAGAATACTGGAGTGGGTTGCCATTTCCATCTCCACTCTCAAACTCCAAGCCTCTCCATATATAGGCATTAACTTAGCAAGAGAACTGTTATTCAGCCTGTTGGATGAGTGGGCTTGTGATTCCTCACGATTTCTTGCTATTAGTGGACACTCTAATTGTGTTCCTCGTGTATCCTTCTTATTAGAGGGTACCGTGATTGTGATGCTTGTTTGTGAAGTTTAGAATGTAGTAAAACATACTTGATGCAAAACCTAGGCTGAACATAATCGAATCTTCCCTGATGGCTCCAGACGGAGCTGAGAATCTTGCAGAACTCCAGAAGCACCACCACAGTTCCTTTTTAATTCATGTAGGATTTCTAATTAGCCAGCTAATAGATTACAGATGTGGTCTTTACATATTTGCATGTTCTGTATACAAGATTTTTACAATTCCAGATAGGAGAACTGTACTCAAATCTAAAGGTTAGAAGTGAAGTTTTTTCTTAAAAAAAAAAATGTTTAGGGTTTATATAATAATTCTGCTTCCAAAGTTCACCTTTGTAGGCAGAGGTTAAAAACTTGGGCTTTGGGATCATAACTACCTGGGTTCAGACAGGGCTCAGTTACCTATGAACTGTGTGACCTTGAGCAAGCTACTTACCACCCTGAGCCTCAGTTCCCTCATCTGTGAAATGGGGCCTAGAATTGTACAGATCACAGATCACATACATGGGTTGTGTGAATTAATTGAAACTGCACTTGGAGGGCTTCATGAAGCCTGGCATAAGGTGGTCCATAAGTGGGAACATTTCAAAACAAAGTCACTGATAACTTCAGTGTCTCACCTAGCTGCTGCTGCTGCTAAGTCACTTCAGTCGTGTCCAACTCTGTGCGACCCCATAGACGGTCGCCCACCAGGCTCCACCATCCCTGGGATTTTCCAGGCAAGAGTACTGGAGTGGGGTGCCATTGCCTTCTCCGTCTCACCTAGCTAAGTGAGACCAACTCAGAGCCCTTTATTTTGATCCTGTATTCTCAGACAGAAAGACCTTAAAGAGGTTCCACTCATTCAGCAACAGCGTCTCATGGGGTCCGGAGGACAGTGGAGGTGGCCCTTCAGTGGTCAGGGCTCTGGGCCCTCAACCAGCACCGAATCAGAACATCTCAGCTTTGGTCTGTTTCCTGTATTTATTTCTGTGACATCTTTTTTTTTTTTAAATTTTTTATTGCTACTCGAAAAGCTTCAAAACCAATGTTCTAATCCAACCCACTCATTTCATAGATGAAGAAGCTGAGGCTCAAAATTCCTGTATGGTTTTCCCACGTGGTTGGCAGAGGTCTCCTGCCCCTCAGGCCTCTTGGTTCTCAAGACCTCACCCTGTGATAGATGAAGACACCTCGAAGTAGAAAGAAGGCAATGATGAATCAGCTATTGAGGTTTCACCAAGGTTCTTCCAGCCAGTTCCTAGCATTGAAAATGCCCCTAGAGAAAGAAAAGCATTTGTATTACCCTTGCCCTGTGGCTCAAGAGTGAAAGTGCTGATTTGTGTGTGGACAGTCAAGTGTAGCATGAGTCCTATTTTATAAAAAGATATTTGCTTGGAGGCCCTTTCTCCTGTTCTGTTAGGGAACTGCTGCCCCATCAGTCCTGTGGTCACTGACCGCCACTCTCTAGTAGCATCTTGCAAGATGTATTCATAGGGGTTCCCCAGTGAGAGAACAAGGATGTCAAGCTTCTATCCTTCTGTGATTGAAACACCTCCTGCCAGGACTCATGTAGTGTGCATTCAGTTCTCTGCCACTGACTTGGCCACATCCTCTGTTTTCCAGCCTCTCAACATCGCCTACAGCCACATCTACAGCTCCTACAGAAACTTTGTGGGGCCCCCGCATTTCAAGACCATCTGCAGACTCCTCGGTTACCAGGGCATTGCTGTGGTCATGGAGGAACTGCTGAAGATCGTCAAAAGCTTGGTGAGGAAGGGGCCCTGGGAGGGGCCCAGTGGGGAGCAATGAGGCCTGCTTTTACTTTTTAACTTGGCCTGAAAAATCCAGTAACAGGCTCTTCAGCTCTGTCTGTAGGAATCACCCAGGGAATGCTTTCCCTTATTCCCTGATTCCTCTCACCTATCACCCTGTAACATTTCATGCATTTTCTGACCTGCGGTTTTTTGCCTCTTCTTTTCTGATGCCGAGCTCCTCCTAGAACTTGCTAACTGAATTCAGCAATCTTGAGTTTGACTTTAAGGCCTACTGGCGCTAGTGGCAAAGAACCTGCCTGCCAATGCAGGAGACATAAGAGATGCAGGTTCGATCCCTGGGTGGGGAAGATCCCCTGGAGGAGGGCATGGCAACCCACTCCAGTATTCTTGCCTAGAGAATTCCATGGACAGAGCAGCCTGGTGGGCTACAGTCCATGGGGTCACAAAGAGGACTGAAGTGACTTAGCATGCACGCACGCAATGACCACTCATACCCGCCTCCTGTGCTGCAGTATCTAATTTGAGCATGACAAATCCACGACACATGTGCTGCCGTGTTTTCCACCCACAGCCTTGGCAGATATCACTCATCAGTCACCACGCATCTTCCCCTTGGGATTTCTTGCTGAACACTGATACTGGCCTAGAATTGTGTATCCCTTTGCCATCATTCTATATCCACACCAAGTATGGTCATGTGAGCATTCATTTAACCAGGACACCACTGCAGCAAGGCTTGAACATTTAAATAAGATTTTCTTGAACGTTTGAGATGATGAAAGAGAAATAAAGTAAAGCATATCTGTGTCAGGAATAGCAAGCAGAATTCGGCTGCTAACTTTAGTCCTCTGGTAGCAACTGTATATAATGAGGGGTTGTTCTAGGTTGTGAAGCTAAATTTAAAGAAGAAAATGTGGTAATTGATTAAAGGTGTCTACGACAGACACGGGAGGGATGAATGAACCATGCATTTTCTGCACGTAAATTAGATGATGTGTCAATCTTCATAGCTCCCTGGTCCCATTTCATCTTAGATCTTCGTTTAGCTCTCATGTAAGTGCCCCAACCCCAGGAAGGACCCCATGCCTAGAAACTGCCCCTCCTTGAAGTCTATGAGCCCAAGGGGATAACGAGAGCGTCCTCTCTTCTGTCTTATAAAGGCCCTCGTTCCCTTGCAAAGAGCGATGGGGCCGGCCCACTCCCTTAGGAGAGATCCTGCTGGGACACATACATTGACTTATACAGCATAGACTGTGTGCTTCAGTGACAGATGTTCATTGCTCATGGTTCTGGAGATGGAAAGTCCAGAGCACAGAGCCGGCGTGTGAGCAGCGTCCTCCTTCACAGACAGCTGTCTTCTCCCTGTGTCCTCACGTGGCAGAGAGTGTCTTTCTCTTGCTCCCTCTCCTCTCTCTTTTGAAGGCATTAATCCCTTCCTGAGGGCTCCTCCCTCATGACCTAATTCCTTCCCAAGGCCCCATCTCCAAATACAACCATACTGGGGATCAGGGTTTCAACATATGTATTCGGGGGGAGAACAGACATTCAATCCATAGCACTCATCCACAGGTCTCAGCTGAACCCCTGTACACCCGCACTGGCCCAGCATTCAGCCCCGAGACACTCATATGCAGCAGCCGTGGATTACTCACTCATCTTGTACTCTTCCTTTGTCAGCTCCAAGGGACTATCCTCCAGTACGTGAAAACACTGATCGAGGTCATGCCCAAGATATGCCGTCTGCCCCGGCATGAGTACGGCTCCCCAGGTGGGTGATGGGGAACCAGGAGCGGGGGTGGTGATAGGAAAATAATCCAGACCCATCCCACGGTGGAAGGGGGCTCTGGCAATCTGCCTTGAAGTATTTGCTTCACTGACATGGCAGCAGGCTATCACAACACTGGGTTTGCACCCTCTCTCTGCCATTAAATTGCCCTGGACCATTTTTAATCCCCCTGATTTGTCTGACAAGAGTATCGTCTTCCATCAGTGAACATAAGTGGTGCCCGCTGGGTCTGCTTCACAGCACTGCCCGGAGGCTGGAAGAGGTCCACAAATGTGAGAACCGTTAGGTTGTGAGCAGCGAGGTTTAGTTGTAAAGGTCTTCCTTAGCTCAGCACATCCACATTCCTTCCTTCATGTGTCTATTTGGAGGAGACTGATGCCCCAGGCGTGGCATAACATGGCATTTCTAAGGTAAGTCAGGAAATAGGAGTTTTCACCACTCAATCTCTGGGCAGAGAAGTCAGCCAGTCTTCCCTTCCCTGATAGTGACGGCACCTGGAATGAGTTTGGAGCCTGGGGGATGGGGAAGGGTGGAGACTATGAGTTTAGTACCAGGTGTCTTTCCTAAATATCAAGATGCCGGGTGCTGGGTCAGTGTGAGTCAGAGCAGGAAAGGGCTGGGGCCGATAGCTCTAGCTTTCATTGCCAGCTGCCCCACTTACTGGCTGTGTGACTGTGGAGATGCCACTTACCCTCTCTGAGCCTCATCTGAAAAGAGGGGTCATAGTGCCTGGTCCAGGGTGTTTTTATGAGTGTTACATGAGCTATTGCAGATACAGTGCTTAGCATGACCCTCCCACTAACCCTCCCCCTGCACCTCCCAGGGATCCTGGAGTTCTTTCACCACCAGCTGAAGGACATCATCGAATACGCAGAGCTCAAGACTGACGTGTTCCAGAGCCTGAGGGAGGTGGGCAATGCCATCCTGTTCTGCTTGCTTATCGAGCAAGCTCTGGTGAGTCCTTAGCCCCAGGAATTGGCGTGTCTCCAGGCTAGAAGGGTCCCCCCACTGCAACAGATGCCCGAGGCCCCTCCAGCACATCCCACCTGGGAGCCCTGCCACTCAGCTGTGCGCTGTTCCAGGGCGGGCACGCGCTCCTCTCCTTTCCATTCAGACCTCTCTGACACCCAGATACTGGGAGAAGCAGGTCCTGGAGTCAGAGGGGCCTGGCCTTCCCCACCACTGCCCCCCTTCCACTAGCAGCAGGGCCCCGGCAGTCTGTCAGAGTCTGGGTTTCCATTCCCTTGTCAGATACAAGATAACTCCTCGCGACCACAGGCCAGGCATTGTGCTGGGGGGTGCAGTGCAATGTCCTGAGTGGCGGAGAGGAGACCTGCCCTGAAAAGTGTCTACGGAAACGATGTTTTCACTGGCAGAACAAGCGCTGTGAGGGACGATTGCCACATCTGGAGGGTACACCTGTAGTGTGGTCTTGAGGGCAGGGGAGGACCTCCCTGAGGAGGGGGCCTGAAAACTGATCAGGAACTGGCCTCATGGAGAATCAGGGACAGCTGTTCCGGGCTGAGGGGAGAGCACATAGTGCTTTCTTCGTTTGTTGTCATGGAAGACAGGGATTCTCACCCTGCAAGCAGTTTAGACATGAAAGTGAAAGTTGCTCAGTCGTGTCTGATTCTTTGCGACCCCATGGACTATACAGTCCACGGAATTCTCCAGGCCAGAACACTGGACTGGGTAGCCTTTCCCTTCTCCGGGGGATCTTCCCAATCCAGGGATCAAACCCAGGTCTCCTGCATTGCAGGCAGATTCTTTACCAGCTGAGCCACAAGGGAAGCCCCAAGACATGTAAGAGCTAAATAACTGGTTTGAATTATGCTAATGGGCAAAAACACGAGTCCCTGTGCTTCTGCATCTCGGGACCACACAGAGCTTGTTCGTGGCTTGCTCATGGAGGCTGCGTTCTCCACACCCTCCCAGCGCTCTCCACTCAGCTCTGGTCCCGTAAGGCGTCCACAGGTGGGCCTGGCCCTCTAGGCACAGGGGAATGGGCAGAGCCAGTGCTGTGGAAGGAAAGGCATGGTTCTCAGGACGCAGCAGGAACATCTTTCAGCATCCATTCCTGCCATCCTCTGTCCACACACACATTCAGCAGAAGGGTATTGAGAACCTGCTCATTGCCAGGTGCATCCTTAAGTGGCAGGTCAGTGGCCATGAATAAGACAGACAAATAATTGCCATTTTTATTCTGGAGAGGGTGATGATAGAAGCGGTAAACAACCAGAGACATGTGTGCAGAGGGTAGGTGCTGTGAAAGAATAAACAGGGAAACAGAATAGCTCGCGAGTCGCAGGTGCTGGGAAGCATGTGCTGGTTTTGGAGATGATGAGGTCTCTGAGAAATGCTGAGAACCCTGGAGTGAGCTGGTGTGAAGAAGCAGAGTGGATCAGGTTGGGGCTGAGGTGGGAGAGGCCGGGGCCTCAGTCCTGGGCCAAGGGGGCACCTCGGGAAGCCTCGGGATGCTGTAAGCGGTTGGAGGGGGCCGGATTCTGATTTATTGTTTTAAAGGCCCTTTCGCTGTTTGGAGAAGCAGCAGCCAAAAGGTGAGTGAAGGGCCAGGCTGTTTGCAGTTGTCCAGTTTGGCAGGGTCGTCTTGGAGGCACAGGGAGAGGGGCAGAAGGAGGAGGAATTTGGAAGGAGGTGAAGTGGAGGTAGAGGCGGCAAGGAAGCAGTGAGAGCACAGACTCAGAACGAGAGCCCGAGAGGGTTCGTCCTCTGGACGTGTGAGCTGCGGCGAGCCGGCCCTGTCCACATCGGTGCCTCGTGTCTGCAGCCGGGGATCTGGATCAGCTCTTCTCTTGGACCCTTCCCTCCTGACAGTCTCTGAAACACAGTCTATTTCGTGGGGAGTAATAGCCTCTCTGTTCCCCTCAAAATGGACTAAGTGTTCCTCTTCATGGTAACAGGTTTTTAAACATGGTTCAGCGGGCCTGGTTGCTATGGCAACATAGCCATCAGAAGTCACAAGGATAAGACACACAGGAGAAACCACTCAAGGCCTCAGGAAGATGAGGAGACGTGCAGGTGGGGGAGGGCAGGTCCCTGAGGGCCCAGTTCCCAGTGTCTGTCATGAGTTGTTCTGCACAAGGAGCATCAGTTAACTTCCCACGTACAGACCCCCAAGAGGCAGACTGTGGACGGGGCTACGAGGAAAGGAAATCCTGTCTCAGGCATCCCTGCCTGCATGGTCAGTTGCAAATACCACTGCGGTCAACAGAACACTCACATCAAAGGCCTTCAGAGCTGAGAGAGACCCCAACAGTTTATATGGCCCAACCTCCTCTATGCATGTTAGGAAAGGAGGATCAGAGAGGGTGTAACTCACCTGAAGTCACACAGCACATCAGTAGCAGAAGTGAAAGAACAAAAGCGTGGGTTTCTGGTACTGATCGTCGTCCTTAGGGGAATCTGAGTGGGGAGGAGACAGAGCAACAATCAGGGCTTGGGACTTCCTGGTGGTCCAGTGGTTAGGACCCTTCGCGCTTCCACTTCAAGGACACAGATTCAACCCCTCGTGGGAACTAAGATCCCATGAGCCACATGGGAGGCTGTGAGCTCTGCTTTCTACTTAGACAGCTGGAGAAATCCCCAAGATAAGACAGTGCTTTCTGAGACTAGAATGAGGCAGGAGCTTTGGGGAACTTTTTAATTTATGAAGCAGGAATAAATATTTAAATGACTTTGATTATTCTTATTAAATAGAAGGACTAATAACAGAAAAGAAAGAAAGAAAGGAGGAGGAAGGAAGGAAGGAGATGATAAATGTCCATAGAGGAAAGGTGTTTAAACTGGAATGAAGCATGAAGGTGTCTTGCACATACAACACAGAAAATGGTGAAAGACATAACAATGAGTAGAAAGAGAGTGAGTTCCATGATAAGACACACATTGTGCCATACAAGCAAAACAAACAAAGCCCACGAAATAACCCTCCATTAGGGGGAAAAATCTGGGAAAATCATCCTAAATAGTTCAGTCATTTTTTCTAGGTATTAGAGAGGGAGCTAGGATTAGAGGGCAACAGAGACGTTTGCTGTATCTGGATTGTTGAATTTTTTATAAGGGATATATATTCATGTATTATCATTGACTAAAAGTTAATTAAAATGATACAAGTAGTATATCATAGTTTCAGGAAAACTGGAAGGATACAGGAAAATATAAGATGAGAAGCCTTTTGCCCACTGGTCTCTTGTATTCTTCTAATAGCTTTACAGAGTTTTGTCCTGTGGTTTGGGTCTATATCTGTATATATGTACAAAAACCTTCTCTTGCTGTGTGGCTTGCCTTTTTAAAACAGATTATTAATATGTCATTGATTTGAAAATGGATGGACTATAAATTGAAAAGGTTGATCTCCTGGACAAAAATATGTGTTCTGTAAGTTCGGTGCTTATGAAAAATCAAGGATGCGGTAGCAGAACAGAAATGTTCACACCCGCGGGGTGGGTTCTCGTTTGCTCAGTGTCTTTAATGAAGGGCTAGTAAGCATGCTGGCTCAAACGGTAAATAATCTGCCTGCAATGCAGGAGACCTGAGTTCGATCCCTGGGTTAGGAAGATCCTCTGGAAGAGGGCATGGCACCCCACTCCAGTATTCTTGCCTGGAGAATTCCATGGACAGAGGAGCCTGGCGGGCTACAGTCCATGGGGTCACAAGGAGTCGGACATGACTGAGCGATCTTCACAAGGCACAACAAGTATAGAGTAGTTCAGCTGACCCTAGAACAGCACTGGGGCTAGAGGCGCCTACCCTCTCTGCAGCCAAAAAGTCGTGTGTAGCTTTGCAGTCGGCCCTTTGTATCTGCTGTTCCATATCCACGGTTCCAATCTGTAGATTCAACCAGCCATGAGTTATAATACTGTAGTATTTACAATTGAAAAGTATCTGAGTAAGTGGACCCATGCTCTTCAAACCCATGTGTTCAAAGGTCATTTGTATATGGAGTATGCAGTATTCTCACTGCATAGACTAGTTGGATCACCCATTTTACTGTGGATGGATGTTTTGATTGCTTACTGTTTGATAACACTGTGAATAAAGATACCATAATGTTCTTATATATTTCTTTTGGCAGAAATGCTCTCATTTTTTAATTATTAATTTTAAATAATTATTAGTCTTATTAAATCATTACTCTAGCATATACCTCTTTTTTTTCTTTTTATTTTTTTGGGCATGCAGTGTAGTATGCTGGATCTCGGTTACCCAACCAGGGATTAAGCCTGTGTTCCCTACATTGAAAGTGCAGTCTTAACCACTGGACTGCCAGGGAAGTCCCCTGTGTGGTCTCTTTTTTATTGGGTAAATACCTAGTAATGGAATAGCTGGATTGATGTGGAGACATTATGTTTAGCTTCAGTAGATACTGCCAAAAAGCTATACAAGGTGGTTGTACCAGTATATACTCTGTTCAGCAATGCGTGAGAGTTTTCATTTCTTCACATCCTCGTGAACAGTTGGATCGTCTGTCTTCTCAGTTACAGCCGGTGGATATGTTGTGATATCTCACTATGGTTTTGATTTCCCTGATGACTAAGGATGCTGAACTCTTTCCATATGGTATTCCCATTTGGACAGTCTCTCTTGTGAAATGTTGTTCAGTATTTTTGCCTATTTTATTACTGAGTTATCTTTTCCTGTTGATTTGTAGCCATGATTTATATACTGTCTGTGAGTGTGTTAGTTACTCAACTGTGTCCAACTCTTTGCAACCCCGTGGACTGTAGCCTGCCAGGCTCCTTTGTCCATGGGATTCTCCAAGCAAGAATACTGGAGTGGATTGCCATTTTCTTCTCCAATATACTGTAGTTACATGTATTACAAATATATTTCTATGGCATGTCTTCCAATGAACGGAAGTTCTTAAGGTTTATTGTATTTCTTGTTTACATTTTCCTGCGTGGTTGATGCTCCTGTGACTTGTTTAAAGAGATCTCCCCTATTCTTAAATCATGAAAATAAGTTATCTTCTGAGAGTTTCAGAGTTTAGCCTCTCCAGGCTCAATAGACCTTTAAGTCTATTACTCACCTGGAATGGATATTTGTGTTGAGTGGGAAGTAGAAAGCCAACTTCATTTCTTTCCTAAGTTGCCTCAGCACCACTAATTGAAAAGCCCTCTTTCTCCCTGGACTGCAGACGTAGTTCTGTGTCTGTCATTTATCAAGTGTCCACAAAGGGCTGGTCATGGGAGGCTTTTAACGAATGCTGCTGCTGCTGCTAAGTCGCTTCAGTCGTGTCCGACTCTGTGCGACCCCATAGATGGCAGCCCACCAGGCTCCGCCGTCCCTGGGATCCTCCAGGCAAGAACACTGGAGTGGGTTGCCATTTCCTTCTCCGATGCATGAAAGTGAAAAGTGAAAGTGAAGTCGCTCAGTCGTGTCTGACTCTTCGCGACCCCATGGACTGCAGCCTATCAGGCTCCTGTGTCCATGGGAGTTTCCAGGCAAGAGTACTGGAGTGGGGTGCCATTGCCTTCTCCGCTTTTAATGAATACTTGAATCAAATCTGAAATGAACCATATTTGTTAGGTATCTGTTTATAAACCTATTGTGTTTTTAAAGGAAATTCTATTACTAGTGACTAGTATCGCCTCTACTATCTTTTACTGTGAGAAATCATAAGGGAAGTATCCCACAATGCGAAGTTTTGGTTCAAATGTTGTGTGGTTTTCAAGCCATCAGCTCATTATTTGCTATGCCAGTGCACACCAGGAGAGGGCCCTATTCGTTCACGGGAGCAAGGGAGGTCGGCATCCCTGCAGAGGAGGTAGCCCTTCTGCCTGCCTTTTGCTGCCGGACCTCCCATCCAGGACTTGAGAGTGTTTGCTGCCTTAGGCCCTGTTGTTTATTTATTTTCTCATCCTAATAACTAAGTGAGCCATAGTCATACTGGTCAGTCATGAGTGGTTCTTACCTTTACAGGAATTGAGGACAGTTCAGCCCCAAACTCATAGATCTGAAGGCTGGTCAGAGGTGCGAGAGTCGTCAGGGGCCATCCAGGGCAGGTGTCTTGACCTCAGCACCGCTGACATCAGGGGCCAGATAGTCCATAGCTGGCGGTACCTCCCGTGTGTGGCAAGTTGCTGAGCTGCATCTCTGGGCTGTGCCTGCTAGATGCCAGGAGCACTTCCCCAGTTGTGACAACCAAAAATGTCTTCATCTACTGCTTAATATTCCTTTGGAGGACAAACCCTCTCCCTTGCTGAGAACTACTGATCTGATGCAATCCTAGTTCCACAGTTCGCAGATAGGAAACTAAGGCCCTGAGAAGGAGATAACCTTCTCTGAGCTGCAGCTACTCAGCTAGTGCAGGAGTTAAGACAAGAACCCAAGACCCTCACAGTTCAAGTACTCAAGGCCAGACAGCTGCTCTGCTGAGCTTTGCAAATTGCTGTTGGCTTTTGTTTTTATTTTTGTTTTAGTTCCAGCTCCACGTCTGACCCCTCTATTTCCTGCTTCCACTATGTAGTCCATTTTCTTTAATTTTGCTTTTCTCATGGCATAACTGAAATCAATTCATTGCTAGAAAACAGAGAGGTTCAGAAAGAATAAAACAGAAACCATAGTGCCACACCAAGATAACCATTGTTCACATTTCAGTGTGTTCACGTTCCAGCATATTACTTTTCCATATATATATATATTTCTTTTTTTTTACTTTGTTTAGTTATAAAAGTAATAGTCACCAAGCTGAAAAGAGAGGTTACCTCTGTGGGGTGTGATGCAGGCAGGAATAGGTGATAGGAGTCCTCTATACTGTACATTTATTGTTTGAATTCAGTGCAGTAAGATTTATTGTTTTTCTTCCTTTAAAGGAAATACACCCACGCTTAAAAAATACACATGGTCCCGATGCATGGGAAATCAGAAGCAACCCCCCCACCACCACCCACCGCCCAACTCAGACTCTCACTCCATATTCCCACCTCTACTTGATCCACTTATTTTGCCCTTCACCCTGAAAAAAGACACCCCCAGCTACACAGGACATGGATTCTGTCCCTACATCCAGGCACCATCAAGTGGCTCCCCTTGGCCTGAGTGTGTGAGTTTCTTCCAGCCCAGACCCTGAACCCAGTGGCTTTCTTGATTGGAAATGAGCCAGGATTTGTGGGAAGAAAAGCAGAATCTTTGCAAGTAGGCCCCCAGCTGAAAGCTTCACACGTGACTGTAATGTGCAGCCAGGGAGGAAAGCCCTGTTCTGGAGGCTGTCTTCTCAACTAGCGTTGCCACAGTAGTCACTGACATGTTGTCACGATTCTTGCCCTATCTACAGACCCCTGCTCCTGTTATTTATGTAATAATTGTATCTAAAATGACTTTTAACCTTAAACTTCTTTTAAAAGGAAACTTCATATCATTTTCCATTTTAAAAAACCATTCTTTCTCGCTGCCATTAGAAAGCAACCAAAATAATAAATCCAATCAAAACAAAAGATGATGACATAATTCCAGTTGCTGCCTGCCTGGGCCCCGAGTGAGGCCTGCACATTTTCTCTGTTAAAAAGAGACATTAGCAAACGTTACAGAAGTGGGAAGACCTACTGCTTCCAGATGGAGACCTCATCGTTGAAGTTGTCAGAAAGATTAACAGGAAACCGAAAAGGAAAAAGACATTCTCACTGTGACTGTTAGGAAATTCCACTGCCCTGGACCCCCTCATTTCCCACCCTTTGGAAAATGCCAACCTTGGGAGATGCTAACATGCATTTGTGGGAAAGGAAAAGCTGCTTTCTGGGTCCGTTTCTTGGCCATAGATCTTTCCTAGTTGACAGACATGATTCTCATCTAGAATAATAATCATTAATTTTCCCCTTGATGGTTCAGGGGCTAGGGGAAGGGGTGGAGGGTGAGACATAGTAATACAGAGTATTTTCATTATTCAAGGGAGGCATAGTCTGGTAGGGAAAGACCACCCCCGCACACACGCATAATCAGATAAACCTAAGTTGCTGGTTTATTCAGCCAGGGCTACAGAGAGCTCCTGGAAATGATGGAGCGGGGAGCGGATGTAACAAACCTCAACAGAGCTCTCCACTGCGCCTGGAGTCCCAGTGAGGGGCTGGAAGCTGCAGCTCATACTTTGCGTACAAAGGAGGGCCGTGGTGGATGTGGGAAGCCTCATTTCTTGACTGTTCCAGCGGCCCTGTATCCTTGGGGCTTAACATCAGTCCGCAGGAAGTACTGACACTGACATCTCTATGCATCCTTATAAGGGAATGTTTAGATGGCTGGGCCTGTCCTGCCACCCACAGCCTGCGGGAGAGCCAGAGCTGGGATTCCTGTGGGGTGCTCCACCTCAAGTGTTCCAATGCATTTCTCCACACTCACTTGACAAAGACAAAACAAAAATGTATCCGTGTTATTGTCTTTGTTGTCTCAAGACTCAGAATGTTATTTGAGAAAATACTGTTTTGAGAATGGTTTGATGCTTCCCCTTAGGAAATCAGCTAAAATGGGTACATAGTTTTCTACCCAGAAGCAGAGCCTAAAGGTAGAATCTAATGCTGTTCTACATAAATCTGACACACGTAAGATCACACTGTTTTTAAAAATATATGTATCCTGAATCTTTATGATATCCGTTAACCAAGAGATATCAAGTTCCCAGTTATCCTTCTAGAGTGAGTGAGATGGGAACATGAAGTTTTGCGGTATTTCATGGAAATCCCTCATAGTTCATCAGTTTTAAATTAAATAAATAGAAAAGGAAAATATTAAGACTGAAAGCAAAGTAAAATACTTATCCCTTGAATTTTTATGTGGATTTCTTTCAATAAAGTATTTTTGCATCCTGACTCCAGAAACCTCTTAATTTTACTTGCTCTATTAACAGAGAGCACTTTTACAGTAGCTCTTGATTGTTACGATCATCTAGAACTGTGATACGTTAGTGGCTGTCCTAAGCAATAGGAATAATAAGCATTGGTGTGGCACTTGGCAAGTGTAGCAGTTGTCACTCATTAGCCCCTCCCAGGGAGGACCCTGTGCAGAAGCGGGAGCACACATCAGTTCCCAAATGAGAGAATCATTAGAGAACTTTCTGATAGAGCAAGGCTTTCCCTGGTGGCTCAGATAGTAAAGAATCTGCCTGCAATGCAAGAGGCTTGAGTTCAGTCCCTGGGTTGGGAAGATCCCCTGGAGAAGAGAATACCCACTCCAGTATTCTTGCCTGGAGAATTCCATGGACAGAGGAGCCTGGCAGGCTACAGTCCATGAGGTCAGAAAGAGACAGACACAACTGAGCGACTTTCACTTTTCACTTGGTAGAGCAACTGCTTCATCTTTACACTTTAGAAAACTCATCATGATCGGATCCTGGATCCCCAAAAAAATGCTATAAAAAGACTCCTTAAGAACAGTCAGGAAATGTTAGTATGTTATATGATATCAAGAATTTTTGATGTAGGTGGTCACAATACTGAGGTTACAGGGGAGGATGTCCTTTTTAGGAATTGCGTGCTGAAGTATTTAAGAATGATTGATGCAGTGGCTTCAGCTCGCTTTCAGATAATTCAGTAAATCAGAGAGTTAAAGCAGATATGATAAAATGTTCACTAGGACTCTACATCAAGAGCATAGGGATGTTCGTAGTTCTTTCAGATGTTTTGTGTTTAATATGTCTGACATTTTTCATAGTACAAACTTGAGGGCTGTGTGAAGGAAACTGCATCATAGAATCTGGAAAGTTAAGAAAAAGGGTCATTGAGCAGACAAGGTCATGAGGTAGAAGAAGGAAGAAAATTTATAAGGGGGTTTTTGTTGTTGTTGTTTTTTAGCTACTTCTGCTAGTTGGTGAGATTTATTCTTGGTAACATAAGCCCCAGAGCTACTTCTGACCTCATTTCTGAAATTTATTGAGGCATCTGCTAGTGCCAAACTCAGCCATGACTCTCATGCTGCCCATCTGTTTGATTCATGAGCAGGAAATAGCAGTTCAGGACCATAGAAAGCCAAAGCTGGCCAGTGTGAATTAGAAGGAGGCCTCTCAGGCCTGTGAGCACCCCTGGGAGCACACCCGGAACACCACAGTCGGCTGCCCTCCTCCCAGGATCCATGGGGGTGAGACCCTCTCTCTGCTTCTGGGTCTTTGAGAGAAAAGAAAACAGTAGTTCCTTTTCCCTATGCTCGACTTAAGGCTTCCCTGGTGGCTCAGAGGTTAAAGCGTCTGCCTCCAATGTGGGAGACCTGGGTTCGATCCCTGGGTCAGGATGACCCCCTGGAGAAGGAAATGGCCATCCACTCCAGTATTCTTGCCTGGAGAATCCCATGGACGGAGGAGCCAACTTACAAGACATGTTTCCATGCAGCTTCTCTGATGGTCTCTCTGCCTTTCCATTCTTGCTCTGTGGGCAGTTTGCTAGTAGGTAAAGCATTAAGGAAATAAAAAAACAGAGCTCATTTGCCCATGGAGCAGCAAAAAGATTTTCATACCATTGTAAATCAGATCATGATACTCTCCAGCTTCAAACTGACAGGTAGCTTCTCATTACTGAAAAATCTTTACTTTCAATTTATCAAGTATAGTTGTTTTATAATGTTTTGTTGATCTCTGCTGTCATTGGTACTAAATATTCAAAGTCCTGACTTTGGCCTTCGAAGTCCCAATAATGGCCCAGATTATTCAGCTGTACCTTTCCTTCAAGGTGTATTGTGTCATACACCTTAAACTTACATTGCCGCTCTCTCCTGGCTACCAACCTGACCCTTGAAGGTCAGCTTGCTACTGCTGCTGCTAAGTCACTTCAGTCATGTCCGACTCTTCATGACCCCATAGATGGCAGCCTACCAGCTCCTCCATCCATGGGATTTTCCAGGCAAGAGTACTGGAGTGGGTTGCCATTGCCTTCTCCAGAAGGTCAGGCTAGAGATGAGAAGTCTGAGGTTCCCCCAAAGACCTGCATCAGGACCAAGGCTGACTCTTACTGTCCTTGGCTTCTACCCTAATGCTTGGTGATATTTACCCCCTTGGCATTTATAATTCAGGGGCAGCCAGAGCACCCCCAAAACAAAGCATCTCTTCTACTTTCTGTCACAGTGTTTGAAATTCTCCTATTAGGGACTTACTTTGTTGATTTGAAATGTTCTTTGATCTTTAGAAGCCAGCTAAAATACCAAGTCCACTGAGACTGGGAGATAGATAATGCTATGAAAGTCAGTTCTTCAACGGGTATTCATTTGCCAGGTAATTATGAGGAGTAGGAAGATCACTCAAGAAAGGGTATAGCGGAACAAAAAGACCTCCTCCAGGCATAAACAGAAACAAACCAAAGAAAAACACTGAAGTAGAAGCTCATAGAAACTCTGTACTGTGCTTGGTGAGATGTTGAGAGTATACACTAAGTGATGAAAAGAGTTTACAGAAAAGTGCTATTTTATATTCCATTCTCATTTTAAGATATATGCTTAAATGTTTTATGCACAGTAAAAACTGGCTGGACAGACCCTAGAAGGTTATCAATGATAACCCCCTGCATGATGAGGTTATAAATGTTCCTTTTGTAAAAAAAAACAACAAAAAAAAGTGTATCTGCAATTTCTATTTTTTAAAAAATAGCCCAAAATAAAGGAAGGGGTAGAGTGACAATTTTAAAAAACATATCTAATGTTCTGTGCAGTGACTGTATCTGACTACAGTGCTGTATTGTATATTTGAAAGCTGCTGAGAGAGTACATCTTAAATGTTCACAACAATAAGAACAAAAGTGGTAACTGTGTGAGGTGAAGAAAGCGTCAACTAACCTTATTGTGGCAATCATTTTGCAATATATATGTGTATCAATCGTTGTGTCATACACCTTAAACTTACACAGTGTAGTATGTCAATTATATCTCAGTGTATCTGGGGAAAAAAGCTGTGTAGGCTAAATTAATAGTTTTTCAAAGGATAACCTTTTCCTCGAGGCTGAATTAAATATTGGGTGCATTTCCAGAAGAAAATGACAGATGTCCAATCAGATAGCACGTGGAAAGTGGTTAAAATGTCGTTGTTGTTGATGGCTCTTGGAAATCAAGGATAACAAATCTGTAACCTAAGTGCCGGTGCCCTTGTTCTAACCTAAGGCAGATATTCATGGGCCATCCTGCTGAGTCTGGTGTCACAATCCTCTCCAGGAACACCCACTGCCTCTCAGCCATGGTCGGTACTTGAGATGACCCCGGGGCCATCACTAACACATTTGTGTTAGTGGCAAATCATGAAAAGGTATCTTTTCTCGAGATCTTATGCCTTCTTCTTTTGCAATATTAATATATTGATTTTTTCGGAGACCAAAATACATCTGTTGGAAAATCATTATAAACAGCCCATATCTGATGTCTACCATATATTTGAAACCCCCTAGGATGGGATATTCCTGGGTAGTATACTATCTTCATAAACCATTCCCAGCAACCCTGGGTGATACTTTTTTTTGTCATCTCTACTGGAGATCCACCCCCTCCCCTAAAATAAATCCTTCTCACTCTCCTCCAGAAAGAGTGGTCTGAGACCCCTGGAAATGGCCCAGGTGTCCTGACATGCTAGCACTGGAGTTTGTCCTACTTTGGTATTTAGGAGGCAACTGAACTGCCCCCTTCCTCTTGGTCAGTTGTACAGCCCATAGAAGAAGGCAGTATGGCAAAACATAGGATGCTAACTAGATGTTATTAACCAGTCAGTTGTTTCCATTTCTAGGCAACATGACGGAAGGCTGATAGAAGGCAAACTATGGGTCTTTGTTCCAATTAAAACTCAGACTTCATTCCATTTTTTCCCAGTCCCTGAATTTGCTAATTTCACACTTCAGCGATTTGCAATGAACGCAGTTCCCTGGGGCCTTTGCCTGTTGCATTGCAGACTGTATTGCAGCCCAAGCCTCTCCCTCCCAACACCTAGCAGTTTGGGTGTGCAACCCAGTGGTTCTGAAGATGTATCCTAGGTGGCACAGTCCACTGGGCTTCATGATGAGTTCGGGAAACTCAGAAGGTGAGGGCATTTTCCGCCCAGCAGATTCTAACTGGTCAGTTAGAGTTTTGAAATCAGTGTTTCCTACTTGAGACGTGCTGTAGTCACATTGGAATCCTCATGCCTTGATGCCTCTCAGGAAAGACCTTTTTCCACTCTTTCCATCCAAGGCTGTAAAACTCATTGAGTGGAGTGCAATGAAAGAGCAGGGTGAGGTTGGTTTTAGAGAAGATGATTGTCCTATAGGCCCAGTGACCATATTAAATAAGAAGTATTACCATATTTATTTATACTTTGCCTATATCCAAAAGAATATGCAATACCTTTTAATTAAGAAATTGTTTCACTGAGTCTGGAGACCGTTACACAGAACAAGACCAAAAAGCATTAAGAGGCAGAGGAGATAACCAGGGCATGTTATATAAGGCTCTCTCAGCCCAATTTCAGGTTGATTTCCCTGGTACTCTCCTGGACAGGGTGCATCTTTGGACTTAGAAATCTGGGATTCAGGTCTCATCTCTGTTTGACAGCTGTGAGCCACTGGTTGCTTTTTGCTGTTGTAGTTCAGTCACTAAGTCATATCCAAGTCTTTGTAACCCCCTGGACTGTAGCACGCCAGGCTTCACTATCCTTCACTATCTCCCAGAGTTTGCTCAGATTCATGTCCATTGAATCACTGATGCTATCTAACCATCTCATCCTCTGTCCCCCTCTTCTCCTTTTGCCTTCAATCTTTACCAGCATCAGGGTTTTTTCTAATGAGTCACCTCTTTGCATAAGATGTCCAGAGTATTAGAGCTTCAGTGTTAGTCCTTCCAATGAATATTCAGGCTTGATTTCCTTTAAGATTGACTGGTTTGATCTCCTTGCAAGTCTCTCTCCCTCTCAAAGAGTGTTCTCCAGCACCACAATTCGAAAGCATCAATTCTTTAGTACTCAGCTTTCTTTTGATCCAACTCTTGCATCCATACATGACTCCTGGAAAAGCTGTAGCTTTGACTATACAGACAAAAGTGATGTCTCTGTTTATCATAGCTTTCCTTCCAAAGAGCAAATGTCTTTTAGTTTTGTGGCTCTGGTCACCATCTGCAGTGATCTGGAGCACAAGAAAATAAAGTCTGTCACTGCTTCCAGTTTTTCTCCTTCTATTTGCCATGAAGTGATAAAACTGGGTGCCATGATCTTAGTTCTTTGAATGCCAAGTTTTAAGCCAGCTTTGTCTATCTTGGATGGCCGTGCATGGCATGGCTCATAGCTTCATTGAATTACACAAGCCCCTTCGCCATGACAAGGCTATAATCCATGAAGGGGATGAACCACTGGGGAAATAGGTTAAATCCCCCAAGGTGCTGGGGTTAAATCCCCCAAGGTCCATATTTCTCCAGAGCCTTTGTATGAAATGAGGTTACTAGAACCCCTTCCCTCCTCTTCCCACAGCCCAGCAAGGAGCTTTGACTTGCCTTCCCTGGAAGTTCCCTAATACAGAGGGGTCTGACTGCCTGCAGCTCACCAACCCACCCCTCCCTCACTCAGCCACCAAGCGAATGATCTCCTGCTCTGTACGCACCAGCCACCTCATCTCTGACCTCATCTTCCCTCTGTCTGTGATTGCGTCTTTCCCAGCCCATCCTGCCAGACCCATCATTACCTCATTCCCCCCAGGTCTTGTGTTTATCAAACGCCTGTTCTCTGCAAGACACTTGGTGTTATTTCTCCCTCCTTTGAGTCTCCAGAGCCCTTGGTTGCCAATTTCCTTTGTACCTAGTGATTCTGTTTATTTCCCAGTCACAAGTGTCCTTAACCCTCTTCCTCCATTAAATTACAATTTTATTAAAATCTAGTTTTTCCAGTCTTAGCTGTCATCATGTCTCCTGCAGCATCCAGGCCCCACTCTGGTCAGAAAACAGTAAGCACTCTGTGAATGTTTTATGAACTGAAGGGAGGAAGGAAAGAGGTAACACTGAGTGCATTCTGCCCCACACCTGGCTGGAAAGGTGGCCTGCCATCCTTGTTCGGGTTATGTGCTGGTAGATGTGGACGTGCCCAAAATTTATCAGTCTCCCCTTCATCACAAGTGCCACTGTGCACTTTCTCTTTCTCTGGTCTCATAGAGTCAGAGAAATTGAAATACCTGGAAAAATCCAGTTCCCTGGAGAAGTGCCCACTCACACCTTGCACTTGTGTATTCCTTTCCCCTGGAGTCCATCCCATCCTCATGTTGTTGATTCCCAAGTTTGGGTCCACTTTGTGGACTCCGCGGGGCCCTAGGCCTTGTGTCTGCTTGCCTTTTAGACAGCTTCTCTTGGATGGCCACAGAAAATCGCCTTGCCCAGATATGTTCTCAGCTTCCTTCTGCCTGCAGTCTTGCTGTGTCTTCTGACCCTGTGAGTGGCCAGGTACACATGTCCTTTCTCTCTCTCTGCTGACACGTCCAGTCTGCACTTGGCTCTCTGGCATCTGCTTCCCACTGTCTCCTTGGCCACTACTCCAGGCCTTGCTATCTCTTGCTTGGCTTATTCCAGCACCCCTTTTGCTCCCCAACCCCACAACCTCCCACCATTACTGCCTTTCTCTCTTGCAGCCAAAAAGTGTAAATGCATTTAATCATGCCACTTCCCTGATTAAAACCATCAGGATAGCATCCAAACATCTAAACAAAGTTTACAAGATCCTGCTCAGCCCTCTTTCCTTATCTCATGCAACCTTCCCCCAGCACTGAAAGCTTCAATCTTATTCAACTGTCAGCCTCTGTCCCACTGCAGTCCCTCTTGCTTTGGGGCCTTTGGCAGGTGCTGTTCACTCTTCCCAACACTTAGCCTTGGTTCATGTCTCAGCATTTCCTTCTCCAGAAAGTCTTCCCCATCATCCTCCCCAGAAGTCTGGATCGGTGGCCCCTGTTACGTATTCCCACAGCTCCCACATACCCCAATACAACACTTACTAGAACTGCCCATGTTACTCACGTCCCTCCTCATCTTGGTAAGGACCGTGCATTGGGTCTGCCTCACTTCCTATTGTAGTTTCACCTCACAGAGCGACTTGGTATAGCAGATGCCTACTATTTGCTGAGTGAATGACTTATTTTCTGCTCAGGCTGCATCCTAGTCAGAATGAAAGTGTTGAGAGTTTGGCACCTCCTTGTTTGGTCTCTAGATGATATTATACCCATGTTCTCTATAGTCCTGTGATGGCCTTTCAGAGCAAGTGAAATGCAGGTCCTACGTGTGGTTGGGCCCTCTAAGAAGACTCCTGATAGCTGTTTGCATGGTATATGAGATGCTGCTCGGATTCTCCCTCAGAAGTACCCTGGGCTGTGGCTGGATTACAGAGCCCAGCCTACAAACAGCTTGGTCGGGACATGGATGAATAAGCATGCTAATCAGTTTTAAAGAGAAAACTACTGGAGACTGAATGGGGCTTGGAAGACTCCTAGATGCTGAATCTTTGAATGGGACTGGTGCCAAGCCTAGGAAAGGACCCTTACAGACCGTTTACTCCAACCTCTTCATTTTGTTTCCTTTAAACTATTCTTAATTGCACATGAAAAATAGTATAAATGAGATTATAATGAAAAGCTTCATTGGCTCCACTGCACCTCCCCCCACCTGCATCTCCATCCCCAAGGCAACCTGCTTTAATCGCTTCTCTTTCTAGTTCTTCTAGTTGTTATCTCCATAATGCGTGGTAATATGAGGTTAATCTCTGTGTCTTCATGAGCAACTTTGAACAATGTTTATTGACTCCCTAATTGGAAAGATGAAATTTTAGGTCATTTACATCTGTTCCCTCTCTTCCTCTCAATATTTGATTATGTCACATTTTTTAATTTATCTCGTCCTATCTTGTAATCAGAAATAGCATACTTACACGTCTGTCAGTAACATTATTTAGCATCTTGACTCTTTGCATGAAAGATGAGGACACCAACAGACCTCACTTCCACTGCTAGACTTCTGTCTCCTGCTTCCTGTTGGCTGCCCTTTTCCTTTCATGTTGTCACAGCTGTATTTTCTGTGACATTTGTAGTTTGCCCTTCATCTGTGATTTTTTTCTTTAACCATAGTCTAACAAAAGGAGAAAAAGCCAAAAGCAAATACTTTTTACATTATTAATCCGATGCAAGTATTGTTCTATGCTGGACCAAGTGCCATGCTAAGATTTTATTTCCTTCTGTCTGATTCTAGCATCTAGACCCCCAAAAGCTCCTTGCTGTAAAATTCAAAAGTACTTTCAGAGTTTCTTCCAGTTATATTTTTTGAAGTAATATATGCATAGTAATAATTTAGTAAATACATCAGTTCAGTTCAGTTCAGTCGCTCAGTTGTGTCTGACTCTTTGCGACCCCATGAATCGCAGCACGCCAGGCCTCCCTGTCCATCACCAACTCCCGGAGTTCACTCAGACTTGGTCCATCGAGTCAGTGATGCCATCCAGCCATCTCATCCTCTGTCGTCCCCTTCTCCTCTTGCCCTCAATCCCTCCCAGCATCAGAGTCTTTTCCAGTGAGTCAACTCTTCGCATGAGGTGGCCAAAGTACTGGAGCTTCAGCTTCAGCATCATTCCCTCCAAAGAAATCCCAGGGCTGATCTCCTTCAGAATGGACTGGTTGGATTTCCTTGCAGTCCAAGGGACTCTCAAGAGTCTTCTCCAACACCACAGTTCAAAAGCATCCATTCTTTGGCGCTCAGCTTTCTTCACAGTCCAACTCTCACATCCATACATGACCACTGGAAAAACCATAGCCTTGACTAGATGGACCTTTGTTGGCAAAGTGATGTCTCTGCTTTTGAATATGCTATCTCGGTTGGTCATAACTTTTCTTCCAAGGAGTAAGCGTCTTTTAATTTCATGGCTGCAGTCACCATCTATAGTGATACAAGCAGGAAAATACAGGGAGGAAAAGAGAGAGGAATAGAAAATAAACACCTGAAAATCCTGCCCTGTGGAGCATTTCTTAGAAGTGTTCACACAGAGTAATCAGTAACACTGAAGAAAAAATTCTTCCCATGGTGATAAGGGAAAACATCTAGACCCGTTCAGAAAACCCAGAATAGGAGAGATTCTGTCCTAAGTCTAAATTCCCTCATGTGCCACAGACTTTCAACTTTTATTCCACTTACTTATTAAGCATTTGCTATCTGCTAGTCACTGTGCTTATTCCTGGTAATAAAATATAGTCAAAAATAATCATTTTCCCTACCTTCATGAATGTTACATTCCAGTAGAAGGAGGTAGATATTAATCGAATAGTCACATATAGATACGTACAATACAGACTGAGTTCAAATGCTAGAAAGGAAAAGAGCTTGGTTCTTTGAGGACATGTAACAAAGGAACCCCATGGGCAGAGAGGTTTTGGAGGGATCCAGGTAGTCTCCCTGGAAGGGACGATGCTTAAATTAAGATCTGAAAGAAAAGTGGGGATTTACTAAGCAAAGGGCAGGAAGATAGGTTAGTGGGCATTCCAGAGAGAAGGTAGAAATTCAGTGATGAGTATGCAGACGGTAGATTCAAATAACAGAAAGCTGCTGTCACTGGTGCAGAAAGAGCTGGTGGGGAGAGGAGTTGAGAAGAAACCCATTCTGAATGGCCTTCATAGGCCAGGGGCCAGATGGTTTCCTAGTAAAGTGGAAAGCCGAGTGTGATCCTTCAGAACAGAGATTGGATGAGAGTTGGTCAGTATTAGCATAGGTGCCTGCTGTGAAGCCTGTTCAGATCCCTGACACAGGCCCAGTGTGCTCTGAACTGGACATTTTTATCAACTGTGATGACCTCCGCTCATGAATGCCAAACAAATACCTTCCACCTTTCAGAGTATGTAGCCACCTCATCATGCAAATAACCACATAGTTCATGCCTGGGAACCTTCCAGACAATGCTTTCCTACCTCTGTGAGGAAACCACACCCTTCTCTTTCCTCACCTTGATTAACAGAGAACACACAAGGAGCATGCTAACAGGAAGCACTCCCAAACAACCTCTGGTCCTGCAGGTTGCAAACCTGAGGGAGAGGCAGGGTGCAGAGAAGGGTATCTGGAACACTCCTGTCTCCCCTAAGGAAACTGAAATGGAAGCTCGTTATGTGAAATTAAAGCAACAGCATTTGTCTTGTTGTAGAGGTCCCAGAGCCTTCTTCCCCTTTCTCTAACCCCTAAGGTGGCTCCTAAGGTCAATTTATTGACATTAACAAAACAGAAAATTAACAGTTCGTGCAAGGGGTAACTTTTCTAGTAAGAAGGCATTTCAAGGAGCACAGACATTTTTAGGAAGAAAATAAAGCAAGAAAGATAAAACTTAGCAGAGAAAAAGAGAAAAAAAAGCTTAGCAGGTGGGGTATGTATACCAGCCCTCTGCTTGAAATACTTGAGTAATCTCTCATTGCACCTGAAATAAAATCCAGGCTTCATCCCATGCTATGAGACCTCACATGATCTGATCGTTCCCTACCATTAGGAACTCAGACTGTACTGATTACTTGTGTCTCTATGCTCTAGTTTACTTTCTGCCCCAGGGCCTTTGCACCTCATATCTACATGGCTGGCTCCCTCTTTTTTCATTCTTTACTTAGATAACTCCCCCTCAAAAAGATTTTCCCTAGCCTCCTCTCTGAAGTAGTCCCTTTCCCACTCCCAGTCACTCTAGCCTAGTACCCTATTGTGTCTTACCACTATCTGAAATTTTTGGTTCGTTTACTTGTTTTTATCTCTCTCAACTACAGTGGGATTTACATGAGCGCACAGATCTGCTCTAACTTGTTCAGCATCGCATCTGCAAAGCCTAGAACAATGTCTGGTACTCAATAAATATTTGTTGGATAAATGAATGTAATAGGTTTCTCATATTTGGAAGATAGTCACGTGGGTAAATAAATTCATTTATCCCTCTAAGAAACATAATATAACAAATATGCATTCATTTAATAATTTTTGCAAGACTGTCATGTACTGGGCACTGGAGATAAAAAGTAGAAATAGAGGCACTCAACATTCCTCCCTTTAAGGAGCTCATAGTATTGTGGTCAATGTGAAGAGAATTCAAGACATAAGGACTTACTGGTCATAGCAGGTGAGGAAGAGTGAGAAAATGATCCCCAGGTCTTAGACATGGCAGATGAGGTTATTGTGCCATTCCAGGAGCAAAGAAACCTGAGATAAGAAAGGGAGGAGGTCAGCTTTAGAAATGTGAAGCTTTGGAAATATCTAACAAGCAGGTAGATATCCAAATCTGGAGCTTGAAAGAGGCATCTGGCAGGAAATAGAGTTGACGGATCAAAGGCAGTGCTTATAGACTTGGGAATAGGTGAGAAAAACTGGGTAGAATAAAGCAAGAAGAAAAGAGGGACCTTAGAGAAAACCAACATTTAAAGAATGGTTAGAAGTCAGACCTGCAAGAGAATCTACAAAAGAGAAAATGAAATAATGGACCCCAGCAGAACTCATTGTCATAGTGCCTAACACATCCGGAGGACTAAAAGTTGTCCACTGCACTCAGGTGACAGAGCGGTAATCTCTGCCCTAGCCGTTGCCATGACATGATACAGCAGGCCATGATAGTTCTGTTTGCTGTGAAGGGAAGGGAAGACTAGGAAATGGAGAGAGAAGTAAAAGGCTCCTATAAGCTGCTTGGCCCTGAAAGGAGGAAAGAAATGGAAGGGTGACTGAAGATGCAGGCTAGAAAAACATTCAGTAACACTCTAAAGAGCAGAACAAGGATATTGAAAGGAAACTACTGGGAAGTTGGTTTGGTTTAAAATTCTAACCATTAGAGTTTTAAAATGGATTGGGCTACCTCCAGAAGGACTGAGATCTTGATTATCAGAGCTATCAGAGAAGACCCTGAATGTTAAGAAAGAGTAAGGTGTTCAATCAGTAATCTAGGCTTCTACTGTAAGAAACTGGAGAAAGAAAAATAAACCCAAAACAAGCAGAAGGATGGGCATAATAAAGATATGAACAGACATCAGTAACATTGAATGCAGAACTATAGGGAAATATACATGAAACTAAAAGCTGTCCCTGTTTCATTTCTGATGCTGGTGATTTGTGTCCTCTGTCTCTTTTTTTTTTTTTTTTCTGGTCTGGTCTGGCCAGAGGTTTAGCAATTTTATTATTCTTTTTATTTCTTTTCCCATTGAATCAGCCTGAATAATCAATAGCCAGGTTTTCAGATTATATAATGAATCAAAGGATCTAAGCTTAGACATAGCAAGGAAGACCAAGTTGCTTAATTTACTGGTTTGAGGAGGAACAGATTAGTTAAGAAAGGAAGGAAATTTCCCTCTCTGGCTAAGAAGCTGAGAATTACACCTAGATCAGGCAGATCCCTCTCAGTTCAATTGTCCTCCATCTGTTACCCTCACTTCAAAAGCTGAAGGGAGTTTAGGAGTTTCTTTCTTGAGCAGCTAGTTAGCCTGCTAGATTTCCAGGATGGCCATGTTCCACCCAGGCCTAGTGAAGAAAGTCAAGGGTACTCACGATTCTGATTTTCTCAGGTGCTTAGAATCCAAGAGTATCAGAGTTGAATGAAGGCTGGATTTTACCTAATTCAAATCCCCACAGTTTAAAGAAGAGAAACCAAGGCCCATGGAGGATGGCTTGTCTAGGTCCCCTCCATACCCTGTGATTTGAAATCCAGTAATCATGAACTGGTCCTGGGACAGACAGTAAGTAGACCATATCTTCCAGGCCCCCAGAGAAGGAAATGGCAACCCACTCCTGTATCCTTGCCTGGAAAATCCCATGGACAGAGGAGCCTGGCAGGCTTACACTCCATGGGGTCGCAAAGAGTCAGACATGACTGAGCAACTTCACTTCACTTTCCAGGCGTGCCTGCCCCTAATTGTCATAGTATATGTTTGCTCTTAAGCTTACTTTTATGCATAAAGAACCCCCATGAGAACCTGTCTGTCTGGGCCCTAGTCCCTGTTCTCTCACCCACTGGAGTCAAGATGGAGAAAACCCACCAGACCCAGGCCTTCACACTGAGGCATCCTGCCCAGTGGGACTGGCTACCTGCCTTGAGCCCATGAGCCTGAGCTCACCACCAACCAGTTGAACATAATCTGGGTCCATCATCCCTATCTGATCCCACAGCTTTGAATTCTTCACCAAATTCAATCTTCACCAAACTTTCAATTCTTCACCAAATTCTTTGTAAGGCTGCAATGAAAATGTACTACACACTCAGTATGTCCAGGGTCTGTGCTATGAGGCTATACATTCTCTCAATCCTGCTCATTAAAATAGCTACTGTTCTCATCCTCATTTTTCAGATAAATAAATAGGCTCAGAGAGGTTAAGCAAGGTGCTTAAAATCCCACAGCTAGTTAAGTATAGGAGTCAGGGTTTGAACTCAGGTCTAACTGACTCCAGTGTTCAAATCTTTAGTGATGAAAATTCTTCCTGGTTTAAAATAAAAGTTCTCTTTCTGTTTGCAGTCTCAGGAGGAAGTCTGTGATTTGCTTCATGCTGCACCCTTCCAAAACATCTTGCCTAGAGTCTACATCAAAGGTAAGAAACCTCTGAAAGCAGCTAAATACTTATATTACCATATGTAAAATAGATTGCCAATGGGAATTTGCTGTGTGACTCAGGAAACTCAAACAGGGGCTCTGTAACAACCTAGAAGGGTGGGTTTGGGAAGGAGATGGGGGAGAGGTTCAAGAGCGAGGAGACATATGTATGCCTGTGGCTAGTTCATGTTGGTGTCTGGCAGAAAACAACAAAATTCCCTAAAGCAATTATCCTTCAATTAAAGAATAAATTAATTTTTAAAACTAGCGATTTGAATTTGAACCTTATGCTCTTTTAATCTCAGTAAACTCAGATCTGCAGTCAGAAAAGAATAAGGTTAAAGCCTTGGGCAGCTGTTAATGCTGGAATTGTAAATGATGTTCCCAGCCTGTTTCTTGGTCCTTCTAGAACATCCCTAGTATGCTGCTGTCTAGGTTAGTCTACATCCTTCAAGTGATGAGTAACTCACCACCCCGTGAGGTAGATGATTCCACTGGACAAAGATAATAGAACATGTTTCCTTGTAGTGAGTCCTGATCACACTTGCCAGAACTAAGGAACACAGCTCTACACACTCCTTCTAAGTGCTGGAATGCAAGTACATCACCAAGTCCTCTGAGAGCTCTTCCTCTCCCATTTCCCCCGATGTGCCCTGAATCTCATGTTCTGCTTACCATTCCTTTTGCAGAGGGTGAGCGTCTGGAGGTCCGGATGAAACGCCTGGAAGCCAAGTATGCCCCACTTCACCTGGTCCCTCTGATAGAGCGGCTGGGGACCCCTCAGGTACGATCCTCCTGTCATGGACTCATAGAACTGAAAGGAACTTTAAAGGGAGAGAGAGAGCATTTGGTCCAACCTCCTCCTTACGGATGGGGAAACTGAGGCCCAGAGAGAGAAACAGAAGGTCACAGCCCACAGCCTGGTAGTGGCAGGGGCAGGTCTGGAATGAGACTTGTTGACTCTCAGGCCTACAGCCTCTATCATCTGTCCTGCCAAGAAAGAAGGAAGTCAGACAAGTATCTGTTACTCCCCGTTAAGTATTAAGAATTCTGTTATCTCTCAGAATTAAACCACCCATCCTGCAAGCCAGCAGTTCACCATTGGGTGCTGTGCTGTGCTTAGTCTCTCAGTTACGTCTGACTCTTTGCAACCCCTCGGACTGTAGCCCACCAGGCTCCTCTGTCCATGGGGATTCTCTAGGCAAGAATACTGGAATGGGTTGCCATGCCCTCCTCCAGGGATCTTCCCAACCCAGAGATCGAACCCAGGTCTCCCACATTGCAGGCAGATTCTTTACCATCTGATCCACCAGGGAAGCCCTATCTTTGCTAAAAAAGAAAAAAAAAAAAAAACAGGAACACAAGATGTTTACCACAGCATTGTTTGTTAAAGCAAAAACTGGAAGCAACCTAAATGTCACTCAGTAGTATGCTGAGTAAATAAAATGGGGTAAAATCATTTAAATGATGAATACCTGCCAAATCATAATGAAAAGGGAAAATCAGATCTAGATACATCAGTGTGGATAGATCATAAACACACAGTTAGGTGAATAAAGGAAGTTGCATGCAGGTCATGGAGTTTGAGGCTATGTGGATTTTTTTAAACACATACCAATAAACCATATAAAGTGAAACTTTTCCTAGGACATGAAAGTGCCCAGTTCATAATGGTGGCAACTTGTGAAGAGAGATGAAAGAGACAGAGATGGATAGGGAGATGAAACACAGCTTTATCTGTAATGTTCTCATATTTTCAAAGGTGAGTGAGCTCAGGTGTTAATTCTGTAGTTAAAACTCATTTTTATAAGCCTGTATCTGTATATGGAGATGAGTGAAAGAGGATCCCTGCCTTCAGAGAGCTCACAGATCGTGTGGTTAGTTGGGAAAAAGGTACCGGGAGAAAGGGAGGTTAACAGGAAGCATATATTGTCTCCTTTCAAGTTGACTCAAGTTGAATCAGGCATTTAGGGGTGGGGGGCAGGGGGCAGGGGTATTCAGGAAGAAGAGAAAATAGGGCACTGTAGTGAGGCGTACTCTGATGGCTTGTTTTATTCAACAAAACCGGCTATTTCAAAGGTTTAGGATTCAGATCCACTCTTGGACTTACATCCCTAAGGTCCTCTCTCCCGTCACAAAAGCTCATGTGTCAGAAAGCTTTCGTCCTCCTCAGAGAGCAAAAGGCAGTCTCTTCTCTCAAAAACCATGGCAAGTGTTAGAGCCCAGGGCGGAGCCCCATCTGCCCAGGTGTCAAGCTGATGAGCTTGACAGAGCCAGACCCCCTGTGGGCCACCCTCCTCCTACAAAAACAGTGACTAAACATTTAGTGGCATTTGTGTTCTTTAGTCACTACCGGGAGAATTTAGATACTGTGAAATATGAACATTTTCTTTTTTGGCTTTCTGGAGCTGAACACAGAAGATCCTCTAAAGATTGCCTTTTAGGGAGAAATCCCCCAAGCCAGCGACATATAAATGTGTCTGCTCCAGGGATGGTGTCATCCTACAAGAATCTGGCCTCTCGCTCCCGGGCTTTGGCATGTGTTTCCACTTAGAAGTATGTGAATTCCTTCCCTGTTCTGGTGAACGCTATTTCCCTGGGACTAGTGGAAATCTCAATTTGTCAAATGCTGATATTTAACAAACAAAAGCCTAGACATTCTGCCGGAGAGGAAATGCCAGTTGTATAAGTCTCCCAGCCCTTAAGGAAGAGTCTAAAACTTAGTCCTCCTGTAGACAAAAGAAAAAATTTTAAAATATTAACTTCCATGCTTGCTAGGGTTCAGGGAACTCACAAAACTCCTAGGTCAGTGATAGGGAGATTCTGCTACATATTTAATGTTGGAAGGGTTCGACCATGCTACATTGCTTGTATTTGTTTCTAGGAAAAACTGAGGTGACCTGGTTTGTTGCCTAGTGCCATCATGAAAAGAATGTTCTGTCAGGCAGTTAGGACTGTTCTTCCCAGCTTTATCCCTGAACTGTTGTATAATCTAGTGCTAGAATTTAATATCTTTGATCTTTGTTTTTCCATCTGTAAAATGGGCAAATAGCTGAGCTGCCTTTCCCAATCATTACGACAAACAAATAAGTAAAAAGCTTCCAAAAAACAGAAAGGAAAGAGTGGGCATGGGATGTTAATCTTCTCCAAAGTATCCTAAATGTAATCAAAGTACTCCATCAGTTCAGTGTTCAGCTCAGTCGCTCAGTTGTGTCCGACTGTTTGCAACCCCATGAATCGCAGCACGCCAGGCCCCCCTGTCCACCACCATCTCCCGGAGTTCACTCAGACTCACGTCCATCGAGTCCATGATGCCATACAGAAATCTATTTCCACATGATTTCACAAATGCTTTCTCTATACCCTTATTAACAGAAAAGAATGGCAGAGGGAGAGAAAAAAAAAATTCCCCACTGAGTGGGACTGAAAAGAAATGGCTTAAATTTATGTTAAACACACACAGTATACATTAAAAACACAGTCACAAATTAGGGGTATATGTGATAATAATCTATAATGCACTTTTTCAGAGCAGAAAGAAAACTCATATCAAAAGAAACAAGGGCATGAAAGAAAAGTCAAAACAAAAACATAAAGGAAGCAGCAAACATAAGAAGGAAGCCTAAGGAGAAGCATTCTGCCTTACCAGCGACCAAAGAGTGCGAAGGAGCGGGATGCAGCTGCTCTTCTCCCAAGTCTGTTAAGCCTTTTCTTCATGATAATGAAGCATCAGACTTGGCACAGATAGACACACAGTGGTTCAGCTTTTCTGGGGACTAGTTTGTCACCAGGTAGCAAAAGCCTTTTAAAACTACTTGTGTTCTTTGAATAGTTCTAGGATTTTAGCCTAAGAAAATAACCAGAGATAAGCTCAAAAAGTGCATATAAGTGTGTGTATATATATATGTGTGTGTGTATATATATATATATAAGGAAAATGGGCCTTCCCAGGTGGCACAGTGGTAAAGAATCTCCCTGCCAGTGCAGGAGATGCGAAAGACAGATTTGATCCCTGGGTCAGGAAGATCCCCTGGGGAAGGAAATGGCAACCCCTCCAGTATCCTTGCCTGGAGAATTCCATGGACAGAGGAGCTTGGCGAGCTACAGTCCATGGGGTCACAAAGAGCTGGACACAACTGAGCAACTGAGCATGCACACACATAAGAATAATTACTTATGATCTGTCTATGTTGTTGAAAACTTGTGAGCAATTTAAAATAACCGACAAGAGTAGGACTAGAAGGAAGCTCAAGAGGGAGGAGACGTATGTATACCTGTGGCTGACTCATGCTGATGTGTGCCAGAAAGCAATGCAGTATTGCAAAGCAATTATCCTCCAATTAAAAATAAATAAATTTAAATTTTAAAAAAGTTTAAAGAGTAGGACTAAATCAATGGGGTATATCAATGGCTATTTTATTTACCCATTAAAAAATCATGTTACTGAAAATATTGAAGGAAATGGTTTTTTATAGTACTAACATCTTGAGAAAAAGACAATATAGATAGTATGATACAAATTTTGTTAAAATAGATACCTATACATAATCATATACATACACACAAATCATACATAAGTATCTTAAGAAAGCTTGTCTCTGGGTGATGGGATTTATGGGAGTTTTTTAAAAAAACTTTTTAATAACATTTTTACAGTTTTTTCCCCAGACTTTACTTTTATAGATCATAGGAGGACTCGTAAAGGTAAACTCTTTTACAGGAAAGGGACAAAGCCCCTGACCATTTCAGTCAAGGCCCTTTAATTGGCTGTAGTTCGGGGTCACAAGAGTTCAAAGCCTGTCTGCAGATTTATTGGATTGGCCAAAAAAGCATTCAATTGTAAGTAAAAATAAAACACATTTTTCATTTTCACCAAGAACTGTATTTAATGACATAGTCATTAACCAAAAGAACTTTTTGGCCAACCCAATATAAGCCCTGTTGCTAATTCTTTAGATCCTCCCACAATTGTCAGGCCCTGAGGACTGATTCAGATTAAATGCACAGGAGATTACCTGGTAAACCAGAGCTCTCTGTGTTGGTTTCTGAAGGAGAATATCCATGACTCAAGAACGAGTGTGGGTTCTTTCCTTGCAGAGCATCTTCGCTGTACCAGGCACTCTCTTTTTGAAGCAGGGAGCCTGCCAGAGTCTAGGCACCACCAGAGAGCATTTCCTGGTGAGAACAGAGTCAAGCACGGGGGTCAGGGTTTTTAAAAGAGGTACTTCTGGTGAGCTGTGGCAGCTCTCTGCTCTGGAGTGTCCTTTTTCTACCCCTGGAACCAAGATGCATATTTGTGAATCAGGGTTCCCTCTCCCTCCTGTTTGAAACATAGGTTGTCAAATTCTTCCCCAGTTCAGTTTTGTCTGAGACTTTTCCGTTTGTAGTCATGACAGCTACACTCCTGACCCACATTCCTAACAGGCTCCAGCATTGGTGTTTCCTGACTTCTTTCCCTTCATGGATTAGTTTAATTGAGGCTGCCCTCTTTCTCTGGGCTAGAGGGTGGGGGCTGTACTGGCGGTAATCGGGCAGGCTCCCCAACCCAGCCACCCTGAACTCGCTGGGGAGCTGATCCCAGGAGTGCCCTGGGGACGTGTCAGTCTCAGAAGCCAGTGCCCTGGGGACCTCTCAGTCTCAGAAGCCAGCCCTCTTTAGCTTTGTCCCTAGATCTGGAGATCTTACTTTGACCTTAGATGTTAAAATATATCATCTTTGCATTTGGTTTTGTGATCTCTACTCCCAGATATTTTTTCCTCCTACAGATGGTAATGTATTTTGATGTGCTAGTCTAGCCTGATGATTATTAGAGATGCAATAACTAGAAGCCAGATGATCAGCCAGTTTAAATTCTTAATAGAGATGGTTGACAGTGGTGAGAGAACTTCTAACTGGAGGAAATAATTCAGTAAAATCAGTGGTAAGTTTTTAAGAGTAGCATATGCTCATTGTAGCACATTCAACTGTACAGAGTCTTTGTGGTAAAAAGTGAATACCCCACCTACTTCTCCAAGCCCATCTGTTCTCACAACTGACGGTAATCCTTCTAGAATGTTTTACACTTTCACACAACCCCCACACACAGAGTTCTGTGTGTCTGTCTGTGGGATTGTGTTATTGATGTCTTTTAATAGGATTCTAGTGTATGCCCTTTTCTGCAACTTGCTCTATTCACTTAACAATTTAATCCACATATAGAAACTACTGGGATTCAAATCCCAGCTTTTCCACTCACTGACTGCCTCTCTGAACCTCAGATTCTTCTTCAATAAAATGGGGATAATAATGACATCTACTGCATGGGGTTTATGTGAAGAGTAAACAAAGTCAGTACTTAGCAAATGCATAGAACAGGGCTTGGTGTATTACACACAGAGTGAGTGTTCATTAGTGGTAGTAATAGTTCAGTAGTAACAATAATACTAGTAGTTGTATCATCCAAGTCTTTTCAAAGGCTCCCTAGCATTTAGGTAGGTTGCTGTTGTTCAGTCACTCAGTCATGTCTGACTCTTTGTTCAGTTCAGTTCAGTTGCTCAGTCGTGTCCAACTCTTTGTGACCCATGGACTGCAGCATGCCAGGCTTCCCTGACCATCTCCAACTCCCAGAGCTTGCTCAAACTCATGTCCATCAAGTCGGTGATGCCATCCAACCATCTCATCCTCTGTCGTCCCCTTCTCCTCCTGCCTTTGATCTTTCCCAGCATCAGGGTCTTTCCTAAGGAGTCAGTTTTTCTCATCAGGCAGCCAAAGTATTGGAGTTCAGCTTCAGCATCAGTCCTTCCAATGAATATTCAAGATTGATTTCCTTTAGGATTGACCTTTGATCTCCTTGCAGTATGAGGGACTCGCAAGAGTCTTCTCCAACACCACAGACCACCTTACCTGACTCTTTGTAGATCTACCTGTATCACATAGGTAGATTTAAATTTTTTTAAACTATTCCTCTATCGATGGCTCCTAGATTTTACTTATCCAAAGACTTCCCTGCAGTTGAACTAAGTTTATAAACTGTCTTGCCTGCTCTGGGCAAGACATCAGTTCTGGTGAACAAATTACAGATGCAGCCAGCTTCAGAGTTTGGAAATCTTGGGTTAGGGTGGAAAATGGGGTCTGAGATGTGACGGGAAGGTTCGTGTACTCTCCTCTTCCCAGCAAATCGCCATTGCTCGGGAGGGCGACCTGCTGACCAAGGAGCGACTGTGCTGTGGACTGTCCATGTTCGAGGTCATCCTGACCCGCATCCGGAGCTACCTGCAGGACCCTGTCTGGCGGGGCCCGCCACCCACCAACGGCGTCATGCACGTGGACGAGTGCGTGGAATTCCACCGGCTCTGGAGTGCCATGCAATTCGTCTATTGCATCCCCGTGGGGACCAACGAGTTCACAGCTGAGTAAGTAGCCCCAGAAAGGTGGGGTCACCCCCAAACCTGTTCGTCCTCCTAAGAGCCATCGTACAGCAGAGCTCAGCCAGAAAGGAGGGCAGGGGTAGGATGGCCCAACAGCAGTCTACTGAGCACGTGCTTTATGTTGGTCAGAGTGCTAGGTGCTGGACATAATCCCGTGCCCAGCAAAAGTAGAGATGGTTCCTGGTGTGTGGGATTCACAGAGCCTAGAGGAGATGAGAGGATAAACATAAGGTGGATTGAACGAGGCCACCTGGCAGCAAGGACAGGAAGGACAACAGATTCCCACAAGGAGAGAGACAAGAGGATTCAGTTCAGTCCGACTCTGTGACCCCACGGACCGCAGCACCCAGGCCTCCCTGTCCTTTACCAGCTCCCGGAAGCTGCTCAAACTCATGTCCATCGAGTCGGTGATGTCATCCAACCATCTCATCCTCTGTCATCCCCTTCTCCTCCTGCCTTCAGTCTTTCCCAGCATCAGGGTCTTTTCCAATGAGTCAGTTCTTTGCATGAGGTGGACAAAGTATTGGACAAGAGGATTATTGGAATTTCATTCACAGACTACGACTGAGCTGGAACATTGCTTAGGATGCAGCTCTTAGAGGAGACCTCCCAGGAAAAGCTCCAGGTGGTTGGAGGCAGAGATGGACTGTGTGCACTTCAAGGCCTCAGACCTCTAAAGTTCTGTCTTCCCGAGACTGGAAGGTGGGCCGACAGAAGGGGCAGGAGGGAGCCCAGACGAGGCTCAGCATCAAGACCTCACTGCACATTGCCATCTCCTACACAGATCCCCAGGGCTCACAGAACAGAGAAAGGATCCACCGGTAGCAGCTGGGCCCCACCTTGCTCATGAGGCCTCTGCTCCTGAAAAATGGGGAGGGGAGCCTTTGAGAGGGGCCCAGTCCTGTCCTCAGAAAAGACAGAAGCAGAGCCCCATCCTCCCATCGCTTGCCCAGCTACACAGCAGAGCAGAGTGTGAGGGGAGCAGACCAGGCCTGCCTCCGAAAGGCGCGTGGGGCCCACAGAGATCCCCCTGGGGGAGTGGGATGGGAAGGCTGCTTTCCAGAGTGGCTGCACTTTCAGCGACAGCAGTGGGGAAGCTGGGAACCTTTCCAGTGAGATTCCGCTGCTGATGAAGGACGAGAGATTCACCCGAGAGATGCCCCATGGCCTCCCAAATCGCCTGCATTGCTGTTGAGACTGAGGTTGTGCAGGCTTAGTTTTACCAGACCCGAGAGGACTGGCAGCCCCCCACACCAGCAGCATCTGCTCATGGCCCTACCATGCCCCCCGATCCCTGCCCTGTCAGCCTACACTGGAGCATCTGCTCATGGCCCTACCGTGCCCCCCCGATCCCTGCCCTCTCAGCCTACACTGGCCAGTTGGTCTGGTTCAAAACGGCCCTTCACCTCACAGGTTTCCTCTGATTTTTGTCCAGAACCAAGACAGCATCTCATCAGAATTCTGATTGGTTGAATAAATCTCAAAGGCTGGTTGGATTTTTTTTTCTTGCAAACTTGTCTTCTTCAAAGCCGATTTTTCTTACAGCAGTGGGGTGACAGACTGACACCTCTTTGTGGTTAGAAGGGCTTCTATTGAAACCTCGGTCCTGGGAACAAATGAATCCATACTCACAACTTCCCTTGTACCCACTGTACAGATTAAGAGAATTGGTCCAGACATGGTCCAAGGTGAGGGCTCCTCCCCACCTCTCACCCCAGCTGCTTCCTCTCCCGCTCCCAGGCAGTGTTTCGGAGACGGCTTGAACTGGGCCGGCTGCTCCATCATCGTCCTGCTGGGCCAGCAGCGTCGCTTTGACCTGTTCGACTTCTGTTACCACCTGCTCAAAGTACAGAGGCAAGACGGGAAAGATGAAATCATTAAGAATGTGGTAAGCAGCTCGTGGCTGGGGCCTGGGAGAGGGGGCCGGGCCTGACAAGCAGGCTTTCATCCGCCAAGGAGGGTGAGCTCCTTGTGGAGGCCAACTCCCCACCCCGCAGGTAGGTGCGGAGACACTCAGCAGCTGGCGACCTTCTTGTAGGAAGCCATGAGTCACTGACTTGTAAGCCACCGGGATGAATCAGGTCACCCCACAGGGCAGGGCCAGCCTCCAGAGCTGAAACACACCTTTCCTAGGCCAGTCAGAGTCTGCTCATCCCGCTTCGTCATCTGCACAGACACTGCTGTGCAGGCATGGGGATGAAATGAGCGCTGTGGTGGGATGAGCGGGGCTGCCGTGGGAGCATGAGGAAGGGCCAGCTAAACCAGGCTGAGGGGCTGGGGAGGGGCCTCAGAAGGCTCCCCATAGAGGCGATGCTGGGGCAAAGTCCTGAATGATCGACTGCAAATAGACAGGCAGGAAATGGGGTGCAGAATAGGGGAGCTGTTCCAGACAAAGGGGCTGGCTAAAGTAAAGGCACAGAGGCCTGAAGATGGATGGCTGGAAGATGGTCCCGGTGGGTCTCCAGGACCAGCCGAGAGGGAAAAAGGCAGGTGCCGCTTCATACAGGTGACCATTTTCATGAAGTAGAATATACGTAACATAAATTTTTTCTATTTTTAAGTGTTCAGTTCAGTAGAGTTTAATCATTTTGAACTGTTTACTGCATTAAATTCACTCACCCGTGTTTGGGTGCAACCATCCCATTTTTTTTTTTTTTCTTGCTGTTATTTAATTGCAGGAGTTCTTTCTGTGTTCTGGATATTATTCCCTGAGCAGATACATGATTCAAATTGTTTTCTTTCATTCTTTGAGTCACCTTTCCACTCTGTTGACAGTGTCCTTTGATGCAAATGCATTTTTAATTTTGATGGATTCCAATTTATTATTTATTACACTCCATCTCCAGAACTTTTTGTTTTCCCCAAATGAAACTCTGTGCTTGGTTAACACTAACTCACCATTCTCCCTTCCTCCAGCCTCTGGTAACCCTTCACTTTCTCTCTGTATGAATTTGACTGCTCTAGGACTCAGCATAATGTGTTCAGGGTGTACAGTGTTGTATTAATAGCATGTGTCAGAATCATCTGCCTTTAAAGGCTAAATAGTATTCCATTATATGCGTACATGACATTTTGTTCATCCATTGGTCAGTTGATGGACACTTGAGTTGCTCTCACATTTTGGCTGTTGTGAGTAATGCTGCTGTGTCGTGAGTGTACAGATAGCTGTTCCAGACCCTGCTTTCATTGCTTTGTGGTATATACCTAAAATCAGAATTGCTGGATCATGTGGTAATTCTATTGTCAATTTTTGAGGACCACCATAATGTTTTCCACAGGGACAACATCATTTTACTTTCTCACCAGCAATATATAAGAGTTCCAGTTTCTTTATATCCTCCCAGCACTTGTCATTTTCTGTATATTTTTGGAACTAGCCACCTTAATGTGTATGAAGTGGTATCTCATTGTGGTTTTGATTCACGTTTCCTTAATGGTTAGTGATATTACCATCTTTTTGTGTGCTTATTGGCTATTTGTTTATCCTTCCTTGAAGAAATGTCTACCCAAGTGTTTTGCTCACTTTTTAATTGGGCTGGTTGGGTTTTTTTTTGTTTGGTTGGTTTTTTGCTGTTATTTAATTGAACAAGTCCTTTCTGTATTCTGGGTATTAATCCCTAATCAGATACAAGATTTGAAAATGTTTTCTTTTATTCTTTGAGTCACCTTTTCACTCTGCTGATAGTGTCCTTTGATGCAAATACTTTTTTAGTTTTGATGAATTCCAATTTATTATTTATTACCTATGCTTTGGTGCCATATTCCAAGAAGTTATTGCCAGGCTCAGTGTTATAAAGCTTTTTGTCTATGTTTTCTTCTAAAGGTTTTATAGTTTTTGCTCTTATGTTTAGGTCTTTAATCCATTTTCAGCTTATGTTTTGTGTATGGTGTAAAATAAGAATCCAACTTCTTTCTTCTGTATGCCAGTCTTCCCAGCACCGTTTGTTGAAAAGACCATTCTTTCTCCATTGAATGTTGCAGGCACCCTTGTCAAAAATCATTTGACTGTATTTGAAAGTCTTTATATCTGGGCTGTCTAATCCATTGGTCCATATGTCTGTCTTCACACTATTTTGATTACTGCAGCTTTGTGGTAAGTTTTGAAACTCATGTAAAGGGTTTTATGGTCAAGTTCACATTTCATTGTCAAGCTCTGGGCTCCCATAGGAGGCCTTTAAGCAAGAGAGTGGCATTACCGTGGAAACATCAGGACTCTGGAACCCACCCTCAACTGTATCCTTCCCTTGCTGTTGATCTCTCTATCCCCTCCTCCCACTCCTAACCGACATGCCCCTGTCCTTCTCCAGCCCCTGAAGAAGATGGCAGACAGGATCAGGAAATACCAGATCTTGAACAATGAGGTTTTTGCCATCCTGAACAAGTACATGAAGTCCGTGGAGACGGACAGTTCCACCGTGGAGCATGTGCGCTGCTTCCAGCCGCCCATCCACCAGTCCCTGGCTACCACCTGCTAGGCGGAAGGTCCTGCAAACCCTCAAGCTGGAGGAGGAGAAGCAGGAGAGAGAAAGCCACAGCCAGCCTGCGACAGGGTCCGACTGGACAATGTGTGAGATGAACCTGGAAGCAAACAAGAACCTCCCCAAACACATCTGCACCTTCCGAGGGCTGGGCCTCTGCATGCTCTCCCATGACATCTCCATGGTGGTTTTTCCATAGTGTAAATGAAAAAAAAAAAAAAAGAACAGAAACAGGGCAGTACTTGCTTTTTTCTCTTTTTCCCCTCAGCTATGTTAAGAGCCCTAGTTTCACCCTTTCTCCATCTCATGGTCCCCACATCCATGGTTGCTACACAAAACCTCCTCCCCTGATTGTGACCTCCTGCCCAGTGCCCACATGCAACCCCAGGACTGAAGTCTTAGAGATGGAGAAAAGAGTGTGGCCATGCCCCAAGACGTCAGCCTGGCTTGACAGGCATGCGTCCACTTCCTAGCATCTTCACTTCCTCTGGCTCCTTCCCCCTACTTCCCACAGTCTCATCTTGTCCTGCTCCAGATGCCAGGGATTCAACCGCCAAGTGTACTCCTGGACCAAGCACTGAGAGCCATGGTGAATGGGCGACGAGCTTCCTGGTATCAGTGCCATGGTAGATGGTGTTGAGGTGTTGCCTTTGGCCTTCCATGGACTCTTAAAACCACATCCTGACTCCCCTCTCAGGGCACTCCTAGGGAGAACTCAGAAATGCATTCACAGCTGAAATGGGTGAGCGGAATTTGGGTAGGAAGATGGTCAGGCCTGCTGTGTAGAAGCAGTATTTATGAACACAGCCAGGAATTCCATAGTCCAAAACAGAAAGCTGTTAGAACCCTTCATCAGCTTGATGGTGAGAGGGTCTTTTGTTTATTGAACAAGTAGTTAGCACCAAGTCGCACAGAGAGTGAACACTGGACTACTGGCCAGACATGCACTGCCCACAGCATTAGCCAGCAACCAAATTAGGAACCACTTCTTGGCACAGAATCTCTCATCCAGAAAAACCCTCACAAGAAAGAAACTATTAAAGGGTTATTTTAACAGAATCCAAAAAACACCTTGGGGTCAAGGAGGTAAGGAGTGTAAATAATACTTGTCAATGAGCTTTTAATACCAACCAACCCAGGGATCAAACCCACCTCTCTTGCATGTCCTGCATTGGCAGGCAGATTCTTTACCACTAGCACCACCTGGGAAGCCCCTTTTAATACTAAAATACAGCCAAAGAGGAACGCTGTTCTAATGAATCAGGACTTTTATTGTCCTAGAAGCTGAAAAATTGTGGAGACATTTGACCTTTGGCTTCTATTCTTTGATGTTCCTTAACTTAGATTTTGAGATGTAGGTCATATCTCACAGGGACATTGTTATTGTTCAGTTGCTCAGTCATGTCCAACTATTTGCAACCCCATGGACTGCAGCACGCTGGGCTTCCCTGTTCATCATCTCCCAGAGTTTGCTCAAACTCATGTCCATTGAGTCAGCAATGCCATCCAGCCATGCCTGCTTCCATTTCCCAGAATGAATCAAAATTCCTTGCAGAATCTCTTACTGCGCATGGGGAAGCTGTTTAGAAGGACAGAAGCCTTTGGGAAATGAATGTCTCCTTACAGAGCACCTTATCCTCAAAGGGAATCTGTGAGCCTGAGCTTGTATGAACATATAAAATGAGACAATTTGGTATTTCTTCCCTGGCCCAGGAAGGAAAAGAGAGAAAATAAACTGATAATGATCGCCTCACTCAGGGCAGATGAATAGAAATTGTTTCCATTAACCAGATGGCCCATTTCATCCCCAGGCAAGAGCAAAGAAGTGTCCATAGCAGGAGGTTTGTGTTATCCACTCATGTTCACCAAGGAGGACAGAGGTGGGGCTCGCCAAGTGTGATCCAAAGGCCACCTCCATCAGGACTTCTGAGATTTAACACATTTGATGCAGATTCCTGGGCCTACCTCAAACCCACCAATCCTGCATCTCTGGGAGCAGAATTGAGAAATCTGCACTTGCCACAAGCTGGATTGTTCTGTTACACATCAGAGTCTGAGGACCACTGCTGTAGAGGCCCCCTGCACTGCTAACCTTGGGCTTTGAGCTCCCTCTGAGCCATGAAAGAAAATAATTGTAGGGAAGGAAAGCAAGTCAGGGTACAAGCTGTCAGATCCTCCTGTTTGGAGCTGCCACTTCCTATTCTCATAGGAATAGTATTTCTCTCTCTCTGTCTTTTATTTTTTCCTTCTTGAAGATCATACATGTGTCCCAAAGGCAAAAGTGAGGGGTTACACCACATGGAAGAACTATATGGTAAAACTCACCTTCAAAACCCGCATAAAATTTCTAAGCTCCAGAGACTTGAGTCTTCAGGCCTGTCTGGGTACAGTAGGTGGCTCGCTTTCTCAGCTACTTGACTGTCTGTTAAGTCCTGGAGATCATTCTAAGTCCTTGACTGTTGCTTTGTAGAGATTTGGATCACCCATTTGATGAGATTGCCATTTCAATAACCTGCCCCTCCCATCCTATCATAGCCCTGACTTTGACCCTCTGGGTAGAATCCCATTGCCCTCAAGAGATTTTATCTCAGTAAATTGAGGTCTTCACCTTTAGGAGAGATGTTTCATTTCCCTGGCTCACCAGCAGCATTGATTCACAAATACAGAACGGGTTTAATATTCTTTCCTTCCTGGTGTTACTGCCCCTCTTTTGATTTTTTGTGTATCTAAGAACCAAGAAAAATAAAATCCTAGGTTTTAAAAGGTTTAAAAAAATTCTGTTTCAGAAACTGTCAAATGTACCATATTTGTATTAAGAGTTGTCGGGGATTTTTGTACAATGAATTTACATTTATTTATGGTGACTTATATTTACGCTTGTGATCAAATAATGATGTTAAATTCTTAAATCATATTTGCTATGCAGCTGAAGATGATATTTTGCTTTGTATTTTGGGGTACCTGTGTTGAGTTGATAAACATTTCCATCTCCATTAAAACTGCTTCCAAACTCGTGAAATGAGTGTCTTGTCTTGATTCTGGTTCATATTCTAGTCCTAGTTAATCTATGGAAGACCACGGGAAAGCTGGTAACTAAGGAAACAACCTGAAAGAGAAGGGAGGAACATAAAGAATATAAAGACGCTGCACCCTAAACTAATGGCTTGCTTTCTTTCTTTCTGGGGGAATTATATCTTTACAAATTGACTTACTCTGGGCTTGATATTGGAGATGTTTCCTGAGCCTCGGGCTTTCGTAGTCTGATGGTATAATTCTACAGCCTAGACTCCTAGTGCTGTTTTTTGTTTGTTTGTTGTTTTTGTTTGTTTGGGGTTTTGGGTGGGTTTTATTTTTTTAATTGGAGTGTGGTTGATTTACAATGTTGTGTTAGTTTCAGGTATACAGCGAAGTGGTTCAGTTATATATATATCTACTCTTTTTCAGAAGCTTTTCCATTATAGATTATTTTAAGATATTGAATATAGTTGCCTGTGCTATACAGTAGGTCTTTGTTATTTTTGTTTTATATATATATATTAGCAGTAGTGTGTATCTGTTAATCCCAAACTCCTAATCTATCCCTCCCTACCTTTCCTCTTTGATAACCATAAGTTTGCTTTCTGTGACTGTAAGTCTATTTCTGTTTTGTAAATAAGTTCATTTGTATCATTTTTTAGATTTCACTTATAAGTGATATCATATGATAATTTTTCTTTGTCTGACTTCGCTTAGTATGATAATAACTTGGTCCATCCTTGTTGCTGCATATTGCATTATTTTGTTCGTTTAATGGTTGAGTAATATTCCATTGTGGAATATTATGTATATATACATACACGCACACACACACCTTTCATCTGTTAATGGACATTTACATTGCTTTCATGCTATTATAAGTAATGCTGTTATGAACCTTGGGGTGCCTATATCTTTTCGAATTAGAATTTTTGTCTTTTCTGGATATATGCCCAGGAGTGGATTGGTGGATCATATGGTAAGCATATTTTTGGTTTAAGTAACCTGCATATTGTTTTTCATAGTGGCTGCACCAATTTATGTTCCTACCAAAAGTGTAAGAGGATTCCTTTCGTTTCACATCCTTGCTGACATGTTGTTTGTGTTCTTTTTGTTGATAACCATCCTGGCAAGTGTCAGGTGATAATCCCATTGTAGGTTTGATTTGCATTTCCCTGATTATTGTCAATATTGAGCATCCTTTTATGTGCCTCTTGGCCATCTGCATGTCCTCTTTGAGAAAATGTCTATATAGTTCTTCTGCCCATTTTTTCAATCAGGTAATTTATTTTGTTGGTGTAGAATCATAACTGTTTATATACATTGAATGTTAACCTCTTGTTAGTTATATCATTTGCAAATATCTTCTCCCATGCAGTAGGTTGTCTTGTCATTTTGTCAACAGTTTTCTTTGCTGTGCAAAAACTTTTAAATTTAACTAGGTCTCATTTGTTTACTTTTGCTTTAGGAAAGGAATCCAAATATATATATAATATATATATAATATATGTATATAGTTCTGATTTATGTCAAAGAGTGTTCTGCCTATGTTTTCCTCTAGCAGTTTTATCAATCTTACATTTAAGGCTTTAGTCCATTTTGAGTTTGTTTGTATATGTTGTTAGAGAATGTTCTAAGTTTACTGTTTTACCTGTAGCTGTCCAATTTTTCCAGCACTACTTATTGAAGAGATTGTCTTTTTCTCCATTATATATTCTTGCCTCCTTTATTATAAAAGAATTTACCATGAGTACATGGGTTTATGTCTGAGCTTTCTATCCTATCTCATATATATCATTTATCAATATATCCTTAGTTCTAAGAGGAAGCATGAAACTAATATGTAATAAGGCCTGATGTGTGTGGGCATCATGCTAAACTCCATTCGTCCATTCCTTTGAATCAACCACAGTCACTGTGCTAAATTCCACCTTTGACAGAGAGACTATGCAGTGTGTTTATTTTCACATGGTTATAAAGTGGCAGCTAGAATTTGAACCCTGCTCTAAAGGCTCTGCTTTTGCTGTTACACTATACTAAATCAATCATTCAGGCTGGACTTCAAAACTGGACTTAGGAGTTTGATTACTGGACTTTGGGGGGCTTTGGATAAGTTCAGTTCAGTTCAGTCGCTCAGTTGTATCCAACTCTGCAACCCCATGAATCACAGCACGCCAGGCCTCCCTGTCCATCACCAACTCCCGGAGTTTATCCAAACTCATGTCCATCAAGTCAGTGATGCCATCCAGCCATCTCATCCTCTTCCGTCCCTTTCTCCTCCTGCCCCCAATCCCTCCCAGCATCAGGGTCTTTTCCAATGAGTCAACTCTTCACATGAGGTGGCCAAAGTATTGGAGTTTCAGCTTCAGCATCAGTCCCTCCAACGAACACCCAGGATTGATCTCTTTTAGGACGAACTGGTTGGATCTCCTTGCAGTCCAAGGGACTCTCAAGAGTCTTCTCTAACACCACAGTTCAAAAGCATCAATTCTTCAGTGCTCAGAGCTTTCTTCACCGTCCAACTCTCACATCCATACATGACCACAGGAAAAACCATAGCCTTGAGTAGATGGACCTTTGTTGGCAAAGTAATGTCTCTGCTTTTCAATATGCTATCTAGGTTGGTCATAACTTTCCTTCCAAGGAGTACGCATCTTTTAATTTCATGGCTGCAATCACCATCTGCAGTGATTTTGGAGCCCAAAAAAAGTCTGACACTGTTTCCACTGTTTCCCTCTCTATTTCCCATGAAGTGATGGGACCAGATGCCATGTAAAATGGAGCAAAACTAGCTATAAGGAGGGGCCCAGCATAGTGGCAGGAAAGTTCTCAGGCTGAAGGCACCTGGGGACTTCTTGCACTCATCAGAAAGGTTGGTACTAGAAGATCACTAGAAAGATGTGTTTAAGACCAGTACTGGTGCTGGGAGCATTACAGCTCCCATATTTACACAGTGTTACACAGCACCAGATTTCCTAAAGACCAATCACTGAGATGAGTCCTAGAGAATTCATTAGTGACCCTCCCCCTTGTTGCTGCAGTCTGGGCTACCCTTGAATTTCTCAGGTCCTCAGTTTCCTTATCTTCAAGGTTGACAAAATAACCCGAGGTTCCTTCCAGCTCTGCTATCCCCATACTAGGTCATTTCCTACTGGTGTACTTTGAGGGGTCTGACAACTTCACAGACTCAAAATCTTTCTCGGCCATGTGATATCACCTCCAAGGGTTTGCATCATTAGGGCCGGTATATTTGATCTAGCGTCATTGGAGCACTATTAGTCTGGAGAAATGTGCAATGAAAAGAAGATTGCATGGTCAAATAAATTGGGGGAATGTGTCATGCTCTCCCCTCTTGAAGATAGGCAGTAATCAGAGGAGTCTGGTAGAACATACTTAGCCTGGATTAATGCCAAGTTTCCCAGATGGCTGTAACCTTAGACACTCATTTCTCTGCAACACTAATGATTCTGTCATGGAAGATTCTTCTAAAACCATTGGGCTCAGGATGTGGAAACCCATGTTAAGATCAGTTCAGTTCAGTCGCTCAGTCGTGTCCGACTTTTTGCAATCCCGTGAATCGCAGCACACCATGCCTCCCTGTCCATCACCATCTCCCAGAGTTCACTCAGACTAACGTCCATCGAGTCTGTGATGCCATCCAGCCATCTCATCCTCGGTCGTCCCCTTCTCCTCCTGACCCCAATCCCTCCCAGCATCAGAGTCTTTTCCAATGAGTCAACTCTTCGCATGAGGTGGCTGAAGTACTGGAGTTTCAGCTTCAGCATCAGTCCTTCCAAAGAAATCCCAGGGCTGATCTCCTTCAGAATGGACTGGTTGGATCTCCTTGCAGTCCAAGGGACTCTCAAGAGTCTTCTCCAACACCACACTTCAAAAGCATCAATTCTTCGGCACTCAGCCTTCTTCACAGTCCAACTCTCACATCCATACATGATCAGAGGAAAAACCATAGCCTTGACTAGGCGGACCGTAGTCAGCAAAGTAATGTCTCTGCTTTTGAATATGCTATCTCGGTTGGTCATAACTTTTCTTCCAAGGAGTAAGCGTCTTTTAATTTCATGGCTGCAGTCACCATCTGCGGTGATTTTGGAGCCCCAAAAATAAAGTCTGACACTGTTTCCACTGTTTCCCCATCTATTTCCCATGGAGCGATGAGACCAGATGCCATGATCTTCGTTTTCTGAATGTTGAGCTTTAAGCCAACTTTTTCGCTCTCCTCTTTCACTTTCATCAAGAGGCTTTTTAGTTCCTCTTCACTTTCTGCCATAAGGGTGGTTTACATCTGCATTTCTGAGGTTCTTGAGATTTTTCCCAGCAATCTTGATTCCAGCTTGTGTTTCTTCCAGTCCAACGTTTCTCGTGATGTACTCTGCATAGAAGTTCAATAAGCAGGGTGACAATATACAGCCTTGATGTACTCCTTTTCCTATTAGGAACCAGTCTGTTGTTCCATTTCCAGTTCTAACTGTTGCCTCCTGGCCTGCATACAGATTTCTCAAGAGGCAGGTCAGGTGGTCTGGTATTCCCATCTCTTTCAGAATTTTCCACAGTTTATTGTGATCCACACAGTCAAAGGCTTTGGCATAGTCAATAAAGCAGAAATAGATGTTTTTCTGGAACTCTCTTGCTTTTTCCATGATCCAGCAGATGTTGGCAATTTGATCTCTGGTTCCTCTGCCTTTTCTAAAACTAGCTTGAACATCTGGAAGTTCATGGTTCATGTATTGCTGAAGCCTGGCTTGGAGAATTTTGAGCATTACTTTACTAGCATGTGAGATGAGTGCAATTGTGTGGTAGTTTGAACATTCTTTGGCATTGCCTTTCTTTGGGATTGGAATGAAAACTGACCTTTTCCAGTCCTGTGGCCACTGCTGAGTTTTCCAAATATGTTGGCATACTGAGTGCAGCACTTTCACAACATCATCTTTCAGGATTTGAAACAGCTCAACTGGATTCCATCACCTCCACTAGCTTTGTTTGTAGTGATGCTTTCTAAGGCCCACTTGACCTCACATTCCAAGATATCTGGCTCTAGATGAGTGATCACACCATCGTGATTATCTGGGTCATGAAGATCTTTTTTGTACAGTTCTTCCATATATTCTTGCCACCTCTTCTTAATATCTTCTGCTTCTGTTAGGTCCATACCATTTCTGTCCTTTATCAAGCCCATCTTTGCATGAAATGTTCCCTTGGTATCTCTAATTTTCTTGAAGAGATCTCTAGTCTTTCCTATTCTGTTCTTTTCCTCTATTTTTTTGCATTGATCACTGAAGAAGGCTTTCTTATCTCTTCTTGCTATTCTTTGGAACTCTGCATTCAGATGCTATATCTTTCCTCTTCTCCTTTGCTTTTCGCCTCTCTTCTTTTCATAGCTATTTGCAAGCCCTCCCCGGACAGCCATTGTGCTTTTTTGCATTTCTTTTCCGTGGGGATAGTCTTGATCCCTGTCTCCTGTACAACGTCACGAACCTGAGTCCATAGTTCATCAGGCACTCTATCTATCAGATCTAGGCCCTTAAATGTATTTCTCACTTCCACTGTATAATCATCAGGGATTTGATTTAGGTCATACCTAAATGGTCTAGTGGGTAAGGAGTTCATGACCTGAGCCACAGTCAACTCCCAGTCTTGTTTTTGTTGACTGTATAGAGCTTCTCCATCTTTGGCTGCAAAGAATATAATCAGTCTGATTTTGGTGTTGACCATCTGCTGATGTCCATGTGTAGACTCTTCTCTTGTGTTGTTGGAAGAGGTTGTTTGCTATGACCAGTGTGTTTTGGCAAAACTCTATTAGCCTTTAGCCTGCTTCATTCTGTACTCCAAGGCCAAATTTGCCTGTTACTCCAGGTGTTTCTTGACTTCCTACTTTTGCATTCCAGTCCCCTATAATGAAAAGGGCATCTTTTTTGGGTGTTAGTTCTAAAAGGTCTTATAGGTCTTCATAAAACTGTTCAACTTCAGCTTCTTCAGTGTTACTGGTTGGGGCATAGACTTGGATAACTGTGATATTGAATGGTTTGCCTTGGAGATGAACAGAGATCATTCTGTCATTTTTGAGATTGCATCCAAGTACTGCATTTCGGACTCTCTTGTTGACCATGATGGCTACTCCATTTCTTCTGAGGGGATTCCTGCTCGCAGTAGTAGATATAATGGTCATGTGTGTTAAATTCACCCATTCCAGTCCATTTTAGTTCGCTGATTCCTAGAATGTCAATGTTCACCCTTGCCATCTCTTGTTTGACCACTTCCAATTTGCCTTGATTCATGGACCTGACATTCCAGGTTCCTATGCAATATTGCTCTTTACAGCATCGGATCTTGCTTCTATCACCAGTCACATCCACAGCTGGGTATTGTTTTTGCTTTGGGTCCATCCCTTCATTCTTTCTGAAGCTATTTCTCCACTGATCTCTAGTAGCATATTGGGCACCTAATGACCTGGGGAGTTCCTCTTTTAGTATCCTATCATTTTGCCTTTTCATACTGTTCGTGGGGTTCTCAAGCAAGAATACTGAAGTGGCTTGCCATTCCCTTCTCCAGTGGACCACATTCTGTCAGACCTCTCCACCATGACCCGCCTGTCTTGGGTTGCCCTGCAGGCATGGCTTGGTTTCCTTGAGTTAGACAAGGCTGTGGTCCTAGTGTGATTAGATTGACTAGTTTTCTGTGAGTATGATTTCAGTGTGTCTGCCCTCTGATGCCCTCTTGCAACACCTACCATCTTACTTGGGTTTCTCTTACCTTGGTCATGGGGTATCTCTTCACGGCTGCTCCAGCAAAGCACAGCCGCTGCTCCTTACCTTGGATGAAGGGTATCTCCTTACTGCCACCGTTCCTGACCTTCAATGTGGGATAGCTCCTCTAGGCCCACCTGCACCTGCGTAGTCACTGCTCCTCGGTTGCTCCTCCTGGCCACCGGCCCTGGCCTCAGGCTCAGGATGGCTTCTCAGGGTCATCGCCCCTGGCCTCGGACATGGGGTGTCTGCTCCCGGCCGCCGCTGACCTTGCACGTGGGGTAGCTCCTCTCAGCTGCTGCCCCTAACCTCGAACGTGGGGTGTCTCCTCCCGGCCACCGCCCCTGACCTCGGACACAGGGTAGCTCCTCTCGGCCGTTCCTGCGCCATCACGGCCTGGCACTCTAGGCTGCTGCCCCTGACCTCGGACGTGGGGTAGCTCCTCTTGGCTGCCTGCACTCAGTGCGCCGGCTCGCAGCTGCTAGAGAAGGACCACTTATACATGGGCAATCATGACACTTGGGCATGGGATCCAAGTGGGAAGGGAAGCAGGGACTTGACAAAATATTGAAGGAATTCAGGTGGAAAGGGAAGCATTTTCATGTTGGAAGAACATAGGGTTGTTGTTGTTCAGTCGCTCAGCCGTGTCCAACTCTTTGCAACCTCATGGACTGCACCACACCAGGCTTCCCTGTCCTTCACTGTCTCCTGGAGCTTGCTCAAACTCATGTCCATGGAACCAGTGATGCCATCCAACCATCTTATTCTCTGTCATCTCCTTCGCCTCCTGCCTTCATTCTTTCCCAGCACCAGGGTCTTTTCTAACAAGTCAGCTCTTTGCATTGGATGGCCAAAGTATTGGAGCTTCAGCTTCAGCACCAATCCTTCCAATGAATATTTAGGAGCCATTTCCTTTAGGGTTGACTGGTTGGATCTCCTTGAAGTCCAAGGGACTCTCAGAGTCTTCTCCAATGCCATGGTTCAAAAGCATCAATTCTTCGGTGCTCAGCCTTCTTCCGAAAGGCAAGGGAGAAAAGGAAAGATACACCCATCTGAATGCAGAGTTCCAAAGAATAGCAAGGAATGATAAGAAAGCCTTCCTAAGTGAACAATGCCAAGAAATAGAGGAAAACAAAAGAATGGACGAGACTAGAGACCTCTTCAAGAAGATGAGAGATACCGAGGGAACATTTTAGGCAAAGATAGGCGCAGTAAAGGACAGAAAATAGCATAGCTGAGTATATTCACTTGCTGTGTGAATACAGAGTTACTCAGGATTGCCGTGACAAATGCCACAGCCCAGATGGCTGAAACAACAGAAGAACGTGTTTCCTTAAAATTCTGGAGGCTGGAAGTCCAAGATCAAGGTGTCAGCAGGGTGGTTTCTCCTAATATCTCTCTGCTTGTTTTACAGATGCCTGTGTTCTCCCCGTGCCTTCACATGGTCTTTCTTCACGTGGACTATGGACATATGCTCAATGGACATAGTCATATGTCTCTCTGTCATAGTCTCCTAAGGACACCAGTCATGTTGGATTAGGGCCCATTGGTTATGACCTCGTTTTACCTTAGTTACCTCAATAGAAGCTCTGTCTCCTCTAGAATCCCATTCTGAAGTACTGGGGGCTAGGGCTTCAACACAGGAATTGAATGAAATTCGTATCAATTGAGGAACTCAGCCCATAACACTGAAGAAGAGAAGCATAAATCTGGGAAAGATGCTGATTCTGGGGCCCTGGACTGTTTGAGGCTGGCCTGCACTGCTTTGAGAAATAATTCTTAAACACTATTTTCAAGCCTTCAAACAGAGGTATGCATGTAAGAGAAAAGAGGGCTAGCCTATGATAATGGCATTTTTAGCTGAAAACCCCTGAGTAATTTTTGGGCCATGGACAACACATAGGTTGAATTTATTACTACGAAACATGGTTACAAGTGTGTCTTTAATGTATAAAGATTATGTACAATATTTTATGGAGCTGTTAAAAAATAGAACATTTGGTGAAACATATCAGATTTCTTATTAAAACTTATTTCACACACTCAATGGAATTGCTGACAAAATTCTGTTAAAGTAATTAGACTTCATTTAGATAAGGTTAAAGAAACACTGGAAGAGTTTAGTCAAATCACAGAAGATCCTAATAGAATGAGCTATCTTGGAGGGAAGTAAAATTAACTTTGAATTTGTAGTCACTTACACTCACAATGAACTATCGCTTGCTATTATTATTACAAAAAGTCAAAGGTATCTAAAGTTGTCTAAGAAGATCAAAGCATATCTTTATAAATTTTAAAGAAATGGCCTTCCAGTGAAATACAAAGACATTCAAACAATGAACTAAGTATTTTGCATGACTGAGAACACTCACGTGAATAATCCCAAGCTGACTTGTTTACAAACTATTTTTCAGCTGTTATAGGTCAAAATATAGTCTCTTTCTTTAGCTTTAAAAAAAATAGTTATGAATTAGCATTTATATTTATTTTTACGAGTTAGAATCACAAAAAAATAAACGATGTGAAGCATATCTTCATTATTTTCTGTACCTATTATCTCTTTCAGTATCATTTACTATTTAAAAACATTCTTCCATTTTATTGAGATATAATTGACATACAGCACTGAATAAATTTAAGCTAAACAGCATAATGATTTGATTTACATAGATCATGAAATGTGAACATCATTTGTGAAATGTTGACATCATGAAATATTCACACATTTAGTGAACATCAATCACCTTATATATGTATGTATGTATATATATAAAATAAGATGAATAGAAAAAATTTTCTTGGTGGTGAGAGTTCTTTGGATTTACTCCCAGTAACTTTTGTATGTAACTTACAACAGTTTTAGTTAAACTTTATGTTGTATATTCCATGCCTAGTACTTACTTAGGAGAAGGCAATAGCAACCCACTCCAGTACTCTTGCCTGGAAAATCCCATAGATGGAGGAGCCTGGTGGACTGCAGTCCATGGGGTCGCTAAGAGACACGACTGAGCAACTTCACTTTCACTTTTCACTTTCATGCATTGGAGAAGGAAATGGCAACCCACTCCAGTATTCTTGCCTGGAGAATCCCAGGGACGGGGGAGCCTGGTGGGTTGCTGTCTATGGGGTCACACAGAGTTGGACACAAGACCAGGAGCTGACTGTGGCTCAGATCATGAACTCCTTATTACCAAATTCAGACTCAAATTGAAGAAAGTACGGAATACTGCTAGACCATACAGGTATGACCTAAATCAAATCCCTTATGATTATACAGTGGAAGTGAGAAATACATTTAAGGGCCTAGATCTGATAGATAGAGTGCCTGATGAACTATGGATTCAGGTTCGTGACATTGTACAGGAGACAGGGATCAAGACCATCCCCATGGAAAAGAAATGCAAAAAAGCAAAATGGCTGTCTGGGGAAGCCTTACAAATAGCTGTGAAAAGAAGAGAAGTGAAAAGCAAAGGAGAAAAGGAAAGATATAAGCATCTGAATGCAGAGTTCCAAAGAATAGCAAGAAGAGATAAGAAAGCCTTCTTCAGCAATCAGTGCAAAGCAATAGAGGGAAAGAACAGAATGGGAAAGACTAGAGATCTCTTCAAGAAAATTAGAGATACCAAAGGAACATTTCATGCAAAGATGGGCTCGATAAAGGACAGAAATGATATTAAGAAGAGACAGCAAGAATACACGGAAGAACTGTACAAAAAAGATCTTCATGACCCAGATAATCACGATGGTGTGATCACTCATCTAGAGCCAGACATCCTGGAATGTGAAGTCAAGTGGGCCTTAGGAAGCATCACTACGAACAAAGCTAGTGGAGGTGATGGAATTCCAGTTGAGTTATTTCAAATCCTGAAAGATGATGCTGTGAAAGTGCTGCACAGTATGCCAACAAATTTGGAAAACTCAGAAGTGGCCACAGAACTGAAAAAGGTCAGTTTTCATTGCAATCCCAAAGAAAGGCAATGCCAAAGAATGCTCAAACTACCGCACAATTGCACTCATCTCACATGCTAGTAAAGTAATGCTCAAAATTCTCCAAGCCAGGCTTCAGCAATACATGAACCGTGAACTTCCTGATGTTCAAGCTGGTTTTAGAAAAGGCAGAGGAACCAGAGATCAAATTGCCAACATCTGCTGGATCATGGAAAAAGCAAGAGAGTTCCAGAAAAACATCTATTTCTGCTTTATTGACTATGCCAAAGCCTTTGACTGTGTGGATCACAATAAACTGGAAAATTCTGAAAGAGATGGGAATACCAGACCACCTGACCTGCTTCTTGAGAAATCTGTATGCAGGCCAGGAGGCAACAGTTAGAACTGGAAATGGAACAACAGACTGGTTCCTAATAGGAAAAGGAGTATGTCAAGGCTATATATTGTCACCCTGCTTATTGAACTTCTATGCAGAATACATCATGAGAAATGCTGGACTGGAAGAATCACAAGCTGAATCAAGATTGGCGAGAGAAATCTCAATAACCTCAGATATGCAGATGACGCCACCCTTATGGCAGAAAGTGAAGAGGAACTAAAAAGCCTCTTGATGAAAGTGAAAGAGGAGAGCGAAAAAGTTGGCTTAAAGCTCAACATTCAGAAAACGAAGATCATGGCATCTGGTCCCACCACTTCATGGGAAATAGACGGGGAAACAGTGGAAACAGTGTCAGACTTTATTTTGGGGTCTCCAAAATCACCGCAGATGGTGACTGCAGCCATGAAATTAAAAGACACTTACTCCTTGGAAGAAAAGTTATGAGCAACCTAGATAGCATATTCAAAAGCAGAGACATTACTTGCCGACTAGGGTCCATCTAGTCAAGGCTATGGTTTTTCCTCTGATCATGTATGGATGTGAGAGTTGGACTGTGAAGAAGGCTGAGCGCCAAAGAATTTATTCTTTTGAACTGTGGTGTTGGAGAAGACTCTTGAGAGTCCCTTGGACTGCAAGGAGATCCAACCAGTCCATTCTGAAGGAGATCAGCCCTGGGATTTCTTTGGAAGGAATGATGCTAAAGCTAAAACTCCAGTACTTTGGCCACCTCATGCAAAGAGTTGACTCATTGGAAAAGACTTTGATGCTGGGAGGTATTGGGGGCAGGAGAAGAAGGGGACAACAGAGGATGAGATGGCTGGATGGCATCACTGACTCTATGGAAGCAAGTCTCAGTGAACTGGGGGAGTTGGTGATGGACAGGGAGGCCTGGCGTGCTGTGATTCATGGGGTCGCAAAGAGTCGAACACGACTGAGCGACTGAACTGAACTGAACTGAACTGAAGCAGCAGTACTTACTTATCTTGTAACAAAGTTAGACCTTTTGTCCTGCTTGGTTCTGTTCCCTCTCACTGCCAATGTGATCTCTTCTTCCATGAATATTTGTTTTTGAAGTATAATTGAACTGCAACATTATGTTTGTTCCTGGTATACAACGTGTCCTTTTTGATGTTATTTAGTTGGTAAATTGTGTCTGATTCTTTTGTGACCTCACGGACTGTAGCCTACCAGGCTCCTCTGTCTATGAGATTTCCCAAGCAAGAAAACTGGAGTGAGTTGCCATTTCCTCCTCCACACAGTATAGTCTTAATTGAGGGAAATCACAACAGATTGAGTCACATATTGTGTTTAGGGAGGTTTCCTCATAATATTCCAGGATTGAAAGATTTAAAAGAACAATTCAAAATTACTGTAGGCCCTAGATACTGCTTTATAAGACAGTGAGAACTGTAATGTTAGGGATATTTATGTAATGCTGCTGCTGCTGTTGCTAAGTCACTTCAGTCATGTGTGCGACCCCATAGACTGCCTCCTACCAGGGTCCTCTGTCCCTGGGATTCTCCAGGCAAGAACACTGGAGTGGGTTGCCATTTCCTCCTCCAATGCATGAAAGTGAAAAGTGAAAGTGAGGTCACTCAGTCGTGTCTGACTCTTAGCGACCCCATGGACTGCAGCCTACCAGGCTCCTCTGTCCATGGGATTTTCCAGGCAAGAGTACTGGAGTGGGGTGCCATTGCCTTCTCTGATTTATGTAATAAATTTATATAAAAAATTTGAATATATGATATTTTCTGTAATGACAATATATGTGACCCCAAGAATAGTTGCATGTCATATATAAAATGCATGATTCTTTTCTGAATCTAAGTATTGCTTTAAAAATCTTATTGATAACTTTATGTATTTCTTAATATTGAAATTAATTTTAAAGCTCTCTGATTTACACTGACTCAAGAAAAGTTGTCTCATTTGACATTATTGACAAGAGAATACAAATTAGATAAAATCTTGATTATAAAGAGTAGGTTTTGTATTCTCATCACACCAAGATAGTTAAAAAGGTAACTGTGTGAGGTAATGGATATTTAAATAACTTGATTGTAATGGTCATTTCATAATGTATTTGTATATCAAAGCATCATTTAGTACACCTTGAGTATGTACCATTTTTATTTTCAGTTTTATCTTGATAAAGGTAGGGGCAGGGGAATCTGGTTTGATTTGTTTTTTTTTCCACCTGTGCAAATCCTTTACTAAAGCAACAACCAAAGTACAGGATGGCTCACATGCTTTGTTTTGTTTTTGCTGCTATATCAACTTAAATACTAATCACTTGTTTATGCATTTATATTACTTTTAAAAGGTGGACATTTATAGCTCACAAATCAACAGAGTGACAGTTCCACCCAGATACATTTTTGCATCTTATTTCCTGGTTTTAACAACAGACATTCAGAACAAGAGGGACGGCACATCAAATGTGCGCCAGCACCTTCTGTGAGCAGTGCTAGGGTGTCTGAGAGATACACTGAAGGCTTACATTCCTCAGTAAAGAAAAATAATTTATATGGGTATATTCTTAGACCTATTTGCTTTCATTTTGCATTCTCTATGAGCTTCAGGTTCAGTGGTGGCATTCTAAACATTAGACCCCTTAAAATGACATCTCTGAAAAAGTCTTACTTAAATGTCATTATCACTGACATATGATATTTTCATGTATAACAGACACTCAGTCCTTCAGAAAGCAAAATAAATAATTCTGTTTTATTCAATTTTTCCCCCCGCCACTGATTTGTTTAATCCAAATCTTGTTCATCACTGTAGAAACCCTATAAGTCATTAGGAAGATGAACTTTGTTATCTACTAGAGGATTTTAAAATGAACAGGTGAATGTAAAAATGACTAATACCTTGACGATGGTGGTGGTTTAGTTGCTAAGTTGTGTCCAACTCTTTGCCATCCCATGGGCATAGCCTGCCAGACTCCTCTGTCCATGGGATTCTCTAGGTGGGAATACTGGAGTGGGTTGCCATTTCCTTCTCCAGGGGCATTCTTTTTTAATTGAATATAGTTGATTTGGGAGTTTCCCTGGTGGCTCAGTGTTAAAGAATCTGCTTGCAATGCAGAAGACAGGGGGACATGGGTTTGATCCCTGGGTTGGATCAAGATCCCCTGGAGAAGGAAATAGCAACTCACTCCAGTATTCTTGCCTGGAAAATCACACGGACAGAGGTGCCTGGTAGTCTGTAGTCTGCTGCTGCTGCTGCTAAGTCGCTTCAATCGTGTCCGACTCTGTGTGACCCCATAGACGGCAGCCCACCAGGCTCCCCCTGTCCCTGGGATTCTCCAGGCAAGAACACTGGAGTGGGTTGCCATTTCCTTCTCCAATGCATGAAAGTGAAAAGTGAAAGTGAAGACGCTCAGTCGTGTCCGACTCTTAGCGACCCCGTGGACTGCAGCCCACCAGGCTCCTCCATCCATGGGATTTTCCAGGCAAGAGTACTGGAGTGGGGTGCCACTGGGGTCTCAAGAAGAGTCGGACAGAACTCAGTGACTAAACATCAACAAACATAGTTGATTTACAGTATTAGTTTCAAGTGAATACCATAGTGATTCAGTATCTTTACATTATATTCCATTAAAACTATTTATAAGTTAAAAGCTAAAGTTCACTGTGCTATACCACGTATCCGTATTACATATGTATTTTATACCTAGTAGTTTACCTCTCTTAATTTTACACCCTCTTTTCCCCTTCTTTGCTTCCCTCTTCCATTTGGAACCACCAGTGTTTTTTGGTGTTGTTTTTTTTTTCTCTTTTCTGTACCTGTGAGTCTATTTTTGTTTGGCTATATACAGTTGTTTGAACTTCCCAGGTGGCTCAAGTGGTAAAGAATCCACCTGCCAATGCAGGAGATGAAGGAGAAGTGGGTTCAGTCCCTGGGTGGGGAAGATTCCTTGGAGGAGGAAATGGCAGCCCACTCCAGTATTCTTGCCTGGAGAAGCCTATGGACAGAGAAGCCTGGCGGGCTACAGTCCATGGGGTCACAAAGAGTCAGTCACAACTGAACACACACACATACAGTTCTTTGTTTTCAGCTTTAGATTCTACATATGAGTGATATCATACAGTATTTGTCTTTTCTGTCTGACTTACTTCCCTAAGCATAATGTTCTTTGGGTACATCCATGTTGCTGCAAATGGCAGGGTTTCGTCCTTTTTATGGCTGAGTAATATTCCATTGTGTGTGTGCGTGTGTGTACACACCACATCTGTTTTATCCATCTGTTGATGGACACTTGGGTTGCTTGCATCTTGGCTTTTTAAATAGTGCTGCTGTGAACATTGGGGTGCATGTATCTTTTAAAATTAGCATTTTCATTTTCTTCTGGATATATACTCAGACGTGGAACTGCTGGTAGTTCTATTTTCAGTTTTTTTGAGGAATCTGCATACTGTTTTCTCTGGTGGCTGCACCAATTTACATTTCCACCTACAGTGTACAGGGCTTTCTTTTCTCCACATTCCCACCAACACTTATTATTTTGTAGGCTTTTTAACGATAGCCATTCTGACAGGTGTAAGGTGATATCTCTGTGGTTGGGGTTTTCATTTCTTTAATAATTATTGATGTTGAGCATCTTTTCATGTACCTGTTAAGTCATCTATGTGTCTTCTTTGGAGAAATGTCTATTCAAGTCTTCTATTCATTTTTTGATTGAGTTGTTTATATTGAGTAGTTTGAGCTATTTATGTATTTTTGGATATTAACCCCTACTGGCCATACTGTTTGCAAATATTTTCTCCCATCCCATAGGTGGTCTTTTCATTATGTCAGTGGTTTCCTTTGCTGTACAAAAGCATTTAAGTTCAATTAGGCCCCATTTGTTTATTTTGCCTTCATTTCCTTTGCTTTTGGAGGTGGATCAAAAAAAATATTGCTTCGATTTATGTGAAAGAGTGTTCTGCCTATGTTCTCTTCGAGGAGTTTTATGGTTTCAGGTCTTATATTTAGCTCTTTAACCCATTTTGAGTTTATCTTTGTATGTGATGTGAGGAAATGTTCCAATCTCATGTCCAGTTTTTCCAACACCCCTTATTGAAGTGATATTGTGTATTCTTACCTCCTTTGTTTAGATTAATTGATTATAGGTGCGTGAGTGTGGGAATCTTGACTATAAAAATATAACAATGTTAAAATGAAGGCAAGAAAAATAAATTTTATAGAATAAATGCATATTAATTTAAGAATTTCATGTCTTTATTTTCACCAAGCAGACATCACTGTCCAACAACAGAATGCCCAGAAATATGCAGTGATAATTAAATTCAGTCATCTTTGGTGTTTTTACCAACTTGCAGTCATATAAAACCCATGACTTTTATATATACCTTATTTTGTGTTATAAAAGTTTGTTTTATCTTCAGGATGACAGAGCATATTTTACAACAGTTTAAGAATTCTTGCTTCTTTAAAGACATCTGGTATGTGGTATTTTTGCCCCTGACCCTCCAGGTCAGATTCTGCCTTCAGTTCCCCTACAGTGAATAAGCCAGAGGTGGGAAAGGGACAAAGACACACTTCCCTCTGGGTGAGGAGGAGAGCCAGTCTCCACCTCCCCATCTGGTTTGATTTACTCTGATTTTCTCAGTCTGCACTCCCCTCTCAGCCTTTTCTCCATATTCCCAGATGTGCTGTCTGGCTCGCCCAGAGCTTCCGGCAGAATGGGGAAAGCAGAGGGTTTCCCTGGGAAAGTATGTTGTGAGATGCTATCAGAGCTAAAAATATATGGCCCCTAAGCTCCACCCTCATTAGTTAGAATAAAGCCCAGGGATTTCTGCCTTCTGGAGTTTTAGACCAACATGAAAGGGGGATATCAAAGAGCCCCTGGTTGGGGCATTTCTGAAACACTTCTGGCAAGGAGCCCAGCCCTGAGCTGGAGGAAGATTGCTGGACTCACTGGGGCTGCAGTGGGGCAGGGGCTGATCGCCTGGATTCAGCCCATCCACAGCTGCCATGTATTCTTTCATTTCCTCCCCCTATCATCAACATCCCCATCCAATACTCAAAAATCCAGGCTTAGAAAGCAGTAGAAGTTAAACAACCAACCACACCAAAGGCTCTTTTCAGTTCATCCTGGAGTCCCAGGCTCCCCCTTGTCCCTTTTGAGATGCTTACACCTGCCTTTGTCTGTCAAGAATGCACCCCTAAGTCACTCCCACCTCCTCCTCTTCACAGTCTCAGACCTTCCATCATCCTTCAAGCCTCACTTGAAATACCCTTCCTCCTGGAAACTTAGGTCCCATGTGCTCTGTTAAATACTCTCTGAGCATTCTGTACTTGACCTTGTTATTTATCAAAATTATATTTCTGTGTTGTGTGACCATCTCATGAATATAATTCATGAGTATAGAGATTTTATCTGCCTTGCTCAACACCATAGAACCTGTGCCTTAAACAGCAGGTAATAGATTTAAAGTGTTTCACCTGTCTGCTGACTGCATCAATTGCCCATCCCCTCAAAAAAGTTTGCCATGTAATTGGTGTCAACAAGCTGGTTAGTTGGTTTAGTCGGCAAGTCATGTCTGACTCTTGCGACCCCATGGACTGCAGCCTGCCAGGCTCCTCTGCCCATGGGATTCTCCAGGCAAGAATACTGGAGTTGGTTGCCATTTCCTTCTCCAGTCAACAAGTTAGCCTGCCTTAAAACAGCAGCTGTCGTGAAAGAGAATAAAAGACTAATTATCTGGAATTGACCATGGGCCTGATATTTGTTTATGACCAACCTAGATAGCATATTCAAAAGCAGAGACATTACTTTGCTGACTAAGGTCCGTCTAGTCAAGGCTGTGGTTTTTCCAGTGGTCATGTATGGATGTGAGAGTTGGACTGTGAAGAAGGCTGAGCACCGAAGAATTGATGCTTTTGAACTGTGGTGTTGGAGAAGACTCTTGAGAGTCCCTTGGACTGCAGGAGATCCAACCAGTCCATTCTGAAGGAGATCAACCCTGGGATTTCTTTGGAGGGAATGATGCTGAAGCTGAAGCTCCAGTACTTTGGCCACCTCATGTGAAGAGTTGACTCACTGGAAAAGACTCTGATGCTAGGAGGGATTGGGAGCAAGAGGAGAAGGGGACAACAGAGGATGAGATGGCTGGATGGCATCACTGACTCGATGGATGTGAGTCTGAGTGAACTCCGGGAGTTGGTGATGGACAGGGAGGCCTGGCGTGCTGCAGTTCATGGGGTCGCAAAGACTCGGACATGACTGAGTGATTGAACTGAACTGAACTGAACTGATGTTCATACTATGGGCATGATGGTTGTACTATATAGGGTGATAGGGAGGACTAGAGTTAGGATAGAGGCGGGGGTGGGGGGGCAGACTCTAGAAAGCAACAGAGTGAGGGATGGGCATGGAGTCTGGGATCAGGCATGGGGACAGGGTCTGCTGAGAGCAGTTCATGGTGGTGGTAATTTTCTCTTTCTTAGGATCCTCCCTAGTCAATAAAGCAGGCAAAAAGAAGTAAGTAGTTCAAAAGTTGGGTTCTTGAAAACCCAGCTCTGCTAAGAACTAGAGGATTCTTTTTTTTTAATTAATTGTTATTGGCGTATAGTTGCTTTACAGTGTGTTAGTTTCTACTGTACAGTAAAATGAATCAGCTATACTTATATATATCCACTCACTTTTGGATGTCCTTCCCATGCAGGTCTCCACAGGGCATTGAGTAGAGTTCCTGTGCTAGACAGTATGTCCTCATTAGTTATCTATGTCATACACAGCATCAGTAGTGTATCTGTGTCTCCCAATTCCTTCCACACACCCCTTTCACCCTTGGTATCCATAGATTTGTTCTCTGTGTCTCTTTTTCTGCTTTGCAGATAAAATCACCTATACCATTTTTCTAGATTCCACTATATGGGTTAAGATACAGTATTTGTTTATCTCTTTCTGACTTACTCTCTGAACGTCAAGTTCCTTATGGATAAGAATAGTAACAGTTATAATACCTATTTCTGCTGTTACTGCAGTAACCAAATGATAGTATGCGTGCATTATCTTAGCACAATGTTTAGAAAGATTTGGGGAATCAAACACCTGCCTATTCTCTTGGTGTAAACAACAGAGGCTGTAGCTCTGTGTAATTACTGCTTTAAGAAATTATTATGAATTTAGTGGCTTACAGCAACACAAACCTATTATCTTACAATCATGGACATCAGAAGGTCAAAGTCTTCCAACTTAATCACTAGGCTAAAATCAAGGTGTCAGTATTTCCTTGGGGCTTTGCAAGGGCTGGAAATGTTCTTTATTCTTATGAGGATGGCAGTTACAAGGGTATGTTCATATGTAAAAATACATTGATCTTCACACATTACTTTAATATTTGTGCACTATTTATGAGGTTTCAGGGCTTCCCTGATAGCTCAGCTGGTAAAGAATCCACCTGCAGTAGAGGATACCCCGGTTCAATTCCTGGGTCGGAAAGGTCCGCTGAAGAAGGGATAGGCTACCCACTCCAGTATTCTTGGGCTTCCCTGGTGATTCAGATGATAAAGAATCTGCCTGTAATACAGGGGACCCCGGTTCAATTCTTGGATTGGGAAGATTCCCCTGAGAAGGGATAGGATACCCACTCCAGTATTCTGGCCTGGAGAATTCAGTCCACGGGGTCACAAACAGTCGGACACGACTGAGCGACTATCACTTATGAGGTGTTGCTGCAAAAATTTAGGATTTTTTTCCTATGGCCAAAAGCCAAGAGTTATTAACCTGACTGCCCCTGAAATTCAGTGCAAAGTGGTGTGTGTAGGTTGGTGTGTGCGTCTTTTGGGGCTAAAATGGCCACAGTTTTTTTGTTAGATTCCTAAAGGGATGTGAGGCCTTAAAAGGTGAAAAATTACCAGTGAGGCTCTTCTCTAAGTGAGGATCACTTGCTCCTGTTTCTACTGGGGTTTACTCAAGGTCAGACCAGTCTGTGCAGACCAGGCATTCTGGAAATGCGGGATGGAGTTGAAGAGGCATAAATATATTTATCAGACCTGTCACAAAACAAACAACAACATTTTTCTTTGGGCAGCAAACTGTAGATAATTAACTCTAGTCAATTTTTAGTTCAGTTTTTAAAAGGCATGGCTTTCCATTAGCCCATTGACTTGGCCTGCAGGCAGTCCAGAGTCAAGCAGCTCTGTCCCCCCACCCCACCCAACCGCCCCATCCCCATCAGGGCAGAGGTCCTCCAAGGTAGACAGGTGACTTAAGCCCTGCCCCATCTGACAAGCCATAAGGAAACCTTAACCCACGCTCTGGATTCTTTAGGAAACTCTCATCTAGGCCCCACTTGCAAACCAGAATTTCCAGTGTGGCTGTGTTGGCAGTAAGTTAATTAGCAGTCTATGAGGACTGAGTGTTCTCGCCACAGTGGCTTTATCCAAGGGCGTAGGGCAAGGCATTTGGTCCTCTTTCTCTCTCCTGGGTGAGAAGCAAATGGGAGGAATGCAGCTCAGAGACTAGAGGCCAGTATGGGAGGAAGAGCCCTTTCGGGTGGGAATCCAGAGTCTGAAACCCCAACCCCAAAATATGTTCGTCACTTGCATATATTGAGTGCTTAGTTAGTGAATGCCAGCTCTGTGCTAAATAAAAGCTTTACATGACAGAATGGACTCAATCCAGACAGCCTTGCTGTGAATCCCAGCTCCATGGCTTTATAGCTGTGTGGCCCCAGGGCCAGTTGCTTGCTCTCATTGGGTGCTTGGACCCTCCTATGTAATATGGGTCTAACAGGAGTACCTGCCCTAAATTCTTAAGCGTCGCTTTGAAGCAGCCTCCTACCTAGTCCTCTGATTTTTCTTTTTTTTTTTTAATTGAGATACAATCCATTTACCAAGGTTTGTTCTTTCCAATGTACAATTCAGTGATTTTCTGTATATTCAAAAAGTTGTGTAAAAATCACTTCTAATTTCAAAGCATTTACATCACCCTAAAAAGAGACCTATATTGTAGTCATTAGCAGTCACGCCCTATTTGACAGGGAATGTCCCCATCCCTGCAGCCCTGGAAGCCATTCATCTTTTGGTCTCTATTTCATTACCTCATTCCGAACCTTTCATAGAAATGGAATCATATAATATCTGGCCTTTAATATGTGACCTCTTTCACTTAGCATAATGTTCTCAAGATTCATGCATGTTTTACCAGGAGGTATCAGGCCCTCATTCCTCTTTATGGCCTAATAATATTCCATTGAATGGATGTACCATGCTTTGTTTACCCATTTATCAGTTGATGAACATTTAGGGTCTTTCTGCTTTGGGGCTGTTGTAAATAAAGTTGATTTTTAATGCTATGAATGTTTGTATATAAGTTTTATGTGCACAATTGTTTTCTCTCCTCTTGGTTATGTACTAGAAGTGATAACATTATCTTGTACCATTCTCCCACCCATTGGCAAAAGGGCCTTCCTTCTGTCACTGTCAAAAACAAATCAAGCTTGCTTATACCTCAAGGCCTTTGCACTGGACATTCCTGGTCTAAAAGGCTCTTTCCCCAGATATTCCCATGATTTACTCCTTGTCAGTCATAAGAGATACTTTCTTATAAGAAAAAGGTAATTTTTCTTAGATCAGACAGAATTCTCTTTCCTTCTTTTCACTTTCTGCAAAGAGAGGGACTTATAGACATGCATGGACCCCTTCAGGTCTGCAGGGGTCCTTTGGGGCACTTAGTGTGGAGACAGGAAAGGGAACCATTGACTGCACTGTGCTTATAACCTGGGTTGTCTTTCACGATTCTCAACACATCCCGTTGAGGAAGGTTTAATTTTAAAAGGTGGTATATTGTAGGTGAAAATACTAGCTTTGGAGTCAGACAAAAATGAGTTTGGTTTGCCTCTTACTTAGTTTTGCCATTTAATAGCTGGAGCTTTGCGGACTTGTGCAAGCTACCTCGCTTCTCTGTGTCTCAGTTTCCATGTCTGCAAAATGGAGACATGGAGCGTCAAAATATGACGCTTACTTCAAAGGGGTATTATAAGGGTTTACTGATATAATACCTAAGAAGCCCTTGGATACAGCAAGCATTCAGTAAGGGGTAACTTTATTGTTATCATTATCATTGTCTCTATTTTACAGAGAAGACACCTGAGGCCTAGGAAAGGCAATAACTTGCTTAAGGCCACACAGCTCTCCTGTGCAGCCAGGTCATTGCAGGGGCAGAGCAGGGGGCTCCTTCCAGGGCCTGGGAGTGGGCTCTTGTCTAACATTCAGAAATAAATTGTCCAAGGAGACGCAGGTGCTGACAGAGCAAGAGACTTTGTTGGGTGGGGGCACCCAGGTGTAGAGCAGGAGGGTAAGAGAGCCCAGGAGGACTGCTCGGCCATCTGGCTTGCAGTCTTGGGTGATGGGGTCAGTTTCTGGGTTGTCTCTGTCCAATCAGTCTGACTCAGGGTCCTTCCTGGTGGTGTGAGCATCACCAAGCTAAGAGGGGATTCATAGAGGAGGATTCTAAAGGGAGGTTGGCAGGACATACGGACTGGCGTCTCCTCTCTCCTTCTGACCTTTCTTCAGTTCTTCCAGTTGGTGGTAGCTTGTTAATTCTGCATTCCTTATCAAGACCTCCTGTCGTAAGATAAGTCATGAAAGTGATTACTATCTTGCTTGGCCAGGGTGGATGGTTTTGGCCAGTGGTTCCCCTAATAAGGCCAGATGCTTAATACCACCCCTAACCTGCTCTTCCTCCCCAGGATCCTTGAAGGAGGCTGACCTAGTCCCCAGCTTGAAACCCCTCTCCCACCTCACACCTCCCATTCCTCACCACTTGGGAGTGCGTAGGAATTTCCCCTGAAGCTCAGGTGGTACTACCCGCTTGCAGCATTGTGCCTGTGTCCCCAGGCTCTGACCAGTGTCCCTGGACACCTGAGATGACCCACGGGCATCCCTTCAAGAGTCTCCCCAGCAGGGAGACAGCGTGGAGGCCAAGGGACAAGTTTCCAGGCTCTTGCCGTGAATCAATAAGAGAAGCTCCTTTTTAAAGAGGTTTATTTGTTGTCCTTTCATGCAACTTTGGAAAAACGGTTTTGATGCCTCCCCCACCACCACCACCAAAAAAAAAAAATTACTAAAGATCTTTTATTTTCATAGCACGTAATGAGGAACCTGAGACCCGCATGGGAAAGACCAGCCTCAGGTCCCAGCATGTTAGGGATAGAATGGGGACCAGGACTCATATGGCCTGACTCTGTAATACCAGCCTCTCAGGCATCAGAGTCCAAGATGGGTGTATTTTTTTTAAATCCAAAAGGGGAAAACAGCTTAAACGTGTCCTTCATTTTTAGTTGACTGTTCCCACTTTAGGATCTGTCTTCCCTCTGGCCACAAAGCTCACTGCTCCGCTACCATCCGTGTTCCCATGTGCCAGGTGCTACAGATCCCAACAGGCCCAGGGGACCCGTGTCACCACAGTCCCCCAGATCCCTCACCCTGAGGCTGCTGACCTGAGCAGTGACTCAGACCACCAAGAGACAGGAATGAGGATGAGACCACAACCAGTGCTCTGAGGACCCACTTGAATCCCAGCCTGGCCACTTCTTATCTGTGCGACCTTGAGCAAGTCCCCACACCTCTCAGAGTCTCACTGTCATCAGGCATAAACCTAGAAGAACTTCATCTACCTCGTGAGATTGCTGTAAGGATTACAGGTTAACGCATGCAAAGAGCCTGCAGCACAGAAGCCGTGCAGCAAGAGTTTATATCAGTATTATTTAACTCCAGTTGGTTAAACTTCGATAAGATCTGAAGTTCATTTCCATACACGAAGTACATTAGGCTTTCTGCACACTCATACCAAGGCCAAGCAATGCTGCCCTTCCACATAGCATTCCTTGGAGTGAGCCCTGCCCTCTGTTGTAATGTGGAACTCCTTCCACCTGTAGACAGATACTCTGATGGAGGACCCCATACCCGGTGTGATCAGCTTGAGAAGAGCGATCGAGAAATAGCTCTAGGTTCAGGCTTCTGGGTTTCATCCTAGCCCCACTGTTTATCTGCAGGCTAGTTATTTAACCTTTCTGAGCCTCATTTTTCTCATCTCTAGAATAAGAATCATAGCAGTACCTAACTCAGGTTTACTGTGAGGAGTAAATGGGATAATGTGTATGAACATCTCAGTGCACTGGCTCAGCCTTAAAAAGTGGCCAGGAAGTTATTCCTCTTATTATTTGCCCTCAGGTCAGCCCTTTCATCCCAGAAAGAAAGCTTAATAGGAGATAAAAGTCACTGGATTGGGATTCCAGTGACTGTGGGTGAAGCATTGATTTTCCCACTAATTAACAGAGTGATGCTGGGCATGACCTCACCTCTCTTTGTGCCTCGGTTTCCCCATCTGCCAACTAGAAGGTGGGATTCATTGACCCCTTCCATCTCTAACTCTGAAGGATGGTTGATGAGAAGGTTGTATGGCTGCTCCATATATTTTCTGGATGGTGCCAATCTTCCCAGCTATCCCATACAGAGCAGGACCAGGAAGAGCTCTGGGAAGAAGTCTCTGGGCTCCTTAAACCAGTGCCTGAGTTAAGAGCACTACTCTGGGGATGCCCAAGCCCGGCTTGTAATTTGGTCCCTACCTCTGTGTATGACCTTGGCAAAGTCCTCCCACCACTTCTCTGGGCCTCAGTTCCTTCATCTATAAAATGGGACTTAAAATGGTACCCAGTACCCAGAGTCAGGAATTACGATGCCGAGTGCCTGCACAGTGCTTACCACAGAGAGGAAGGATTTGATGTACTGTTTTAATAATCATGACTGATGCCAGTTGCCTGTGGACCCCATCTCTGGGCACAGTGCTCATTCTTAGGGCCAGTCTGAGTGCACTTGTGTCTATTCTAAGCATTATTTCTTATGCACTTTATGAGTGTAAGACAGTAAAGCTCTCTTTGAGGCCAGCAACCATCACAGGGAACCACCTAGAGAAGGAGAGTGGGCTGGCCTCTGCATACTGACCATCGAGATTCCTGTGATTCCAGGTCAGCCTGGAGGAGGTGACAGCACTCTGTCCATCCCCTCCCTGCCCTGAAGACCAGCTCTCCAGGACTGGAAAGGACCGTAAGCTGCATCTTTTCCAGCCCCTTTACCTGGTATAGGATGCCAGGAGGAAAAGTGGCCCACCCAAGTCTCATGGGATGGTACTAGACTTGGGACTGTAAGCAGTGTGTGTGGTATTGAAGAGAGTGTCTGCCTTTAACTCTTGGCTTCTCACATTACAGGCTGTGTCCTCCCTGGACTGGAAAATGGGGAAAATAATAAACCTTTGCTTCCCATGGTTGTTGCAAAGATTAAATGAAAATATATAGCAAGCCCTCTAAAAATAACGTTTCTATTACTCATGTCTTTATTCTGTATTCTTCCTCCAGTGCTTTGTAGCCACACCACACTGGAAACATCCTGTATATCGATTCTGGAATATCCTTTCCACTGTGAAACTGTGTGGGACTAGAAGCATTGGTCTGGGGTGCCAGTCTGGAAACCTGATTGGAACTCTGCTTCTGTGTTGTTCTGCAAACTGCCACGGGTCATCTTTCCTCTCTGGCCCTCAGTCTCTTCCTCTGTAAGAGCACTGTCCAATAAGAAAAAGAATGTGAGCCACATTCTATATATATTGGGTTTGCCAAAAATTTGTTTGGGTTTTTCTATAAGATCATATGGCAAAACTCAAATGAGCTTTTTGGCCAACCCAATAATTGTAAATTGTTCAGTAGCCACTTTATAAAAGGTAAAAAGAAGTAGAGAAAAGTAGTTTTAATAATTGATTGTTGTTCAGTCGCTAAGTTGTGCCCTACTCTTTGCAACTCCATGGACTGCAGCACACCAGGCTTCCCTGTCCTTCACTATCTCCTGTAGTTTGTTCAAACTCATGTCCATCGAGTCAGTGATACTATCTCACCATCTTATCCTCTGTCACCCCCTTCTCTTTCTGCCTTCAATCTTTCCCAACATTAGGATCTTTTCCAATGAGTCAGTTCTTCACATCAGGTAGCCGAAGTATTGGAGTTTCAACTTCAGCATCAGTCCTTCCAATGAATATTCAGGGTTGATTTCCTTTAGGGCTGACTGGTTTGATCTCCTTGCTGTCCAAAGGACTCTCAAGAGTCTTCTCCAACACCACACTTCTGTGTTGTACCTAATGTAGTATATCCAAGAAATAATCATGTCAACATGTAATCAATACTAGAAAATTATCGAATGAGATATTATATACCTTTTTTTCTTACTAAGTTTCTGAAATCTGGATGATTCTTGATCTGGGGTGATTTTGGCAATTGTCTGGGATGTTTTGGGTTATCAGAACCAAGAGGGGCAGAGGATGGCAGGCAGAGGTATGTGTGTGCAACTGGCATCCAAAGGGCAGAGACTGGGGATGCTGCTAAACTCCCTACAGTGCATAAGACAGCCCCCCACAACAGAGGATTATCTGGCCCAGAATGGTAACAATTCCTATTTTACACATAAAGCACAGTTCAGGTTAGCCTCTTTCCAAGTTCTAAATAGCCACATGGAGCTGGTGGCTACCATATTGGACAGTGCAGCTTTATAACATAAAATATTTGGAGATGCACTTAAAAAGCCAAATTTTTAGGAATTCGGGTTTTAGTAAATTTGTTTTCCTGCTCCTCCCTGAATAAGTGGCCAAATGAGATGTAGCTGGCTTGCCCATCCCTGGCTGGCTAAGAACAGAGCCCATCTGTCTCTGACTGGTTAGATTCTTCCAAAGCTACCCGCCCTCCCCTGGGAGACTGAGCCTGGGATGGACAGTGAGCCCTGTTGTTCTTTTCTGGGGAGACAATGCTGCAGGCCCTGCTACCTACCTGACAGGCCTATTGTGGCTCAGGGAGAAAAGGGCTTTGTCAGGACAGCAGCCGAGGAGCCTGCAGTTCAATGGGGCCCTTTATGTCTGCACTCCCGGGATGTTCGATGCCACCCCTGGGGAGGCTCCACCCCTTCCTAGAACAAACAGGGACCCAGAGGCCCAGAGAGGGTGTGGAAGACCCTCCAATAGATCCCAGTTCCCTGCACCTCAGCCCTTTGCCCTAAAACATGAAATCCATCTAACTCTGAGAAGCCCTGCCTCAAAGCACAGGGTGAACTCGGTATTGCCCTTAAACTGGGCAAGGGTGCCCCTGACCCATACTCTGAAATTTAGCAGCTCCACAAATCACATGTATACAATTAATGTATTAAAGAACATGCATGTATTTGTCTGCCACGACCTAGGCTCAGCTCTGGCACAAGGCAGTGATAACTCAAGATCTTCTCTTGTGACTTAAAAAGCCCAGGCCAAAGCGAAGCATTCCATCTCTCTTGTCCTGTGTCCTTGGAAAGATGCAGTGAGAGTTTGACGGTTGTACCTTGGCCAGCCTCAGAGATGGACTCTGTTTTATAGCACAGGTGGGATCTGAGTGGCAGAAATGCTTAACTAAGAGTATGCGCATGCTCAGGCGTGTCCAGCTCTTTGCGACCCCATGACTGTGGCCTGCCAGGCTCCTCTGTTTTCCAGGATTTTCCATGCAAGAATACTGGGTTGCCATTTCCTTTTTCCAGGGGATCTTCCCAACCCAGGAATCGAACCTGTGTCTCTTGCACCTCCTGCATTGGTGGATGGATCCTTTACCACTGCACCATCTGGGAAGCCCAGGTAAGAGCAAAGACACACTAAATTCTCTTGTCATGTTCTCCCTCATGGTGGCATAGATTCATTCATTTTCCTGTAATGAAGTATCGTTTCCCAGGAGGGCCAATCTGTTTCTGGCTGCTGTGCGTTCCAGTTCACGCTGGTCCTGAGAAGTACTCACTTCCATTCGAACTCCAGTGCCACATCCCTCCATGGTTAGGGACAGGCTTGGATGTTAGAGGTAAAGACATATGAAGTTGGATCTGTTGCTTCCCTTTCCTTTCTAATGTCTGGACCTCTGCCCTACCTACCCTACCCTAGACCCCATGGTAAAGTTTACAGATAATGGATACACACACACAGAGACGGAAAGGAGCAAAAAGGGCTGTCTTATTTGACAGGTAAGGAAACTGATCCTTCTGGAGACAAGGTAACTTTTTAAAGTTATTCAGAAAGTTAAGGGAAGCCACACGCTGGAAGAACCCATCCTTTGAGGCCCAGCTAGAAGGCCACTAGTAAAGGGTGGAGGGTGGTGATTGGGGAGACAGCCGGGGGCACAGCAGCTCTTTTACTCCTGACACCCTCACTTACTGGCTATGGGACCTTGTGGTGTTGGGAGGGGTGTGTTTCTCGGTATTTAAAATATGACTTTTTCTATTCCTATGTAAGATGTTATTATGGGAAACTGGTGACAGGTATATGGGAACTCTCTGTAATATTTTTGTAACTCTTCTGTAAATTCAAAATTATTTCATAATCAAAAAATTATACAATTTTCCCTTATCTGTACCATGGAGATTAGCATCTGCCTCACAGAAAGTGTCAATGAAATATGCCTGTAAGGCTTTAGTAACTGTTTGGGAGTGAGGACTCAGTAAATAACTACTTTAAGAAGTTATTTCCTCCAGGAGGCCAGTGACCTAACAGAACTGACCACAACATGGCAGTCCCATGTCTTCGCTACTCGGGAGCACAAGATTATTTTGGCCTAAAATGCCAGGCTCGGTGTGGCTGCTAGGAGCATGCATTTCATTTGGGCTCTTCCACTTCCTAGCTGGGACTCCGGGGCAAGTTGCTCGATCTCTCTGTGCCTCAATATCCTTTCTTTAAATCATAAAGCTGCAAGTAAGGTTGTCATGAGGATTAAATGAACTGGGGACTTTTCAGCACTAACAGCTGTGACTGGCCCATAAGCAAGGACTGCCCAAGTGTTTTTATGGTCCAGCTCAGTGTTTCTTGAACTTTTTACTAGACCCCACAGTAACAAATGTACTTTCCCTCTCCTCCATTTTTCTTTTTAATGGTGATTTGTAAAGTCCTAGTCTCTGGGGAGTTGATCCCATTTTGTTTCCCCTATTAATGATATATAAGGTTCTTAGGAGACAGGGAATATTTGATTCATTTTGATCTCTAAGTACTCCATTCTCTTCTCTCATTCAGTTTACCAAGTTTCCACCCCTCATTCATTCCGCATATATGTATGGACCATTTATTGAGTACCTACTTTTTGTGCCTGGTACCTATTATTGTCCCTGTGCCCATCAGACATACCTAGAATGAATAAGGCAGGGAGGCTGGAAGGCAGGCAGAAAGGAAAAAAAAAAAAAAAAACAGGGTCCCAGACACCCCTAGCCCGAGAGGCTCCAGCTGACAGCAGAGCCCCCTTTTCCACCCCCACATTCCCACTTCCACCTCGGCCAGAAAATTGCTCCCTCTGCAGCCACGCTGCAGCGCATCAACTGTGTCATCTGGAGGGAACTGGGTGTCGTCCGGCATCGCGCGGCGGGGCGGCGCCGGGGGGCCCGCCCTCTCGCACCCTGTGGCGTGTGGTGGTGATCCCTCGCAGTGTGCCAGGCAGCCTCCGCACCCCAGGAGGGCATGCACCCCTCCGCGGGCAGCACGAGCACGGAGCCCCCAGCCTGCGGAGTTGCCCAGGAGGCCGGGTGGCTCCTCCCCGGGGACCCTCCCCCTCTGGGGCGCGTCATTCTCCCCACCCCCGGGTCCTGACCCCAGGGAGCTGGCCTCGCTGGGACAGTTCTCAGCCACCTGCTCCAGAGCCGGGGAGCCGGGGCGCCGGCAGCCCGTGAGCCGGTGCGAGCGCCCAGAGCCCCATGGAGCTGCCGGCCAGCAACAGCAGCTGCGAGAACGGTGCGTGGGGCCGGTGGGGGCCGCGGGGACCCGGTGCACCTTGCGCTTTGCCTTCCCTTCACGCTGCTCCTTTCTTCCGCGTCCTCTCCTGCCAGGGGACCCCAAACGGGGCAGGGGGTTCGCGCTTGTCCCTCCACCTAGTTCTCAAGCCCGTCTTGGGAGGAGCAGGCTCCTGGCTGGCTTTCCCCCACTTTGGACCTGGGGGGCGGGGAGGAGGGGAAGAGGGGGGAGTGGGAGAAGGAGGCGTGGCTTGATTGATTGGAGCTGGTCCATCCAAAGGGTTGAGGGGAGGGTGTCGGGGCTTCTTTTATGTATAGTTGCTTTGGATATTAGTACCTGCCCAGGCCTGTCTCCCTGGGGCTCACCAGAGATAGGGGAGTGGGCACAGAGCCCCACCACCCCCAAATCCATATCCACCTTTTAGGAAAAAGAGGGAAGGAAAAACCCAGGAAAGGAAAAGGAAAGATGCTGAGCCTCATGCTCGAGTTATGAACCTGCAGAGTGGACTAGGCTCTTCACTTGCATTATCCCAACTAATCCTTAACACAGCTCTAGAAGGCAGGTAGATATTACCACCTCTGTCATCATCCCAGAGACAGACAGAAATTGAGGCTCTGAAAAGTCCGATGAACTTGCTCAAAGTAATACAGTGGGGATATGGAATATAAAACCAGGCTTCTTGGATTCTAAAACCTGTGCTCACACCACTGTGCTCACCCCATTTTCTGGCATATCTCCATTTTTCTACCTGTCTTGGTATTGCAGCCTGTGGAATATCCATGGTTTTCTAACTTCTCTTCTCCAGTGAAGCTTTCAAAACAGGCCTGTTGGGTGTTGGCTGTCTTTGGTTTTCTGAACAACAGTGCAGTCCATTTTCAGCCTCACCTTCCCCTGGGGATAAATATGTTCCGGTCCGAGCATATTCTAGGGGAGAGGTAGGGATCATCTGGCCCAGCATCCATTTGGCAGCGGCGCATCCTCCTCAGGATTGGGTTCCCTTTGGCCCTCAGCCTTCCCTCCTTTTCTTTCCCCCGCTATGGGAAGACTTGACTTGATGGAGGGCACTCAGCTCCTTGGGCACCTCAGGCCTCCCCCAAACTGCCAAGCCCACCCTTTCGCTCCACCTGCTGGAGATGTACCTTCAGGAGGGCAGGGGAAGGGCGTGGGGGTGGGCTTGGACTTCCTCTGAGGAGTTGCCTTCCTTGGCCGGCATCCTCCCAGCTCTGGCTGTTTTCCTGAACTCAGGGAACTCCCAGGACTTGACTCCTGTCCAAGTGGAGAAACAGGAGTGAGCAGTCAGGACAAGTCTGATTAAGGACCCAGATGGTTTCTCGTCTGCTCTTCTCTGGATTGTGACACAGGTGTGGGAAAGAGAGGTCTCCCACTGCAGAAGACGCCTGGGTGTCTCTGCTAGGTTCCAGACCCAGTTCTGCCTCCAGGCTTTTGTGAGACTCAAGCAAATCCTTCCCCATCTCAGGGCCTCTGTTTTCCCAGCTGAGAAGAAAGATGGTTAGATGGGCTGCTGCTATTCCATGCTTTCTCTGCTGTGGAAGCAGGGTCAACATTGCCCTTCCTTTGTTCCACCAAAATGCCACTCTGTGCTCCAGGTGTGCCAGAGCTAAAGCTGCCTCACCTTTTGGGCACTGAGGCTCTTCCAGTACAGGCCCAAAGGTCTAGCTTGGCCCAAGGGGAAGTGCTAGGCCCAGCCTTATATCCTTGGCACAGGAGCTTGGCTCTTTGTGACACACAGTTTGAAAAAGACCTTCTCCACCAAAAGTCACAAACTCAGATGCTTCAAGGGGCCGAGAACAAAACAACGATGACTGAGGAGAGCTGGGTATGGACTCTGGGGAATCGCAAAGATCGTGTCCTATCTAGGGGCAAAAACCCTGCTGAGCTGTGGCCAGCGGTTGCCTATGGGACCGCATACCCAGCGAGGTAAGCAAAGGCAGCCCTGAAGTGGAGTTTTTGTGGGAAATCTCCTGATTTTTAAATGTTAGCGGTGAGTTCATATTTTACAATAACCTTCAAGAGGCTGAGTGAAACCCAGCCCCCTTGCCGCCTGCTTTGTGAAGGGTATGTAGTGACTGAGAGCATGGACTTTGACATTCTATGCTCTTGAGAAATAATGCTGGTTTCACTGCTTATCACCAGTGTAGCCCCAGGTTACAGAGCTTGTCAGGGCCCCAGTTTCTTCAGGTAAAACCCTGGGCATCATCACTGTGCCGTTTCCATGACAAAGATGCTCCTGGAAAGTCCTGGAGTGGTGGGCCTTGTGAGTCCCAGCCTGTATTTTGTCCTGATTCCTTGAATTTGGGCACCTTCATTCTACTGACTCAGGGTCTGCCTCTCATGCCCAGGTTTGTCCTCTTGTCTTTGCTGTTTGGGCCAGAAGAACCAGCAAGAGTGTGCTGGCTGAAGGGCATGAGAACTGATGATTCTTGCAGACTCAGGGACTTGGAAAGAGAGCCTAGACAAAGCCTGTGTGGGATGGCAAGGACCCTGATTCCTCTGAGGCCTGAAGGAGGCCCCAGCCACTGACCATGCACATCAGAGGTCTTCGAAGTAAGACCTGGGATAGTTGGTTCTCATAGACAAGGATGCTGGTATTTCATCACCTTCAGGCCTCAGAGGGGCTGTGCACTCCAGCCTCGCTCACTCCTATTACTTGTAGGGACTCCCTGCTATGGCTGAAGTTAAGTATAAGTGAAGAAGCCTCTGGAAGGGGAGAATATGTGTGCTCCTGAGCTGTTGGAGGCCTCTGTGCCCGGAGGGTTGGAGATGTTTCCTGTGGAGGCCAAGAGGTTGGATTCAGTGATGCTTGAGAGCTGGGGGGACCCTGTTTGGTGTGTGGGAGCATCTTTCTGGCTTAGTGATGAGGTGCTGGAGCTCGGGAGTCAGACAGCCTGTGTTCTTAGGCAGGGTTCCTGACCTCTCATGGCCTCCGTCTCCACATCTATGAAATGGGAATCAAAGATAGTGCTTACCTGACATGTGGTTGGAAGAACTTGATGAGTTCATAAAATCCCTTGCCTAGAGTAAGCACTCGGTGAACCTTAACTGTTCCTTGTTAGTTTGGAGCCCGGGATGTGGATGGAATGTGGCAGTAGCTGAAGCGTGGAGTCTGAAACAGTGGCCCGTCCCAGTGCTTGTAAAGCACACAGATGCCCCCACCTAACTCTCACCATGCTCTTCCCAGGTTCCCTGATCAGCCTGTACTGCTCCTCCCAAAAAGTCCTGTGCCAGATCATCAGTGACCTCCAGCCTGAGGTGCCCAGCAATGTCACCTCCAACAGCTGGCAGGAGAGGTTCAGGAAGAACTACAGCTTCTATGTCGGTCTGGGACTGGCCATCCTGTCCAGCTTCCTCGTCGGCAGCAGCGTCATCCTCAAGAAGAAGGGCCTACAGCGACTGGTGGCCTCGGGTGCCACGAGGGCTGGTAGGCTCCTGAGGGGGCAGGTGCAGATGGGGTGTCGGGTGGCGAGCCCTCAGCCAGCCCTGTGAGCCTCTATTTGTGGGCCCACTGGAGCAGCTTGCAAGCTGGTCCTAGATGGGCACAAAAGGCCTGCTGTCCATCCCATTGGGAATCTCATCCACCAGCAGGAGACCTTCCTTTATAATCCAGCAGTTCGTGAGAACTACATGATCCGTTAATTGAGGTGAAGACAGGGAAAAGTCCCAGGGCCAAGACTAAGAAACCCCACGTCTAGTTCTGTTTTTTTGTTTTGGGCTGCACCAGGTCTTAGTTGCGGTACTTGGGAACTTTGATCTGAATGCAGGATCTTTAGTTGTGGCATGAGAACTCTTAGCTATGTCATGTGGGATCTAGTTCCCTGACCAGGGACCAAACACAGGCTCCCTACATTGGGAGCATGGAGTCTCAGCCACTAGACCACCAAAGAAATCCCCTGGCTTTATTTCTTACCGATTGTGTCATTGTAGGCAAGGCATAACTTCTATAAAAAATGGGAATATAAAACTTCTGCCCATAACAGTGTCAGGCAGTAATGTGTCCTCACTTCCTAGCAATCTGAGCTCCTCTATAGGCTACAGAAGAATTACTGAGTCTCTGTCCACTGGGATTTGCTTGTTTGGAAAATAAGATGTGTATCCATGAAACAGTTGTTGAGAAAAGGAATCCTATGTAAAAGAATCTTGCCATTTAATCAACATTCATTATGTCCCTACTGTGTGCCAGGTGCCATGCTAGACCTGGGGACACAGTGCCCTTGTGGGTCATTGGGTTGAGTGAGAGAGATAGGCTAGTCAATGAGCACTTGTTCTGTAGCATGTTAAGTGCTATCATGGGGAAAATGGTTTTTCCAGTAGTCATGTATGGATGTGAGAGTTGGATCATAAAGAAAGCTGAATGCCAAAGAATTGATGCTTTTGAACTGTGGTGTTGGAGAAGACTCTTGAGAGTCCCTTGGACTGCAAGGAGATCAAACCAGTCAATCCTAAAGGCAATCAGTCCTGAATATTCATTGGAAGGACTGATGCTGAAACTGAAGCTCCAATACTTTGGCCACCTGATGTGAAGAACTGACTCACTGGAAAAGACCCTGATGCTGGGAAAGATTGAAGGCAGGAGGAGAAGGGGACAACAGAGGATGAGATGGTTGGATGGTATCACCAACTCAATGGACATGAGTTTGAGCAAACTCTGGGAGTTGGTGATGGTCAGGGAAGCCTGGAGTGCTGCAGTCCATGGGGTCACAAAGAGTCGGACACAACTGAGTGACTGAACTGAACTGATGGCAATATTTTGGAGGAGCATGTAAATCTTAGGCTTGGAGGGTAGGGTAGGTTTCCTGTAAAGGCTAATTTGAGGAGCTGAGACTATATGACATTGAGATAACAAGGTGGGAGAAGGAGAAAGATGTAGAATTCCAGGCAGAAAGAACAGCATGTGCAAAGGCCCAGGGGTGAGAGAGTGTGATTGATATTAGAAGTTGCAAGTATCTCAGGATGGCTAGAGCATGGAGGGGTAAGAGATGGGGTGAGGGCCAGCTCATGAAAAGTCTTATAAACTAGGCTCCAGGGTTTAAGTGTAATTGTAAGTGATGAAAGTTTTAAGCAGGCATAAATGATGTAGTTCGATTTATGATTTGAAAAGACCCCTAGCTGCTGGGTGCAAAATGGATTTGGGGGTAAGACGGGAGGCTAACAGACAAGTTAGGGGAGAAAAACAACAGATCTTGGGCAAGGAAACTGCAGTGGGAATGGAGACAAGTGGTGGAGTCCAGGGATAGTTTTTGAAGGTACAATGTACTGAATTCGATGGTGCCTGGCTCCAAAGGGAGGGTGAAAAAGTGAGTCAGGATGACTCAGAACTCTCCGATTTGGGCAGCTGAGAAGATGATGGTGCTATTTTCTGAGATAAAGGATTCAGGAGGAGCAGGTTTATAGGAAGCTGATGTGTTCAGGTTTGAACGTGTCCAATTTAATGTTCTGCGGGACACTGAGCTTTGGAAGCAGACTCCTTGAGTACCAACTCTAGCTCCTGGTTCCTGGTGATGTGATCCTGGGCAAGAAAACTCATTTTTCTGTGCCTCAGCTTCCTCATCTGACAAACTGGGGATAGGAATAGTCCAGGCTAAAGGATTGTTGTGGAAATATGTCGTGTGTTTAGAGAGATACTTGGCATAGACTAAGCGCTAGTATTAGTATTACTGTGATCTAAGTGGGAGGGCCTGACACAGTTGGATACCCGGGACTGGAATCAGATGTGCTCCAAAAATGGAGAGCTGTGAGGTTTGGGGATAAAGTCAAGGTCAGCGGTCATTGCTGCTCTATCTCTATGGAGACTAGTGTTCCAAAGGCCGGAAACCCCCTAAAGTACCAGAAAAACAGCTGCTTGCACTCAGGAGAGAGCAGGGCAGGTATCATTGATCATTCAGAAAGGCAGCTTTCCTGGAATGAGTTTTTTTCTCCAATCTGCTATTTCGATACCTTCTGAGATTTCAACTCAATAAAATGCTCTCAGAGCTCTTAATTTTTATGGGAGATTCTGACTCCCTTAAGAACCTGATGAAAGCTAAGGGCTATCTTAGAAAAATGGGCATTTACAAAAAAAAAATTCAAGTTTTAGACAAAACTGTCTAAAACCCATCCTCCTTCTCCTCCTCCTCATCGCTAACCTTGGGTTTTGACTGTGTGCCAGGCTCTGAGTCCACCATGTGACCAAAGCAGACACAATTCTTGGCTTCGTGGAGCTTCCATTTTAGTAGGGAAAATGCCAGAAAATAAATAGATCAATTCAAATTATAGACAGTAAGTGTCACTAATGAGTGTGATGAGAGAAAAACCCAAGGGAGGGCATTTTAGGGAAAGCAGCGTCAAGTGGAGACCTGTAGAGTAGGTAAAGATACAGGCAAATATTGTTAAGAAGACTATTCTGAACACAGAAAAACACACACAAAGCCCTTAAGGTCAAAACAAACTCATCATTTTTGAAGAATGCAAAGACAGCCGGAGTGGCTAGACTATAGTAGGAAGAGTGGTGGGAGATGCCTTTGGAGAGGTGAGCAGGGTCACAACTAGGATCAGGCTTGTTAGGAATCCTGGTCTTTATCCTAAGAGTATTTTGAAGCCACTGGCCAGCTCTAAGCTGAGGAGTGACATAATTGTTAAAAAACCCTGGCTACTATGAAAGGAATGGATTATAAAGGCGCAGGATTGAGCTGGAGGAATCCTAGGAGGCAGTTGCCTCCACCCAGGCCAGAAGTAATAGTGCCTGGGAGTTGGGTGGTAGCAGTGGAGTGGACACGTGTAGATGCTGTTTGGAGACAGAATGTACAGGATGGACTGGATGCAGACAGTGGAGTAATGGGAGGGTCCAGTGTGATTCCCTGGTTTCTGGATCAAGCAACTAGATACGTAGAGGTGCCCCTTACTGAATTTCATTTGCGGGTTATTGCTGTTTTGGTCGCTAAGTCTTGTCAACTCTTTTGCGACTGTATGGACTGCAGCCCGCCTGGGATTTCCCGGGCAAGAATATTGGAGTGGCTTGCCATTTACTTCTCCAGGGGATCTTCCCAACCCAAGGATCAAACCTGCATCTCCTTCATCAGCAAGTGGATTCTTTACCATTGAATCCAGCCCTCATTTGGTGGGTGGGAGCATTTTAAAATCAAGAGTTCCATTTAGGACAGAGTTTGAGATGCCTGTGATAGACCCAAGAGGTGTTGAGCAAGTAACCGGATACACATCAGGGCTCAGAAGAAAGGATCAGAATGCATACATGAGCTAGGGACATGAGCATCCAGACAGAACTTCAGACTTTGGAAGGGATGCACTCGCTCAGCAGAGGGCCCAGAAGGAAGCCTGGAGGATGCACCACAGCTGCCGTGTACTGAACCATCGGAGGCTGGGGAGGAAAAGGAGGGAAGGAAAGGTGCTGGGACCGTGTGGCCAACCTCTAACTCAGGGCGCATTCCTTTCTACAGTGGATGGAGGCTATGGCTACCTGAAGGATTCAATGTGGTGGGCTGGATTTCTCACGAGTAAGTAGGTCCTTTCTCTCTCTCTCTTTGTTTTGGCTGTACCTGGTCTTAGTTGCAGTACACAGAATCTTTGTTCCCCAAACAGGGGTCAAACCTAGGCTCTCTGCTTTGGGAACTCAATGTCTTAGGCACTGGACCACCAGAGAAGTCCCTTGTAAGTGGATTCTTTGCTACTAAGGACACTGCCCTATTGATGATAGAGGCAGAGATGAAAGAAGGAATAGATGTCTCTATTGTGCAAAATATGCATCCAAGGCCCAGATTTCTAAGGGGGAAACCTTGATAGTCTTTGCAGGTAGAACATTTTACCTGGCCCCTCAGGTTACTTTCTCCATCCACAGTGACGTCTTTCATCCACAAAGCATCTGTCCCCAGAGGGGTTTGTACAGAACTGGTAATGATAAAGGTATAATTTCTCAACTTCCCCTGAAAGGCAGGGAGCTATGACTGCCAGAGTCTCCCAGACTCCTACAGGGCACAGCCCAGGACTCCTAACTCAGCTGTCCCATTCCACAGCAGTTGTTGGCTCACTTAGGATGTGACTGGTCTGCCACCTAAGGTTTGTCCAAACTTGCACGTTCACACATTTCCCCCCACTTTCCACCACCCTTTCTGGCTTTCAAACTCTAATTCTTTGGGTTGGATGGAGAAGTAGTGAGTTTTCTGTTTATAATCCAAGTCAGGTTTTGATCCCTGTCTTAGCCTGAGTTATCACATTTATCACCTGCTTTGAAAGGGCAGACCCAGATCATTCTCTATGAGCAGAGAGACAGGAGTCTGCAAACTGGAAACTCATGTGGGGAGAAGTAGACCCTTTGGGAATGTCTGTCTAACCACCTGCCTGTCAGTCTAGACTATCCACCACTACTCTGGGAAAGACAGCTCCATGGACCATTTGGTACCTGGAGAATCGATGACTGTGGCTGTTTCTTTATTTGATAATTCACATTTCCTAGTTGTTGTTGTTCAGTCACTGAGTCATGTCTGACTCTTTGTGACACGAGAGACTACAGCATGCCAGGCTTCTCTGTCCTCACCATCTCCCAGAGTTTGCTCAGATTCATGTCCATTGAGTCAATGATGTCATCCAACTGTCTCATCCTGTTGCTTCCTTCTCCTCTTTGCCCTTAATATTTTCCAGCAACATGGTCTTTTCCAATGAGTAGGCTCTTCGCATCAGGTGGCCAAAGTATTGGAGCTTCAGCTTCAGCACCGGTCCTTTCAATGAATACTCAGGGTTGATTTCCTTTAGGATTGACTGGTTCGATCTCCTTGCTGCCCCACTTTTTAGAACTTACTTTAATCATACAGACCAATCATTGGTCTGAGATACCCTTAACTGTGCTCAGGCTAGAACCCAAGAGACCTCTAGAACATGAAGGTGCCGTATGACCCTGGACTCTAGGCCACCTCCTTATCTTTGAAATGAGAGGATCTGGTCAGGATGGTCTGGGCCTGACCTTTAGATGAGATTCTGCAGGGAGAAAGCTTAAGGATCGGGATTGTAATGAATGCTGGTCGGGGATTCTGTGAATGGGTGAACACCAAACGAAGCTGTCTCCACCCACATTCATTTGGGCTGCAGATGGCGCATCAGAGCCACTGTGACCTCTTCTCTCCCTTCGTTTCCTAGTGGCTGCTGGGGAAGTTGCCAACTTCGGGGCCTACGCGTTCGCTCCTGCCACAGTCGTCACCCCTCTGGGAGCGCTGAGTATCCTCATAAGGTTAGTCCCCTCTCCTGCTCTCTCTGACTCCTTCACGTTTTCAGTTGATGTCTGAAACTGCCAAATGGGGTCAATCGCTACTTGCAGTCAGGGACCTGGGTCAGTCCCAGCTCCCGGAAAGAGGCTCTGCACTGGGGACTGCGTGCTGCCTGTTATTCTAGCATCGCTTCTACTGCCTGGTTAGTGAAGGGACAGGCCAAGCCCCATCCAGGGAAAGGGCTGTCCCTGCCACCAGGCTGAAGGTCTCATGTCAGTGTTTTGGTGCCCACACATTGAAAGTACAAGCCCTAGGTTAACTGTCCCTGAGTTCTAACCTTATCTCTGCCACTTTGTAGTTACAATACATGGTAGGTCACTTAACTACTCTAAATGTCAATTTCCCATCTCCTAAGTGGGGATGTTCATAATGCCTGCCTGAAGGCATAGCTTCAAGGCCTCAATGAGATAATGCACAGAAAGTGCACAGTACAGAATCGGCACTGAAGAATATCCATGGCTAACGTGTTTAGGGGTTTTGTTGTTGTTCTTGTTTAGTCAGTAAGTCGTGTCCAACTCTTGTGACCTCGTGGACTGTAGCCTGCCAGGTTCCTCTGCCCATGGAATTTTCTAAGCAAGAATACTGGAATGAGTGACCTATGCTTTCTCCTGGTATCTTCGCAATCCAGGTATTGAGCCCGAGTCTTCTGCATTGCGGCGATTCTTTACCAGTACACCACCTTTAATCCTCACAGTATCCCTACTAATTAGAAAGGAGGGGAGACCTAAGGCCAAGAGAGGTTAAGCATCTTGGCCAAGGTCACCCAGAGCCCCGGAGACTGAGCCAGGATTCCCTCCCAGGCTGTCTAATTTCAGAGTCTGGATGCTTAATCACTAGGCCATGTTTCCTGGAAAATGTTTGATGATTTTAAAGGTAACTGCTATTACATGTGTGTGCTTCCCATTGCCCTGTTCCTCCCAAGCTATAAGACCCCTCCTCTGTGGGGGTCCTGAGTCCCATTTGAAGCTGGCTCTGATTGTTGCCCTAATCATGGAGTCCTGGCAAGTGCCAGCCTACCACACCCAATACCTATAATTTCCTGTTTTGTTTTACCAGCTTGAAGATAATCTTGCAACATCTATACACTCAAAAGCCAGATAGAGCCATGACTCACACGGCATAGTTGGCTGATGTAGCTGTGATACCACTGTTGCATATCTAGTTAGTTTACAAATTCCCATCCCAGGTAGTTAGGAGAGGCAGGGAACCCTTTACTTTGTGACCCCTGCCTTTGCTAAGGCCACCAAATGCTGGTAAAAAGGCATCATGGGTAAGATGCTTTTGGAAGTTTTAGAGGAGAGATGGGAGACATTTAGAGGAGCTTAGACAATAGTCCCCTCTTTCCTGATCTCTTTAAGCAGGACTCGTGAAGCTTACTGGGTGACCTTAGGTCAGCCAACAGATTTTTACCCTAAAGTAATGCCACCCTTGAAAGCAACAGAAGCACGCCCCAGGGATCATACTTGTCTTGTCCCATTTCCCTCCCATCTTCCCTCACTTTCGCCAGCTCATTTGGAGGAATGAAAGTCATATCACCAAAGAACAGCAAGGAACTGGAGGTGTTTTGCCCAGAAAAGACTCAAGTCACAGTTCTCCTCAGTGAGATGTAGAGGGAAAAACCGTAGGCTTTACAATTAGACAGAATTTGAGCTCAAATTCTGGCTTGTCTCATTAGTTGTATGATCTTGCCGCCATTTAAGCTTCTATGGGACTCGGTTTTCTTATCTATTAAATGCACATAAGTGTATTTTTTACTTCTCAGAGTTGTAAGATGTTAGTGAGGTAATACAACTCTGAGAAGTAAAGAATATACTCCCATTTAATAGATGTTAGTGAGGTAATACGGAGAAGGCAATGGCAACCCACTCCAGTACTCTTGCCGGGAAGGTCCCATGGATGGAGGAGCCTGGTAGGCTGCAGTCCACAGGATCGCTAGGAGTCGGACATGGCTTCACTTTCACTTTTCACTTTCATGCATAGGAGAAGGAAATGGCAACCCACTCCAGTGTTCTTGCCTGGAGAATCCCAGGGATGGGAGAGCCAAGTGGGCTGCCATCTATGGGGTCTCACAGAGTCGGGCACAACTGAAGCGACTTAGCAGAAGCAGCAGCAGCAGTGAGGTAATAAATAGAAAGTTCCTAGCATAATGCCAGTGCAAGAGATGCAAGAGACATGGGTTCGATCCTTGGGCCAGGAAGATCCCCTGGAGTAGAAAATGGCAACCCACTCTAGTGTTCTTGCCTGGAAAATTCCGTGGACAGAGGAGCCTGGCGGGCTACAGTCCATGGGGTCACAGACTTGGACGCAGCTGTGCCTGCACGCATGCAGTGCCTGCTGATAAAGTGCTCGAGACGCAGTGCCTGTGATGGTCATGATGGTTGTTTATGCTAGCATATACAGATGGAAGAAGGGATGGATTTGTTCTGTATGGTGCAAGGAATAAGATATGGGACAAGTAGAAATAACCACATTTGGGTAATACCTCATAGAATGAACCTACAATGGATTCATCCACATTGTGAAGGGGTGAGTTGTTTGCCACGAGAGACATACAAGCCAAAGCTGAAAGCGTTTCACATTTGTTTGCAGTGTTACAGCAGATGTGCTCACTGGGTAGGAAGTTAGACAAGAGTGCTCTGAAGGGCTCTCCCAACTCTTCTGTTTGGGGATACTCTCTGTCTCTAAATGAAAGAAATTCACGTGGCTGTTGTCCATTCCTCCAGCCTACACTGTAGCCCTCCCATGTAAGTTTCTATTTCAGACATTTCCAAGGGGTCCAGAAAAGCTCCCACGTGGAAGAGCAGTGAGCCCTTGCTCTGCCCTGGCCTTTCTCCAGGATGCTGGGGCCAGCCTGGCTACTCTGAGCCCTTTCTCCTCTTCTGCACACAGTGCCGTCTTTTCCTCGTATTTCCTGAGGGAGAGTCTGAACCTCCTGGGGAAGCTGGGCTGTGTGATCTGCGTGGCTGGCAGCACAGTGATGGTGATACACGCCCCCGAGGAAGAGAAGATCACCACCATCATGGAGATGGCTGCCAAGATGAAAGACACAGGTAGGCTCCAGCTCCCCTTGAGCAGGAAAGCACCGGGGGTGAACCCTGCGGAGGGCTGACTGGGTTATGGCTGTCTCAGGTGCTGCCACCTGCAGGAGGAGGAGGAAGCAAGCCTGGGGAAGAAAACTGATGGCCTGGTACTAAGGCTAGTTTCAGGGTCCCAGTATGATAGGCGTTGATGCTGTTTAGTATGTAATGGGTACTGTTCTAAATGCTTTGCACTGTCTTTGTTCAAATACGATAGACTGGGTGGCTTATAGACAATAGACATTTTTCACAGTTCTGGAAGCCATCATCAGGTCCTTGATCAAGCCCTATAGATTTTGTTCATAGACATCACCACCAGGTGTCCTCACCTGGTGGAAGGGGCAGGGGAGCTCTCTGGAGTCCCCTGGGGCACTAATCCCTTCATGAGGGCTCTACGCTTACGCCTTAATCACCTCTCAAAACCCTCACCTCCAAATACTGTCACATTAGGGGATTAGGTTTCAATATATGAATGGGAGGGGGCATTCAGTCAATCGAGTATATTATCTCATTTAATCTCACCAAAAAAGCTCCTATAGGGAAGGTCCTATTATTATTCCTATTTTAAAGATGAAACTGAGATCTTGGGGGTTTAATGAATAACTTGTACAAGTTATTAAAAAGTTGTGTTGCTGGGACCAGAACCCATGTTTGATTCCAGAACCTAGATTTCCTTTTTTAACAACACAGATTTATCTGTTTATTTTTACTTATTTTTTATTTGGCCGTGCCACAAAATGAGCTTCCCAGGTGGCGCTAGTGGTAAAGAACGTGCTGCCATTGCAGGAGACATGAGAGACCTGGGTTCAACCCCTCGGAAGGGAAGATCCCCTGGAGGAGGGCACGGCGACCCACTCCAGTACTCTTGCCTTGAGAATCCCATGGACAGAGGAGCCCGGTAGGGTCAGAGAGAGTCAGACACAACTGAAGTGACTTAGCATGCATAGTATAAGAGGGCTTCCCAGGAGGAAGTAGTGGTAAAGGATCTGCCTGCCAATGCAGGAGATGTAAGAGATGTGGGTTTGATCCCTGGGTCAGGAAGATCCCCTGCAGGAGGGCATAGTAACCCACTCCAGTATTCTTGCCTGGAGAATCCCGTGGACCAAGGAGCCTGGTGGGCTATGGTCCACAGGGTCGCAGAGTCAGACACAGCTGAAGAGACTTAGTTTCCTGACCAGGGATAAACCCACACCCGTTGCACTGCAGGTGCAGAGCCTTAACCACTAGACTGCCAGGGAAGTCCTCCAGAGCCCAGATTCTTAATGTGACATCCCGCGGCCACGGTGGATGCTGGTGGCATCCTCCCAGCTCAGGTCCTCTCTCTCCCTCCCCCACAAAGGGTACATCGTGTTCGCTGTGTTTCTGCTGGTGTCCTGCCTCATCCTCATCTTCGTCGTCGCCCCACGTTATGGACAAAGGAACATCCTCGTCTACATCGTCATCTGCTCTGTGATCGGGGCCTTCTCCGTGCCTGCCAGCAAGGGTCTGGGCATGACCATCAGGAACTTCTTCCAGGGGCTGCCAGTGGTGCGGCACCCTCTCCCCTACATCCTGTCCCTCATGCTGGCGCTTTCCATCAGCACTCAGGTCAACTTCCTCAACAGGGCGCTGGACATCTTCAACACCTCCCTGGTGTTCCCCATCTACTACGTGTTCTTCACCACGACGGTGATGACCTCCTCCATCATCCTCTTCAAGGAGTGGTACAGGATGTCGGCCGTGGACATCGTGGGCACCCTCGCCGGCTTTGTCACCATCATCCTGGGTGTATTCATGCTTCATGCTTTCAAAGACCTGGACATCAGCCAGAGCAGCCTGCCCCACATGCACAAAAACCCACCTGCCACTCCTGCCCCAGAGCCCAGTGTCATTAGACTTGGAGACAAGAATGTCCTGGTGGACAACATGGAACTCTCCAGCACCCCATCACCAGAAGAGAAGCCCAAAGTGTTTATAGCCCATTCGTAAAGCCTGAGGTAGAGAAGTGAGAGGATGAGCCCTGTGGTACAGCCTGACTGCTTGATTTCAGAGCCACCTGGTTACTTCCAACAGAACTCTTACCATTGGGCTCTTTTCTTGAGACTTTGATTTATACCTCATCGCTGTTTCCAGGAGAAAAATCCCTACTCAGTGAGCAGTGGTGGTATAACTTCCTGGAAACACAGCCTCTGTGACCAAATACCCTACTTTACTTGGTGCCAGCAGGTCCCCTGGACCTCCCTTCCCACTTGTTTCCTCTGTGTTGTGGGCAAGAAGATCAGATTTGACCCATTGAATGTAGCGCAAGCCAGGAACTTCCCTGAAACGCTGGTCATCGGGAAGTTCTCCTCCTGAGACTGACTCACTGTTCCCAAGTCCAAGGCTGAAGTGCACCTGGCTCCCCGGGGCCCAGAGAGCAACTCGCCATGCCCCCCATCCAGAACCAGTAGACACACAACTCTTGGCAAATGTCTTGTTGCTGTTGCCACCTCATTTTCGGAGACGGAAACAAGACCTCAGCTGACCTTCTTACTGTGAAAGCCGCCTGATGTCTCAGGGAAACCCTGCCACCAGCCCCATTCCCAGAGCAGCCAGCCTGGAGCTTAGCATCTGCTTCCATCCTCCCCACCCCTACCCTTACCTCTGTGCTGTGCTCAGTTGCTTCAGTCATGTCCAACTCTTGCAAGCCCACCCCTCTGTCCATGGGATTCTCCAGGCAAGAATAATGGAGTGAGTTGCTATGCCCTCCTCCAGGGGATCTTCCCAACCCAGGGATTGAACTCACATCTCTTATGTCTCCTGCATTGGCAGGCGGGTTCTTTACTGCTGGCGCCACCTGGAAAGGCCCCTCTCTAGATGCACCCCAAGGAGTTGGTCACAGAGACATTCAGGTGGTTGTCCAAGAACTCAACACAAACAACCACCACAACAAAAGGTGCCTCCCAGCTGAGCTCTGCTGGCCAAGCCCAGAGTTTCATTCTGCCTTACTGTAAGAGAACAGCAGTTGCACCACTCTTAAAAGCAGCCTGGTTGTCGAGTAGAATGCACTTTCCTTTTCCTCAAGGAGTAAACCACAATATGATTTGGGGAGACGGGGAGAAGAGTGAGGAGCAGAGTCAGGATTTGGCAGAGAGCAGACACAAGCTCTCTGGAAACCAGAGGCTAACCTGTGTTTACTCTGGTGGCTGACCAAGAACCCAGGTTGGAAAGGTAATCTCTGGGTGCGTGTGTGTGTTTAAAATGCAGCATGCAGGATCTTAGTTCCCAGACCAGGGATTGAACCCATGCCCCTTGCAGTGGAAGCATGGAGTCTTAACCACTGGACCACAGGGAAGTCCCCTTCTGCAGTGGAAGCTCAAAGTCTTAACCACTAGGCTGCCAGGGAAGTCTCCTCTGGGTAACTTCTGGGCTGAAGTCTTGGAGGCTTGGCCAGTGGAATCAGCTTTGAACTTCAGTGACCAAGTAGGGGCATAAGCTAAGTACAGGGTGTCATTCTGGCCATGGACCAGATTGCCACCAAGTCCCCACTCCACTGATGAGCTGCCCACCCTGGGAGGCGGCATGCCACAACTGCTGCACCACCACCTGCTTTGGGGACTGCCTGTGGTCCCCCCACATTTGGCTGGAGGCAGTCAAAAAACCAAGAGCAGCTGGAGAGAGAGAATTAATATCGTCTCCCTTCCTGTCTTCTTTCCAGCAGTGAGAATGTGACAGTTGATTCAAGGATCACTGATACGGAGGTAAGGGAGTCAGTATATTTGTCAGGAAGGAAGCCCTGGCCCTCAGCCCCCTGAGCTGGTGTAGAGCCCCACTGTGTAACTCCATACCTGTGCCTGTGTTTATGTCCCGGGCCCTCAGCACAGCCAAGCCCAGGCCAAATTCCTGCTGGCCTTAGAGCGCCAATGAACAGACTGGCTTTCTGCATGCACTCCAGCCTCAAAGCCCCAATTTTGAATGACTGTGGATTTCTCTAACTAAAATCAATGCAACCCGTTGGATGTTGAGAATGGTCATGATCTGAGGGCCCTGAGAGTGTGGTCTGTGGGGTCAGTAATAAAGACCTCTGAGTGTGTTTACTTGATGCTTACATCTCGGCCCTCCTTGGACATGGAACAATTAAACTGGTTCTTCTAGTGCTGGGGGTGGTGGGGCCAGGCCAGGCCCCAGTCTCTGGAGTATTGTGGCTATCAAGGAGGTCCCGTCCCTCCAGTGTCTTCTGTAGCCCAGCCTTCACTAGAGAGGGAAAGGTTGTCTGGGGAACACAGTCCGCTGAACACTTCCGCACATCCCTTGGTTTTTCGTTGGTTTGTTTTTACCATCCCTTGTTGATGCCTGAGCCCTTAGGAGGAACCAATCACACTGCTAAGAGCCTAAGCCCTCACAAATCCTCAAGGTAGGTCTGTATCACTCATGTCCCGAGTGACCCCAGACCTAAACTAGACCAGCCTTTGTCCAGGTGCAAAGACAAGCCAAGACCCCAGGCTTCTCTGTGGCTCAGGTTCTTCCACAGTGGTCTGACAAGCTGGGTGGATGGTCCCCGTGGGAACTCTTCTGAGGAGTCCTCAGGGATGGATCCTATCCAGGCTAGCCAATACAACATGAAAACAAACAAACGAGCTGTCAAACCAGCCAACATTTCAAATGACAATTTAATTAAATACAAACAAGGAAAAAAGGCACCATGGCCCATTCAAGTATTTTGCATAGATATACAAATATTGTAAACAATTAATAGGTGAATGAGAGAAAAGAGGATCTGTTTTCCGTGAACAATCTCCCAAATAAAAAAAAAATTCACATTGCCCTGGATCCCAGACACATACGTACGTACACACAGTGGGTGGTGAGAGAGGGTGGGTGGCCCTGGGGGCACTCGGCGTGGATTCTACAGATCCTCTCCTTTACCAGGTTCCCTAGGGAGGGGTGGGGCACCATTCCAGTTGGCATAGTCTTGGTTTTCTTGGGTGTCCTGCAGAGCTGTTGTACATACATTTAACGCAATCTCTGACTTTAAAACCAGTCCCCAATTTAAAACATGAGAGTTTTCTATACCCCCGGCAAAAAAAAAAAAAAAAAAAAATTCTGACATGGGTAAGAGGAGGCTTTGTTCTAAAGGATTACAGCAAGAGATGGAGAGGGGTCATGGCCATAGTGGATGGGACTACGACATCACTGTAAGATCTGCAACGAGACTCTGCAAGGTTCTCAGAGCTGGGACAGAAAGGAGCTTTTCTTTTACAGGGAGAAGTAAACAAGGCTAAAAAGAACTGAAGGTAAGCAGGCAGTTACCACTGGAGCCCAGTGCCTGGGCTAAAACCCACTGAGACAAGGAGAGCCAATGCAAGCTCCCTTGAGATCCCTTGAGGCTTACATTTCAGAGATGCCTCCCAGGCTCTTAAGGAAAACAAGTCTAGGGTTGAAAAAAATGGTAGGAGGCTAAGTTAGCTTCTAAAAAGATTTACATAGTCTCCATCTGAACAGAAGGCTGGTTAAGTCACTCCACCAAGCCTCAGTTAAGCTCCTTTCCTCTCCATCAGACCCTGAGCATGGACTCGCCCTCAGCCAGAGCCAGCATCAGCCCCTCCCGCAAAGGCTGAGCACAAAGTCTGTCCCTGAATGTGGTTCTTTCCAGCCATGCTCACTCCTTCCTATAAAAGGCCTCTTCCTTCTGAGCTGTGAGATGCTTATGGATCTTGCAGCCACTCAGCTCACCCAAGCATTCTCCTAAAGCAACTGCCCAGTGCCCCTGACTCAACATTCCCTTCCCCAGTCTTGCAGTAATCCCTATGAGTAAAGTCCTTCCTTCCCTAAATCCATACTGGGTTTTGTCACCTCAAAGCAGCACATGGACACAGGAGGGGAAAAGCGGGCCACAGTAGCCAGTCTTGTCCCCCTGGGCAGCCTCCCTGGCCTGCCAGAATGGTGCCTCCTGCCTCCCTGAACAGAACCAGGAGAGAAACAGTAAAGAGAACAGGTTGCCCAAAGTCTTACCAGATTTTAAAAATTCAACCATCTTCCAGTTCACAGTACAATTTTTATCACATGGAGGTGGTACTAAAATAATGGGAAACAAACACACAAGAAAGCAACAACCCAGGTCTCTTTCTGGTTTGGTTCCAGGGAGGGTGGATTTCAGATTCAAGAGGCTCACACCTCAGAGCCTTCCACCTCCTGATGTGGGGGAGGAAAGCTGGACCGAACCACAGGATCATTGGTGAGGCATGGGATTGGGCTTAAGGGTGATTTTGGTGGGGGAAGTGTTTTAGCCTTTCATTTTCTGGGACCCAGCCGTGAGGCCTGGGGCATCTAGAGTAGCATGCTTAAATGGAAGGCTGTCCCCTGACCCCACCAGGAAGTGAGGATGATGGACATTGGGTGTGGGGGTGCAACCAGAACCCTTGTCAGCAAGACAGAGGTGTAAATATCACCAACATCACAACTACCTAACTACCTGAGGGAAGAGAACTTCATTTCCTGAGCTCTTTCTAAATCTACCCCAAGAGTCCCCCAGGTGCACAGCCCAAATCTCCCACTTGTCTCCAAACCCAGAACATCGATTAAGCACCCATTGTGTATGGAGAGCTAGAATGGGGCCCTGGGCTAGTGGCTGGGGGTGAGAACTCAAGCCTCTTCCTTGAACTGAGGTTTTCAAGAGCAAACATCTGTTCATTGCAGGAGGTGGGCAGCCCCCAGATAACCAGCACATCTGGGGTGGGAGACAGTCCCAGAGGACCTCGCCGGTGACTCTGACAACTGTCCCAGCCTGCAGAGCACCGCACAGCCCCCCTCCCTGTGGGGAGGACAGGACCAGAGGAAAGAGCACAAGGAAGTAGATGAGAAATCGTCTCGCTGGTCCCAGCACAGACTCTGTTCCATCAAGGCTGCTTCTCTAGGAAGTTCTAGAGACAGGTCTGCTCTCTGCTCAGAGGACAACAGTCCTGTCTCGTTGCTGATCAGCCTGGGTATAGGTGGGGTTCCCAGGACATCCGCTCCCTTCCCTACACCTACCGCCGTCCCTGAGGACCATGCTCAGATTCAGGGCAGGGAGTAAGAGGAAGACCTGCGTTCTGCTGAGGTCACAAAACCACGGAGAGTAAAGCCAGGAGCTCACAGCCATGGCCCGAGGCCACGCCAGTCATCACTCTTGAGAAACCAGGAAATCCCGGGGCCAACCGTCAGGCAGGACCCTGACCTGCAAGTCAGAGCACCAGGTCCCAGGAAGTCGGGACTGCTGGGGAATCGCATTCCACAGCACCACACATTGGGCAGGTCCAAGCAGGGAAAGAGAAATCAAAAGCACGAGGCACTTGCAAAGTGCAGAAAAGAGAAAACAGAGCAAGCAAGAACCATGGCGAGCGGATGGCGAACTTTGGCTTGATGGCTCAGAGGGACCCAGGCTGTGCTCCCCCTGCTGTCTAAACGCCTACAAATAGTACCTGTCTGAGTCAGAGTGACCCGTGGGAATATGGGGAGGTAGGGGTTTGGGGGTGGTGGGGGGTGGTAAGGAGAGGGCTTGATTTGTTCACATGTGACCACTGAGCCAGGAGTTATGACCTTGACCAAGCCCTGGGAAGTGGGAGGGACCTGTCGATCCCAGAGCTAAAAGGGAGGCTAAGTGCCCACCTCCAGCCAGCCTGGGACCATGGAGGAAGACAGAAGCAATAGAAAGCTCTCACGTGTACCCTCAGCCTCAGACGTGGATGAATGGCTTCTCCAAGCTGAGTCCTGGCCTGAAGGTCGAAACCAGCTTCCCAGCTTGGCTCCAGCTGGGACCACCGGCACCAGCTGGACTGGCACCTCTGGGGGGACGGCCCAGCTGGAGGGTGGATGGGGGAGAAGCAGCCATTCGTCCTCCTCTGCTTTCCTGTTTCTACCTGGGGCTGGATATTGCACAAAACAACACTTGGATGCCGTGGGGTAGTAGTCACTCTGGGCCCCTGAGGAGGCCGAGGAGGCACTGAGTCGAGAAGGAGATTTTCAGAGATGCGCTGGTTCCAGAAGGAGGGGAACTGGGGAGGAGGAGCTCGGAGGCGGCCAGACATGCTTCTTCCAGAGCCCATGGCTAATGGCTCCTCTGTGGTATTCAAAGTCCTCAAGAGAAGGGAGAAGCCCCTATAGACGAGTCTAGATTTTCGAGCTAGTCATCCCCACAGCCCTCTGTGATCTGTATTCAGGAAACTGGGGGAAAAACGAGAGGAGGGAGAGAGACATCAGATCCGTGAGGATTAATGGAATCGTGGGGCGCTGTCCTCTTGCTTGTGATAGGTGAGCAGATGGGACAGACAGCTGGGAACGACGGTTTCTTGTCCATCAGCTCTCCAGTGAGAGGCATGGTGGCGCTGCCACCCCACTCCTGACCCCAGCTGATCAGCTATCCCCACTGCTCCCTCTCAACAAAGGTGTACCTCAGTCTGCAGTTTGCAGGGCCTCGTGGGAACACAGGGCAGTCAGCCAGCTTCCTCACTGGCTCCCGTCTGCCCCAACCCCCAGGACTGGCCGCACAGAATACATCAGCTTCGAGGGAGATATGTTAGGAAAGGCCATTGTGCACAGCCTACCAAGGCTGGCAGTTAATGGCAATTAACTGTCTTGACCTTCACAGCAACCCGGGGTGGGGGTGGGGGGTTGCCTACTGCTGCTTCCTAAAACCTCTTTCAAGATAAGGCATCGGAGACTCAAGAGTGACTTGCTCAGGGCCGCTCAGCTCATCAGCTGCAGAGCTGGTGTGAAGGTACCGGAGCTCAGCCTCCTTAACATCAGCTTTCATGTGAAACTAAAACACCTCTATCATCAGGGGGTGATATCACCAATTTAAGGGACAGTGATTCAGGCACCAAGAAACACTAAGCTTTTTGTCCTTGGCTTTTGTTCTGGAAGTTCAGCCTTACCCAAGAAGCATGAACTGGTCAGTTTTCTCAACCATATTTTTGCCCCCTGGATCCCTCTGCTCTCAGCTTTTACCTCAGGGGTTTCTGAAGACTCACCTTTGGGGCAGGTGCCACCAGGGGCCGGGTCTGCTGAGGGCCGGAGGGAGGGGGCCGCAGGATGGAGGCACCGCCTGGCCTAGGCAGGTTCTTGCGGCCTGGCACTGGGTTAGCCGGGAGCGCCTTCTGCGGCGGCCGAGGCCTGGAGAGATCCTGTGGAGAAAGCCACAAGCCTCACTCAAAGGCCAGAGGCGCCCATTCAAGAGAAAACGTCCTCAGTATGTTACAGGCCAAAAGCAGATGAGAAGAGGGATATACCATTTAAAAAGAATGGTCCCATTTATAAAAACAGATTGTGTACGTCCATGTTTACCTGCTCAGGAAAAAAAGCTTTTTTGTAGAGCAAGTTGGCAGTATCTATTAAAATCAGAAATCATACTCAATTTAGAAGTGATCATTCTCTGACCTAAATACATGATTCCACTTCCTTTTACCCATGTTAGAGAACTGTTTGCACAGGGCCACAGAAATGAAACCGCAAGGATGTTCCTCGAAACACTGTTTATGACAGCAAAAGAAATTATAAATAATTAAAATTTTCATCAACAAATTACTAAAATTACACAGTGACACATGAGGCAGCATTTTAAAAGAATGAAGTAGGCTGGTAAGTGCTGAGGTGGAAAGATGACCAAGAGGAATGGCAAGGCGTGGTACAGGCTGCGGAGGATAGTTTAGAGAAACAAGTCACCCTCCCCCGCCCCTTACCAATGTAAATGCAAAGGTATGGTGGGGGGAGTCAGAAAGGATGAAGACCAAATTGACAACAGAGATCAGAGGTTAAGAGTGGGCTGTGCATGGTGAGACGGGTCATCCAAGTGAACATTCAAATTTTTTTTTAACAAGAGTATATATATGTATATTACCTGTGCAAATAAAGTTTTTAAAAAGAAGAAATCATATTTTCCACATGGGTTGTCTGTGGGTGGCCCAATTCTTTCCTTTGTACTTTCACGTTACCTTCATGTTTTATTACCTTCTCAATAAGGCCTTCCCTAATGGCCTTATTTAAAATTATCACACCCTGCAAAACACAACCACACACAATCTAGGGATGCTGCAAAAGCAGTCCTAAGAGAGAAGCTCATAGTGACACAGGCCATCCTCAGGAAACAAGACAACTCTCAACAACCTAGCCTACTACCGGCAAGAATCAGAAAAAGCAGTTTGGTTTATACAAACAAAACTTAAAGTCAGTTTATGGAAGGAAATAATAAAGATCAGAGAGGAAACAAATAACAGAGATTAAAAAACAATAGAAAACAATCAATACAACCACGAGCTGGTCTTCTGAAAGGATAAACAAGATCAATAAACCTCTGGTCGGGCTCACCAAGAGGAAAAGACAGAGGACCCAAAAAAGCAAGAAATGAAAGAGGAGAAACAACTACAGACACTGCAAAAATACAAAAAATCATAAGAGAAAACTCTGAACAATTTTACACCAATAAGTTGGACAACCTAGAAGAAACGAACAAATTTCTAGAAACATACAGCCCTCCAAAACTGAATCAGGAAGAAATAGATACTTTGAACAGATTCATCACTAGAAGTGAGACACAATCTCTAATAAAAAAAAAAAAAAAAAACTGCAAACAAAGGTCCAGGACCAGTGGCTTTACTGGAGAATTCTACCAAACAGACAAAGAAGAACTTAAATCCTTCTCAAACAACTCCAGAAGATTAAAGAGAAGGGGACACTCCCTAAGTCATTCTATGAAGCCACTATCACTCTGATAGCAACACCAGACAAAGATCAAAAAAGAAAATTACAGGCCAATATTTTGGATGAATGTAGATGCAAGAGCCCCTAACAAAATATTAAAAGGCTGAATCCAACACATAAAAAAGATCATACATCACGACCAAATTGAATTCATCCGAGGGTCACAAGAATAGTTCAACATACGCAAATCAATTAATATGATACACATCAAGAAAAGACAAAAACCACTGATTGTCTCAATAGATGAAGAAGAAACATTTGATAAAATTCAACATTCATTCATAACAGAAATTCACCAAAGTGGGTATAGAGGGAACATATCTCAGCATAATAAAAGGGATTTATGACAAACCCACAGCCAACATAATACTTGACAGTGAAAAGCTGAAAGCCTTCCCAACTACAATCCCGAACAAGGATGCCCACACTCACCACTTCTATTCAACATAGCATTGGAAGTCCTAGCCACAGCAGTCAAGACCAGAAAAAGAAATACAAGGTATCCAAATTGGAAAAGAAGAGGTGAAGTTGTCATTATATGCAGATGACATGATACTATATATAGCAAATTCTAAAGACTCCAACTACAACAGCTGGGATGTTCAGTGGTTAAGACTCTGTGCTTCCACTGAGGGGAGTGCAGGTTCAATCGCTGGTTGGGGAACAACATGCCCCATGGGGCAGCCAAATTTTTTTAGATAATAAAAATAAAAGGGAATAGGATTTAAAAACCTGCACCACCCCCTCATTCAGCATTCCCAGACCCCTTTATCCTAATCTACTTTTTTTTTCTTGGTATATATCACTTGCCCCATCCCACCACAGTATACTCCCTTATTTTTTTCTTTTCTCTCTCTGTTCCCCACTAGACCAGAAAGAGGAACAGAGGTCCTTTTCTGTCTGATTCAGGGATACAGCTCAAGCTTCCTGAACAGGGCCTCATATACAGTGAGCACTCAACATCCACTAGTTGAAAAAAAAATAATAAAACTCTGCACTAGTCAGAAAAGTTTAAATAACTGTATTTCTTCTGTGATCAAAAAACAAATTTTAAGGGGCAAAGACTGGACCATGCCACCACCCACAGATCCCCAGGCTGGTACAAGAGAAGCTGATTCCACAAGTGAGGGTTTCAGGGCCTGCTGACCTGGATGGTTCCCCTTCTTGAGAAGGTCACGAGCGAGCATAAAAATGGCTAAATGGTAAGCATGGGGAGAGGGTGGGAGTAAATCAGAGATTTTCTGCAAGAAGCTTCTCAGTCAGCAGAAAACTGGGAGCAGAAATGAATAAGAGCAGCAGATTCTTGGGACCAAAAAACCACACCATCCGGCTCCATTCCTTCCCCTAAGGACCAAGAGATCCCACACGCTTCCAGGCCAGACAGCTGCCAAACCAGAGTGGCTCCTGGAGGCCAGGACAGAGACATTCTGGCGGAAGCAACAGCTGGGTGCAGATGTCAGGATGCAGTGGGGAAATGCTGTGCTCCCTTGGCTGCTTGCTGTGCAAAATGTGTGTTTGTGTGTGTGTGTGTGTGTGTGTGTGTGTGTGTGTGTGTGTGTGCTCACGTGCACACATGCTAACAGAGGTGATCTGGGCAGGAACCTCCTCAGCATGGCAACACTGGGCATCCCCGTGCAGGGTCATGCCACTGGCCATGTCTGCTCCAGCCCAGCTCGGCTCTACCGGAGGCCTCACCCAACACTGTTTTTCTGGGGTGGAAACAGTCCCTGAACTGCTCTGGCCCAATGCTCCATCCACAGCAGCAGCACCTCTGTCAGTCAAGCTGCACAAACCAAACCAGACACTGGGCAGCTGTGCAGGCAGGGATCATCCCCTCCCAACCCTTAGCAGTAACTGTTGCCCAAGTCCTGTCTATTTTCCTTTCTATACACCCCTCATGGGCTTCACCCTGTCAATGCTACCATTGCCTCTCCCCCGGACATAGTTTAAACCTTGTAACTGATAATGTCTGTGTACTCAGCCTCATCCCCCTCTGATAAAATGCCACCAGAGTGGGCCTTTCAGTTTTTAAAACTACTTTTTAATTAAAGTGTAATATACATAAAAAACATGAGTCATAAATATACAACCAAATGAATTATCAGAGTGAACACACTAACGTAATCCTCACCCAGGTTTTAAAAAAAAAAGGAAGATTAATAGCCCCAGAAACATCTCTCAACCCTCTCTTAAGCACTGTGCCTCCCTTTCCCCTAAATGTAGCCCAAAGAGAGATCCCAAAGCAAATCTGATCACATCACCCACACCCCACCACTGCCCCCCTGTTCCCATTGAATGCAAATCCAATTTGTAATCCAGGCCCAAGGCACAGTCTGGCCTCTCCTGGCTCTCCAGCTTCTTATCATAGCCCCTTGGGCCCCAGGCAAAGGGGCTCTGAAGCTCCTTCTATCTGTGGGCTCTCTTCATCAAAAAGCTTCCCTACCAGCAGATCCCTGGTCCAAGAACCTCTCCTGCCCCTCACAGCCTGCTAACTCCTGCTCACCCCTCAGGTCTCAGCTCCAGTGTCACCTCCTCAGGGAAGCTTTCCCAGATTTTCCAGACTAGATCAAGTCCCCGATAACTCTCTTTGTAAGCAAGCTGAACCTCTCCTTCATAGCACTAACCACTTCTGTAACTACACACATACCAGTGTCTTCCCCAGCAGGCTGTGAGCTCCAGGAGGCAGAAATGGCTTCTGCTTTGCTCACCAGTGCCAGGTACAAAGTAGAAGTTCACACACATGTGCAGAGAGAGCAGAAGAGGTTACAAAGCTTTGCCTACCAGCTCTCAAGAGTGGTCCATGTCACCAGGCTAGGAGGTGGTGGAGCTGAGACCTGAGTGTGGATGCTCCCAGAGCCTACCCAGGGCCTGACACACAGGGTGGTGAAGGGTCTGGAGTCAGCCCTAGGTGCAAGTCCTGGCTACTCTACTTACAAACCGTGCCCTTGGCCTGGCCCCTCCAACCCTGTGAGACAGCTCCCCCAAACAGAAACTGAGGGCAGCAGACTCAGTCCTCGGACGGGTCCCAGGAAAGCGTCTGCCCAGACTGAAGCCCTGCCGCCTGCCCTCAGCACTGTTGAGAAATCCCTGTTTGGGCCTGAAGCCATGCTTGAGGTGTATATTTTGGGGTACCTGCCACTGGCCGAGGGGCCTTCTGGGCTCTGGATTCCTGCTAGCAGCCTCCAGGGCTCCCTGCAGCTGGAGTCCACTACCCAGCCCCTCCCCCAACCTATTGCTCAGCACCTTGGGCTCAGGCTGAAGCCATCTCCATTCAACAAGCCTCCAGTGCGAGATTTTCTGGAACACTGGTCTCAGTGGACTGCCCCCTCCCTCCCTCCTCCTCTGTTCTCCCCTCACACCCTTGTCTGCACATGGTTGCTTTCTCCCCTCTTAGTCCCTTTCTCTCTCCTTCTGTGGCCTTCAAAACTCACATGTGGGGGCCACTCTAACCCCCAGTGTCTCAGAATGTGAGTGTATCTGGAGACACAGCCTTTAAAGAGGTGATTATGTTGAAATGAGGCCCTAGAGTGGGCCCTAATCCAATGTGACTGTCTCTGCGGACACACAGAGACATCAGGGCACACACACACAGAGGAGAGCCCACACGAGGACACAGGAGAATGCAGTCACCTGCAAGCCAAGGAGAGCTGCCACAGAAAAAACAAACCTGCTGGACTTCCAGCCTCCAAAACCGTCAGGAAGTAAGCAGTCTGTGGTTTCCGCACCACCCCACCCCCAGACTCTGGTGTCGGTTACAGTTGCCCAAGGAGCCCAGCACTCTCCCTGTCCTCTGCTCTCCTCCCTCTTCTTGCTTCTTCTCTCCCTGTCAGTCTTTCTTTTCTCTTTCTGTATGGAATTTCCTATCCCACTCCTGCCCCAGATGAGAAACACGGGAGAGCAGCAGTTTTGCAGGGCTTCCCAGGTGGCGCAGGAGTAAAGAATCTGCCTGCCAGATTCGGGAGATGCAGGTTCAATCCCTGAGCCGGGAAGATCCCCCTGGAGAAGGAAATGGCAACCCGATCCAGTGTTCTTGCCTGGGAAATTCCATGGACGGAGGAGCCTGGTGGATTACAGTCCACGGGGTCACAGAGTCGAACATGACTGAGCAATGGAGCATGCATTTGCAGCAGCTTTGCATCATCAGAGAACCAAACCTGTTGCTCCTGGCTCTGCTGAACCATGATGCTGCCATGTCCCAGGGACCCCAGGACCTGGAGCCAACCACAGTCCTTAGGGGCAGGGACAGCCTGGGCCCCCTGGACCATGCCCAAGAACAACAGTCCCAGGAGGAAAATGGGCAAGTCCCCTACCCCAACTGAGGGTAAAACACAGGTGGTTCCGGAAGGCACCACGCCTGGCCACCACCTAACATCTGTGTCTGTGCTGTAGGAACTCCTGCCGGAAGGTGTAGCTAGAGCCATCAGAACACAGACACGCCGGGTAAACAGACTGCTGGGGAAGATGGCTCTGCTTCTAAAGAACACCAGTGATGGGGGGAGAGCCCAGACCCTGCCCACCCCTCCCAGAGGCCAGGCCCCTTGACCTGCCCCCCAGATGAGCAAAGCATCACCCTACATCCCTCAGGAAGACTTCCCGACTAGTGCAAGGTACTGATCGGCACAACTTGGTGGAATAAGTACTATGATGAAAGACATGCAGGGACATCAAACTTGGGCTTGGGGGTCAGAGAAGGCTCTTTGGAGGAAGCAGCATTTAACAGGAAATCTAAGAATGAACATGTGATGTTGATGCAAAGTGTATATGGCAGAGGAAACAGCATTTGCAAAGGCCTAGCAGAGAAGAAAAGACCATGGCGAACTGAAACACTGACTGCACATGCATATTTGGGGTGGAAGATGGGCGCTGGCTGTCACAGGGGAGGCCAACCAGGGAGGACGTCCCTGTAGCATATTTCCCCATCGCATCACCCCACATTCTGTGTGCCCAATATGGACCAGAATGCAGAAAAGGCAGCCAGCCCAGGACTCAGCAAGCTCTCTTCCCAGCCTCCATCATTCCTCATGGCTGATGGCTTGACAAGTGATGCTCCTGATCCAGGGTTGCTGAGAAGCCACTTACCTGGGAGAGGACGCACTTAGGTGCAGGGGGCACTGGCCGGCTTGGGGGCGGTCCCCTGGATGATTCTTTCCTCTCTACTGATGGTCTGGGCCCTGGGGAGTTTCTAGCAGCCTTGCTGAGGTGTGCTGGCGATGGTGCAGGTGGTGACACGCTGTGCAGGTAGTCTGGAGGGGGCCGGGGAGGAGGCTGGGAGGGCTTCCGCAGGGTTTCAGGAGTGTTCGTCACCTGTATGCATAAGACGAGGAACGTCTGAGATACAAGAACCCTTAATGCACTTAAAAACTTGGGGGTGGCCTTGGGTGTCCCACTGGCACGAACAAAGACCTCGGACCCCAGAGGTCAGATGCAACTTTTAAGTCATAAGGGGATGGTAGAACCAGCTGACCATCTCTCAGGCCAAGAAAGTGTCGTTTATTACCAATCCCAAGGGGCCCACAAAGGTGCTTAAGGGAAAATCTAGCACAGTCCTAAGAGAGAAGGTCAAAGTAGCAAAGTTCATGGTGCAAAGCCCTTACCTTTCGCCTGCCCTGCGGTGTCTGCAACTTGAACGTCGGGTTGGCATGGCCTGTTCCACTGTTCTGAGACACCCTGAAGGGACAGCTAGCAACAAGGAAGGAGAAGCACAGGTTGTTCGTTGAAGGTCATTGCCCGAGTTCGCTCTGACCCAGGTGTGGCCAGCCAGCAGCTCAGTCTTCCCTGAATCTGCTCTGGCGGAAGTGGGATTGGCCCTCCTGAAGCCCGGCTCCCTCGGCATGGAGACAGTGGCCAGTGGAAAACTCCCAAGGAAAGACAGCTGGCCTCATACACAGTACAGCGTGCCTCAGTATCTTTTCTTCACCCTTTTAAAACCTTTCTCCCCCCAAGAAGACAAGGATGTTACCCGCCATCAACCAATCTCCCTCAGGCATCATTCCAGGAGGACCTGGGATTTAAAAATCTCCTCTGGAAAAGGTATGATTTATAACAGAGGACTTGGAGACTATACATTTCCAATATCCACAGGAATGAATTACTTAAGACAAAAATTACTCTCTGTCTTGAGCTGATGTCTAGCCACCTCTGTGATTGACTTGAGCTAGTCAGTTTTCCTCTGCTGCCTCACTTTCTGGGCTCTAAGATGGGGAGGAAATCCATTAGATACAGGATAGATTTCATTTCACATTCCAGCTTGAATTGGTTGGGGCATTCTGCTGAGAAGGCTTCGGAAGTGATGACCAGGCTCAATCAAGCTGACTTACAATAAAAATCAGGTAGTAATGTTTGCCGTGGTCATGGAGCGTAGCAGAAGGGGAGAGGGTGACGTGCACTGGGCATTTGCCTTCCACCTAAATGAGACCCACCACCACCACCTTCTTTTTCTAAAACCAAGCACTACTTTCAGAAAGCTGTGACCCCCAAGCAGCCCTCAAGTCCTTCACAGCACCCCATCATACCTGAACCGTTGCCTCAGCTTGGAAGGGAGGGCTAAGGACTTGAGGTAGCCCAGCTTGTTGTTCTGCTTACAGCAGCGGTACATCAGGATCAGGGCTACCAGCACAAAGATGGCTGAAAACACTCCAGCTACCACAGGACCAGCGCCTTCCAGAAACAGAACCCAAGTGGCAGATTTAGAAGCAGCTGGAGCTTCACTTGCTGTGTTAGTCACTCAGTCGTGTCCGACTCCTTGCGACCCCACAGACTGTAGTCCGCCAGGCTTCTCTGTCCATGGAATTCTCCAGGCAAGAATACTGGAGTGGATTGCCATTCCCTTCTCCAGAGGAACTTCCCAACCCAGGGACTGAACCCTGGTCTCCTGTCTCACAGGCAGATTCTTTACCATTTGAGCTACAGGGAGCTTCAGTAGTGGATTTCAAATAATATGCTCCAGATACTCTTCAGATCCTTGATTTTCATTTACCTTGTATTACTTATTTTAACTTAAAAACTATAACAAAAAAACACATACTATATCCCACTGTGAAGTCACTAATATTATTACTAGCTTCAATAATCAGGTCAACTTGCTTGGCAGAGACTTCACAGTAAAATTTCTCCAGCTACTTCAGTTTAATTGAAAAGCATTCCTTTTCATATAAGGCAAGAAGCTCTATTATTCCAGCTCTATTATTATTTACCACCTGTTTTCTGCCTAAATCATGATTTTCCTGGACACAAAGCAACCACAAAACACTGAGACATATAGATTGATCTAAGATTAGAAGTCTCACACATAATCCACAATTTCACATTTGGTTTCACCAAACTCACCTCAATGTTCTCATGAATTATAAATCTAAATGTACAAAATATATATAGATCAGTGAAACACTACTTTTAACTGTTTTACATATTGAGGTTTCCTCCTTGAAAGATTTTGCTCAAAAAAAAAATTTTTTTTGGTATTATTTTTTTCAAGTTTGGAAACCAAAGAGCTAGAATCCCTGAAATACATTTCTGAGTTTCTAGCTCATTTTAAGCTTTGTCCATCAAAGGGCATCTGAGTCACTATAATGTGACCTAGGTTCATGATTAATTTTAAGTGACTGAGAAGGCGTAGTTGCTACCACTGACCCCCAGATAGAATGGGTTATTCAATAACCTGTGGTCTGTCTTAATCTCTCTGTAAGCAGGAACAGGCTCCTCAACAGAAGGGACAGAGGCAGGGGAAGAGCAACTGAGCTGGGCCCCACACCAGGCCACTAGCCTGGGCCACTCCTCCCACTCAGTCCCTCTTGTTCTCTCATCTATAAAAATCAGGACGACAGTGCTGACTTATCATTCCTCTGCATTATACCACCCATCCCTCCTCACAAAGCAGGGCAGGAACCACGCAGGCCGGCCACTCACTCTCGGGGGGCGTGGGCCCACTGTCAATGCTGCCCCCTTGGCCCGGCGTGTTGCAGAAGGGTGGGGCCCAGCCCCGGAAGCAGTGGCAGTTCTGGTTGTTGTTGCAGACCTGGAGCAAGGGCAGGGCAGGGAAGAAGCGTCAGCACCCTAGAGAGCTCTTGCCTCCCATAGCGCCTGCCCCCATGGACGTCATCGCAGAGAAGCCCCAGAATCCCCAGCACGCGTACCCCGTTGCCATTGCACTTCTTCGCACAGCCTTCCATTTCAAAGAACGAGGTGTTCCTGCACTGCCCCTCAAAGCAAATCTGTAATGAGAAGAAACCAGTCAGTACAACAGAAGGGACACTGGTTGGCAATTAGGAGACTGAGATTTTGCATTCAGAACATGTGGGAGTCAAAAAGGCAGCCTGCTTCAGGCTATTATCATGAAAAAAAACAACCTAAAGAGTCGAGGACAGGATGGCAATTAACTAAGTTCTGCTATTTCTCTTGCGATGAGGGAGAAAACAACAAATACCACTTTTTAAGAAAATGTAATAATATAATGTGCGTGTGTGCGTGCTCAGTTGCTAAGTTGTGTCCGGCTCTTTACAACTCCATGGACTGTAGTCCACCAGGCTTGTCTGTCCATGGGATTCTCCAGGCAAGCCTACTGGACTGGGTTACCATTTCCTTCTCCAGGGGATTTCCCTGACCCATGGATTGAACCCGAGCCTCTTGAATCTCCCGGCATTGGCAAGCAGGTTATTTACCACTGTGCCACACTTGGGAAGCCCATATAATAAATATGTCTGATTTCATTCTATATTACTATATATTGGTTATATGTTAATTGCTTAATTGTATATTAATATGTACTAATTTAAATATTATACTTAAAGATAATGACCATGGTGATAGCTGTTTACTTTGTGCCAGGTACTACACCGAGTGCTTTCAGATGTGTTAACTCTCAGATAGCGGGCCCAGGCTTCCCAGACTCCTAGTTTAGACCATTTCATAATTCATATGATAATTAATGATGAGGATAAAAGAGATATAATAGCCAATCCTTCTAAACAGTTTACAGGGATTATCTCATTTAATCCATACAACAATTCTATGGGGGTGGGTCTTGCTCTTAATAACATGCTCTATAAAGAATGCAAGCCATAGGGCTAGAGAGTTTGGGGAAGCTGGGATTTGAACCCAGGCATCCTCCCCTAGACTCCCACTTCAATCACTGCCCTCTGCAACCCAGAGGCTGAGTGAGGCTGGAGGAAGGAACTTACGTGGTTATGGCCACACTTGGTACCGGTCATCACCAGGCCGGGGTCCAGCATGTCACCCTCCTCCTCAGGACCTCGGTAGACGTGGGTGCCCCGACATCGGATCTGCCTTCCGTTTATCACGATGACAGTGTCAATGGGCACTGCATTAGACTCCAGGGGCCGGGCCTCAGAACTCTGACACTGAATCTTGCCACACTTGGCATCTCTGAGCCCAAGAGAGGAGAGGGAAGGAGATGGAATCAGAGACAGGGAAGAGCTGGGACACCAAAGAGCTTCAATCTTTCTCGACTGGGACAGCAGGTTTGTATGGCGGAGAGGCAAAACGCAATGAGTGTGCTGTAGGGACTCAGCCAGAATTCCTCTGTGCGGTCTTAGACCAAGGATAGGATGCTACATCCTTATTCCCAAGCAGATGTAGCCAGAGGGCTGGCCTTGGGAAGTCCCCTTTACCACAAGAACAACTGCCTGACCTGAGCCACCTAACCCCTTGTGCTCTCTGTACCCCCGCAAGCACTCGGGTGTTGCAGCCAGAAGAAGCCTGGTGTCATCCCAAACCTCCCTCCTCCGTCCTATATACCAACCCAAATTCACACCACCATCCTCTCTCACCTAGACACCAGGAAACTGATCTCCCTGCTCCAGACTTGCCCTACAAGGGCCTAATTTCCAAACTGCTCTCAAGCCAAAGTCCAAACTCCCCTAGCCATGTACTCAAGGTTTCTCATGATCTGGTCCCTGCTCAACTAACCAGGCTCATTTCTCAGTAGCAGGCCTCCCCCAACTGCACCCCAACATTATACTTTATTAAGTTGCTATCAATTCTTCCTACCACCAGCTTTTCTCTACTCATTTCTCTGCCTGGGACACTCTCCCATATATCAGCACCATTCCTCATCCTGTTCAAATAGATACTTTCTCCAGATTGCAGCTTAAGCATAACTTCCTCTGGGAAACCACTTCAGCCCACTAAGGTGGGTTAGGTGGCTCCCACCATATTTCCATTATTACACTATCTGTTAAGTTCCATGTACTCAGCCCAGTGTCTGGCACATGGTAAATCCACAATAGATAGTGGATGGGTGGGCAGGTGGATGGATGGTTGAAATGAATGAATGACTGGGTGAATGACAGGCTCTTCAGATGAGGGTGTAATTAGTGCCCTGCGGAAATGACTCAAGAGGGCTGATGGGCTGCCCTAGTATAAGAAGGTCCCAAAAGGAAATGTGACCAGTCTTCTAGGAAGCATTGCATCCACACCCTCCCTCTGACTTCCTTAGGGCTGAATGGTGCATTGTCGAAAGGGCCTGCTCTAGGGCCAGCCAAGCTGATGAGTGGGCAGGAGTGACGAAAGAGCAGGGCTTGCTTTCTCATCCTCATCTCACGGGGTCTGCCTTATGGTCATCACCTCATGTTGCACTTCTTGTATTTTCCATTCATGTCCTTCCCACAGTTTCCAAAGGTGTCCCCCGCCACATTCACCTTCTCGAAGCAGAGATCAGGAGCAGGCCGGGCTCCTGGGTGGGCAAGAAACATTTATTAGCACACTAGCCAACTTTAGTAGGAGTCAGAAGCCCCCAAAGGACAGAGCTAGCCCTTGGCAAAATCAGGAAGTTAAGGAAGTTTTGTGGGAGGGAATATTCAGCCTTTTCTTTACCCCTATCTGTTATTCCACCCCCACCTTCTCAAGACCTACTCATAAAAAAAGGTTTTATATCAGTTCTTTACATTTTATTGAGGTTTCATATCTGTGGGAGGTTTGTGTGCTAAGCCTTCTTTCTAATGAAGAAGCCCTGTCTCATTTCAGGTGTTTGTTATGGTTTTTTTTTTTCTTTTCTTTTTTAAATAAAGGTAATACCTGCAGAAGATTTTTAAGAATAAAATATGTCTTTCAGTTTTTTCTACTTAGTCATTCCAGTTCCTACATCCCTAAAACCTGGAGAAGCAATCAATTAATAGTGCATTTTCTAAAGATAACTTAATCTCTACCTTCTAGATACAATTCTTGTGTATCTTCTAGAGATAATCTCTCTCTAGTGGCAGCATAGTCTAATGAGTGGCAGCATAGTCTATTCACATGATGTTTTTTTACTTAGTACATACAGAGCTGCATCCTTTTATTCAGCTTATGGAGTTCCAATGTATGCGTGAACCAGAATTACCTTAACTGCTAGGATTTATTGAAGGATTTATGGGTTGTTATTGCTCTAACAATGCTGTAATAAATATCCTTGTAAATCTACTTGGCCAAATACAAAGGTAGGACACATCCCTAAGCAGTAGAATGGATGGGTCCAATGATAGGTACACTTAAAATTCTGCTATCTCCAAACTGCTTTCCATTGGGGTTGTACACATCTGTTCCCCCACATGTATAATATGTTTTTCTCCACAACTATATTACTATTGTTCTTGTTACAGTATTATCATTCCAACTTATCATATTAATTCTTCAGTCTCTGCCAATACGATACATGAAAAAAAAAAATCCCATCTCATAGTTGACACTTTGCTCACAGCTCTATCCTCCACCTGTTTTATTGGATTATTCTTATCCATTCACTCACTGTGAGAATTTAAAGCATCAAGATACTAGGAAGAACACTGTCTACTGCCTCCTACTGAAAGTCTACCTTGAGGCAAGGGGATTTAAAAAGGTAATATCTGGAGATGCTCTTTTAAAGCCTGATTCTAAGCAATCCAGAGTGTCTGAAGGGGGAGGCTGGCTAGGAAGCAGTGGAGCGGCAGGAGGGTGGTCCGCTCCCTGGGGAGCGCCTTACCAGGGCCCCACAGCTGCTGGCACTGCTCCTGGTAGGTGAGGCACATGCCATTGTAGCAGTAAGCCTGGCCGTCCTCACAAGGGGTGCCGTCCATCTGGTAGAAGTTGGTGGGGCACTGGGGGGACTTGCCCGTGCAGAACTCCGGGAGGTCGCACTGCCGGGCCTGTTCACGGCACAGTGTGCCCGGGGCCAACAGCTGAGCCGAGGAACAAGAAAGGGGGATAAAGTCAACCTCCCACCTGTCCTCAATCCTCCCAGCAAGGGCTCATGAGCATCACTCCCATGGAACAGAATTTCCCCTTAGCATTATTTCAGAGCACTTTTCATATGACCTCACTAGCTTAAACCACCATAAATCATCTAACAGGAAACATCTAACACTTAGTTTCAAGGTGGTTTTACAAATGTTAACTCTACATAGCAGTCTTAAGAATCATGTAAGAAATAATATTTATGCAACTATTTACAGTTCACTAAGTGCTTTAGTAATAACAGCTTATTTTATGGAGCTCCTACTTAAATGCCCAGTACAAATAATATTTCATTTAATCTTCAGGACAGTCCTATATAATATAATTATCCTTGTTTTATAGATGATGAAATCTGAGGCATGTCTTCAAAGCCTCATGGTTAGTAAGTGGCAGAAGAGCAAAGCCCACTGGTATATATGTACAGACACGCGCACACACACACACACACACAAACTAGCATTCATGCATCTTTGAAGTCACAAGCACTCTGGCAATAATACACCCACATTACTGAGTCAAGCTCCAGGCCAAGTATGTTGCACATGTTCATCTCATGAGATCCTCACAATGTCCATGAGCTAGATACTGCTATTTGCCCCATTCTGCAGGTGAAATAACCTGATCAAACAGCACACCTTGGGCAACTGGTAAAGTCTGAGTTTCTGTTCGAGTCTTCCAGCCTCCCTGGGTGGGGTCAGTGTTATTAGTACTCTTCCCATCTTACAGATAAAGAACTCAGGCTTGGATGGGTAATAGGCTGCCCCCGATCACACACACGGCTGGAAATGAAGATCTCAGACTTCAGGGCTCATCTTTTCCCACATACTTCTCTGCAGGGAAACCCTTTCCAAGATCCAAGCTGAAATCCTTAGACCCGTAGACGAGTGCTCTCCACGTTCATTCTCAGGCCTCAGCCTGAGACCCTGACCTGACACAGCAGAGCCTCTCTGAGGGATGCCGGGTCTGTCTTAAATGAAACAGATGGCATGGGAGTTCCCCTGAACAGGCAAAGAGACCTATGTCTGAGAACAGCACCCTGCCACACTCCTGGGTGCCTCCATACCACCCACGAGGGATCCCAGGAGGGAAGGTGGGAGCGGGCCAGCTGAGCAGCTTGCTGACAGTCTCAGAGCAAGGGTGGCCTCAGATGCATTTCCCCACCCAAGAGCAGATTGGAGGGGAAAAAGACTCACCAACCCTGGAGCCAGTCTGCCTGGGTTCAAATCCCAGCCCCTTAGGCCGCAGACCTCTGTTCATGCACTTTCTCATGCGTGCATAAGGATAATAACCCTCTCGTGGTTATTGCTAGAAGCTCATGCTAGAAAGAATGTTCTAACAAAGCACTTCAACAGTATGGGGAACATAATGAGCCCTGAGCACAGTCCACGATCTGATCTAAAACCCTGGGACCAGATGGGCCCCAGACTTCACAGATTTGAGAGAGCAGACATTACACAGATGTACATACATATGTATATGTGTATATCTCTCTATATATACATACACATGACATATGTATATTACATAACCCAGCATCAAGGCCTAGGATTATATGTTATAATCAAACACACTAATGTTTTTGCAATGAAATACACTATTTGCTTTAAGTGTGATTTTTTAAAAAGACTATAATTAGATCCATGTCAATTCAAATCCAATTTTGCCACCAAATGAGTTAAAAAAAAATTTTTTTTTCAGTTTTTAGAACTTCCTGAATTTCAGAATTGTAGATAAGAGAATGCAGACCTATAGTAACATTAGTGGTAAAAATGGTGTGCTCTTCCAATCAATACTAAGAATGTGGGCTCCAGAGTCAGAGAAACCAGGTTCAGCCCCCTCCTCACTGTTTAACCCTGGAGAAGTCACTTATACCCTCTGAGCCTCAGTCTCTGCATCTTGAGGATATTAACATAAACCCCATAGGTGTTCTATAAGGACTGAATGAAATGACACACATAACATTCTCTGCACTGTGCCTGGCACCTAACAAGCAATCCCTTAATGTTAATCAAAACTGTGATGAGAAATATTATGAACGCCAAATAAAATCAAGCCTACTCTCTCTGGACATTTTTTTTTTTTTTAAACAATTTCCCACTTTCCAGGAGGCCCATACAGCCTTCTGGGATAGTCTGAACTCAGTGAGGTCAAATATAGAAAAAGGGAAAGTTTGTTCAAAGGCTCTTTCTGGCTCCATGTTTCTGAAACTTTGACACCACCGCTTCCCCAGGACTGAGGCTGAATCCTGGCCATCAGCCCCTGCAGAGCCTCGGACTGTCAGGTCAGAACCCTGGGCGGGGCGGGCCCCTTACCTTACAGCGGTGGCAGCAGGAGCCATGCGCACACTCGGCCCCCTCTCTCAGGGTGCAATTAGCGGCATTGCAGCAGGGGTTATCACATTCCTGGGGAGGCAGCGAGAGGGGCGTGAGCCTCAGAGGCAGCAGGGCAGAGAGACGGGAGACAAGGCAGGACGAGAGGCCTTTACCCCCTACCCCACCTCATGTGCCCCTGGAACTCTAGCTCCCTGGGAAATCTCTACCCAAAACACTACTTTAAAGCTTTATCATTAAGATAGTATGTATATATTATAAAGAATATACATAAGCAGAATCATCAGTAACACACAACTTAGACACAACTGCATTTTGACACATTTATAAACATATAGTTATTTTACAAAATCACAATATCCATACCACTTTTAAACTTAACACACTACCCCCACTTTTCCTTGTAATCATGGATTCTTCTAAAATGTGATTTTTAGCATAGTACTACATTATAAGGAAATGTCATGATTTGTTTTTCTCATCCCCAATCCAACATCCAGAGACCATGTCTTCCTGGGATCCAGGCAGACCCGTGTTCCTCCCCTTCTAGAGCACCAGGCATCTTCCCACCCCAAGGCACAGCTCTCCTACTAGCTAAAGTGTGCCTTCCCCTCCTCGTGCCCCTCGCTAACTCCTACCTCAGCCTTCGAGTATAGGATCAGAGTCTACCCCCACCTGAGTAGGGCAGCTCCCCTCATATTACATACACTCCTAGCATCATGCTATTGGCTCTCCTAGTATTTACCACAGTTGTATTTATACATTTTTGCAGCTATTTGGTCAATGTGTGTTTCTGGCTTTGGACTATATACCCCATAAGGACAGGGACCACGTCTATTTTTTTCTACCTATTTATTTTCCTATCCCTGGGACATGACCTAGTATCACATACTCATTTGTTGAAGGAGAAACTGCTCTGAATATAAGCCATTGGCCAAGCCCACTCATAGGAGTGGGCCCCTCAACCTCACTGGGCCCTCCATGATAATACAACTCTGTCCTTTCTGAAGGGTCTGGGCTGATCTCTCTGAACTCATGCTGGTGCAGGTGGGAAGCCTTTAAATGGTTCTTGTTTTATTAAAGTTACGTGCTGGCATTTAAAAAAAGTCAAACCATAGAGAAGATTAAAACAGCAAATAGTCTTTGCCCACATATATAGACCATCAATCTCATCCCCAGAGTTTATTCTAAATCCATAGACTACTGACACATTCTCCCACAAACTGTTCTGCACGTTAACGTTCATATTTTCACGCTTCATAAAATAGATATGAAACTATCCAGTTCTGTTTTCTGCAGAACCACTAGCATCTGTTAGAAGTGACAGAGCTATGATATGCCCACTATATTCATCCTGAAGATCAGAAGGAAGGAAAGGGCTTGTACACCACCAAATCTGCTCTTTCTTCCTCCTAGAAGCCCCTTTCAGACTTGACAGGACTTCCTACATCCCCTTTCAATCATTTCTTCTACAGTTCAAAGAGCATGAGCTTGTTATTTTAAGTATCCTCATAATGCCCAGGTTTAAGTTCACGTATCTGGCTGTGGACAGCCAAGGAGGCCATCTGTAGCTCCACTGGCCAGGACAGTGGTTTCTGGGTAGATCAGATGCTCACAAGGAGAACTCCCCTGCATTTTGGACACAGATACTGTCAACCTCAAACTGGGAGAATCTACATAAATGGTCCAATTTTAAGGCTTACTCCCGATATGTTATTTGTGATGGGGTCTTTGACTGCCACGTGTATGCAGGAAATGCCTATGACTAATTTTCAGATACATGCTCTTTGACCTTGAGATTTGAAGTCACTGTAAATTCTTCCCCTCCCACTAACATGGCATGACACCTTACCTCCTCCTCCCCACAGTCACACTCTTCCCCATCTTCCAGGTACCCATTTCCGCATCTCCGGCCTCCATACAGCGTCCTGGTGTCTGGCATGTTGGAGAGACACATCCCCCCGCCTGACTGCAGATACCTGTCCAGCTCCCTCCTGTTGCATCTGTTGAACACTCTGGGAAAGGGGTGCCTGGGAGGAGAGCCAGGGCGGAATCAGCTGGGGGATCTGAGCACCAAGCTGCCACAATAGCATCAATCCTGCTGCCCATGAGGCTGATTCCAGCTGGATTCAGACCCCCACAGGCCCATGCACATACATTCTGCCCCCTGAGAACATCACCTGTACATTAACTTTCTATGAGCTAAGAAATATTAACTACCACATAATGGTTTTTTTTCCCTTTCTCTCCATGGAGGATTTATTTGAGAATCTGAAGCAAAGATTTCAGCCCTTTCCATGAATGAGTTGCAATAAATAAAGGATAACTAATATGTTACAATAGGTCTCTTGAGCCTTAGAGTGGAATAAAATTCCAGCCAACCCAAACTTTTCCTGAAGCTGATATTAGATGGAGATTTTCTTAGAACAGAAGACCAGGCCAAAAAAGGCCAAGTTTATGGGTTTAATTTCTTTGTTGGGCCAGTGATCTGATCTCTGCTCTAATGATGCAGGCAGCACTCCAAACTCAACCGCCCAACTCACAAACACATGGCCTGTATCGCAAGAGTGTGAAAGGCCCTGCATCCCGCTATTGGGGAAAAGAATCAGAAGTCATGCACTCCTTGGTGAGAGGTGGGTACCATGATTTGGGTGTACAGAGGAAGAGTTATCCTGATCCCAATTACCTAAACCAAGTGCAGGTTAGACACTGGAGGGTTTCCTTCAGTTGTCAGGAATGTCACAAAAAGCCCGTCACTAAAAATTGTTAAATTACTAAAATGTCTGAACAGTTTAAAACAAATTGTAGTAATTAACATAATTCTCTCAACCACCTGTCTACAAATAAGATTTTTAGATTGAGAGAGAAAGAGGTGGACTTAACAGCGAGCTTGAACCCTGTTCAAACAGCAGAGATTTGAGCACGCACCACAGAGCTGTCTCCTGCATATCAACATCATCCTTTGTGTGACACTTTCTCCACGAAGTGAGGAGAAGACACTGGAACACCAAGAAAGCTGCATCTCCTCTCAGAGACACAGCAACACGACTCCCTGAGCAGCATGAGCCGGCCCTAGTGGCTTTCCGTAGGAGGAACACAAGCTCCCACCGTGATGCCTTCTGAAGAGTGACTCGGGTCCCTGAAGAACCTGGTGCTCTCTGCTGTGTGAGTCCAGACACTGACTCTAAGTCCTCTGAAGCAACTTGAGAGTTCTCTTTAAAAGGCTCTGGTTTAAAGACCCCTCAGAACTACAGTGAGATGGAGCTGCCTTGTCCCTGTTCCTTGTGGTAAATGCAGCCTGCAAAACCCCTGAGGAGTCACCGTGGGGTGTGGGGTTGCTGTCCTTCCTTCTCCTTGTTCTGGAGGCAACATCAGCACTTCCAGGCCTAGGCGTGACAGCCCTGATCACACTTCCTTCACATGAAGGGATGAAGGGTTATGGCTGTTATAAATGGGTTCTCAGCAAAAAATCGTGAAGTGGAAAAGACACATGTGTTCAGACCAATTTTACAGCTGAAGACCACTGAAGCAGAAATTAAGTGAATCTCGGGTTTCATCAGCTTCCCTGGTGGCTTAGTGGTAAAGATTCCACCTGCCAATGCCAGAGATGCAGGTTCCACCCCAAGGTTGGGAAGACCCCCTTGGAGAAGGAAACGGCAACCCACTCCAGAATTCTTGTCTGGGAAATCCCATGGACAGAGAAGACTAGTGGGCTACAGTCCATGGGGTTACAAAGAGTTGGACTAAACAACAACAACAGGTTCTACCACACCAAAGTTTCCGCTAGAAACCTGCGCTGCTTCCAACATTTGTTTTCTTTGTCTTCTTCCCCTTCTCTCTTCAAGGCATGTGTCAGAAGTATAACAGAGGCTCCCTGGGCCAGGAGCAACACTTGGGCTGCACTGGCCTGTCGCACTCTGCCCTCCTCCCTGTACTCAGCTTCCCGCTTGACTCACCCGGTGGCCGCAGCCATGATGCACCCACCGTCAGCCGCGCTGGCTGAGCAACAATCCGCGGAATCGTGGCTCATGCCGAAGTTGTGACCCATCTCATGGGCCATGGTGGCAGCCACGCCGATGGCATTCTCGGAGTGGTCCTGCTCGGGGAGAGAGCTCAGGTCAAAGACAGCAGCCCTCTGCAGCCCTGCCTTTTCCTTAGCCAAGCTCTCCACTGATAACACAATTGCTGGGTACACAGGCTCAGGGACTAAAGTCCATGATCTTAAGTACCCTGCAGCATTTGTCAGTAAGCACAGGTCACAGAGAGGTTGGCAGATAAATGCCCAGCAGCCTCCTTGCTGTCTACTTCACAGGCCAGAAATGAATAGCACAAACATTCTCACAAACTCAGAGAGAATGTCAAAAGAAGGCAATAATTTCCTAACTGTGACTTTGAGACAGGCTCTTGCTCCATGAAGATACACAGAACAACCCAAGGCTTGAAATAAAATCATTTTTATCTCTGTATCTTAAAATTTGTCAGCCCTGGTCTGGACCATATAAGAGATGTAGTGATGTATGATTCATGTAATTGCTTCAGGGTTCTCCTGAGTTTGAGAACTGGGGATAAATGACAATAAATGAAAACTCATCCCTTAGTACCTCCATCTCTTAGAACTTAATACCTTCATTTAAAAAAAAAAACTTCCCTTCTTTATATCCAACCTTTTTTCCTGTAATACTTCATACACAATTATTGTTAGAAGATGACCTCCTATTTTGTAGGGCAGTTTTCTACTTTCTACGGCATTAATAATGGCTTGAGACTCACCATGTTGACTCCTCCAGACTGGTACACAGAGCACATGGCCATGAGGGGGGCCAGGCCAATGGTGGTGCCATGAAAGGACATGCCCCTGCGGGAAGGGAGGAGAGGTGACTAGGGTAGGGGCTGAGAGGGCTGCTCCCACGTGCCCAGAAGCCATCATGGCCTTCCTCGGCCCTGCTGACATTCCCAGATCATTCCCAAGGGGAGAGGTTCTGCTACTCTAAGCCAACGTAACAATTCCCAGGTCACCACACCTCTCTATTCTTCTCACCTACTCTCTAACTGCTCTAGACAAACAGAAAAGAAAGCAAAAGGTCACTTCTTCCCACAGTACGGCCATAATCCCATCCCCTGGAAGGAAATGGGCAGGGCTTGCAAAGCTGCATCCCATTCCTGCTAGAGAGGAAAAGGTCAGAGGGTGGGGATGAGGGAAGGGTGGCACAGATTCTACTGCTGAAGTGAATCATGCCCACTTCCGCCAGCTGCCAAGGTCCCCCGCCATATCCCTGGCTCTGTGGTATGTGTACGGCAGGGGACGGGGTCGGGGGAAGGGGGGAGGCCGGTGCGGTCAGGGCAGCAGCTGTGGGCGCTGATGTTTCTCTGCTGAATCACTCTGGGGCCAAGGAAACAGCTGTGTCCCATAGGGATAGAGTGCAGCTGGGTGTGAGGATGAGCTGTTTCTGCCTTTGTTTTGTGACTGTGACCCTAATCTGCAACAGCCAGCTACATTCCCCTAGTTTAATACACTCTTTTCTCATCTGTCTGCATCCAGCACAGGGGCAAAGGAATGAATCAAATACCGGTGTTTTCATGCATGCCACAAACCATGAAATTTATTTAAAGGATCTACATGGAAATTCATTACGTCATGCTTTCGTATCTCTGTGTTTGCCTTCTTATATAGTCCATGACATCTCAGAGAGCCAAGACTATCTTATTTATTTTGGGATCATGAGAACTTAGCTTAGAATCAGACACACAGCGGGTGCTTAACACATGTTTGCTGAATTCAATGCAGATTTATCTTTAGAAGAATAATTTGCAAAAAAAAAAAAAAATACATGCAAATCTCTAGGAAGCCCTATTGATTGTCTGATAAACTCAGACATGGCACTGAGGAAGTTATACTGGAAACTGGATTCTAGGTCTTGCCCAAAGCAGGACACCAGACTTTCAAAGATCAGGCCAAAGCTTTGGTAATCAAAGACTCTTCCTAGGTAAGTGTGTCATCAAGAAATAAGAACTTAGGTTTTGGGTAGAGCTATTTCCTCGGTCTCTTTTAAAGTGGAAACAAAGGTTTAAATGATTGTTGTTTCAGAGATATTTAGGGAACAGGAAAAAATGGCTTTATTATTTATGTGCTTTTTGTTGTAACTTCCTCAGAATACCTTTGGAAGTCAGCACTAATAAATACCAGATTGCCATCATGGGGGACTGTCACGGGCCGCCATGACCCCCATCAGTTTCTGCTCTTTTCTTTCTGGGATTGAACAAACTCCAACACAACCACTCTCTCCCCACCATGTCTCCCTCCCCTCAAACGCGCTATTCCTGCATCATCTGCCACTTGACTACCTCGCAGTTGGCCCTGAGACCCTGGGAATGACATGAGGACAAGCTGGGGAGGCCCCTCTCCTGGGCCTGCATGGGGAGATCCACTCCTGCACTAGAAACGCCATGAAGATCAGAGTGAGCCCCTTAGAAAGTCTGTTTCAACGCGGCCATGACGAACAGTCAGTCACTTCCCAAACACACAGCCAGTTGATTCAGAGACTCAGCTAAATATGTCTAAGGCACTAATTTTCTAATTTGGGTTGTAAACACTTCTTGGAATTGTTATGACTCGGGCTTTTTAGTATTTTCCTGAATATACTGGGCACAGAGCACATGCCTGAGGAATATTTGGTTACTGGAATGGAGAGTCAGGATAGCTTAGTCCAGCCAACTGTCAACACTGGGGAGAAAGGACAGACGGCACATGCACTGGGGGCAGGGGCTTTGCAGCCAAGGGCAAGGCAACACACATGGAAAAGGCTATTTACGTGATTAACTGCGCGTTGTCATGGTTCTTCCGGGTGAGCAGCTTGCGCCTCCAGCTCAGAAATGACCAGAGGGTAGAGTACGGGTTCTCTGAAACTTCACACATGTTCCCATGAGTCCACACTTCCAAGCCCACAAGGGCAATCCGGATATTCAAGGATCGATAAAACTGAAAACACACACGGAAAAGTCACAGCGTCATCTGTCGGCACCACCTGAGAATATGAACCCCTTCCCAGCAAAAGTGCTCGGAGCTCAGATTCCAGATTTCTCTTCTCTACCTGCCTCCAGGGGAGGAGGGAACAGGTGTTGCTCTTCAGATTTCTCAGAAGGGGAACATCCTGAGAGAGGCACAACATCCTGAGAGAGGCTCAACATCCTGAGAGAGGCTCTGCCTCTGGTAGTAGAGCTGGGATGACTTAGCTTAGAGAAATGAAGACTGAGTCAGGACACAGGGTTGCTTTGAGACATGCACAGGGCTCTTAGTGGAGAAAGGGGCAGCACTATTACACATGAGCCTAAACTGGGGCTCAGTTAATAGGTAAGACAGACAGGAAGATACATTTCATTTTAAATTAGGAAGAAACTTTCAAAGCTGCTCAAGAGCTAAGCCTCACTGTCATCTGTAACAAGTACCCTTGGCTCATGTGTCTGGTACAATCACCCCACCCAATTCCTTTCACGGCCCTTATTTTTATATATGTCTAAAAAGTTCTCTTGTATATGAATATTTAAAACAACTTTATTAAGGTGTAATTTATACATCATAGAATCCACCCACTTTAAGGGTAATATTTTTTAGTAAATTTACCAAGTTGTAAAGTGATCACCATAATCCAATTTTAGAGTATTTTCATCATACGAACAAGAAACCTTATGTCCATTTACTATCATTGCCCGTTTTCACCCCTAGACCGGGGTAATCACTAATCTACTTTCTATCTCCACAGATTTGCCTTTTCTGGATATAGCCTATAAATGGAATTATATAATACGTGGTCCTGTGTGTCTTCTTTCATTTAGCATGTTCTGAGTCTCATCCATCTTGCTGTCTATATCATTCTGCCACTTCTTATTGCTGACCAGTATTCCATGCCGTGGATATACCAAATTGTATATGACTTTACTGAAAGGTGTCTCCCACTCATTTTGGAAGTAAATGGGTATAAAATGATAATATATACACATAGATGTGCTTACTCTCAAAATTTCCTTCCCCATCACTGGAAGTTCTCGGGTTTTGTAAAGGATACCACAAACAGGTTGTAAGCACGAGGCTGTAAACGTCCCAGATAATCCTCATGATTTTACGCAATCCAGAGATACTGAAATTCTATAAATGAGACCTGATTCTTGGGCTCCTAATGCTAGAGCTATATCTAACCTTTATTACACAGTATCTTTCATCTCACGCACACATAGCAGGAAGAAGGTTTTCTTTAAAGCTAAGTACTGGAAGGTATATATACCAGAAATTCCCTGACTGGCCAAGCCCTAGAGAATACTGAGGCAGCAACTTAAAAAAAAAAAAGTCATCATGGGGACTTTCCTGGTGGCTCAGTGGTTAACGCAAGGCGGGCACGGGTTCGATCCCTGGTCAGTGAACTAAGATGCTGCATGCCTTATGCTTTGGCCTAAAAAAAAAGTCATCACAGCCAAACCTAGGTCATATAAGCAGGAGATGTCGTCTCAATCCAAAAGTGGCAGGTACAGCCCCTGGTAAAAATCACAATCGTAGCAACAGTGTTTATCAACTACTTCCTACATATTAAGGACCGAGGCTTAGAGAAGCTCAGTAACTTTCTGAATTCTCAGCAGGAAGCTGGCAGAGTTGGGACGAAGACTTGGATTATTAGACCTCAGAGTCTACTCATGACCCTACATGAAGTGCTGCCCTATTTACCCATCCAGAGAATCGACTTGCCCCTAGGAAATTGTGGTGTAAATGGTCTCCAGATCCAGCAAAATATCAGTTGATTTCAATGGAAACTGTGATTTTCCTGTTTTGTGCCAGGTCAATCATTCCAGAAAATGAAGGGTTTGGATTCCAATTCAAACTTGCTTCACTAGGGAGCTTTTCAAGGACTTGACTTGGCTTTTTCACAGGGAAGGAAAAACATTCTAGACTGGGTTCATGATTCGGCAAATGAGTCCAGTGCATTCCAGTTTTAGTTCCATAACAGTTCAGTTCAAGGAGCTGGGTCAGCAAGCCCGAGAGAAATGGGCTTGCCTGTCCTCACCCCAGCCAGGGGTGACTAACCTCAGCTGAAGATGAGAGAATCAAGGCTGCTTCACAAAACAAACCAGCAGGCAAGGTTGGGGACTTCCAGCAAGGATGGGGGCTGGCTAGTGCCTCTCTTCTCCTTCCACTTTTCACCAGCACCCCTAATTCTAACACCCGGACCAGCTGCAGAGTCCACAAAGGAAACCTAGCCAAGTCTCCCACCTGCAGCGTCTCCAGAACAATAGCCGTCACGTGGGTGATAACAGGGTCTACCCCAGGGAAACAGCTTTTCTTATTTTCCCAGATGCTGAGTGTTTGGGTTGTGGGATCATTTCAATGTGATTGTTGAGGAGTTGAAGGCGGGAGAGAGGACTGGACTGGGTCCCTGGAGTGCTCCCTTCCAGGAAATGCCAGTGTTTGTGTTTAACTTTCACCTGTCAAGGACCATCACTTCCAGAGTCATCTAAAGCAAAAACAGAGGGCATAGACCCTCCCATCCAATGAATCCAGAACACTACCAAATTTGCTTGTAAATCCCTAAAAATATTGAAGTTCTCTTCTTTATCCTCCAATATTTAAAAAAAATGATTCCCCCTTCAGACTTGGGATCCATGAATCCCTAGCAGACCAAGAGTTAAGCCTCAGACATTTCCTGAGTGCCCTGAGACTGTATAATAAATGTGATCAGATTCTCAGAGACCTGCAATACCAAATGATTACAATCTACTTTTAAAAACTATTTACTACTTGCCTACCAAGACGTCACTGTCATTCTAGGTTACCTCTTTTACTTCATTTTGCATTCTTTCATATAAACAAAGTATTTCCAAATCCCAGACCAGCCTATTCTAGTCAAATTAAAGAATTTGGGTATTTCCTAACAGCATGTTTTAAAAGAGCCTGACCTAGAAAAGTTAACCCTCTGCTCAGCCTTTCTAAGAGACAAAACCAAATAATTTTAGAACTGTTTAACAGGCGGAGATGACACAGATTGACCCCAAGCAATCCACTCCTCAACTTTAAGGCAGGGATGAGGGGGAGGGTCTCAGAGGACAGTGCTCTGGGTCCTCAGCCCTGCTTCAGCTTTGAAGAGTCTGTTTTCCTCAGACTTTTATATTAGACGTTGGAAAAAGGAGCCCACTGGAAAAACACAAATAATCAAAAGCTATTGGTTTAAATCAACCCTATTTTGTAAATTAAAATACAAAACCACAACCCAAACAAGACAAGTTACTTGGCTAGGTCCATGCAGCTGATGACTTGTCGTGAGCACCGAACCCCTGCAGCATCACTACTGCCTCCTGGAAGCTGTCAGGGCAGCCGCTCCAGGAAGAGGCAGGTCAGCTCCTGCTGGGCAGCTCCGCTAAGGTGCTGGCACCTTTCCCACAAGTACACACCTGGTCTCACCTTATCAACATAATTGGCGATCTCCATAAGCTTGTGTCTGGTGGCATCTTGGTCCCGGCCGTTCTTCTGAAACTAAATGGGGCAAGCAGAACTAGGTGAGAACCCAGAATCCTTCCCAGGACCCCACGTGTGTCTCATTACTTGTCTGTGAATTCCTTCACTTTCTCCCATCTTCTGTGAGCAGTCATTTCCTTAGGATTATCTCCCTTTGACAGCTCAGCGAAGGCAGAACCTGAGTCACATCCATCCTGGTATCTCCAGATAACAGTTCAGTTCCGGGCATACAGTAGGCATGCAGTAGCTGTGTAGTGAACTGAACTGTCTTCCTCCAGGTTGACCCTGTTCTCCTCTCCCCCTAATTACAAGGCCTTCTGCAAACTCCCACTGTGGCTTAGAAGAGGGACCAATCCAGTCCTTGCCACAGTCATTTCCCCAGCATGGAGCCACCATCACAGGGATCACCCAAGGACTCCATGCAGGTAATGGTCAACAGGGTCAAATAGTTGCTGAACACCCACAGTGTGCAAGGCACTGCACTTGGTGATGGGTAGGGCTCAAAGTATGAGGTCCTGGCCCTCACCTTGAAGGAGCTTCAGCTAGAACACAGAAGGGATCAGAAATAACAACGAAGGCAGATTTTGTATTTAAGGAGTATCAAATTGAAATGGGCTGAGAAAACCTGCACAGAAATAACTGCAACAAGAGGCCACGTGAATGACACAAAATGAGTGCTAGCAATGAGGATCATAAGATCCTGGCAAACAGGCTTCATCTGGCTCATCACTCAGATCAACTGAAGTGCCTTCCACAGTGAGAAGGATTCTGAGGCTGCAAAGGGCTCAACAGGAAAGAGTGCTGTACTCGATCAGAAATGTCTGCCACAGGTACCCGGAGGAGCACATTTCCATAGGTAGCCTCACATTCACCATGCCTGCTTCAAAAGAATATATCATGTTCAGTTGCAATGATGAAGGAATGCTTCATGGCATAAAGATAAGATTTGCCACAACTGCAGCCTAAATTTGAAAAGAATAGGTATGTCCCACACACTGCTGTGGTAACACAGAATTACTGTGTTACTATCTGAATTACTCTGGATATACATGAATATATGTTACTTCAAACCTTCACATCCTTCCTCCACAAAATCCCACAAGAATATTCAAGAACAAAAAGAACAGACACCCTGGGGTATTTGTCTGGATAGGGGGGTGTCTCAGCAAACAAACAGGGAGAAACCTGTTTCCTTTTCTCCCGCTGCTTTGGGACCCTCCTGGGCCTCCATCAGAATGGCAACCAACTCATTTTCATGACTGCTTTTTACACAGTTAAAGTCCATGTAAGACTGTGGGACTGAGACCTTTCCAAGGTGTCAATCCTGAAGCTTCTCTTTACAGAGTCACTGCATTTCTAAACTGGTCTCACTGCACAGCAAGCGTTGCAGCATTTACTGAATACTCCTTAGAACATCAGAGGCAGACTTCATTGTCTTTCAAATATATTAACCCTATCTTCAAACAGCTACCTGATAATACCACCACAGTTTAAGGAAAGTATCATGCTGTCCTGAAGAGCTTCAGGCAGGAGTCAGTCAACTTTGTTTTTTGTAAATGGCCAGGTTGTTAACATTGTAGGCTTTGCAGTCATACTATCTCTACCAGAAGCACTCAAATCAGCCACTCTAGCTCAAAAGTAATCATGGACAATACATGCATGGATGTGTTTCAGAAAAATTTATAAAACCCTGGAGTGGGCTGGATCTGGCCATGGGCTATAGCTTACAGACCTCTGACATAAAGAAAACAGTGCCTCCCCTTCACACTTTCTGGGTGGACACAGACACTGCAATACAGTGCATCGGCTGGTCTTTCCCAGCTGGCCCACGTCCCGTCTGTGTCTTGAAAGTCCTTGGCACACCTGTTCTCACAGCTACCCTGTCTCCTACAACATCCCATCTTGCTCTTCCTCTGCCTAGGTATCCCGCTTTACTGAGGAATGAATAAGCTGAAAACCACTCCAGGGAACTTCCCTGGCAGTTCAGTGGTTAAAACTCTGGGCTTCCAAAGCAGGAGGAGCAAGTTCGATACCTGGTCAGGGAACTAAGATTTGACATGCTGTACTGCGTAGTCAAAAATAAAATAAAAAGCTTAAAAAAAAAAGTACCTGCTCTTTCTAAAAACAAATAAACAAAAAACAAAACAAAAAAGCAAAAGACAAACCACTCCAAGTGCTCCAAACTAGGCCCAGGGAGCTGCTTGATCATTTTTTCTGCTACAAACCCTCTCTCCAGGCAGTAACGCCATCCTTGTCTCTATTCCCGATGCCGAGTTCAGAGCCCAGGAGAAGCCTGGCCTGTCTCAGCACCAGGTTATAAATCACAGATAAGGTAGCCTGCCCTGTCCCTGTCTTTCCATCCTTTCAGATTAACTCATTGTCAGGAATACATTGCTGCCTGTGGAGGATATGAGGCCACTTGGACAGGGAGTGGGGGAAGAGGAAGTGACGGGGCAGGGATTTGTGAGCCTGTGGGCCCAGCCTGGCCTCTCATATCCTCCACTCACCGTTGTCATAAATCAGCCAAAGCAGGGACCTGGGAAATTAGCACAGAGCCTATCCACCATCCACAGAGCGGCAAGAATCATGGCCTGTGGCAACACCTGCGAGGCTCCTCCTAGTGGAGGTGCTGTCTTCTAGAACAGGAGACAGTTTTCCAGGGCACCATAGCCCTGAAAGCATCTGGGGCCGACAGTTTTCCTGTAGGGGTTTTGCTGTGACTCTGGAGGTCAGGAGACTAAAGACCCCAATTAATACCCTGCTCTCACTTCTCCAGCTTCTAGACTCACACTCACTGAAATCTTAAAACCCAGCACCAAGAGTCCTCTGGGGAGACTATAGGGCCAAAGGGCAGCCTCACCCCATCTTTGCTTTAGAGCAGCTGTGTTTCTACACGCTTACCTATTAGGATCCCAGGAGCTGTCATCTGAACAAAGATTCTGCGGCTCAAAACAAAAAGGACACCCCTGGTCCAGTGGCTAAGATGCTGTTCTTCCACTGCAGGTGCCACAAGTCTGATTTCTGACTGGGGAACTAAGATCCCACATGCCACACAGCATGGCCAAAAAATAGGGAAAAAACAAAAAAAAGGTTCGAGACGACCTTATTAGATGACCTTAGGTATAAGAGGGTCCTCACCCCTGCTTCAGCTTGGAGAAGTCTGTTTTCACTGGACTTTTATATTAGACATTGGAAAAGGAAGTCCCACCGGGAAAACAAAAATAATCGAAAGCTACTGATTTAAATCAACCCTAGAGGAGCTCAGCTTTCAACCAGCAACCCTCCCAGGAGAGCAGGTCTATGAGTCAGGGGCCAGGGCCGTTAGCCCCTCCCAGACTGCATAGCTGCGGCTTTCAAATCACCTTTGGCTTTTGCTCCCCATATCACTCCCCCAACCTGCACACACATCAGTCTTTGGAAATGAAAACAAAAGGGAGAAAAAAAAAAAAAAAAAAAAGGCTGCTGGAACAACCAACACCAACATCAATTAAAAAGCAAAACTCCTCTCAAAGCAGAACAAGATGTTCCCTTGGCCTGGAGGGCCCGGCAACTCCTTCTCTGCCCAGTAAACTCGCAGACACTCAAGGGCTGCCTCCAAGACTGGAAGGCCGCTCCCCCAGCATGAAGTCCAATGTTCTCCCCAACCCCATACAGCCTCCAGGACTAACCACCTGAGAATAAGCCTCTGGGGAGCTGTCAGGAACCCATCTTGTAACAGGAGGTAAAGCCGCAGGGCACAACTTCTGAAAGAATGACATAGCCCAAGGACACAACATAAACCGATCAGAATCAAATGGGACCAGAATGGCAGACAAGACTAGACCTTAACCAACAAGTGAAATGACATACCCAGAGGTGACAGTTCCACTGTTAAAAGACCAAAGAGTGGGCGGTGGCCCAAATCCTGGAAATCTCTACCCCCTCCCAAAATAGCTGGAATAACCCTCCCACTCATCAGCATATGAAATTACCCAGCCTGTAAAAACTAATCACACCAAATTTCAGGGCAGCATTCGCCCTCTGTGATGCCCCACACTCTGTCTGTAGAATGTGCTTCTCTCTGCATCTGAATAAAACCACTTCTCACCTATCACTTTGTCTCTCACTGAATTCTTTCTGTGATGAGACATCAAGAATCTGAGCTTCAGTGGGTCCTGAAACCAGGTACTGTGGGTTTTGGCTGGGTTTGAGTCCCAAGCAGGGCTTTGGCTGGGTTCGAGTCCCAGCCGTGTGGGTTTAAGTCCCAAACTGGATTTTGTCTGGGTTCGAGTCCCAGCCTGAGGTAAAAGGTTTCAATCTGGATGGAGTGTGACAGACGGGAGTTTCATGAACGCTGTCAAAGGGAGCCCCAGGTGAACTGCAACGTTAGAACTAGGGAGCGATCAGTTCACCTCACTTTCTACACCTGAAAGATACGTCAGTTATGTGGTTGAGCTACTACACAGAGTGAGAATGAGGTAAAATACGGCTAACTTAGGCAAACCTGGGGTCTGACCTCACTCTTCAGGAGTCAGCTTCAACACCACCACCTCAGGAAGGTTTCCCCCAGTTTCCAAGACCACGCTGCTACTGCTGCTGCTAAGTCACTTCAGTCATGTCCGACTTTGTACAACCCCATAGACAGCAGCCCACTAGGCTCCTCTGTCCTTGGGATTCTCCAGGCAAGAATACTGGAGTGGGGTGCCATTGCCTTCTCCAATGCATGAAAGTAAAAAGTGAAAGTGAAGTTGCTCAGTCGTGTCCAACTCCTAGCGACCCCATGGACTGCAGCCCACCAGGCTCCTCCGTCTATGGGACTTTCCAGGCAAGAGCGCTGGTGTGGGGTGCCACTGCCTTCTCCTATGCGTGAAAGTGAAGTTGCTCAGTCATGCCCAACTCCTAGCAACCCCATGGACTGCAGCCCACCAGGCTCCTCTGTCCATGGGACTTTCCAGGCAAGAGTACTGGCGTGGGCTGCCGTTGCCTTCTCCACGCTGGGCCCCTCATTATCTGTGCTCTAATCCTCTCCAGTGTGCAGTCACCACACTTGGAATCAGAGGGTTTTTGTGCTGCTTCTGTAAACTCTGCCATGTGGGGGGCAGGTTTGCATCTCCGGGATCTAAGCACTGTGCCTGACACATAACAGAGAATCAAGAAATCAATGACTAAATGAAATGAAAGAGTGAGGGAAATGAGTGTTTATTAAATTTTAGAAGCCAAGGCACATGAGAACCTAACTGGAAGAATGTGGAATTAAAGGCCAAACAGCTACTCCTTTAGGTCAGTAATTTTCAAACTTGCCTGTGCACCAGGATCACACAGAGGCTTGTTAAAACATGGATTGTTAGACCCCAGCCCCACACCTGGGGATTCAGAGCATCTGGGTGCAGCCCCTGAATCTGTATGGTCACAAGTCCCTGGGTGCTGCTCATGCTGCTGGGCTAGGGACCACATTCAGGGAACTCCGGCTTAGGTACTCATTCGGCATGATTATAACATGATTATAAAAATGGACCACATGTTGGCAGAAAATTGTATTCACTCAGATAAATACACTCCTTATCTTTGCAAAAAAAAAAAATGTTTTTTTAATTTCTATAGAGAATTCATGGATTCCCAAAGAGTAAGCACAAAAACCTAAGGATCTCCCAGATCTGGTCTAGGAGTGTTAATCCAAATAACAGTCTTTGTCCTGATTTTCTGATTAATGTATTGAGCTTGAACGTCTTTCTCCTTGCTTTTTTTCCCAACTAGGTTTAAAATAGCAAAAAGAGCCTTTGGTCAGATTTAAGGTCAAAATTACATGGCAAACTGAAAAAAGATGCATTGTTTTCATCATTTCCCCCATTCAGCATTTTGGCACTTCAGCATTTCCCCAAAGCAGTTTGAAGACTGGAATGGAAGTGATTAAGAAAGTGATTTTTCTGCTAAACCCCACTGCCCCTCCTTACCTCTGCATAATCAGCCACAAGGTAAAGCTCCACATACTTCATGGAGTGTAAATCTTCCCTTTTCATCTAAGGAAGAGACATAAGCACATCAGAGCTATGGAATAGTGGACTTGGCCTCATTTCAAAACACTGCTCAGAAGCGGTGGAGTTAATAAGCAGTGAACCTCATTACCAGGTTCCAGAGACAACTTAGCTATGATCGTCTCACCATCACCCTCACTACACCCTCTGCCCGCCATCTTGGTTATCACAGGAGGCTGCTCTGGGACACCGGGTCCAGCCCTTTAGTCTCCAAAAATAATGAGCTGGCTGTCCAGTGCAGACAGAACAGAGGCCAGCATACTGTGAGGGAACATGTTGACAAACTCCCAAAAATATTTAAACCACGTACCTCTATTATTGGTATAAATAAATACAAGCATTTTGTGCATGTGGTTAAGCAGCTATTTCAAAAAGGGAGGCATAATTTTTTTTTCTCACATTTTAAAGTTTCTGAAATCAGCACCTCAGAGTATTTTAAATGAAGTAATGTTTTCCCCTAAGCAGTTATTATATCAAATACAAGGGTTTCTCACACTCAACAATGACTTAGACTAAAAGGAAAATGCTGGGACTTCCTTGGTGGTCCAGTGGTTAAGACTCCACGCTTCCAACGCAGGGGGTGCAGGTTCAATTCCTGGTCAGGGAACTAAGATCCCACACGCTATGTGGCGCAGCCAAAAAATTATTTTTAAATAAACAAAAGGAAAAAGCTATTGCCTCCTTCTTAGCCATCTCCATTCAATTTAGAAACACTTCTGGATCCAAGGAAAGGGTGCTCAGAAGGGATTATCTCCCGGCTGACTCTTGTACTGAGAAACTCACCCTGCGAGGTCGCTTCTTGGTCTGGTTTGTAAACTGGGGGACCCAGTCCCTGGTGGTGGACTCGAATCCACAGTTCCCGAGAGGCAGCTTGAGATGTTCGGATCTGTAAATACGGTGGTGGCTCTCGCTGTCAGGAAGGGGCTCGATGATATAGCTGAGGTCACTGCTCACTATAATCAGTCCTCTGTCGACAAAAGAATTAGAATCTCTGGTCAAAGACTATGGTCCTGGAAAAGCCCCTTGCTCGGGCCTCAGTTTCCCCATATGCAAAATGGCACAGCTGGTTTTGATCACTGCTTTTTAATCTTATTAAGGGGTCATGCACTCCCTGGTGAGAATCTGATGCAAACTGGGACCTCCTCTCCAGAGAAACGTCATGTGGGCATGAGATGTGGTGCACAGTTTCAGGGTGTGAAAGCCTATCATGGAAAAACTCGAAGGTTCTAAAAGGGCTGGAATAGGGACAGTTAATACTTGTAAAGGATGGCAGGGCTAGAATTCCAAAAAGCCTTCGAATCCCAAACATGGCATACAGCAAATCATAGGTGAAAACTTTACAGGCTGAGAAAGAGACGGTATGTTTAGGACAGGAAGAGTGCTGGTCTAGGGGAGAGAAGACCCAAGTTCTAATCTTAGCTCCAGTATTAAATTGCCAAACGCTCTTCAACAATCTTCTTCAGTCACTCTGTGCCTCAGTTTCCCCAGATGCAAATGCCAATGTTAATTTTCTAACTTCACAGGACTCCTGGGATGATTAAATGGAAAGACAAGTATCTTTGTTTTTGGAAGCCAAAGCTAGAGTCATCAGCTACCAGCCCCAATTTCCCTAGATCAGGAACACAGCTCTGTGGTGAGGTGGTGGCCACAACCAAGCATATGTGACTACTTTTTTCTCTGGGTTACATATGCTAACCTTGAACTCAGAATAAAGATGTATATTTGTTCATTATATTCTTTCACTCATTGAGTCCTTACTCTGTGTTAGATGTAATCTAGACACAATCCTTGTCCTTGAGTAACTCACATTCCATTGGGGGACAGACATTCATTCCACAAATGCTTCCTGCTATGTCAGGCATTGTGCTAGTTGCTAAGGATGGAGTAGTAAACAGGACAGATAAGATGCCTGCCCTCATGGAGCTTAGAGTCTGAACATAGGAATAAATCACTGTAGCATGTAACAGTGGAGAAGGCAATGGCACCCCACACCAGTACTCTTGCCTGGAAAATCCCATGGACGGAGGGGCCTGGTGGGCTGCAGTCCATGGGGTTGCAAAGAGTCAGACACGACTGAGCAACTTCACTTTGACTTTTCACTTTCATGCATTGGAGAAGGAAATGGCAACCCACCCCAGTGTTCTTGCCTCGAGAATCCCAGGGATGGCAGAGCCTGGTGGGCTGCTGTCTATGGGGTCACAGAGTCGAACATGACTGAAGCGACGTAGCAGCAGCAGCATGTAACAGAGAAGGCAAAAAGCTTTCCCCACCCTTAACCCTGATGGATTGGACACAGTTGCATGGAATGCTGCATCATTGAGGCTTCTGGGCCCTTTATCTGGATTCGGTGAGAAAGAGTGCCATGACTTATTATCAATCATTATCACCAATATCAATGGAAGGGATAGCAGAGGCCCACGTAGCAGGTATCTACCATCCTTGACACTACAAGATGAAAACTAGAGCAATGGAATGTGACCAGGGCTCTGGGGAAGGAAGATCCCAGCAATGAATCCCAGGAGTCCCATAGCATTTTGTGTGCTCCAAAACCTCAGGCTTTATCCACCCAGAAATTTCAGAAGGTAAAGGACCTGGCAGGACCCCTCTTAGACTGTCTCAGCTTCCATCCCTAACCTGGACCCCTCCAGATCCCTGCCCAGGTTTTGCCCTTTGGGAAGAGCCTGCGAGGCTCTCGAGAGACAATGCCACGTCCTAGTCAGCAGCAGCCCTTCCTGGAATCCATCCCCGGTTGACCTCGTTCCAGTGTCAGGGAGCCTGACGACTTTCCAGCTGCCTCACCCAGGCTGACACAGCAATCCTGAGCCAGCCCCCAGCGGGACACCTAAGGTGCTCCCTGAGCAGCTGGGGGTGGGGATGGAGCAAAGACCAAGGGTCACATCCGCTCCTGAGTCCAGACGGGAAAGGGCAGGGGGCAGAGCTGCTGTGGGCATCCTGTTCCCAAGCTATCTGCTCATCTCGGCTGACCAAGGCCCCTCCCGACCCCTCAGTTTCCCCCAAAGGCTGCAAACACTGGAAGCAAAGGGTCTGACCACAAACCAGGTGACGGCTTTGTCTGCATTCTGCTGTGGCTATGGAAAGTCCCAGAGTAGCTGACAGGGCATCGCCTGAACAAGCCTCTAGGCCAAATAGGACAGAGACCACACAGGATTCTGGTGCACAGTGAACAGCAATCAAGCTGGCTATAAATCACTGAGTCTGTGCTATTGGCCATGCACTGTGCTAAATATTTTACTATTCACACAAACTTCTATGATTCTTACAAATATTATCCTCATTTTACAAATGAGAAAACTAAGGCTCAGAGAGGTTAATTAACTGACCAAAGTCACACAGACAAGAAGAACCTAAGCAGCCTGGTTCTATGTCCTGGGATCTTAACCATGACTTCACTCTGCCTCTGTCACAACAGCCCTGTAGAGTGGCTATCAGTGACAAAAATCAGCAACTCTCCTCTGAGGTGTGCTTGGCCATCACCCAACTGGCTTGTCTGGAGTAAGACACCAGCTGGGAGAGGCACTGTCTACTTTTCCTTTTTAGACACCATTTTGGGGAGAGTTAATTATGTGCCAGGCTTCCCAGAGTCGAGTCTGGAGTAAAGAGTCCCCCTGCCAATGTAGGCGTTGCAGGTTCGATTACCGGGTTAGGAAGATGCCCTCGAGAGGGAAATGGTTACCCACTCCAGTATTCTTGCATGGAGAATTTCATGGACAGAGGAGCCTGGAGGGCTCTACAGTCTATGGGGTCATGAAGAGTCAGACACAAAGGAGTGACTTAGCACACAATTATATGCCAAGGGCTCTGCATACAATTGTTCTTATTTCATTCCCACATTAATGCTATAAAGCACCATCATGGTTCCCATTTTATAGATAAGGAAACTGAGCCTCAGAGAGATTAATTAACAAACTCTCATGCGTATTGTGTGGCCAAAAATTTAAGGTCTGGCAGAGTCTAGACCCTACTCCCTTAACCTCTGTGCTATCTGCCTCTATCAATGAATTCCAAACCTATGAGTCAGAGATAACAGGATAAAAGCTCCCAGAGCTATCCATTAGAATATTCTACAGAATGTATTTAAAATGTCTATGTCCTAGAGACTATCACACAGAGTGAAGTAAGTCAGAAAGAGAAAAACAAATATTGTATATTACCACATATACGCGGAATCTAGAAAAAAACAGATGAACCTATTTGCAAAGCAGAAATAGAGACACAGACGGAGAACAAACATAAGGACACCACTAGGGGAAAGGGGATGGTGGGAGAAACTGGGAGACTGGGATTAACACACAATCATATACAATGTATAAAACAGGTATCTAAGGAGGACCTACTGCACAGCACAGGGGGAGGGGGCGGGGAAGGCCTGGGTCCAGGCCCAGTCTAGGAAATGCAGATTCTGTAGTCTGAACATCTATTTGCACTGGGGGCAAGCCCCACGCAATCCCCTGCGCAGTCACCCTCAGCAGCTCTGACCTGGAGCCCAGGCTCTGGAGGGGCCCATCTTTTCACAGAGCTCCAAGCAGTCCTGTTCCAGGGAGTGGGCAGATTACCACTGGAGAAACACAAGCTCAGAGTGACCCTGAGGGTCCTTGAGCAATAGGACTCTGTGGCTGCTCTCTGCCCCTCCTTCATGCGGTCCCCCATAACTTCCCTGTGTCACAGCTGCCATCCCCCTACTCCCTAGGGTGGAGAAGAGGCAGGCAGGGGCCCTAGCACATCACAGGGAAACCAGCTTTGAGAGTGGGGGGACCTGTGAGAACCTAGTTCCCAGGGGCCTCCCCTCTCACCACCCCCAAGCCCTGCTAACTGTCCTTCCCTGAGCACTCCCCAGTCATTTCTCCTCCTAAACATCTCTGCTGATCTCATTTGTGAAATGTAAGCACCGGCAGAGCTTCGCCTGGGGGTGGAGGTGGGGGCTCGGGAGGGGGACCCAGGAGGCAGGGTGGCCACGACCTCACACGCAATTCTCCACTCTGCTCTGCATCCTATTCCTCATTGTTGAGAGCTTGATGCAAATGAAATTGTACAGAGGAAGCCTGGCAGGGCAGGTCAGGCAGGCAGTGGATTTAACCCCTGAAAGACTGCTAGACTCACCCAAAGGCATCCTTCCAGGACCTAGATTTGAGAACAGCTTCTTGGGAATTATTCCATTCGGAGCTAAGCCTAAAGGGGCCGCAGCCTACAAGGCTACATCCAGAGCTTCCTTAAGAGGTAATCACTCCATCACCCTTCTTTCCTTCCCTCAAAATGTGCGTGCAAGTGAGAAGGAGGGAGTTTCAAAGGCAGCACTGAGGGGAGCCAAGAAGGCACGTGGGTGATGTGATCCCTCCGGGATGGGGGCGGCAAGGCACAAGCGGAGAGCCTGGGCTCAGGAGCGGGGACATACCTGGATTCAAAGTCTGGCTCTGCTGTCTGCTAGCTGTGGGGCGTGGCACTCAACAAGACTGCCCTCTCACAGGGCTGCTACGAAAACTGAAGTCATAGGCAGTGCTTACTAACCATTAGGGTAAAAAGACAGCTAACAGTCACTGGGCATGTATTATACACATGACTGGTACAAGGCATCTTATCAGTAGCCATTCAACACGTGTCCTGTGCGTACCTAATGTGCGCCAGGAACAGTTTTAGGCACTGGGGATGCAGAAGGCTTATAAAAAACAAAAATCCCTGCTCTCAAGGAGGCGGCACTCATCATCTAGTGTAAACCTACCAATGACATCACTACTGTTGCTCCCATTTCACAGATGAGAACACTAATGCAAGAGATCTGAAGCAAAGCATCAGGCTTTAAAGCAGGAACTGCCTGACTCCAGAATCCACACCTGGCACAACCTGATGCTGCCCTGTGAGAGTTTACTCGGTGCCTGACACACAGGTGGCCACCTTATCTGTTCTGCAGCAGGAAGGCCAGATGGGCAAAGGGGCAGACAGGCAGAGACTGGCTTCTTCTGTCCCAGGCGACCCGCCTCCCAAAACTCTGCCTAGTCTCCCTGTGGCGCAGAACTTCCGACACCGAAGGATCCTTTTCACGGTCTGGTCTACCCTCCTTTCTCGGACAAGAGGAACAAAAACCCAGAGACACAGGAACGTGCCCAAGGTCACTGAGTGAGGACCTAGGGGCATATCCCAGGCCTCCTGTTGTCCAGCCTCATTACTTACGCGCGGGGCCCTGACGCACCCTCAGCCCCCCAGCCAGGACCCACTCCTGCACCATGGGCACCATCTGGGCTGAGTGAGGCTCATGGGAGGAAACAGCCGGGCCAATGGAAAGCCGGAAGGAAATGAAATCAAGCAGGGAGAGAAACACTCAACAGATCACACAGCCGAGAGGTGTGAGACGAGATCTGAAACTCAGATCTCTTGACTCTGAACTGTGAGCTCCTTCTAAGCCATCACACACACGTTCACACACATCCTCCTGTGCTCACTCTCAGCTTCGTACTCTCCCCCACAGAGTCTGAGTCCAGGGAGCCGGGGTAAGGTGTAAGCACAGTGAGTGTGAGCCCCAGAGCACAAGGACACATCTGCTATAATCTGAGCGATGCATCAGATGACTACAGGTGATCTACTGTGTGTCTCTGAGAAACTCTACATGCAATTAAAGCTACCAGACATTAGTACATAAGATACTATGCACCTATTAAAAGAATGAGTTTGATCTATGTGTGTCTAAGACATAATGTTAAATTGAGGGGGCATAAAACTGACAGAATGGTATGTACAGGGTAATCTCATCTGGATTAAAGAAATCATATATATATATATATATATATACACACACACACACGATTACATATTTCAATTATGTATACCCCTCCAACAGTGATTACAGATAGGAAATGAGGTTGACAGAAAGGGCAGGACAGGATAAAGAATTTTCACTTCGTTTAGTTTTACGCTCTTTGTATTAATTGAATGTTTAACACACCCATTAGCTATATAATGATCATTTTTAATGAGTATTTTCTTTACAAATAGACTGATCATTCAGGTTAAAAAAAAAATGTTTTTACTGCAATCAATACCTCTCCTGCTGACAGACAGACAGTGAGTGGGGTAAGCTGGGGACACACACATGGGCAAGTACACACAGTGTCTATCAAATCCCACAGGTTCAATCAAGGACATCTCAGCCCAGTAATGCCTAGATCTCCTCACAAATAATCACTGCTCCTAACATTTCTACTTTGTGTGAATCTGCAAAGCATTTGTGCACACAAGATGCTGTGCAGGACATTTAGAAGATGGGCCCTTCACAGAAGAAAGGCTTGGGGACTGCGGATACTATGCTGTTATCAGTCGCTAAATCATGTCCGACTCCTTCCAGTTTCATGGATTGTAGCCCACCAGGCTCCTCTGTCCACGGAAGAATATTGGCGTGGGTTGCCGTGCCCTTCTCCAGCGGACACTAAACATCCCTAAGAAATGGCGCACATCCCACATCTTTTCCTTGGTGTAGTCTGTAAGTATCCACAGCTGCCACTCAAATCTCAAAGGGGTCAGTGGCCTAAGCAAGGTTACAAAGCATTATATCACATATCCATGTTCCTTTTTGGAAGGAGTATTTCTAAAAGGAAACACAAGAAAGTAGTTAACAATGACTACCAAGAGGGATTCAGGAAATAGGAAGAGACCTTTTCCACTGTACATTCTTGTATTATTTGAATTTATTTTTACTATGATCCTGTATTACTTCTTTAGTTAAATTAGCCTAAAGAACTGCTTGGGGGAGAAGAGGGGACCCAGCAACAGCCTAGAAACTCAGCTGAATTCCTCTGGATTTGGATCATCACCCTGAGGATCCTACTTGGTATAAATCCTACCTACTTTCTCCAAATCACAAAGTGCTTGTTTCCAGAAGAGAAGCACAATTGCTATGGAGATTTTCCATTGCAGCATCACTTTATGAGCCTTGGTGGGGGGACAACGTGAGGGCTACATGGGTTTGAAGCCTGCTGCTGCTGCAGCTGCTCCTTCTCCAGAGTCCGAATTGAGCCATCTGGCTTGCGATTCCAGCTCTTAAATCAGTCAGGCCCGCAGACACCCTTGGTTTCTTAAGGTGTGTAGCGAGAAGGCTCGGAAAATAAGGCGGGTGAACTCCACCAGAGGTAAGTGTGCAAAACAGAAACACATGGATGGCTCACTCGGTTCTCCCCTGTCAGCACAGCTGTGGGAATGATTTATAAGAGTCTGGGCCAAGTTCCCACTGCTGCAGACCAAGAGGACAGAGGAAGAGGCAGAGAGAAGTGAGTCGCACCTGCATGTTCCCTTTCGTCCTTCTTGGGACAGACGTTGTTTACTTGCAGGCTGCAGGTGGTGGTGGCTGGGCCTGTAAACACCACTGGGAGTTGGCCAGGCTCAATCAGGTCACTTGAGCAGGGGATTTGGGGCCACTGTTATGGTCTCCCAGCCAAAGCTTGTTTCCTGCCTAATTCCCTCCGGCCGACTCAGCCTGAAGCCTTACAGAGGAGACATGGCTCGATTTATAAACAAACACGTGGGATCAGCAGCATGATGGGCCTCACATTGGCATGCAAGCCTGGGAGAGTCTCAGAATGGCTTCACTGTGGTAAGATGACAATAATCCTGTCTGCATGCTTTAGCACTTGGCATTCTCCACCATACCTATCATCCATGCCCACTTTACAGACAAGACTGAAGGCTCAGGAAACTACTTTTATATGCCTGTCTTCCCTCAACCTGTGTGGGGCACTGGCAGAGAACAGACAGCCAATATTAACTTGCTGAATGAAAGGAGCAATCATTAATGTCCACTGATGGATGAACGGATAAAAAAAGCTATAGTACATATATAAAATGGAATATTACTCAGCCATAAAAAAGAACAAAATTATGCTATTTGCGGCAACAAGGATGGACCTAGAGACTGCCATAATGAGTGAAGTAAGTCAAAGATAAATATTATGATATCACTTATATGAGGAATCTAAAAAAAATGGTACAAATGAACTCATTTACAAAACAGAAATGGAGTCCCAGATGCAGAAAGCAAACTTGTGGTTACCAATGGGGAAAAGCAGGGGAAGGGATACACTGAGAGATTTGGACTCACATATATGCACTGCTGTATATAAAATAGATGACTAATAAGTACCTACTGTTCAGCACAGGGAACCCTACTCAATACTCCCTAGTAACCTATATCGGAAAAGAAACTAAAAAAGAGTGGATATGTGGATATATAAAACTGATCCACTTTACTGTATAGCCGAAACTAACCCAAAACACTGTAAATCAACTATATTCCAATAAAAATTAATTTTAAAAAAAGAAACAATTATTGACTGAATCAATCAAGAGAGGAAGGGTACACGTAGAAACACCTCCTTCTGGCTCATGAGAGCTAACATGTGTAAATCTTCCCAATGATGCCTTTAGTAACATCACATTGAGAGCTTTGAATTGGCCATGGTGGGAATATTTTTATCACTATATTGGCAAATGCTAAAAATAAGGGCTTTACTTCTGTTTTTGTTTTCACAGAGCTAGTTTACCAACACACTGGGCACTACATAGTGTAGGAAATTAAAACTGAGGCAATTAGTATAGACAATTAGGTTTTTCAAATCATCATCCCTTTTCCAAAAGGAAGGGAGGGTGGGAAGAGTATAAATAAATGATATTACTTCAATAGACATGTAAATCCTACTATATGCAAAGCACCAGGGTAGGCTGGAGGAGAGAAACAGATATTGAGACAGAATTCCTATTCTCAAGGGACACACATACTCAGGTATAAACTATAACTTGCACACGAGTCATCTGGGGATTCTGGTAAAATACAGGTTAAGATCCAGTAGGTCTGGGTGGGACTTGAGATACTGCCTTTGAACAAGCTCCTAGGTGATGTTGATGATGCACCTCTGTGGGCCTCACCTAAGAAGCAAGGGTCTGGGAGGTGACCAAGTGCCCGTATGTATGGGCCAGTTAGCTATCTATTAGCACAGTCTATGCTATTGTGCTATCTCAATGTGCAACCCTCACAACATGACAGAGGTCTATTTCCCTTACCCACATTTTACAAGTGACCGAGCTGGTCAACTGCTATTGGCTCAAAGCCAGGTTGTCTGGCTCACAGAATGAAGTCACTCGCTTTCCAACATGCCATCTAGATGGAACTTTTCACCTCATTTCCTGTCCTGAAGATTATCCTTGCTCCTCCCTTCTCTTCCTGCTCTTTTCACTAGCTGCCCATTTCCCTTTTTACTGCTTATGAGCACTTCTACTGGAGAAGAGCAAAGAAGTGGGAATAAATTCTCAAACTCATCAATTTCAAGTGTATGAACCATTTCCTTTACGTCCTGTATTTTGGTGCTTTGACATCTGGGGCCTTGCCCCTGCCCCCAGGGTTAGCCAATTCCCTGAGACAGAACTCACCACTGAGCACAGCATGCTGCTCCAATGGGGATCTAATTCTCTGGGCCACCACTCCCTTGCCTGTTCACCCCAGGGCCAGGTACCAGGCACCTAGCAACAGCCCCATGCCCCAGATCCCACTGAAACTATTAAAACTAGCCAATCCTAAGCTGCTTACCCCACCTTGCCTGTTCCTTCCCATAAAAACCATAATAAAGACTTGCCCATATTCCCTTCTCCCCCTCTGCCTCCTGAGTGACCCTTGGGCCCCCCACCAAGCATGGCACGCCCCAACCTCTTGGGATCTTGAGCACAGCCATCTTTCTAATGGCAGCTGTCTCCTACTCTGCTGGCTTCCCCATGCCCAAATAATAATAAAACCTCAAGTTCCTCAGGAAAGAGTATGCTCAGTCCCAGTGAATTTGCGGGTTATTTTTATCATCATCATGAGGGATTATCATTCCCTTGTCCCTCCCGAGCTCAGCCTTTCTCAGAGCTGGCTTGCACACGTTCTCTACGGACAGCTTCTCAAAGTCCCTGCCCAAGGCCAGCCCCACTTGTCCTCCACATTCCCTTCTTGGGGAGAGAGCCAGGTGCCCCTTGCACCGCAGGGCCTCTTACCTCGTTCCCCGGCAGGTGCTGAGTGTGACGCTGGACTGCTCCGCCTTCCTCACCGTCCCGTGGTAAAAGCAGTGATCCTAGCAAGGAGAGAGCGGCAGTCAGACCACAGGACACTACAAGTCAGCATGCTGGCATCCTGAGACAGGGATGACTGTACACCTACCGTAACCTCAGGTCTGCAAAGAGCTTTCCCAGCCACTGTTTTATTTGATCCTCATGATACTCCTGGGAGGAGGGACAGGGCAGATGCCATCATCCCCAGTGAATTGATGAAGAAGCCAAGACTCAGAGGAGCAGAGGGATTTGCTGAAGGTGTCTCTGCTGGTTGGAGAAGCCAGGATTTCAGATCTCTTTCTATAACATGATGCTGGTCACAGGAAACACTGGCTTCCAAAAAGCTTGCCTCACCACTAGAGTCACCTCTGTGACCACCGCCCATGGGAGCTGAACTGTGTCCCCACCAAAATTCACGTCTACCCACTCTGTATTTCCAGTGCAGGGGGTACAGGTTTGATCCCTATCAGGGAACTAAGATCCCACAGGCCATGTGGTACAGACAAAAAAAAAATCCATATCTACTCAAAACCTCAGAAGGTGATGTTACTTGGAACAGAGTCTTGATGTAATTAAATTAAGATGAGGCAATACTGGACTAGAATCCTTCTGAAAAGAGAAAAGGACACTGACACACACACCAAGAAGAAGGCCATTTGCAGGCAGAGGCAGAGATTAGAGAGATGAAACTAGAAGCCAGTGGGCACCAAGGACGGCCAGGAGCCACTAGAAGCTGAAAGAGGCTACGGAGGATCCTTCCCTAGAGACTACGGGGAGAGCATGGCCTTGGTTTTGAACTTCTAGCCTTCAGTGATGTGAAAGAACACATTTCTAATTGTCCTAAACCTCCAAGATTACAGTACTTTGCTGCAGCGGCCCTAGGAAACTGATCTATCACCCATCTTCCCTGCCTCCCTTGAATCCCCTGCACACCTGGACCAGACCTGATTTTGCACCTGTGTCCATGGACACTTGCAGGCCTACTGCTGCGCTCTCACCAGGACATTTGTCACGGCCATCTGGTCTTCCCAACCCAGCTGGATTCCTCCTGGCTACACACGATGTGCCAGGCCCGGGGCTAGGCCCTAAGACACAACCATGAGTAGAGTCCAGACTTTGTAGGACTTAGCGTCTTGTGAGAGCCAGTCGTAGTTTAAAAGTCATACAGAAATACAAATCATAAAGAATGGCTTGAAATAAAGTTTGAGGTGTCAGCAGAATGTTTGATAAGTAGGGTAGCCAGAGTATTTATGAGGCAAAGCAGGACTCTGCTGAGAGTGATAAAGCGCTAAACCAGACAGACGGACACAAACCAGGGCTGTCCTCAGCAGACCTATGGGTGATAACAAGGGACACATTCCTATAAACTTCGTCCCAAATAAGTCAAAAGAGATAAGTTGGAGCAAAGAGAAAAAAGGTAAAATCCCCAGAGCACAGTCTGGTTCTAAGGTCTTAAAAAGGATGTAAACTATGTAGTTGCAGACACGGAAGCCTTATCTTTCCCCACCAGCGTCCTGTGAGCAGGGCCAATCAGAAATGTCCAGCATTCGCCCACATAACAACAGTCTGACTGAGCCATCACCAGGACCTCACTTGACTGCGGTTGTTCCCTGGTCCCCAGCAGGCAGGCCTGTGAACCAGGAGACAGCTAAGTAAGCCATTTGTCTACATTCTCCAGTTCCAGTACCGCCCAGCTCTAGGTATGACTGCAGTGTAACATGCTTTAAATATATAAAGGGTCTTCACACACATCACCGCATGACATAATAATGCCTGCCATTTACTGTCATTAACAACAAGAGCTAACATCTACCCAGCTACTGCTCCTGGATAAACAACTTACATAGATTTTTTTTTTTTCCCTTTAATTTTGATCATAGTCTTATGAGGTAGATACTGTTATTCTCACTCTCAACTAAAGTTGGAGAGGTTTCAAGTCATTCACAGACCACAGTGCAAAGTGGAGATGCAAACCCTAGCAGCCTGATTTCAGGCTCCACGCTCGGCCTATCTTAGCAAAAGCAGACCCAGCAAAGTACATGGGCTTAATTTGTCAAAGCTCTATTATCGGGATCTTGGAGATCCAGTGGCTAAGACTCCATACTCCCAAGGCAGGGAGGCTGGGGCTCAATATCTGGTCAGGGAACTAGATCCCACGTGCTACAACTAAGAGCTTCCATGTTGCAACTAAGACCCAGCACAGTCAAATAAATATTAAAAATAAAAATAAAAAGCTCTATTATCTTTCAACACTGACTCAGACTGAGGTGTTAGTCTAAGCCTTGCTGCTGAGAGCAAGCAAAAAAGCATGCTCCTTTTTCCCATCTTCTCTCAATTTCCTCATCTGTAAAATGTAGTGTTGGAAGAGATGCTTATAAATTCCCATAAAAGTCAATGATTCATCTTACCCTTCCATATCCTGAGAGTCATATCTTAGCATATCCAATATTCAGATGAGGAAACTCAACGTTAATATGGCTGAAAGGGTTTTTCAGGTCACACAGCTGGTTAAAGCCAAGACTAAAACCCTGGCTTCAGACCGCAAACTCTGCAATTTGTTCTACTGGAACACACCATTCCCCCTGTGACCTGACCTAGATCAGGGCTGGAACCCACGGGCCTGGCAATGAGCAGGATCAGGTTCCCAGAACTCCCACTACCCCCAGCCAAGTTTTGTGAGAGAGTGTGGTCTACATCACTTGGGTCAGCTGAAGCTAAGTGATTTATTCCATTCCCATTTCTCTTTGGGTCTTCAGCTCCCAAATAAGAATACTGACTAGGAACCCCCGGGGCTGGGTGGGGGCTTTGCAAGACCCCAGCAGGAGGGGATGTACCGAACAAGAAAACAGAGTCACCCTACATTAGCTGGGATGCGCACTGGTCAACGAGCCCTTTGGGAAGGAGGGGCTGTCTGGGAGGGAGGGGAAGTTCTCTCACTGCCCTCTGTTTGTCAAAGGCCCTCACAGCATCTCTGCCCAATCCTGAGAGCACAAAGAACAAGTACACGAACACAACAGCCATGAAGTCATCGCATTCCTTCTCAGTCTCTCGGCCTGAGGGGGCCACCCAGAGGGGGCTTTCGTAGCAGGAAGCATGAGCTCATGGCAAACTCATGCACTGAGACCCATTCTTCGGCTCTGGGTACAGAAGTGCAAGAGCCCAACGCAGAGGAGGGTGCTTTGTGAGGTCATAATGGCGAGGGGCTTCCGGCGCTTGTCCGTCCCCTCCCATCTCGCTGGAGACAGAGAACCAAAATCTGAAGCGAGGAAGAAGTTTCAACCAGGGGCCATGAAAGGTGTGGAGCCACAGCTGGGCCAGCTCCCCCAGAGATGAAAGGACACGGGCTACTTTGCTGCAGGCACTGGCCACTCCCTCCCCATCCAGGAAGGTCTCAGTGAAGAAGGCAGCACTGATCCTCACATCCAAAGATCCAACATAGCCCCGCAGTACCTACTTACTTCAGACCTCACAGACCCCACCGAAACATAACTGTCCTGTGTCCCTCTCCTTACTCAAGGGTGATCTGATCAACTCATCTGTGCTGTTAACAACTGACAGTGGCTGTTATTGTCTTCTAGGCTATTCTAAAGACTGGCAGGGCTATTTTAAAGACAGGGTCATGTGGGAATCTCGGGTTCCACAGGAAGCTGTTGGAGGGTCACTGAGGCACTGTGCTGCCTACCCGGCACACCTCCCAGGTCTGCAGCCATGAAACCCCATGATGCCCGACCCCAGAGGCAAAAGACACTGCTCCTCCTGCCTGCATCCATCTTCCCCTCTCCTTCACCCCTGCTCTTTGCCATAGAGTTTGAGAGTGCTAAGTTGCTTCAGTTGTATCCGACTCTTTGTGACCTTACGGACTGTAGCCTGCCAGGCTCCTCTATTCATGGGATTCTCCAGGCAAGAACAGAGTCTGAGAACTAGAATTTCTCAACTTGGGCACCACTGACGTTTGAGACAGGATAACTGCTGTGGAGGGATGCCTGTGCACTGGAGAGTAACTGGCACATCCCTGGCCCCTACCCACCAGACAGTAGCAGCCACCTCCCAGTCATGACAATCCAAACTATCTCCATACATTGCCAAGCCTCCCATCCTTTGTTGGCTAAAATGGTCAAAGAAACAAATAGAACATTTTAGTTTATTTGCACCTGATTAAAATTGGTATAAATCATCACGAAGCATATTTTCTTTGCTTTATTATGTTAGTTACCAACATATTCAACAAAGGTTTTTAAGAAATGACTTAAACCAAAATCACTCCTAATTGAGAACCACTACTCTAATCCAAGTCGGACACGACTGAGCAACTGAACTGAACTGAACTGAACTGACTCTAATCCTACAAATTCTAACAGGTCCCCTCTAGGAAAAGCTAGCAAATCATGAAATGTGTGTGATTCATGAGCTTAAATGTCCACTGGTGACCAAATGGCATGATGAAGCAAACTAAAAGACTAAAACTGAAAGACCAGCTTTTAAATGACAAATTTTTGTGCAAGGGACTTCCCTGGTGGCCCAGTGGTTAAGAATTCAGCTTTCAATGCAGGGGCTGTGGGTTCGATCCCTGATCCAGGACCTAAGATCCTACCTGTTGTTGCTGTTTAGTTGCTAAGTCATGTCCCACTCTTTTGCAAGCTCATGGACCGCAGCCCACCAGGTTCCTCTGTCCATGGGAATTCCCAGGCAAGAATACTGGTGTGGGCTGCCATTTCCTCCTCCAAGGGATCTTTCCAGACCAGAGATCAAACCCTTGTCTCCTGCATTGCAGGTGGAATCTTTACTGCTGGGCCACCAGGGAAGTCTAAGATCCTGCATGACGGGTGGCAACTAAGCCCACGCACCACAACTAGAGAGCCCGAACACTGCTAAGACCCAACGCAGCTAAAAATAAATGAATTGAAAATTTTTTTTTCTTAAATTTCTGTACTAACAGCCAGACTCAAGTTTGAGGGAGAAAAACAGCCAATGTGAAAATAGCAGCAAAATAAGAAAATCTTCACATCCTAAACTCACATTGACAAAGCAGACCACAAACCTTTACCCACCCATGTGAAAAGGCAACTAACACCTGACTGGGTGAAACAATCGCAAATCATTTCTTTTACTTAGATTTTTGTTAGGATGTGGGCAATACAGTGATTTGTATCAATTTTAAACAGATGCCATAAGCTTAAAATATGGTTTATTTCACCTTTTTAGCCAGCAAAGCATTATGAATCCATGAAACAACAAATTGATATGTTGTTTTTCCTGCTCATTCCCTGGATCTCAGTCAGGGAAAACAGTTCCTTCAGCGGAGGCATTGTCTTCACTGAGTTGCTCTCCTGGCTTCCTAGGGGTGGGGTTGGGACAGGGAAGCTGCCTGGGAGATATGTGTTGATCTGAACTTACCTCGGATTTCAGGGTAGTGGTTTGAGCGTCGCCACTTGGAGTATAACGCGTTTCTGTGTAGGCTGGAGCAAAAAGGTGCCTGAATAGAATAAAAAAAGACATTTGTCTCCTTAGAAAATAGACTTTACCCTCCTGGCAACAGTAGCCAGAGATCCTAACTGAACCTGGTAGAACCACCCCCAAGCATCTCCATGCAGAAGAAACAGGGCAGCATTACGGAAGGGCTTAAGGAATAAAAAGAAAAGCAGAATGAAGTTGGTTATGAATTTTGTGTTCACTGGGATCATCACTTAATTCAGGCACAACCAGATGCTGCTTAGCACCAAAGCAGTGATATTAGATCTTAATTTGTTCTGGGTCCTGGGAAGATCATGTGTAAACACACTCACAGAATTTCCTAGGGTCTGTGGACCCTACTGTATACCTTAATTGATTATTTTCCCAGCACATCCACTAACTTTTGGTATCAGCACACCAACCATTCTTTAAGGGAATCCCTCCTCCCTGTTGCAGGTTTTGTTAAGATTGACAATTGACAATCAAGGTATCCTACCTAGCCTTGGCCCATTGTGCAAGCCAAGCCAATGGAGTAATGCTGCAAGAACGTAACAGATGGGAGCTATTTATCTGCTCCTTTGTTCCTGCTGCAAGGATTCTGGAAGTTTCCTTTGCCCATCTTTTATGAGACTTAATGGTTCAGATTTCCTGAGACCTGGTTCTGTGTGTTACCTTTTCAATATTTCTTTTTTTTTTTTTCTTTCTAAAATTGGATGTTGGTTTCTCTCCTGTTACAGACCTCTAGAAGTTGAGGTTAAGAATCCTTTGCCCAAGGCAAGGTGACCCCGAATAAGGCTTTTAGAATTTCTCTGAAAGTTAAAAGAGAAATAAAAATGCCAAATGGATTCTTCAACTAGTTCAGCCACATTAAAAGCAGAATGAATCTAAAGAAAATCGAGGTTAGGAAGCAAAATGGTTTTTAATGGAAGGCATCATTAAAAACTGGAGTCTAACAAAAAAGAATTAAGTGGATCTCTATCTTTTACTACGGAAAGATGTTTAAAATGGAGTCAGATGAAAAATTTCAGGAAAGTATGTACTTTTTAAATCCCTTTAAATGGAAAAGTAATAGCAGTATACACTAGGGCAGGCATTGACAATAGCTGGAGAAGGACATGCCTGTCGGTAGTGGTAGTGATCTCAGGGGACTACAGAAGATGTTCACAATGTAAGCTGTATATTTCTGAAAAACTGGCTGATTAAAAAAAAATAATTATCATGTGTTTATTTTGAAAACGGAAAATCTAATTTGAAACTGCCTTTTAAAAAAAGAAAAAAATACAAGCTGGTGCCAGCGCAGAAAGCCAAAGGAATCCTCAGGGACCACCCTGGTTTTGTAAGAGGTGACATTTCCCACAAGACAGGGTCACTGAAGAGGGTTTCTAGGGTCACTCCAGAGTCACTTCCAGCTCTAAGTTCTGGGACTCCAGACTCTCAGATTCCCCTCCGCCCCCAGAGCACAGTCAGAAGGCAAATGCCACAAAGATCTTCTCCTGCACGATATCAAGCCCTTCAACATCCAGCCCTGAACAAGAAGAAAAGAAACCCAACAGGGAGATGTAAAAACAAAGCAAAGCAGAAAACCTAGTTTGTGTAGAGAAACTCCAACTTACATGGCAAGTTTGGGTCAGTAGCTAAATTGCCAGATTCTTTCTTCCTCTTTCTCCTTAACATCTAACCAGCCAAGGATCTAAGGGAAGAGTCACTCATTTGTCTGAAGGAGATAAACTCTAAGCCCCAGGAGGACAGCGGCCAAGCTGTTTGCTCACCAGTATATACTGATGCTTAACATTTACTCAAAGGAAGGATGTGTTAACTACTGAATGAATGAATGAGTGAGTGAAGGAGGTAGTCACTGAGCATGCTAGGAGCTTAGGGCATGCTGTGGAATCTGAGAGACTAAGCTTCAGCCCCTGCTCTGACATTTACTATCTCTATAGCCAGAAGGGAGTTACTTTACCTCTCTGAACCTCTGTTTCCTCTTCTGCAAAAACCCTTCCGCTCAACAGAGTTGTCATCAGAGTAAAATGACATAATGCATGAAAAGAACTTAAAATCAGGCCTGGCTCAGAGTGGAGCTCAGGAAACATTAGTGATTATCACAATTGCTTTCAACAGGGATTGTGATGGGAAGAACCAAGAAAAACTGGCGGAATTTACCTATTTCCTTCCAACTCCCCCCAGCCATAAACTCCCCAGTATATCACTTGAAAGAGGCGAGAAAACAATGAGCTCATTCCTGCAGCCCATTTCTGTGGTCTACTTTACAGACTGCATAATGGATGGTCAGTCAGGAGCTCAGAATATAATGGTTCATCCCGGGTGCCAGATGTGAATATTCCCACAAAGTGCACTCTTGGAACCACATCCTCAGCCTCTTCAACGTCTTGGGAGTTGAGGGGTGGGGTGGAATATTCATCTAGTAACACCAGGATGATCCAAAAAAGAGAGCAATCCAGACAACCTCAGAGGAGTCCAAATTCTTGTCAGTTCTCAGCCACATGTCCTCAGAAGGGTGAGCATCATTCTACACCTTCTTGTTCTGAGGTTCTGCCTCTGTCACTCAGAGCCTCAGCATTGAGAGAGACGTCAAGAATCATTAAGCCAAACTGGCTAGACTATGTGTTCCTTGAGAACAGGGAGCACATGGCTGCCTTGTTCAAGGCTTCTGCTCAGCTCCTAGCACCAGGCAGGTTTATTCTGTGAAAAAGTGGATGAATGGATAAATGAACGAACAAATGAATCCTGTACCTCGTGTAGGAATCTGCCAAATGGCCATCCTGCACTGGACATCTCCGGACCACCCACTCCATTCCTGACCACATACGGTAGTTAGAGAAAGTTGTTACACTGAACCAAAAGCTACCTTTCTCTGTAATCTGTACCCACCGGCCTCATTCTGTCTTCTGAGTCTACATGAAACAATTCTTCCACCTAACTGCCCTTTTCAGGATCAGCAGCATCAGCATCACCTAGGAACTAGTTTAAAATGCAGATTGTTAGAAACAAAACAAAAAACGATGCAGACTGCCCGGCCTCATCCCAGATGGCCTGAAGAACACAGAAACTGATACTGGAGCCCAGACATCTGTTGTAATAACTCTTTGAATGATTCTCATGCAGAACCACCACCCTAGACCGCAAGTTCGCAACATATTTTTAAGGCAAACTTCAGAAATATCCACCTGTCTCACCTTTCTGCATCCATCGCACCCTGTATCTTTCTGAGCTAAAGAAACCCCAAAAAGTTGCCATCAAAATAGCTCACGTGTATTTATTTAAGTGTGAAATCATTCCACCTTCACAACACACCTATGAGGACACTGTGACCTCAAGACCTGTAATTTGTCCAAGCTGTCACAGCACAGCATCAGAGGCAGGTTTCAAAGCCAAGTCTGTTAGACCAGACCACTTTTTAAGGAGCTGTCTGCTCTGTCTCTATTAGAAGTGATAGCTGAGTGATAGTTGCTCAGTCATGCCTGACTCTTTGCAACCCCATGGACTGTAGCCTGCCAGGCTCCTCTGTCTATAGAATTCTCCAGGCAAGATTACTGCAGTGGGTTGCCATTTCCTTCTCCAAGGAAGGAAAAAGCATATTAGAAAGCAGAAGCATAAAATGAAAACATTGTCAGCAGTAGTCCAAGGAACAATTTCATGGTGATGACAGCAGTTTTGAGAACATGTGATGCCACAAAAAGGAGGCTCCTGGCTCTTAGATGTGAGAATATCTGCAGAGAAGAGAAAAGGGATAGCAAAACACAGGGCAAGATAAAGAGGATGGACATGTAAGGACTTCAGGGCTATTTCAGTTGCTTTTTTTCTCAATAATCCTTTCCCCAAATGGGGTTGCAATATTAGTCAGGAAGGTCATCCTTCCTTCTATTAGCAAAAGGATGAGTCACGTTTCATCACTACCATCTGTGCAATTGTACTGATTCATAAAACGCTGCTTTTAAATGCTCCCCAGTGCCCCCAAGCTAGGCTCATCTATGCCCCCATGCCCAGGTGGTGCCTTGGCACTGCTCTAAGCACCAAAGACGATCCCCTCAGAGACGGGGCCGCAGAGCCCCTGAGCGGCCCAGCTCAGCCCAGCCGTCCCTTCTCCAACCACATCTTGTTCTCATCTCCTCTCTGACAAGGGCCTGGCTCAGCAGATCTGCAGGAAGCCGTCTCTCACCACTGGAGTGTATTAGGTTTTTCAGGAAACAGTTGTGAGTGATGTGCATCCAGGAAGAGAGAAGGACTGCCCAAGATTTCCCACCCCGCCCCCTCCTTTTTCTGGCTTTGACGGAAAAGCAGTTTCTGAAGAAGTGCCTCCCACCCGTGCCCTCAGGGCTCACAAGCCCATCGGCAGGCAGAGATCACACACCATCCCAAGGCTCACTGCAGTGCTCACACTTTGGGAGAAACCCTGGCTGCCCTGGCCCCAAAGTCCTCAAGCAATCTCCTGACTCTTTGCGTCTTCTGAAATCCAACTGGGAAAATAAACTGTCTTCCAACTACTGGACATAAAATGTAAGGTCACTCTTCAGAGCAGGACAACAGAATGGCTCATGGTGGCCTGGAAACTGTACACTCAGCCAGACCCCAAACACGCTGCAGTTGCAACAGCCCTGACTCACCTTTTCCAAGGCTCACAGGCCTCAAATCCAGAACTGTCCCTTTAATGATTATATGTTATTAAACAATAACTAAATCGCTAAATTGTATAGACTCTTTGCAACCCTATGGACTGCAGCCCGCCAGCCTCCTCTGTCTATGGGATTCTCTCCTTGGGATTCTCCCAGCGAGAATACTGGAGTGGAGAGCCTTCTCCAGGGGATCTTCCCCACCAAGGGATCAGACTCTCACATCGCCTGCTTGGCAGGCAGATTCTTTATCACCGAGCCACCAGGGAAGCCCTTAAAGGCTATGGACTTGTCAGACCAATTTCAAATGCTTCTTAGAAACTTCTAAGAAACTTCTTAGAAACTTGGAGAAATAAGTTTCTCTAAAACTCCTTCTGGGGAAAGAGAAGTGACAGGACTAAAACAAATTTGCAAAACATCTTCCTGAGTTCAATCCCCCTACCCTGCTACTACAGATAAGCAAATCAGTGAAGACAAGTGATAACAATTTCCAAACTACCTTGAAAAACAACCTACCCAGACAAGCTCAGCATAAACAGACATGAGTCTGCTCATCCCAGTGGCTATTTTTACTGACACCTCCTTCTCCCAGGTCTTGTTTCATATCTGGCTCTTTCAGGAGTATTGGGGCACTTATACACTGGTAGTGCTTGGGAGGTAAGCTGTGCTGGTCCCTCTCCTCCTCTCCGGGGGAGCTGCTCCCTCACCCCATCTACCTGTGGAGCTGGTAACACAGGCTTTTTCATTTCTCACTCATATTCCTAACGCCGTCATTACGGGACTCGCCACAGTAACATCATACCCGGAAATGCTGTGGAAAAATATAAAACCCCAGGCCCCACTGAGAATTTAAGTCTCTAGAGAAGGACTCAGAAATCTATATTTTTAATAGTTTTTCCAGGTGATGCTTTTTCAGGCTGTGGGAATTCTACTCCATTATACCAATTTTAACATTCTTAATTCTTTTTCTCATTTCTAGCCTCCTAAAGCACCCTCTCAAAATCTAAAGGTGACACCAGCTCAACCTAGACGGCAAGTCCAGGGCCCAGACAGGGCTGGTTTCAGTACCAGTTGCACTCTCCAGCTGTCATTTCAAACCCTGAAAATCAGGCAAAAGGTCACAGTGGTGCCTTTCAACGTTATACAAGAGCACTGACAAACTGCAGACTCTGAGAAGCCTGACTGAGGTTCTTTGGACTCCGTCGGGGGAAATGTAGCTTTGAAAGACTATTTACAATTAATTAAGGCAGCTCTTGTAACACCCTGTAAGAGTAGATGTTAACTTGTAAAAACTTTATAAGATACAACATCGATGCAAAGGATTTCCACCTAACAGAAAAGATAACCCTCAAGGTTATGATTTTATTGCCCCTAGGATAGGAACCAATTTTATATGTAATTTAGCAATGTTATCTCAGCATTCTCTGTCCACTATTGAAATATAAATGTGTATATACACGTACACCTATATATGTTTCCCTTATCTATCCAGTTTTTATACCAGTTTTATAATTTTGTTGGTTCCCTCATTAATTAAATAAAACTTACACAAAAGCTCACTAGTGAAAAAAAGAACTGTTTTCACTTGAGCCACCTAAATTCTGTTTCCTAGACTGCAAATAAACAATGTGATAATTATGATCTCATAGCCCCACTGAGAGGATCAAATGAGAAAATACATTCAAAATACTAGCTATGACATTTTTAAGTTCTGTGAATTTGGACAAATTAGTTAGCCTCTCTGAGTCTCAGTTTTCTTATCTATAAAATGGGGGAAATAATAGAATCTACTTCATAGAATTGTTATACAAAGTTAGAAAAGTATCTATGAATATCTGCTAAATAAAATGAACAAAAGCAAAAGAACTCTTTGTAAAGTATAAAGTATTTGTTTCTACAAATATCATTGCGAACATTTTCTCCAGGACTAGCTATGTGCATGTGGGCTTCCCAGGTGGTGCGGTTGGTAAAGAATTCGCCTGCCAATGCAGGACATGCAAGAGACCTGGGTTCAGTCCCTGGATTAGGAAGATCTAGAGAAGGAAAGGGCAACCCCCTTCGGAATTCTTGCCTGGACAGAGGAGCCTGGTGGGCTACAGTCCATGAGGTCACAAGAGTCAAACACAATTAAGCGACTGAGTGCACACACACATCTATGGGCACATGGGGTAAAACTAGGTAATTTTCAAACCAAGACAATGGGTTTCTGAGGTTTTAATAATACTAGTCTCTCTCCCTTTGGGTATGTTTGGAAATTTCTATATTCATATTTTTTTAACCAGAGAGGCAATACTAAGCATGTCACAAGCTCCTCAGCCTCAGTTTCCCTTTCTCTCAAATGGAAATGGTGATACCCAGGACAGGCACACACTGGGAAGAGCTTTTGAAAAGCAGAGAGTGACATTCTAGTATAATGGCCAGTGTCCATATTTGGGACAAAATAACAGATTCAGTAAGTAGTGTTTTGTGGTCTTTTGTTTTCAAAGAGCAAGAAAGAAAAGGGGAGGAGAGAGCTCAATCTGTTTCAGAACCAAGACTTCCAAAGCCATGCTCATTTCACCTCTGACTCTAAAGGAATGGAAACAAAGCAACATGCCAAAGGCAAGGATCTAAAGCCAAATAAGGGGCCCACAGGCAGAGGCACTCCTTGGGCAGAGGTGTTTCTTCTGATGTAAAGAGTAGGAGATCTCCTCTACTGCACTCACTCACTTGGATCAAGCATCGTGGCTGCCAGAGGGCCAGCTCCAGGAGCAGTGCCACAAAGCAAGATGGTGCCCCCACAAGCCTGGCGCAAAGCCAAAGCATGTTGTCTTTCCTTCTATTAATGAAGTGTCCAAACAATGCATTAAATCAACACTGTTTTTCACAGATCGAATCTCATTACATCTTCTCCCAGTTCCTACAAGACCTGCACCCTTCCGACCAGCTCCTGGTCCTGTGTTTGGCTTTTGTGTTGTTGACCAAAGGATGTTTGGATGAGCACTGTTTACTCCTTTGGTCAGCAGGGCCTTCATTTAATCCTCTTCAGGCCTCACTCTTGGCTGCCTCCACGATGAATAACCTGTCTGTGCAAACAGGGCTGACCTCTTGGAGTGGGGATGCTTAACTGTCAGGGACCTAAGAGGCCTGCAGAATGGCTCACCCAAGAGGAGTTTATAAGTTTGTTTTGCAGTGTCCTGTAAAGTACCCATATAGGCACTTAGGGAACTGGATAAGAAGAGTTCGGGGAAATGAGAAAGCTAAAAAAAAAAAAAAAGTGCCTAGTGCATTAGCAAACAGTTTCTGGTAAATAACCACAGTTATCAGATTAACCCAAAGGGAAGAGTCAATGCAGGAGGCAATGGTTAAACTATATAGTAAACTTTGGGGATAAGACACGGGGCAAGTGAAGAAAAGAAACCTCTAAGACCACAGGACCTCTGAAAATATGCTTAGAAAAAGGGAGTAGATAGGCCATCCCATGAATAAAAGCAAACAAACAAAAAGCGAAGACCACAAACGAACCTGCCCTAAATGTGAGTTCCTGGTCCCTTTTAGGCTCGATTAAATATCCCAGTAACTTTGATAAACCTTGCCCAGTGTTTTTCAGCATGCTAAAGGACAAATCACAGCAAATGCACATGTCAAGAAGGTTTGAACTTGAAAAGTCTTCCTAGATCACAGTGGACATGTGTCATCCTGGACTGCCCAGTATCTCTGCCATTTTCCTGGGAAAACATTGCCAAGTTTGCATTTAGAGAAATATTCCCCTCTTGCTGCATGCTGAGTTGGGTCACCTGGAGTTAGTCGTAACAAAGTAGGACAATCAGGTCTCATTTCACTGAATTTCAAGATGAGTGACACCTGGTGAAAATGACTGGAACTGAGACACACCATTGGTGGCACCAGAAGAGACCACCTAACTTCCTGGACCCTGTCCTTTCAAGCCTTATTTCTTCAGCTTTTCCCTCACTCTGTTGTCTCATACCCTGCTCATAAAGCAGTTTTTTGGAGAGGAGGGGGATTGTGAATAAATTTCAGACAGCAACAAAAAAAATCTTTATATATGTAATCAGGTTCTCTGTTCAGTGCTTCTCCCCACACCACCCTCTACTCTTACCAATGTAGAATTTGAAAAAGAACAAAAGCAACCTACCAACATCACACAATTGTATTTTGCTTCAAAACTCATCAGTCTAAATAAAGTTAGCTAATCATCAGCAGTAGATAATCCAAGGGTTGGGCCATCCAGACACTGCCAGGCGGCAGACAGGAAGGATGTTCATGAAATCTCATCAATGAATGCTTATTAAGCAGCATAATGTGGTACAAACTACAGGGCACGCGACCTCAGGAAGGCCAAGTCCCTCCCCGCTTGAATTCATCATGTATTTGCTCTGAATTCTTGGCCAAGATGTGGTACCTCTTCAGAACCTCAGGCCATGCACTTGCAGGGCCTCTTTGGAACAGCCATTCCACAAATATGTACTGAGGCCAATCATGTGCCAGGCACTGTGCTAGGTGGTGCGGAGGAGGCAAGTACTGCTTTCCTGCCCTCCACGTGGCAACTCGCTCATGAGGATTAGAGGAGGCTGAAGGGGTGGCAGATCACAGCACCCCGGATGTGCAACTTTAGTGAAAGGATCATTTTGAGCCAAAGGCAACTGAGAAGAAGCAGATACAAGGAAAGGTCCCTGTCCACCTTCCATTTGCCTAAAAAGAAGACATCAGTTGCCCAAGGTCCTCTACCAGGAAAGACAAAAGCTAGTCAGCAGAGACAGTTTTAGGCCCCATCAGCCTGGAGATGGTACCAGAGGAATCTACACAACAAACATTACAAACCAGCCTTTATCTATCATGCAGTTCCCAAATATTTACCTTCCCACAGTTACCTGCCTTTCAGTTCAGTTCAGTTCAGTTGCTCAGTTGTGTCCGACTCTTTGTGACCCCATGAATCGCAGCACGCCAGGCCTCCCTGTCCATCACCAACTCCCGCAGTTCACTCAGACTCATGTCCATCGAGTCAGTGATGCCATCCAGCCATCTCATCCTCGGTCGTCACTTTCTCCTACTGCCCCCAATCCCTTCCAGCATCAGAGTCTTTTCCAATGAGTCAACTCTTCGCACGAGGTGGCCAAAGTACTGGAGTTTCAGCTCCAGCATCATTCCCTCCGAAGAAGTACCAGGACTGATCTCCTTCAGAATGGACTGGTTGGATCTCCTTGCAGTCCAAGGGACTCTCAAGAGTCTTCTCCAACACCACAGTTCAAAAGCATCAATTCTTCGGTGCTCAGCCTTCTTCACAGTCCAACTCTCACATCCATACATGACTACCAGAAAAACCATAGCCTTGACTAGGCGGACCTTAGTCGGCAAAGTAATGTCTCTGCTTTTAAATATGCTATCTAGGTTGGTCATAACTTTTCTTCCAAGGAGTAAGCATCTTTTAATTTCATGGCTGCAGTCACCATCTGCGGTGATTTTGGAGCCCAAAAAATAAAGTCCGACACTGTTTCCACTGTTTCCCTGTCTATTTCCCATGAAGTGATGGGACTGGATGCCATGATCTTCGTTTTCTGAATGTTGAGCTTTAAGCCAACTTTTTCACTCTCCACTTTCACTTTCATCAAGAGGCTTTTTAGCTCCTCTTCACTTTCTGCAATAAGGGTGGTGTCATCTGTATATCTGAGGTTATTGAGATTTCTCTCGGCAATCTTGATTCCAGCTTGTGTTTCTTCCAGTCCAGCGTTTCTCATGATGTACTCTGCATAGAAGTTCAATAAGCAGGGTGACAATATATAGCCTTGACGTACTCCTTTTCCTATTTGGAACCAGTCTGTTGTTCCATTTCCAGTTCTAACTGTTGCCTCCTGGCCTGCATACAGATTTCTCAAGAGGCAGATCAGGTGGTCTGGTATTCCCATCTCTTGAAGAATTTTCCACAGTTTATTGTGATCCACACAGTCAAAGGCTTTGGCATAGTCAATAAGGCAGAAATAGATGTTTTTCTGGAACTCTCTTGCTTTTTCCATGATCCAGCGGATGTTGGCAATTTGATCTCTGGTTCCTCTGCCTTTTCTAAAACGAGCTTGAACATCAGGAAGTTCACGGTTCACGTATTGCTGAAGCCTGGCTTGGAGAATTTTGAGCATTACTTTACTAGCCTGTGAGATGAGTGCAATTGTGCGGTAGTTTGAGCATTCTTTGGCATTGCCTTTCTTTGGGATTGGAATGAAAACTGACCTTTTCCAGTCCTGTGGCCACTGCTGAGTTTTCCAAATTTGTTGGCATTTTGAATGCAGCACTTTCACAGCATCATCTTTAAGGATTTGAAACAGCTCAACTGGAATTCCATCACCTCCACTAGCTTTGTTCGTAGTGATGCTTTCTAAGGCCTGCTTGACTTCACATTCCAGGATGTCTGGCTCTAGATGAGTGATCACATCATCATAATTATCTGGGTCGTGAAGATCTGTTTTGTACAGTTCTTCCGTGTATTCTTGCCACCTCTTCTTAATATCTTCTGCTCTGTTAGGTCCATACCATTTCTGTCCTTTATCAAGCCCATGTTTGCATGAAATGTTCCCTTGGTATCTCTAATTTTCTTGAAGAGATCTCTAGTCTTTCCCATTCTGTTGTTTTCTTCTATTTTTTTGCATTGATCGCTGAAGAAGGCTTTCTTATCTCTTCTTGCTATTCTTTGGAACTCTGCATTCAGATGCTTATATCTTTCCTTTTCTCCTTTGCTATTGCCTCTCTCCTTTTCACAGCTATTTGTAAGACTCCCCAGACAGCCATTTTGCTTTTTTGCATGTCTTTTCCATGGGGATGGTCTTGATCCCTGTCTCCTGTACAATGTCACGAACCTCATTCCATAGTTCATCAGGCACTCTGTCTATCAGATCTAGGCCTTTAAATCTATTTCTCACTTCCACTGTATACCTGCCTTTAGAAGCCTAAAACCTCTTTCCTTTTTCCTACCATTTCTCTACAAACTTATTGGCTTTTGTTGAAGATGCTACAGAAGCCTGACTGCCAACTGTCATTTATTTTTCTCTGGGTACCTCCCATGTATACACTTAATAAACTTCTGTTTTTCTCTGCTAATCTCTTTTGTTACAGCTGAGAACTTGAACAGATAGTCATAAATTGATTTTTCTTTCTTTCCAAGGCCATCTGTGAAAGTACTTTGAAAACACCAACAGGCCACACAGAAGGTAGGTATTACTAGTTGGTCCCTAGAAACCAAGTTTCTGTTTTATAACCTATTGGGCTGGCCAAAAACTTCCTTCCTTGCTAGAACTACTGCAAACCAGAGCAGCAATCAACTCCCAGTTTCCCTTAACAAGCTGCCTACAGCTTTGGAGGAGGGGTGCCTGTGCACGAGTGTGGGTGTGTGGAAAGCAGAGACAAGAAGAGCTGCCTAGGGGTCAGGGACTCACCATCCTCAACACTGCTAGTCTCCTTTTCCACAGCCATATTCCTGTCATCACACAAATGAAAGGCCAGTTTAACCTTTGCATTCTTACCGAAGCCCCCAGTCCAGCATTAAAGCCAGATAAAGAGCTTTTAGCATACAAGGAGTCTAACATCTCTCCCAACACTTAGATTCCCTCTTTCTCTAGCACTTCAGTCTTCCTCCAAGGGAATCCCTTCCCATGACTTGTCCTTCCTTTCCCGGGAAGGGGGACTTGGAAAGAGAAACCACGCCTGATATAATACAGCCATTCTACCCCGTGGCCCATCTGGATCTCTCTCCAGGGAGACTGATGCAAGAGAAGAAAACATGGGGGCTGCCAGTTTTCTGCAAAATCATAACCTCAGGGGTGGAAGGAGCAGGAAAAGGGGGCAGTGGGGCACATGGGTGCTATGGAGGGGCCTGGATGACAGCCATAAGTACAGAAGTCATAAAGACCCCAATTCTCCTTAAACTGGCTGAGGAGTCTGACTCAGCTCCACCCACTCAATGATATCATTGTTTTCAGCAAAAGTCAATCTGAGAATCCACAAGGAGGTCCTCAGTGAGGCCTCATCAGTTCCTGGGAGACCAAGTGCTTAGAATTGTAGATAAGGGAGGAAGTCTATATACAAAGAGTCCAAATTATAAAGATAACCAGGGTAAGGACATACTTCGCTTCTGCCAGGATTTTTAGGGTCATGGAAAGAATATAGGATGCTACTTTTCACATAGATTTTATCAGTGGATTCCCAACCACCACAAGCAGGCAAAGTTGATGACTAGGGGTTGTTCCCTTCAACTAATGGGAAAACTAAAAATCTGAGAAGAGAAGTGGCTTATCCAAGGTTCCACTACCAGCTAAGGACAAACCCTGGGACTCAAACCACTGTCCTAAAAAAAAAAAAAAAAAACAAAAAAAAAAACCCACTGTCCTGCTACTTTCTCAAGTCAGGAACCTCAGATTGGCCTTGGAAGCCATCCTCTTCCTCAGCTCATATTCAAGCCATCTCTCGGTCTCCGTGATACCACCCTAGTAATATCTGTGGAATTTGACTCTTCTGCAATCTCTTCCCTAAATTAGATCAACATCACCTCCCCTTCAGATTCTAAAAAAGCTTTTGAATGAGTCTGATTACTATTGCCAGTCTTGCCCTTTTAATCCATCCTCCAAACTTTCATCTAAGTAATCTTTCTCACATGCTTTGGATGCTGTCAGTATATGGCTTTTAAAATCATCTTTGTCAGCCTCCTGTTGCCCTGAA